>NC_134949.1:215608720-216245109 GCF_965638725.1 Aptenodytes patagonicus
CTACTCTTGTCAGTGAAATTACTGTTAAGGTTTTACATTTGCACTTTTTTGTGCAAGTGTTTACCCTTTCACCTTTTCCCTCCTGCCCCTTTGGTTTTGAAGAATACATATGGATGAGGGAGTTGGAGTGCTTTGGAGAATAGCAAAATCAACAGCACAAAAAGTGCTGTCAAATGCATTTTGCTATTATGGGAAAAATTGCTGGTGGTTTGTTTCTTTAAATAAAATGGGGTTTGGAACACCAGTCTGTTGCTTTGAAAGAAGTGTGTGGGGACAAATATGTACAGGAATATACAATGTATGTTTTAACAAATCCCTCCGTGTGTGTGTGAGAGAGAGGTGGAGGGGGCATTAAGTGTCTTCTGTTCTTTCTCCCAAGTACCTAATACAAAGTTGTCTTTGTTAAATTGCCAGGACTGTATCATTGCAGGAAAAGTTCAGTGTTTCGGTCCTGCTTGTGTTTGCTTGAATAACACAAGGTTTGGGAAGATTTTGCAGCTATATCAGGGATTCCAAGTTCAGGTTTTTAATTACAAAAGCAAATGAAATACTTCATCATAAAGACAGGCTGTGCACACAATGTATTTATAATGGCTCAAGTCTGGATTTCTTCCAGGCACTCTTATTTCCAGCACTGGGTTCACAGAAAGGTGAAAGGAACTGCTGCTTGTTTTTATTCATTAGTTCTTTTCAAGTTTTCCACAGAAAATTCAGTGCTCTCTAGGTAGAACTTAGTATGACTCAAATATAAATAGTCTGTTGCTTTTGGCCAGCGTGTGTTATATAAAAGAGGGAAAAACATGTATTTGCAATATGTTGCACTAAAGCTAGTGTTGTGCCTGTTCTCCCAACTTTTTTTTTATGGTCATGGGAGATTATCTCATATGTCTCTTGGAAGGGAAAAGGTTTATGAAAAGTATGTTCTAGTCTTGGTCTTATCTGTAAGCCTTAGAGACTGTGTTTGCAGTAGCAACTTGGGATGATAAAACGGCAAGGAAAGTTGACCATAATGCTGGTGGATGTCTGCTAGGACACTGGGCTTGGACTGCTGGAGAACAGAAGATTTAGACATAGCTACAAGAGGTAGATGTAGTCATCCCAGTTTTGCAGGAATTTATGTAGGGTCTTTTAATTAATTTGAGAGCCACTGGAAGGAGCATGTGTGTGTGGCATTGCGTGTCTGTGTGTGTGTAATGCATGCAGAGAAGGGGGCTGATGAAGAGAGAATAAAGAAACATATGTCTACATGGTACCCAGTTCCTATTCTTTATACTTACCTGTTCAGGATTTATTGACCTCCTTCAAAAAATTGCTCCCAGCTGCAGACTGTCAACTTCAGCTTTTTCCCCTGCCCTCATGTTGTTTTAGACAGACCACTCAGGATGCTCCTGAAGAGGTGCGTAACCGTGATTTCAGAAGGGAGCTGGAGGAGAGAGAACGGGTTGCTGCAAGAGAAAAGAATAGAGACAGACCAACCAGAGGTAAAACCAAAGAAACAAAAAATCTTAATACCTTTGTGTGGCATCGCCCTTGCACAAAACTTGGTGTTGTAGGAAGTTTGCAGGTTGCAGACAGCATGTCATGAGAGTAGAATTTAGGGTACTGGTCTGATAGTTCAGAGCCATTGACCTGCAAGGGAATGTCAGCTGGCTTTCATGCTGGCTTCGTGCTAGCAAAAAATCTAGGCCAGCCAGTAGAAAAGCGTAGACCATCATGCAAGCCAGCTGATACAGTATGATTGTAATGAATTGGCAACAAGTGTGTACAGCTAATAAAGGGCTTTTTTTGTGTTTGGACAAGCGAGACAGGAAGGAGAAGGGGAATGACTCATCTTCTAGTGTTGCAGCACCAGTGTAACAATAAATCCATTTTTTAAAGTATGCGATTCTGTTCAGGTATAGTGAAGCGATAATTAAAATCAATCAAAGGTATGTTTTTTGAGAAATAGTCATTTATAATATTAAGCTTGACAGAATTTAGGTACTTCAGGTTTAGATGTGAAATGTACAGAGGTATTGCAGGGCTTTCAAGTTCACAGACAAAAGCGGATTTGGTTTCGACCAAACTGGCCAACAGTAATGCTTTGGGGTGGTCTCCAATGGGAACCCCCCTCATTGGAGATATAGGATAAGGATATTTCTCCACAGCTTTTTCTTCTGCTGTTCTTTCTTCTTGAAATAATTACTTCAAAAAACTTTCGGAGGCCAAATTGTAAGTTTGGGGATGTTACTGCTTCCTTGAGGATACCTCCAGGGGAGAAACTAGCATGGGCATTAAGATTGAGAAGTGAGGAAAAAGTAAGCATAAGCTTGCATCTCTTACTCTAATGCAATCTTTGTGAAGATGTTTGCCTTCTGACATTAAATGCTGTTAAATGAAATGACTTAATCACTTTTTTAAAAAAAATCTTATGCCATAGAACACACAACATCATCTTCTGTGTCTAAGAAGCCTCGGCTAGACCAGATTCCTGCAGCAAATCTTGATGCAGATGATCCGCTTACTGATGTATGTATCTCTTTTCTGCCTTATTTCCTTTCATTGTCCTGCCTTCAGGATTTGCTGTTAATAGGATATGTACTTTTAGATCTGCTAAAGATTTAAGACAGGTTCCAACATACCTTCCTTTTACAGTTACTCTGCTGTGGTGGAAGTCCAGAGTGGTTGAGAGCGTTCTGGTCCATGCTCTAATGGTATTCTTGGAAAGCACACAAAAACCAGGGAACTGAAAATAGCACTTAAAGTGTGGGGAATGGGTGACTTTTTAGACTCTGTCAACTACTGGGTTAGTTAGAATTCCCCTAAGGTAGAACTGTTGAGATACACTGACTATCTATATGAGCAATGGATTCTTGCTCTTGGCTCCTCTCCTCATGCTGACACCTAGGAGTTAGGTCTAAGGCTTGACAGTAAGCTGAGCTTTTTTTTTTAATCCCGTTATATTTGGTCCCAACAATATTGGACGGGGTATTTGGGCACACTGTTATAATGACTTACATTACAATGATTAGAGAGTGATTGAGGACAGTAATTCTCTAGAATCTATCAGCTACATAGCATTTGAATTATAAAAAATCAATTGCAGTCATCCAAAAAGCACAAACATATTTTTGTCATGACTTTACTGTACGAGAGTAAATAAACCATTTGTATTGTATTTGCTGCTGCTACAGTCACCCAAGCGCTTCAGAAATTAGCCAGCAGCAAATTGCAGCCTTAGCTGGGCAGACCAGGGCTGTTTTTATTAAATGAAATGAATGAGCTGCTTCTTGTTTCTGTTTGTTGCTATTAGGAAGATGATGAAGATGAGGACTTGGACGACAGTGATGATGATGACACTGCAGCTCTTCTGGCTGAACTGGAAAAAATCAAGAAAGAACGAGCTGAGGAACAGGCTCGAAAGGTAAAATCTCACCCATTAAAGAGCATCTGTTTTTTGAAAACTAGTGTTTATTAAAACTGGTGTGCCTTAAGTACTTGGGACGAGTGAGAACTAGTAAACAAAGTAAGTGCCCTTCAAAACTCTTCTCAAGTAGACTCTGACGGATTTGTTCTTCTGTCTATTAATTGTTGTCAAGAATTTTTTTCTTCAGTAGACATACTGAACATTCTACTCATTAAAACTTTTTATTTGCTTTCCCAACAATTTGTAGAGGCATTGAGTCAAGATAATCTTGCTTTTCATATGCAAGTCCTTCTCTGAAGACAGCTATCTTACCAAACTATATAGTGGCATTAGTGAGCTACATACTATCCAGTGTAATTTCATTTGTTAACTAGCTTTTATGAAATAAGAAATTTTTTTTTTTAATATATATACATTTATGAAAGAAAAATATGTGTGCTTTGTGATGCTTTTGCTGATGGCTGCAAGTTTTATACAGTAGTTGCTCTTTCACAGCATTGGTGCTGCGTTGCCTTGGCAAGGAGCACCAGTTGTAACCGTAAGACCAGAACTATTTCGTGTGATTATACACAGACGAGTTTATTTGAAAAATGTCTCCACAAAAACTACTAATAATACGGCAGTCTTTTCAGAACTTGGAAAGTCAACTCACATGTAGCCTTCATACCTCCATATAATCTCTCTCTACAGATAGAAACACTGTGTTCTGCCCTTGAAAGGGGAAGGAAGTCCCTGTAGTTAGAGATTGTTTTCCCATGAGCGGGATCAAATCCCATGCCATTGGCTCCCATGCCTCCTTGGTGTAAGAGATGATGTTGGGATGGAGTACGTTAGCAAAATCCCTGATTGATGAATGGACTTCTAGGGACTGTTTCTGGGAATAGTCTATGTTGTCAAATTGATCAGGACTTAGGATGAACTGTACTGGCTCTAACATTGTATTGCAACAGAGTTTAGAGTCCAGCTATTTCATCTGCACTACTGAAACGCTCTGCCTCTGGTGGTGCAACAGAAGTGGTGGATATGTGCAGCATTCTCTCTTCCGCTTTTAGTAAGCACTTTCTTTTTTTTTGAGTAGGGCTTAAATCATTTTAATGGTTTTGGAAAATGTTGCATACTTCAGTTTGAGTAGTTTTCTGTGATGTTATATGTGGATTCTACATCAGTGTAAAAAACCAAAAACAAAACCAAAAAACAACCTTGTCGTCTTTGTATAAGGTAATCTGAGATGTTTTTAGAACATGATAAATAAACATATTAAATGCTGATCAGGATCTTTGCTGCTGTGACAACTTAATGTTTTGGTGCCTCTGCACTACTCATAACCTTATCATAGCTTAACACGCATGCTTATAGTTTCATGTTTTTCACAAATGCTTAGAGTCAACGGGCAGTGAACGGGACGTACGATCTAGCAGACGCTAGGAACAGCTAGGAGAGAATATGTTTTAAATTCTGTAGGCAGCAATGTAGTGCTTGACCACTCTTGGCTAACAATGTAGACATTTACCTTTAGAATCAACAAGGCCTCCAAAACCTCTGCAATTTTGGAGTTAAGTACTTTGGAAGGCTAAAAGCTGTACCATGCTGCTTCAGTGCAGAAATTTTGCTGTAGGAGACTATTGATACTTGGTTCTCCATCTGGCCTATGAGTGGTCTTTTACATTAAAGTATGCCCGAAAGTGTCTCTCATCTCTTTATCTAGGCATTTGAAGCACATCATGCAGCAATGAAATTGTGTTCTGCAGTAGTACCATGGTGAAAATTACTTAAAAACACTGGCAACAATTCTTCCATGTATTCCTGTGTGAAATGTACTAAACTACAAATTAAGGGTAGCAATGTGTAGGAAAGACTTCTACTTCAGCTGTTCTTGCACAGTGCTTAAAATGAAAGCTTAGATCTGTATGGATTTTTCACTTTGCCTGATAGTTGAAATTATACATCTAGATTAAACAGCATAACTTGTCACATTTCAGTGTAGAAAACTTGCATTACGAAAATAATGGTAGTAAATTGCAGCACAGGCAACCAAGTGCATGCTTCTCTATTCGTGTGTAGAAAGCAGGAATGTTATCATCGCTATGAAATTCTTACTTTGTCACTAGAGGGTGCTAAAAGCTATGAAGTATTTAGTATAGCACTTGTTTTATTTTGCTGTCTCTTAACTGGTATTATTTTTTACCTTCATGGATGTTCTTCTTCCCCCAGAAGCAGGGTTTATAATGGCCAGTGCTACGTGCATACTGAATACTTGCACGCTTCTCTGAAATGAATACGTTTATTTCTTCCTAAAAATAAATGTTATTTATTTGCAATAGTGCACACTATTGCACACTCACCACCTACTCTGTTCATCCTTTCACTGATTGGTGGCTGATAGGCTCTCTTAAAAATTGACATCTTCATTAATAAGGAGTGCTCTACAGGTACTTGGAATTTTATTTTCTTGGGGTTTTTTCAGAGTAGGAAACTAAGACTACATTGATGAAAAAAGTAAAAACCAAGGTGGGGTGCAGCCTTGGAAAGAGTCTTTGGGAGTAAGGGTCTCCTTAGGAAAGATTACTTATGTATGTTGGCTTTAGGGGTGCAATCTGTTTAGATTATGCCTTGTTTTCTATGGCTTTGAAATAAGGCATTACTGGCAAAGCATTTTGTGGCCATTTTATATAAATCCCTTTTCCCTTCAGATATGTGGGATTTCATATTATTATGTATTGCAAACCATAATTTAAACCTAATTTTGTAAGTAACCTTACATTAGTCATCCAGCTGACTTCAGGGTAAGATCTCATGTAAAGTCTTAATTGTGTAGTCGCTATTAGTCCTAATCCACGTTCAGGGATCTGCTGAAACATTGCTGTTCGTAGTAGACAGCATGGGTAGTAGACAGTGGCAAGGCAAAGGGAAACTGCAGAGTGAATGCCTCTTCACTCTTCTGCACATGGTTCTCAAATCTCATTGTTGTTATACAGACAGATTAACAAGTCTCTGCATCTTCTTGGAACATACCAGGGTCTTAACAAGATGAAGTGGGTAAAATACAGTAATATATCCTGAATTTGTGCCATATGTACACTTTTTTTCCTGACACTTTAGTTATTTTGATTTATTAAAACACTAATCCAATTATTTCTGAGACTTCATATGAAGTAAACTGTATTTTTGTTAACTGTTTTCACTCATCACTTTGGTGTCCAGTATTTAAGTTGCCATGAAAGAAGGACTGCTCCTTTTAAAATGCATCTCTGATGAGACAGCAGTTAAAAAGGAAAGATGAGAATCTGCTTTTTTCAGATCATCATGCTCTCTGTTAACTTGCCTTATGTGGTAATACTAATTTCCAAAGAAATCCTCTAAATCTGATTTTGACAAATGTTAGTATTAAGAGGTTCTAGCTTCCTTCATACTGATATTTCCCTTTAATCTGTGAAGCGAATAGTTTGTCAACCAAATAAGCAATTGCTGTCAAAGCTTGTTAATGTCTCAAAATGCTTAAATTGCCTTGAATTCTGTAGAAACATTAAATAAATACTATGAATGTTTTTAAAAACTGATTGAGCATGGGAATCCTCCTGACTTTTCTCACGCCCTTCATAATTTTAATCTCTCAGGTTGTTTCTAGTAGACGCTAAGCTGACCAGGAAATTTTAGTTTTGAAAGCTGTTTCTGTGGAATAATTCTGGGTCTGCCTAAAACTGTACAAATGCTAGGTCTGCTGTCTGTGTGAACTATCCACGGATAGGTTTCATGGAAACGTTTCAGTATTCCAAATTCAGCATTACAATGCTCTTGATTTTCAATTTTCAAGCACTTCCTTAAAAGGTAAATTGAAATTATTAAAAACAAACCTCAAACCAGTGAGCAGCTGAATGTATATGTGCAGTTCCAGCAAAGCTATTTTAACATCCAGTCATTTTACGCTTATCTGAGAACAGACTTAAGTTTTTGGTTGGTTTTCTTAAAGTTTTATTTCACCAAGTGTTTCTCTATAACTGAATAAATTACCTTACCAATGGTCAGAATAGATCTTAGCTCTGTCCTGTGTTTTAGCCATGTCACAGAGTTTCAAATAAAACATTAGAAAATGAATCTTGATAGATATTAACCTTTTCACTTAAATTTTAAGGGTCTAACTAAAACTAGAATATCAAATCAGTGATTAAGAAAGAATTTTAATAAAGAGGCACAAGCAGATAGCAGAGTATGTTTCTTCATTAAATGTTTGAGACATGCTAGCAATACTTACCCTTGCCAAGAACTAACAATAATGTCCTCTCCCTTGTGGGTAAAATGACAACAAATCTGCGTATAGGCACTGCAGTTGTGATTACTCCGTGCTCTTATTTTTGAAGTTCCAATCAGTAATTTGAATCGCTATATTGCATTGAGTTAGTAATTTGCATAGGATCAAATAACTGGGGTGGATCTCTGCATTATTAGGTTTTGTTCCCTGCTGCTAAAGGCAGTGCTGTCATAGTTCGTCATTCAAAAATTAGCATTTAAATAAAGTTATGTGATTTCCCCCCCAGCCTTCAGTGAAATGTGGGTATTTCAGGTTTTCTTTCAGCTATTCAACATCTTCAAAAACTGAACAGGACAAGTTACTTTAATACAATGGAGTCATTTCAGGAATTTCAGCACTTTCTGTAAAAGTGATCTTGCTCTGTGCTAAGGGTAGGAACTATACTGAAAAAAATAACCATGGTAACAATGATGTTTTTCTTTCCTTTGCGGTCAGAAACAAATATGCCAAGGGACTGTTATTCTTACAGCAAGATAAGGAATAATTGTTTAGTTAAGGTTAATATAGTTTTGTCTGCTTTTTTTTTTTCCCCCCAACTGTGATGCCACATGGTGAGTTCAGTTGTACAGTGGAGGTTTGCTTTGAGATCTAATTCACATAGCAGCACCTCCATCTGCTTCCTCAGGATATGGGACTCCCTCTGCCAGTCCAGCCTTATTCCCCACACCATAATATTCCTGTTCTGTTGCCTCTGCTTCTAACACAGTGGTCACAACATGGTTGACTTCTGATTCATCTCTGCAGATAGTTGGTGCAACACGCTGCCATTGAAAAGCACAATGCTGCTGTCTGTAGCGATGGAATAATCTGTAGCATGTTTTTTTGCTGAAGTGGCTTAGGAAGAGAGTTGTATACCTTGTCTTGCTGAATGGAAAGGCAGGCAAAGAGTCATTATTTTAGAAAAGGTGGAGTGAATAGAGAAATATTATTTCCCCCCCTTAGGCTTTTCTTCTGTTGTGGGTTTGTTGTATCCACAGTGTTTTAGCTTAATAAGCCTTTGTTCCACCACACAAAAGAACAATGTAGACTTTGGAGCAACCCGAGCCGCTTATTTTGTGAACAGCTGTGCTTGGTCGTGCCTCAGAGGTGTGAAGCTCAGACAGCTATGAAGGTTATGTCTGGTCTGTTTGATTTGATACAACCCATGCTCCATCGCCTGGAGCATCCCAGCTTTCAGTGGAGGAGTGGGCAATGGAAGATTTATGTGGAAAATTCTAAAACATAATGAAAACCTCATTTGGCTGGAGATGAGGGATTCTGCAGCTCTGGCCAAAATGTACAACTTAGCTCAAGCATAAATGTCAACTTTACACCACTGTGAGTTACACCTAGTATTTCCTCCATGTCATGTCTTTAAGATACAAAACTTAATAAATTACTTTTTTTTTTTTTTAATCTTGAATACCTTTTTTGGGAGGTTTTAGTGAAGATAAATAGTACAAAAGATCTTCAAGACTAATCTTCAGAATTAGCCTGCTTCCTAAAACTTGTAGCAAATATGTTGAAATGTCATCCAACCTAGAACAGCTTTGAACGACTGAATTCTGTAAATAAATTACCGTGTGCGCCAGGTCGTCTTTGTAAAGTGCCTAAAACTGGCGATGCCTCACTCAACAGATCTGTTCCCTGTTTGCTTTCAGACTCTAATCTGTTGATCTTTAATGACAAAGATAGGCTTATACAGGTTGTGACTACTTCTAGTTGTGCTGCCTCTGCGGGTCTAAAAGACAGCAGAGTTCTGTTTGTGAACAGAGCTGAGAAACAGCAAATGGCTGCACAAGTGCCCAGGGCTCTGCAGCATCCCTGACAGGCAGTAGGGAAAATCAAGCTTTGAAAATAAGATGCATGATGTTTTCTGTAACTGTTGTCACTATAAAAGAATGTTTGACAGCTTCTGTTAGCGTTGTGTTCATAATTGTTCTTAATAATTTAATAGGTGCAAAAGTAAAATGTAACCATTTGAAATTCCCAGGATTGCCCCTACCATTTCTTTTGGTTATAGTGCAGTTTTTGCTACCCTCCAGTCCTCTGGAATTGTGGTTGACTTGAGTCAATGTAGTTTTTTGCTAGCAATTAGCAGTTTTAGACAGAATTCAACTGAGCTTGAAATGCCAAGTTGTTGGAGTTGGGGTCAATGTGCAAGTCATGTATACCAGCTTCCATGGTGGCGCAGTGGAGATGCAGTCAGTAGAGCCTGGAGCGTGGTTGGTCTCCCGTGTGTGTAATTTAGTGTGAGCAGAAGAGCCATCTTGACTCCTTATTGTATTCTCTAGATCTCTGCTGAGATGTGAGCTCAGATGCCTACAAGCAGATACCTAGATGTAGGTGTCTTAATCTGGAGCTAAATCCTGCTCTTAGGCTTATACTACTGCTTATAGTGTAATGCTTCTTAAAAGTGTTATTTCAATTTTTATTTTCTTTTTTTTTTTTTTGCCTATCACCACATTTTGTCACTTCAGTCTGATAATGCTTTTTTTATCAGAAAGCGAACTATGTCAGGCTAATTGAGGCTGAAGAATATTACATGGGTTACGTAAAGCAGATAAAAGTTAGGATGATGCCTAAGATGCCTTTTTAAATTCTTATTATAGAAAAATTAAATGTGCATCTGTGTGTAGTAAGAACACTGGAGTAGTTACTACTGTATGCATATTTTTTCATTATTAATACTGACTTTATCTTCTAGTGATTCGAATGACAGTGCTTTTCACTTCTCTTTATGCATGGTAGAGAATGCTTTTTAGGAGCTGTTGAGATTAAATCTGAAACGGGGGAAGAGAGGGGAGAACAACTGTAATTCCCCCAAAAAAAGATGCTGACTGATTCCAGTGGACTTTTGACCATCGAATAAATACTGTGTGTGGAGTGCATTGTAGTTCTGTATTTGTCAGTGGTGTGTGGATGCATTTTCAGGCATCATAAAAAAAACCAGCATAAGATATTTATGTGTGCCCCAGATAAAGTGGTACATGATGCACAGGTTCAGTAACTTTGGATCACGGCCGAGATTAATGTCTTAGAAATTTGAGGGCAAGACTGTGCCATGGCTCTGCATGCCACCTTGAGAAAGGTTCCCTGGAGTTCAGCTCTAAAATGGAAAACGCTGTGTCTGTTTGCATATATAGGGCTTGGAAGAAGTTCTCGCTACAGAAGCGTTTGTCAACAGGGGAGTATTAATTTCTTACAATGCTCTTACTAGTGCTACCTTCTCTTGAATATAGTCCAGTATGAATTTTTGGTTTGTAGCATTCTTATTTGCTTTTAAGATTTATCCCAGACCTCTTGTTTTTTCAAAGTCTCACTTTTAATGGAGTGTCAGAGATTAAATTTAATGAGGCAGAGCCCACCTCATTTTGGACAACACAGAGAACACTTCACATGCTTGCATCCTGTTGTAAATTTGCCTGATGGGCTTAAACAGAATCTGGTCACCTCTTGGGAGGTACCTGAAAATCAATACTGATTTTTTTTGCTTGTACCAGTATCTTAGATTTTGCTTGGTTTCAAATTAGTGCTTTGCATGTGCTGTACAGTAGTCTGAGAGCTGCTTGACTTCTGGTGGGAACACAACACAGACTGCAGTAAATCAGATTTCACTGCTGTTGGCTCCTCCATGTTACGGGGAAAGAAGATGGTAAATTAAAGGTTGGCATGCTGTGCAAAAGAAGCTACGTACAATTCTTGTCTGTAATCCACAGAGGAAAGAAATGTATAATTGGAATTTGTATTTCTAATATGGGGAAATTACTGTTCCATAACAAATATTTTTGCTCTCTGTGTTTCCGTATTTACTGGGATGGTAACAACAACTGAAGTTGGAATGCAAATGTTGGATTTAGAGCTATGTTTGAAAATGCAAAACTTTAGTTTATTTGTGTTAATGACTTTGAACTGCTGTGGTTTGTGAAAGCTCCATGGATACAGCAGCAAGGGCAAGTTTTGCCTGCACACATGTTCTAATAAGGGCGTTACAGGGCTGTGCTATGCTTTTAAGCAATATGCCCTTTTGGGGAGCTTTTCCCATCCCACTGGCAATTAATTGCAGCTGGTTCTAAATTTTATTTGTGAGAAGCAGTGTAATGGTAGGTGTTTTCTCATAACTAAAACTTGAGTAGATTTTGAAAGGTAAAATCTTTACCAGTGATCCTGCATCATCTGGTATTTGTATATATGTTAAGTTGGTATTGTTCTTAAGAGGGTTGGGGTGTTTTATAGGAATATTCCACATACCTGATCAGTCCAATTGAAAAACATTGTAAATTGTAGACAGTTTTAGTAATATATCACTTAGTATTGATTAAATGTTTGAAGCTAGAGAACTCTGGCTAGCATCAGTGTTCAAGTTTAGCACTTAAACCTTGTAAAGGCTATCATCAAGAAAAACATTTCCTCTTTTGGGATCCCATAGCAGCCCTCAGCCATGAATTTTCTGCAGTTTGGGAAAAAAAAAAAAAACACCAACCTTGTGATCTCCTTGTCTTTAGTTTGTGTCATTTTTAAAAGCCATGGTTTGAGTCTCCTGCAGTGCTAATGAGACTTCAGTGCATTTTTTAAGTAGAATGTCCAGACTATACTTCAGCATACAGGGAGCGGGAGACCTAGTCAGTCATCCAAATTTAAGAATTGGGTTTGTTTTTTTTTCCTTCTGGTACTTTCATCAAAGAGCAGTCCTTGTAATACATTTGAAAGGTTGTGGAAAATATGTTGATGTAAAATGAATATTATGTATTCATTTTGAAGTCTGTGAACATTTAAGTCACTAAATATATTAATACAGCTTGGAAGCGTGGGCAGTGAAATCTACTTTGTGTTGCCTGTAGTGCAGTGCTTCACTTAGGCTTGAGTTACATGCTTTTGACAGTACAGGGAGAAGAAAATTTTTCTGATCCTTAATATTGGAACTCTTACATAGTCTGATGACATCCACTGCTCAGTTTCATCTTAGGTTTCTCAGTATTCTTTTTAACTGGTCCCTAGGGAAGTTGTAGTTGTAAAACCCAAGCGGATTGCTGAAGATGATAGAGAAGTTTCAACATACTGTAAGGTTTCTTCCACCTAATGAGTATTGTATAATGTATTCTCTTTTCTCCTGAGGATAAAAAAAATCTTTTAATCTGTATACAGTTTTTAATATAATAAATATGTAAATGGTAAAGCTAGAATCTAACTGAATATTTGGTGGAACATCAGAGGTAAGTAGAGCAGGTATGAGTGTTGCTAGATTGACAGTTTATTAGCAATGTTAAGCTCTTTAGAGTATCTCTGCTTCTATCCTTACTCTACTGATACGCGTGTCAAACGCTCTGAAAAGTCTGAGCTAGGAATTAAAGCTCTATCTGTGTGGGTGTTTGCAGCTAATAATGTTTATCTCTACCAACTAGATGAGAAAAATGGCCCAGAAAAGTAATGTATCCATTTCTGGTTCTCAGGAACAAGAGCAAAAGGCTGAAGAAGAAAGAATTCGGATGGAGAACATTCTGAGTGGTAACCCACTGCTGAACCTTACCGGCCCAGCACAGCCTCAAGCAAACTTCAAAGTGAAGAGGAGGTACTGTGCAAGCTGTACTGTGATATCCATCCCCTTGCTCCCTCTTGTAACTCAGTCTGAAAATGTCATCGCTGCCGTTGGTTTTTACTTCCTTCCTCAGATCTTGTCACAAGTGGTGTAATGTAAAATTGGGATGCTGATGCTTGTAGTGATTGCCTTGTGCATTTCTCTGAACAAATCATCCTGTTACTTTGTGTTTAAAAAAGAAGGAGAGATTGAGAATTGTGTTTGTCTGACATTGTTCACAATGATACAAAAAGTAACAGGACCAATGTTCCCCAAGAAATTTGATGTTATGCTCCCCTTTAAAACCTAGCTGGTTTGGGCATTTTGTTTATTTGTTTTTTAGTGTAAATATAATTAATAAATAACAGCCTTTTTCTGAATACAATTCTTGTTTGCAGATATTCCAATTACTGCTGTGTTTGTCAAAATTAGGGCCATTAGATTCAAGGGTTTTTTTCTGCTCTTTTCAAATGGTCATTATTTTCTGTAAAGAAAAAATAACCTTTAATCTACTGATACTGATCTCGTTTCTAACTCAGGAGCATGTAGGAGATGGCTTGGATTAGAAAAATAGATCTTTTTTTCTTAAAGACTAAAATCTAATCCTAATGACTAGTTGTTCTTACTACATTTAAATAGGAGGGCCAGACTTCATTTATATATTCTTGTAAAGTGCACCTAACTTTCATACAAACTTACTGAAGTTAAAAACTTTTGTTTTCAGATGGGATGATGATGTTGTCTTCAAGAATTGTGCCAAGGGGATAGATGAAACAAAAAAAGACAAAAGATTTGTGAATGATACTCTGCGATCAGAATTTCACAAAAAGTTCATGGAAAAATATATCAAGTAGTACAGTTTTATGTGCGGTGGTGCTGAAGGACTTGGAAGGTCATGGTTGTTCCCTCCCTCTCCCTCAGAATTCAAGGCTGAATACTTGGTCATGAATTACCAAATGCTTTTCCAAGATCATCAACAGCTTCATAATTAGTAATTGCTATGTATCTGGAGTTTTTATTCCTGCAGTATGTTTTCCTTTTCGGTTTTAATTAAATCAGTTTGTTTCATGAATGTTTCTCTGGTCACGTGTGTTTACTTTTACTGGCCGCCTTGTAAATGGTAGAAGAGAGAAGCTGGTTTGCAATAAATACTTCTAATTGTTTAAATTGCTTTCCAGAACAACCTGTATTTGTAGTGATGGTGGTTTGTAATTTATGCAACTTACATAAATGTCAGTATTATCAAAGACGGGGAATAGCTGAGTATGACAAGCAGTGTGAACTGAAAAGAGCTATACTTTCTGTAGCAAACTGGACTTAACTTCCTCTTAATAGCTAGTTAGAAACTTAGTTAATAATCTTCCTTTTTAGTTTCTTCTTACTGTCAATCAAGTTATGGTTTGGTGGGATAGCTCCAAGTTCTTAGCAGCCCTGCTTTCTGGGCTCTCTTGGCTCAGCACTTCTGGGGCAATACCTTGTAATGCTTGGGGGAACACTGGGAGGGAAATGCTCTGTGGAACCGTGGGGATATTTCCTCCTTAATAAACCATTGCAGTGCTTGGTCCCTCAGCCACAACCACATGGCCGCAAGGCTCAGTCTGTGTGTATGTGGTTCAGTAGTAATAGTGTTGTCAGAAACTTGCAAGTGAGTGTTTTTATTAAACGAGTGGTCTCCTCAAGATACCATAGTACACTTTGTTTACTTCTTAAATGTCCATTTTAACACTTAATAGGACAATATAAAATATGAATGACTGAAAAAAATCTCGGTTGTGAAGGACTTCCCCCCCCCCCCCCCTTTTGTGGAGGTGATTGGTGACAGCCAACATTTGCCACTAAGGGCAGATTGTGCCTGACAAATTTGGTGGCCTTCTACGATGGGTTTACAGCGTTGGTGGATAAGGGAAGAACAACTGACGTCATCTGCCTGGACTTGTGCAAAGCATTTGACGCTGTCCCACACGACATCCTTGTCTCTAAATTGGAGAGACATGGATTTGACGGATGGACCACTCAGTGGATAAGGAATTGGCTGGATGGTCGCGCTCAAAGAGTTGCGGTCAATGGCTTGATGTCCAAGTGGAGACCAGTGACAAGTGGCTTTCCTCAGGGGTCGGTATTGGGACCGGCGCTGTTTAACATCTTTGCCAGCAACACGGACAGTGGGATTGAGTGCACCCTCAGCAAGTCTGCCGATGACACCAAGCTGTGTGGTGCGGTCGACATGCTGGAGGGACGGGATGCCGTCCGGAGGGACCTTGACAGGCTTGAGAGGCGGGCCCGTGCGAACCTCATGAAGTTCAACAAGGCCAAGTGCAAGGTCCTGCACATGGGTCTGGGCAATCCCAAGCACAAATACAGGCTGGGTGGAGAATGGATTGAGAACAGCCTTGAGGAAAAGGACTTGGGGGTGTTGATTGATGAGAAGTTCAACATGACCTGGCAATGTGCGCTTGCAGCCCAGAGAGCCAACTGTATCCTGGGCTGCATCCAAAGAAGCATGGCCAGCAGGTTGAGGGAGGTGATTCTGCCCCTCTATTCCACTCTCGTGAGACCCCACCTGCAGTACTGCGTCCAGCTGTGGAGCCCTCAGCATAAGAAAGACACAGACCTGTTGGAGCAGGTCCAAAGGAGGGCCATGAAGATGATCAGGGGGCTGGAGGACCTCTCCTTTGAAGACAGGCTGAGAGAGTTGGGGTTGCTCAGCCTGGAGAAGAGAAGGCTTTGGGGAGACCTTATAGCAGCCTTCCAGTACCTGAAGGGGGCCTACAGAAAGCTGGAGAGAGACTTTTTACAAGGGCATGTGGTGATAGGACAAGGAGTACTGGCTTTAAACTGAAAGAGGGTAGATTGAGATTAGAGATAAGGCAGAAATTCTTCACTATGAGGGTGGTGAGGCACTGGAACAGGTTGCCCAGAGAAGTTGCGGATGCCCCCTCCCTGGAAGTGTTCAAGGCCAGCAACCTGGTCCAGTGGAAGGTGTCCCTGCCCATGGCAGGGGGGTTGGACCTACATGATCTTTAAGGTCCCTTCCAATCCAAAACATTCTATGATTCTGTCATCTCAGTTGCATTTGAAATCTTGGCCAAGTGGTGCACTGGCTATGAAGCTAACATTTGCAAAAGGTAGTAGTTACCTCTCTACCTAGAAGGCTACAGTGGCAGAACTCAGATGTGTTTATGTAAAGTTCTTGCCTTTTTCCTTGCCAATGTTATGCTCAATCTAGTTCATTCTTACAGACACTGTTTTATAGTAATATTATTTTCAAGCTCTTAATTTGAAAATATATCTGATTTTCTTTTTAAGAGAGTAAATGTAGAGCACAATGTTTTAGACTTTTGTTGGGCATGACTCTAGTATCCTGTAAAAGCTTTCATTAGCTTTAGCTGTATTTTCCACCCTTTTATTAAGCTATGCATAGTGTACTAATGCCAGCAGCTAATGTCCGTATTTACTTGGAAGTGAGATTTTCAGCATGCTTAAGGTCATGTGAGCTCCTACAGCTGCTGGAGGAATATGTGTTTGTGTTACTTCTGTTACCTGCCTCATGATAGTAATGATTCTTGGGAAGCAGAAAAATAGGTGTAGTTTGCAATTCTCTCTCTTTAAATTAAAAGCTACTAAAATCTTGGTATATAGGCAACGTATTTAGAAGGAAAAAAAAAGTGAAGAGCTGTACTTGTCAGAGTCTGGCAGTGGAGAAGCCAGCTGCTGCTTTAGGTCTGACCTAACAGCATAGTTGTCATGGCAACAACAAAAAAATACATTGGTCTCGCAGTATTACAAGATACAATCACTGTGCCAAAGTGAGCAAGTGAGCATACAGTTTTATTGGAGAGGGGGAGACATAGTTGGAAGTCCAGTTCAATGCCTTCATGGAAATCATAAGCGCATAATGCCATCATTTGTGTTCTTGAAGTAATGTAACTCTTTTCTTGGAGAAAATAATACTTTGAAGAAGTCAGATGGCTAGGGTTGCATGAGCTCTTCCTCAGCTATGCAGGCAGTTGTCCTCCGCACCTGGAGGAACATCCCTTTCTTAAACTTTTGCATAATGCGTAGGTGTACTTGGTCATTTTTTCCAGTAGCTCTGTCCCTCCCTGCTTCTGGAGAAAGAGCTGTAGGGGCCGTACAGCTCCAGGCTGCAGCTTTATTTGAGGTTTTTTGTTGGCATTGTTGTTCAGCGCAACCACGGAATTTGCAGATCCTATCTCTAACCTCCCCCCTCAAAGCTTTTGTATTTTAGCCTCCTGCAGTGTAAGCTGACCCACAATCTGAGGACTCAGCAATATACAAACACAATTTGATAATTAAGGAATCTCAAGCTTTATCTCTTGGTGGGTTTTGCATCATTAACTACTGAATTTTCTTCTCCAGTACTGGAAAACTGTAAAGCGCTCTGTGCTTTTTGTTGGGGAAGAGCCCTGTGCTTTCGGTATTGATGCTGTATTGATGTTTAATTTTCTACTCTGCTTCTTGTACTCATCTAGGAAAAGACAAGCAGATCATTTGTTTTTGTAAAACTGCAGCGTGACTGCGAGTTCTTAGAAAAATCAGACTGTGATGTTCTATACCTCTGCTCCCAGCATAATTTTTTCCAAGAACCTCTGTTCAGTATGACAAATAACTTTCAACAAAGGCAGTGGAGCTGGCAAGGCAGCTGTTCCCAGGAAGTGAAGTGGAAGAAAGTTAACATTCGGCACTTCAAGGAATGTAATATTTTACAGTTCCTAGCAATCAGGATTGTTTAATCCTGTGTTTTTGCAAGCAACACCTGAACTCACTGTAACTGGTGGCTTGAAACAAAGCCACTTGCTTTATAAACAGTTTCCCCCTTGTTTATGGTTATTTTCGGTGTAGCATTGGAACTGAAAACCAGAATCTGTTTTCCATAGGGACTAACAGTTAAACTTCTAAGGGTTTTTTAAAAAGCTTTGTCTTTCAAAATTTGTCTTGGAATATGTTTTATAATTCTAAAGGGATTAATAGTGTGAGGAGTAAATGATAGTCCTGCAGCTGGAAATAATTGTGCTCTGTGTATACAAGGTTCTAAAATGTTTAGCATCTATTTGTCTTCCTCAAGTAGGTGGCTGAATATTAGAGGCTGCATATTGCAACCAGCAAAATTATTATCTGCATTTTTCAGGATTTCATGTAGTTGTAGGTACCATGTAGGCATCCTATGAATGCCTGGAAGGAGATTTTTTTTTTTTTTAAATAAAAAAAAAGGCGCCTTTTTGATGAGTTCCAGTTCCTCTGTTAATTTGGATTTTGTTTGAAATAAAATCCTAGGGCAGAGGTGATCTGGTACTTGCTCTGTTTACCTTTGAGTGCCTCATGGGCAGCCCAGCTGGTGCCTGGTGTGGTGACAGCCTGGTATCTCCTTTCAGCCATGCTCGTATCGGTTCCCATTGAGCTGCTGAAATTTCTCTCTGCTTTTTCCTACATCTACAAATACCTTGAAGTCTTTCATGCTGGAGGCGAGGTCTGAGCACAGGGTCAAACCATCAAATGGATGGGGCATACTGCCTTGAAGCGCTTCACTTCAAAGGAAGATCTGTAGGATTCAAGCCTTGAAGGGATGTGCTGATGCTCAGAAAGTGCTTCAGGCTCAAGTGTTTATTCATATCTGCAGTCATGGCTGGTTGGAGCCTGAACCCTTATTTCTCTTCTAAGGAAAGTCAGAATCACATATAGGGGCTTCTCTGATTTTATTTCTTTCGCAGTGCCTAGTGCTCTGCAATACAGATTCAGGGGGAGGGAAAGAAAATACCCACAGAAATGTTTCCATCCGCAGAAGACCTCCTTCCATCTCCTGTCAACTTTTAGAATGAAATTTAGTTAGTTGTTGGTCAAGAACAAAACTTCCTGCCAAATTTTGTCTTGCTGATTTGGGAGAAAAATTTTGGGATGCTTTTTCCAAATAAATAAATTTTACGTTTTGTTGTAAGTTCAGCTACTTTTTCCCTAGGCAGACTGACATACCGTCATATTTAGCCATAAAAGCAAATGCAGCCTCATCACCATACTTCATGTCCCCCAAGGTATGGTTCAAGCAAAGTGTAAATAGGCAGGTTTGGAAAAGTCGTGTTTCCTAAGAAAGGCTCCTCTGAGCTCTTTTTCTGAATTGGGGGTAAGGAGAAAGAAGAATGATGTTTCCAGAGGCGTCCAAGTCCACTCATTTTAAATAATTAAAAAAACCCCAACCCAACTGAATTCTTACATTGTTCAGTCAGATACATTTTACCATTGTGCTGCTTTCCTCCTTTGACTGAGATCACACAGGTTGGCTTTTATGAATTTCAGACTTGACTTTGTTTTCTTGTCATAGGTGGGCGTATCATGGGATGTAAATGAAAAAGAATGACCATGATACTGTGACTGGCAGGGAAAAAGATTAAAAATGAAATAGGGACTATATCTAGTTTTTAAATTGCTTTAGTTCAGAGGGTTGGAATATGCCTAAGGGATGTGATAAAGTGTCTATGTGTAATATGGGGTTTTTTTCCCCTTTGTAGCATCTGACCAGCGGTTCAGGAGCAGAAGCTTAACGTCACTGTCCTTATCAAAATTTGATCTTTCAAGTGGGAAACCCCAGCTTGGTGATTTAAAAAAAAACCCCACAAAATTGCTTGGAATTCTAATGTGCCTAGTGCAGCTCTAACGAGGAGAAAAAGCCATCTAGATCTAAACAAATTATGTCTCCTAATCCAAATCCCAATTTCCCACCAAGCCTAAGAAATACCTTCTGAAGTAGAGGGAAGTGGCACTGTACAGGAGGTGGAAAAATGAAACAGAGAAGTCTGATTGCTCTCTGTTGAAATCAGTAGCATCTGGATAGGAAAAGAAGGTGATTTCTAAATTGTACTATAATACAATTTTATAGATTACAATGGAGCTCTGTTATGATAGGTTTTATGGAAATGGAGGCTGTAAAGCAGGCTGTATTCTGAAGAGCCTGAATGCTCAGAAGTTTGGGTGAAGGGCAGGATGGAGACAGACTGTTCAGTCCCACAAAAAATTGTATTTGGGAGCCGAGTGGCGAGCCCCTCCCCCCTCGGTACCTGCCTGCCGCCTTACCTACAGGTCTGCCCCTCCTCCCAGCTCTTTTCTTAGAAATACTCTTGTTAAGAAGTTGGGCTATTTTTTTTTTTTTAACTGAGTTGTTTCCAGTGGACGGGATTTCAAGCAGCTGGTCTTCCTCCGGTGGAAAAGGTTTATTTTTACTGCACCGGGAGAACAAGTTGTAAGTGCAAGCTGGATAGGGGTGGAGGATAGATCTGCCAGTCGGTCTGCTTGCTTTCAAACGGGATCCCCTGGGGGTGATCTCTGTCCTTTGGGGTGGCCCGGGTGGACTCGGTGGCACACAAGTTGTTGGGATTGGTGGGGTGTGTGGATGTTACGGTCTGCTGAAGCATCACGTGCTGAACCACCGCCTGGGTGGATGGTTGAATCCTAGCACTAAACTTTCAGATATTCTTGTTGCAGGGTAAATTAACTCTCTGAAAGAAAAGTCTGTTCTGACTGAAATTCCCATGAATACTTCCTCTGGTGTGCATGCATCCTAGACGTCCCGTGTTCATGTGCCCCAGGCAGGAGCCCCAGATGTGCCATCGTGGTGAGACCAGCACGATTCAGAGTTCTGTAAATGTTCTTGCTGAATTTGTCCTTCTGGTGCAGACCAACGTCACGAAAATGACACGGTCCCTTTGAGCACAGGTCAACAACGGGCTTGAACAAAACCAGTCATGTAGCCTAATTCATGACCTAGTTTGCAAAGGCTGATACTCCTAGGTGCTGTTTACCAGCCCTCAAGCTTAGTGTGTGATAGTCTCGGTCTTTTCCCTTGATCTGGAGAGGTACTGCAGCTGGAGGCTGCTCTGAAGCCAGGCAGCAACGGAGGTTGTCAACACCAGACAGAAGAGTGGAAGAAGTCGGGGTCCTGTTGGGTTTCTTTCTTCTGATGAAGTGAACTGTCACTTGCACCTCTTAAAGGACTCTGTTAAACCAACTTTGCTCAGCAAAACCTACTCCCGCTAGCAATATATGGATTCATCACGTTTCTTACTGCGAGACTTGTTTTGGGCAGTGCAGCAAAGACGGTGAACGTTGTGATTTATTTTAGAAGATGATACTCCAATGGAACATCATTCCGGTTTAAAACTTTTAGGGCTGAATTAATTTCAGTTGGAGGCACAGGTAAGCTGATGGTAACGACAATGAATCATGGTTTCTGAGAGCTTTAGAAATTATTGATAGATGTTGAAATCTATAGCTGGTTTATGCCCATCTCCTCCTTTAATTTATGCTTGCTTTTCAAACACTGGCTTCTTAAAAATGTATATTCTCTCTTTCAATGCAGACAGTGAGAGAAGGAATAATTTTAGAAAATTCTAGAGCCAAAGAATAAAAAAAAAAAAGCAAATTAAAGTCCTCCTTTATGTAATACCCCTTTCTGCCATTTGTTCCAATAAAGAATAAAAGCAAGATGGTGCTATGTAGGCGTTAGAGCAGGGGATGGTAATGAGGACTCCCGGAGTCTATTTCTAGCCACTAACCGAGGATGGTGGCCTGGTTTTCATTCCCCTTGATGGACTTATGCTGCAGAACTTGTTATATTTGTGGAGTCAGGCATGAAGCTAAGGGGTGAAGCAATGATTTCAGCCCTACTCTAAGACGTGAGGAAAGCAAGGTTCAATTTTTGCCTCTGCTGCAGTTTGTGTGAATTTGCAGGAGCGGCTCAGGCATGTAAACCCTTCCAGTCCAAACCCTGGATCCGAGCAGAGAGCAGGGTGCTGGCATCCCAGCTCTGTCTGGCTCCATTCCTGCTGAAGGGGGTGCACCTTTACCCCTGCAGTGCTGAACCGTGGGGAACAAGGCAAGGACCCACCTTAGAGCATCTGACAGCCTCGGTGGTCACAACACAGATGCAGGAGGTCTGAATTAATATTACTCAAGGCAGGGGATAGAGGGAGAAGTGCTCAGCATTGGTCCCTTGAGTAAGTTCATGGCTTATGCACCTGTGGGTCCCTCGGTCTGGAGGCTATTGGCCTCCTGTGGTCCTGCGGCAGGACCTCGGCAGCGATGTCTTCTGCCGGTCTGGGTGGAGCTCTGAAGTGAAATGAAGCAAATGTAGTCTGTGGTACAGAAAGGTGCGTGTTGGTGTAGGCAGCGGCTGCGCTGCACTTCTGCGGTGGGCAGTGGTGGCAGTGGTCGCAGTGGAGGGATGCAGCCACCCTCTGGGACATGCCTGGGGTGGCACTAGCCCATCTGGACTTCTGCTTTCCAGGTCAGACTCCTGCAGGAGGACAGAGCTTGGGACATATATTTGTCTGCTGAGCTGCCCATTAGCTCAGCCGTAGCTGCAGAGCACAAGAGCGTGGCTGGATCTAGTCTGAGAATGGGCAGTTAGGGCCTTTGGCATTAAGATTTTGTTAAAATTACGCATTGTCAAAGGCAACAATTTTGGTCAGTTAGCAGTGATCTGTCTCAGAAACATATTTTTAATTTTACTCTTCCTTTTAATAGCAAGCTACTAGCAACTGCTGATTGAAGATGGGAGCGTTTATGGATAAAGCCTTTCCTTTTCATACTGCTGCAGCCTAGCTGGCTGGCTCCTCTTCGGCGTTTGTTGGTTTGGAGTGGGTTTGTTACTTAATTTAATCCATTTTTCCCCGGTAGTTACTCCTTGC
The DNA here is from genome assembly GCF_965638725.1 of Aptenodytes patagonicus. NCBI lineage: Eukaryota > Metazoa > Chordata > Aves > Sphenisciformes > Spheniscidae > Aptenodytes > Aptenodytes patagonicus. Next base: position 215,631,679 of record NC_134949.1, read on the forward strand.
CAAGAATATCAAATCTGAGAACTGGGGCGAGCGTGTTGCAAGAAAATGGAGAGATGCCACGAGGCGCCTTGGTACAAGGGAATGCAAGGAGAGACTTGACAGAAGACCTGGAGGGCGTTTGGACCGCGCTCAACTGGAGATGGACACAGTGCAGAACTAGCAGATGCAGAAAGTTAAAGAAAAAAAAAATAAATAAAATGTTGAAAAGAAGTAAAGGGAAGAAATCAGGAGGTTGGAAGGAGCGTGACGGATGAGCAGGAAAGATGAGCAGAGTAACATAGACAGAGAGAAGCTCTTCCCACTCCTATAACGTGCCTTAGCCGAAGAGGTGACAACTCACTAACTAGGACCAGATGGACTCATTTGTCTGCTCTCAACAGCTCAGCAGAACTTGTTTCAGCTGCCACAAAGGATGAGTTGCAGAGTCTCAGCACAGATCGTTGGTCTTTTGACAAGCAGTTCAGGGGCCTGTCAACAGGTTTTCCAAAGCACTCAACATCTGCGGGAAAATGCTGAGCAACGTCTGAAATTGAGGTCAGTTAAGAAGCATCTGAAAGGAAGGTGGGAGCTTTTGAAGATCTAATTTCTGTCCCGGGATGCTTGAAAACCAGTGCTCTGAGACTTTAATCCTGTGACTGGCATGGCTCTGATTTTATCCCAGCATTACACCGCTGGCTGCGGTGGAGTTATTCTTGGTCCTCGCTGCTGTAAATGGGAGAGCAAGACCAAGATGTTTCTAAATACTTGGAATTCTTTTTTTAGCAAAATGTGTTTTCTAAGTGGAAATAACAATAAACCAAAGACTCTTTTGGAATATCCTGGAATCCTAGGAGTCAGCCACGTCTTTTCCTGCTGAGTGCAGGGAGTATGGTGGGATAAGCCGCCCCCGGCAGCCACAGGGACAGGGAATAACTGAGAGTCTGAGAGCACCAGCTGCAAATCAGGGGTGGCAGCTGGGCTCTAGAGAGACGGGTTGATGCTGAAGGGCATCATTATGGGACTAACCCAGCAGCTGCTCTTCCTAAGGAAAGAGATTTGTCAGCAAGTTGAAAACTCCCCGCAAGTTTTCTTTGCCAATGCAGCAGAAACAGAGATGTGGGGACAGCACGGTAGGGGTGTGAAGGACGTGGTGGGACCAGCACTGGGTCTTCAGCTAAGCCAACTTTTGCCAGCAAAGGAGTGAGTCCCAGGGCTTGTTTTCTACCCCTGGCTTTCAATTCTCTCCTTTCCTCTGTAATGCCTAAATTTTAAAGAAAGGCAAGGCAGTGGAATTTTTTTTTTTTTAATCCAGCATTCAGTAGGACAGAGTATAGCTGGTAATTTTAAAACGATATCCAGGGGGCTCAGAAAGTATGAAGATACTCCCAAGCTTCCTCTTCCTTTTTGTTGTGAGCTGGGAACTGGGAAAGACTTGATATCTGCAGGTGCTGCCTTGTGCAAGACAACATGAATTGGCATTGGACACCATGGCTAGAGAGAGCTTTGCTGTGACAATTAATGCCCATAAACTGAACATGACGGATGCATGAGGAATGGTGGCTTCAGCTCATACCTGTCATCTCCTGTAGTAGATGTATCCTTTGCCCTCAGTGCTTGCACACTGCTGTGATGGCAGGCACAGTTGGAGGGGGGGAATGAGGAGGAAATGTGAAACTCTCACAGTTTGAGGTCCTGGACTTGTCCATGGAGCTGCTGCCAAGCAGAGCACCAGTGCAGTGGAGCAGTGTGTCTCAGATGTGACTCAGGGTGATGGCTGCCTTCTTGCATGGTGGTTCGGTTGCCACTACCCCGTGCTGCCCTGTAACCGCAGCCCCGACATGGGCTCCTGCTGCTCATTCTCTGCTGGAGTTTCTGCCTTTGGCTGAGCCTCTCCAGTATCGTAGTTGTCTTTTAAGGCTCTCTGCAGGTTGACTAGGGTGGAAACTTCCTCGTTTATCAAGATTATGCTGAAATCTAATCCAGACCTCTAAAACACTTGTAAGCACCGCCTCACTCATCCCAGTGAACGCTATGTGCAATTTTACGTGTTCTCCTTTCCATCGCGAGGAGCACTCACAAATGGAGTCTGGGACACGTCCCTGGCCAGGGCCCTTGTAGCTCCTGGGGAGCATGAGTGCATCGCTGGCGTACATGAGCGGGCATCAGGCAGGACAAGGTAGCTGCTTTACCATATGAGCTTAAGCCTTGGAGGGAGAAATACCTATACAATGTGGGCCTGGTCCTAACAGAGACTCTGGGAACTGCTGGGTGCTTGTTGGCATTGGTAGGGCAGCACTGTTGGCTTCAGACCTCCTCGGAGGTTGATGTTAACACAGCACTAAAGTCCAGTCCCAAGAGCTAGCTTTTCCCAAAGGGTAAATGGCCAGAGAAGCTGAAATCAGCTCCTTCTGTCTCTGAAAAGGTGTTGAGGCTAATGATAAAACTTCTCAGTTGCTCTCAAAAGCAAGGACTGTGTGATGGCTGTGTTGTGAAGGGATTGTGGTGGTTTTGTCTGGTAGAGCAGAAAGGGGAGCTTGGGGGTCTTGCTGGTTGGCAGGTGTTTGCTCTGCCTGAGGAGCAAGAGAGGGTACCCCTCCATGCCGGTAAGCCTGCAAAACAGGTATGGTTTGATTGCAGTGATGTTGACTGAGTCAGATCAAATGTTCAGACCTTGTGATAACTGATGTACAGGCGTTAGAGCGTGCTGGACAGGGAGTTGCTGTGGTCTGGGGTGGCTCTGCAGGTCTGCATGGGTTGCTTTCACTCTCTCTCCCTGGCTACCAGTACAGTGGTACTAGAGAGTGATGTAAAGCACTCACAGCTCTGAAAAACCTCTTTGCAGTTGTTCTTGGAGGCAGAAAAAGGGGCAGCGGTTGTGATTTGGGTGCAGAATGAGAGTTTCAAATACTGCACCTGTGGGGAAGGAGGAGAGCTCCCCTCAAACATGCCACCTATGCTCTCCTCTGCTTCACTGAGTTTCTTTTAGGGGAGCTAAGCGGCTCTCACAGGGCTGGAGAGCTGAAGACAACACCTGAAAAGGGGGATGTGGAAGGAGAAGAGAAAGTGCAGCTGTGCTCCTCCCCCCTGAGCCCTTTGAGGCATCACTTCAGCATCGAGAGGGGAGGCTGACCAAGCTGCTTTCCAGGACACCCTCTACCACAAGGGACAATGCCATTCCCTGGGGGCCACGTGCCAAAGCTGTGGTATGGTAACAGTGGTGGCGGGGAAACCCAGCACACTGCAACCAGCCCTGCAGACCCTGGCTACCCACCCATCAGGAAAACTCATTTTCAGGAAGCTGCTTTGAAGCCCTCTCATTTATTTTCTCCTGCCCACTTATGTATGACATTTTAACAAGTTTCGAGCTGCGGTGTTTGAATTCCCCCAAGTCCTTGTGTTCATCATTGTGCCAATACCTTGTTTCTTCTCAAAGCATTTTCACCCAGGGCTACCCACTGGGTTTCCATTAGCCAAAAGCTGTTCCCCACAAGGCTCCCACCATGAGCAGGACTCACTGGGAGGCAGCTGCGAGGGCGAAAGCCTGTGTGAAAACACAGGGTTGCCCCTTCTCCTCGATACCAGGCACATGGAAGGAGCCCAATGCTCATGAAAACATCCCAACATTTTTTTTCCTTGCTTTGAAGCATTCAGATCCCAAAGCCAAGCCTCGGGCTCACTCGGCTGCATCTTTGCAGTCCTTTAATGCTACCCCTGTACGATGCAGAGATCACAGTGAAGACAAAACAACCTCCCTTGCCCATCAGGGATATCTCTTGCAATGGCCTCTTTGTTGTTCCAGCCCAGGGGGCTCTTCCACATTACAGGCTGTAAGACATAGCACGATGGGTCAAGGCAAGGCCAGAGATCCCAAGAGAAAGAAATGAAAACAAGCTACTTTAATATAAACTATATGTTTTCTTGTCCCTGCTCAATTTACATGCTGCATTTTTGTCTCTTCTCTGACGAGCAGTGTTTATCTGGCAGGGGACAACTCTCATTAACAGCGAAGGGCAGCATCAGATTTTTCTGTGCCTTGTTTAAACAGTATCTTTTGCTTGTGTTTTCCTTTTAAAATGATTGAGCAAATGGCTCAAAAGCAACTGAGGCAAGGCTACAACACCCTGCTCCCTTTCCATGTGCCTCCAACTATTTTAAAAGTTTGAGGGAAAATAAAACATTGAGTCAAGTAAAACATTTCAACTCACTGATTCAGAAGGGTCAAAGAAAACCCATCTCCAGGAGACAAAAAGCGAAACTGCTGGCTGGCATTTATGAAAAATGTTGGGTCATGGTAACACAGACTAATAATATTTAGAATAATCTTTGTTTACACAGAAGTCGTGTTTTACATGAAGGTCACTTCTATTAAGTCAGTATCTTTTCCAGGAATAGAATCCTCTTTCTTTGGAAAACCAGAAGAAATGTGCAAAAGCTGTTATTTATAGAAGACTGACCAGTTCTAGTACTCTTCTCAGCCCTGGGGTGGCTGAGGGCTGGAGGGGCAGTGAGCAGGGCAACCATTGCTCGAGCAGGGCAACCATTGCCCCATTGCACTAGCCCATGCCCAGTGCAAAGCCTTCCCGTTACCTCCCCGTGCCGAAGAACTACTCTTTTCCAGACTCACTTCCTCTCCCCGCTTCCCTTTGATCACGCTCTGCAGCCGAGCACACACACACACACCCCCCACCCACACACACACACCCCCCACACACACCCCACCCCACCCCACCCCACCCCCCCCCCCACACACACACACACCCCCCGGGCCAGCTAAACGGGAGGGAAGATTTGCTTTGTTGGCTTCAGGAAACAATGAGCTGTTTTCAGAGCTGAAGGAACTCCTGGCAGCCCTGGCATCTCACCCAGCAATCACCACGTTTCTGCCAGAGGCAGCTCTCTCCCCCCTCAGACCCCATCCCCCACCAAAGTCTCTCCCTGCCCACAGGGGACAGCTCCGTCCCAGCTCTGTGGCCTCTCTTCCCCCATGCTGGGACACCGGCTCAGCATCACCGATGGAAAGGCACAATCTCATGCAGCAGTGGCCATACTCCACGTCCGCGTCCAACCCTGAGGACCCTGACTCAGTCTTTGCTGACTTCGGGAGCATCCACCACCCCTATTTTTGGCACCGTGTTTCCAGAATCACCTTGTGCATTTAGAGCATCGAAAAATGTTTAGCAAAAGTCATTAGCAGCGTCACAGCGGCAAGTGAGCAAGAAAGCCCTCTCGTGCTTACGAGGTGGTAAACTAACGGCTTGCCACTGTTCAACCAAAGGCTCCACAGCGCTGCTTCTCCTGCATCTTACTCCTCCTCTTCCCTCGGTGCCCCCTGTGTGGGCTGGGGGCTTGACTTCTCCCAAACCCCCAACCTCCCTCACCTCCTGCAGCCCCTGTGGCCACTCGCTTTGCACTGGCCCTGTTACAGTCCCCACCTCCTGCTCCTCCAGACCATGCTTCGTTGGACCATTTTAGTAGCTCAGGCAAATGCCAGTATGTGCTGGTGTTCCTGGACCTGGGGAGATGTGTCTTGAGCGTGCGCCGCCCAGGTAACGTTCAGCACTTGCTTCCCACCGTATTTCCCGACCAAGACGGTAAGGCTGGACCAGTACTATGGGATGGATGGATCCTGCCAGTCCAGCTTAGCAGGACACGACTCATCCCCGGTGGCTGTGCCAGGTGAAGACGTGTGTCTGGTATGCGGGGGGACGGCCGTGTGAGCCAGCAGGAGGGGGACAGGTGCTGTGGATGCTCCTGCTCCTGGGGGTGCTCCCCCCGTACAGCCACATCCCCACCACTTAGCGCGTGGACCAGCTCTCCTCCTCAGCGCTCCTGGGGCTCACAGGCATTATCATTAGTTTGACTGGTGTTTTTTTTCATTTTTATTCAAGTTTCCACCATAAAGTGAGGGATGTGCTGGTCTAGGGTTTTCCTAGCACAAGGCTGAGGAGTGCTGGGTGTCCGGGTGGTGGCTCACAAGCACACGTGGTTCTTTGAGAGGATGGAGTCTGCTGGGAGGAGCGTGCAGGGCAGAAGGAGCCAGGCTATGTCGATCTGGCCCTGTGCCTTTTGACACTGCCCCTGGAGCGTGCCCGGAGCTGGGCTGTGGTTTCACTCTTGGCAGAGCAGGCTGGAGCTCGCCACACTGGAGAGGGCTAACGGGCAAATAATATTGCACTGTGGGCAACTGGGGGTCCAGCATTTGAGCTTGCCCTCTTGCCTGCTTTTTTTTGGGGGGTGTAACATCCCAGGTGGGGCTGTTTTAGCATTTGCACCCAGCTGGTGGTTAGGTACCTGCCTGCTCCTTTGGTGCAGAGGTACCTCCTGTATCTGGCATGGAGGTCTCAGTGGGACAAGGTCCCCCAGGCTGCGCCTGGCGTGCAGTGGCTGGGGGACACCAAGGGGTGACATTGCTGAGAGTGAAAAGGAGAGTCCTAAACGCGGAACCCCTCCAGAGTCCACCCACTCCTCTTCAAGGATTATTTTTATGGCTCTGTGGATGAAAAATAAAAGGTTTGTGATTTATCCACAGCCTGAGACAAGCTAAAGGGCTGATCCCCACTCCAGCTCCCCGGTGAGACGGGGAGGTGCTTTGGGCTGGTCTCAAGGACAGCAAGTAAATCCACTTAAGTGGTGGGCTTGCTTCCAGCCTTGCTGGCTGCCCCGAGGCGTGTAGGTGTGCTGGCAGGAGCCAGGACCAATTTTGCACCTTCCAGGGGACAACAGGGATTTAAGGGTCTCGCTCTGAGCACCTCCCTCCCTGGGGATGGCAGGCAGCTGCCTCTTTAGGGTGCTGCAGAGGTAGGTCCCTTTTCCTTGGGGAAGCGCTCAGTGATCCTTGGGTGGATTTTTGCTGTGGAAATATTACATATCATGACACATTTGCAACTCCCTTTTCAATTCTGCTCTGCCAGACAGCAGATCCCATTGCCATGTTGCCTATAGCAACATCTCCTGGTTGAAAATAAGCGAGCTGCAACAAAAAGGTTTGCTGGTGGATATGTAAGAATGGTTGATATTATTATCATTATTATTATTATTGCTATTGCTATTACTACTACCACTATTATTTATAGCTTTGGGGGCCTTGCAGCAACTATTTTTGGTTAGGGATGCAGCAGTATGCAATTCAAAAGCAGCATCACCCAGACGGCACCTCTGCAATCCTCAGGACGCAGCAGTCTGGGGCAAAGGGACTGAGATCACAGCAGATCTGCTTTCTCTCCTCTTGCTTAAACAACTGCTTTTCTTGGCAGGGATCTGGTGAGGAGAGGCCTGCAGCATCAGTAGGGAATCCTTTTTCCTGGAAAAAACACATATGTGTCAGTGTGTCCGGGGCAGTTGGACAGTGCAGCGTGTCACCGATGCTCAGGCTGTGTGATGTGCTGCCGGTCTCAGGGGACGGTGCTGCTCAGCGAGGTTCCCGCTCACAACCACTGCTGCACAATGCGCAAGTCAGAGGTTTTTGGCAGAAAGTGTCTTTGGATGGGCTGAGCTGTGCAGAAGTGACTCATGGCTTTGGATGCCTTGGTTTCTGGGTGACCCTGTTTGAGTTATTTCACTATACTCTCGGTTTTCATTGCTATTTTGTGTTTCAGGGAGCTTTTCAAAGCCTGTGGCTCAGTGCTTCAGGTGTGTGGTGAGGGTGGTGCCTTCTTGTGGGCTATGCATCCAGGCCACGGTGAGTTGGCAAATAATAATTAACAATTAATAATTTGTTTCAGAAAAAGTTATTTTTTGAAGAAGGGTGCCCATTGATTGGGCGGTGGACTTTGGCCTCGTAAGCTTTCATTTTTGATCATTTTCCTGTTGACTGTTGACCTTTAAGCAATTTACTTTGCTCTCTGAGGCTGAGGTTACTCATCCTAAAAAGAAGGATGTGGCTCACACGTGTTTTTTCCTCTCCCCTCCTGAACGCTTGGCAGGCTCAGGCTTCCCAGGTGGGGTCAGCAGTCATTGCACCAATCCACAACTTTCCTGGGATTTCTGGTTTTCAGCACATTTTGCCCAAATCCCCTCAGAGCCTTCTAGAAGGAGTCTGGAAAAGTACCCAAATCTTTGGGACACCATCAACTGCTCCACCACCCCAGGACCCACCAACTGCTGTAGCGGTGTCCACCCAGGGAAGATGGAAATGGACACCCTGGTCCCTGAGTTGTGGTTGTTCAACACATTCTCGCTTCAAGGTAGGGAGGAAAAAGCAATTCCATTTAAACAGCCTTTTGGTGGTTTCCATCCATTTGGGGCTGGTTTCCATCGTGCCGGTTCCCCACTGTGGATCCGTGCTCGGTTATTCACTGCCAGGTCCCCTCTCAAGCCTGGAGATGTCCTGGCCGGGATGGTCCCAGGAGGGAGCCAGGGTATTTACAGCTGGAAACACTGGGAGAAAATGAGCTCCCATGGTGTTTTCTCTAAGAGCAGCAAATCCCAAAGGTTCCTCCTGACACTTCCTACTAGAAATGAGATGAAAAGAGACACTTAAATGAAGTCCTGGTTGGAGCAGCAGGGGATGCTCCTGACAGCTTCTCCAAGGGCTTCATAGTGGGCAGCAGCATCAGGGAGGCAGCTCCTGTTACCAGGACTTCCCTGGGCTGAGCTGAGCACTGCATGGTCCAAGCGTGGTGCATCCCCCAGTGTCACCACGACAGCTTGGGCAGCTCAGCCACATGAGAAGTGCAGTAGAAGCCTTGGGTGCTGGTATGGTGCAAGGTGGTAGCTGGGGGAATGCTTCAAGCCCTTGCGATCTCTCATTTCATGCACGACTTGGAAGAACTCATTCAGCATCTCTGGGCTTTGGTTCCTGCTACGTAACATACAGATGGCAGAATAAACTGTGGGACATGCAGATGCTTGCTGATGGGGACAGATCCACCCCTGAAGGAGATTACTTTCCAACCCTCCCAGAGCAGGCTGGGGTGGGAAATGAGATGCCGAAGGAAATAAAACCGCAGCTGCAGGGCCCCGTCCCAAGGGCCTTCTGGTAGTTCAGCATCTCTCCAACCTTCCTCAGTCATACTCTGATAGAAGGCAAGAGCATCCATCCAGCCCTTGTCCTGCAAGCTGGAAACGCCGAGCCACCGCTTTCTCCTCTATTTTGGCGTGCTCTGCATTGCTTCACTCAGCTCGGGACCTGTCCCAGTTTAGACTCATTTTCCCTTGAACATGGATGTGCCGTGTTTCCCCCCCTTCGTGCCTGTCTCCTCCAAAAGCAGGAGGCTGCTGTTAAATGCGTGATACTCCTGTGAGGGTACTTGGGTTTTCCAGGGCACCATCATGCCAATGGCTCAGCATGAAACTGATATATATAGATTTATAGATGCACGCCTGTCTGCTAGGGGACATTGCCATTATCCATGAATTCAGGCTTTTTGTCCTATTAAATTTCATCCCATTTCTACTATTCCACTCCACAGGGTTGTTCTGTTCCTCCAAAAAGACCATGCACATCCTTTTTTTTTTTTTTGGTGAAAACTATTACATGTTTATGTTACCACAAATTCATTAGCATATTATTTCTGTGCCACTGGCATTGCCAGAAATACTAAATGATCCCTAAGACTGATCTTTGAGGATCTCCAGGAGTTATCTCCCTGCAGCATGACAAAACCCCTACTGAGACAGAGCACTGGGATCTCCCTTAGTCCATTTGCTACCCATCTCAGTTTCCTCCCACCAGGTATTGTCATCCCCATTTTAACTAATAATTTCACATGGGACACCATAACAAAAAGGGCTGAAGTCAGGCGAGATATGACTGAATGCCTCTCCTTTGCCTAGAAAATCAGTTATTCAGGAAAGCCTGCAGAATTCTCTGGCAAGGATGTAATTTGGCAGACCTACTGTAGACAAGCGGAGCTGTAGTTGCCCAGGGCATCTTTCTTGCCTTTCTTAAGTTACTATTTTCCAGTACCGCTTCTAAAACGCCATAGATTAATTTCAAATACTTGCTGCTAAACTTGCAATTTCATGGCCCTTTCTTCCCTGACTCTGGGATGGAGGTGGTCCAGTTCCTCCCATTTGCATGCACCCAGTTCTTTGAGATTTCTTTCCTCTTTAGATGTGGTTGTTTCCATATCCTGATGTCTGTCCATCTTCAGTTTGACCTGAGATTCAGCATCCTCTTTCTTCCCAAAGCCTGACACTGAACAGCCACCTCATCTGAGGGACATACATAATTTTAGTATCTTTAGACTCTGCCACACCCTGGCCATGCAGAAGCCACATTTCTTTCTTCTTTTCTCATTTATGACTCACTAACATTTTGCTAGTTGTTTTAATTTCCTTTGCAAGGTCTACCATCACTTGACTTTGGCAAGTCTCACGTTACCCCTGCACTGCCTGACCTTTAACATAAACCTCTCTTTGCTGGTTAATCCCTTTCTCCACCCATTGCAGGCTTGTGGTTATTCCTAATATTCATTTTGTAGTAATTCTTCATCCAGTTAAGGCTTTGGCCTTTCCCCTGAGAGGTTTCCTTTCTTGCCTGGGATTGCATTCCAGACTGTTGTAATTTCAGTTGATTTCCCTGATTACTTCCCTTTATTTCTCAAAATTCCCCTTCTGAAAAAGTTAGCAGCAAGATAATTTCTCCTTTTTTATTTAAATTGAAATACCATGAGGACATTCAATCTGAGATCTTTTCTATGACAAGTTCCTTTATGATGTCCTTACTTCTTAAGGACATTAAGGACATCTTCTTTCTTCTTTTGCTTCAAAGCCAAGCAAAAAAGTCTTCCCTCCTGTTGGATTACTGATACTTCAGTGAAGAAACCAGACTTGTGTCCAGGAGTAGCCACATCTCATCGTTACTAGCAGTGTGATGCGAAGTTAAGGTCTTCATTAAAGACACCACTCCCATGCTTGACAGTATCAGCCCTATGACAACAGCACAGAAATCCCTGTCCATATCCACATCTGACCCTAATGATCTAGAGGAAAGTGCCAGCACTACCCTTGTACGGCCTTTTGATGCTCCTGTCTCCTTCCTATCATTGCTGACACTTGCTAGATACTTCCTAGCCAAAGCACCGAAGGATGTGATTCCTCTCTCCCAGGCTAATGCTCTCATTAGACGGTGTTTCTGCAGAGCCACTATGAGGTCCACTTACTCCTCTCCATCCCTGCTGCTGAGTCTATGTCCCACTCATTGGTTCCCACACACTTCCCCAGCCTGACCCAACTGTTTGCCTGATCTGCAGACTCACCCTGGAAGCTGCCGTGAGAAACAGCTCGTTTGCTTGATATAAAGAAGTCAAGCCCTTTGAAAATTATTCTATTGACTTTCCCTTTCCTTCACCAGGAGTCTCTGTCAAATCTAAGCTCATTAGACCCCGCTTTACCTTAGACCCCTAATAAAGGTGTCACTTGGAATTGCCTTTAGGTTCTTGGTTGGAACCTGGGCCCCATCCGCAATCTCAAGGCCAAGGATGACTCCAATCTAGCTTCTCTCTCCGCTTGTCTTCTGGCTGCCTCTTTTGCCTCTTTTGCCTCTTTTCCTCTCCATTGCTCTCATCTTGTGAAGCTTTGTAATCCCCCCAGTCCGCAGGAACAGGCATGTTTTAGGAGCTTTGAGGCTTATAGGTCATGGAAGGTTGAATTCTTTGGGGCCTGGGTACAAAGGGGATGTCAAATAGCTACTCCACTGTAACTGCATCAAGTTAGTATCTGCTGGTGATTTAGGAGGAACTCTACATGCTATCAACCTCTTGCCAGTGGTTCTCAGCACCATGACTGCAAAGCTCAATAAATGACAGAAGAATCCTCTTTTTCTTCTCTTCTGTTGACTTTCTGGAGGTCAGATCAGGTCCTTAGACCATCTCTGTCCCATGGCTTGACACCTGCAGGAACTTGCTCTGCCTCCACTGCACCGGGGCTGATTTCTCTGACCTTTTCCCCAAACAGCTCTTTCTTCGTCTCTTTACAGCTATATGGCACACCACTAACTTGGGGCCCAAACAAACATTAATATGACCGAGAACAATTATTTGTTTCGTAGGTCTGGAAGGAAAGGTTTAGAAGAGAGGGACTGGAAGGGTCTGACAGAGATGTTTCACCAGCACAAGGGAGAACGCCTGCAGTCCCCACAAATGCATTTGGTGATGGGTGGAAGCTCCGCGGTGCTTCCCTGATAGTCCCACGGGCTGGCACAGGGGACACACGGAGCCGGTGAGGTGAGGTGAGGAGGAGATTGCCGAGGGAATTCCCAGCTGCTGGTCAGTGCCTGAGCAACTCCAGGGCTGCTGTGCCTTTCTGTGCCACCTCTGCTGGGATCAAGAGGGACTAGCCATGGGTCACGATTTTTGCACATGATAACACAGCGCTGCCGAGGGGCTCTGGGACCCCAGAGCAGGTCCCACTGATGGATGCCTGGTGCAGTGCGATGCCGGAGCTGCTCCTGGGGGAGGCCCCAAAACAGCATTCTCTCCCTAATGAGCTGGGGGTGAGTCTCCGTGTCTGAAAAAAATCTGTTCTACTTAGTACTTCAAGTGCATTTTTCACGTGGGAAAAATCTTGCCGCTGGTGAAGGATCCAAGGAGAAAGCCGACGTGTGCCGGGTGAAGGCTGCCAAGTGCTGGGAAGTGTTTGCTCTAAAGAGGTATATGAAATTCCTCTCTAAAACTGAAACGAACCCAGCCTGTGGTAGCTGTTTTGGGTCGGAATCAGTCGACTGGATGGTGAGGAAAGGAGGACTTACATGCCCAGAGGCTATGTAATAAAATAAAGAGTTTTCAAATGCAGCCCAGTTCCTGTGAGCGCATCATCCCATTTTCTCCATACAGACTCAAACCCTGTGCTCAGGTTGAGATTTTTAGCTGGAAAGGCTTAAGTTTGAGCTGGCCTGGACACAGCCAGTGGTCACCGGGGGATAACAGACAATTTTCCCCTTGCATGGACATGCAGCACACTCTGGAATCAAATTCTTCACCTTCAAACCCTTCTTTTGCCACTTGTGGTGAACAAATTTCTTGTTCTCATTCTCATTCTTATTCGTTTTCTTTTTTCCCTGTGATGAACTGAATTTCTTATTCCTATTCTTACTGTTTTTCTTATTTTCTTGTTCCTATTTCAATTCCTATTCTTATTCTTTTATTCTTATTCTTATTCTTATTCTTACTCTTATTCTTATTCATTTTCTTGTTCCCTGTGATGAACTGAATTTCTTATTCCTATTCGTACTGTTTTTCTTATTTTCTTGTTCCTATTCTTATTCTTATTCTTATTCTTATTCTTACTCCTCTACCTCTTCCTCTACTATTGCTATTGCTATCACTATTACTACTATTACCATTACCATATTACTATTACTATTACATCATTGTCACCATTACGGGCTGGAGACACCTTTCACACCAAAATCCGACCATGCTGCATGCTGCACAAACACAAAATGACCATGACTCCCATCCCGGTGCCTTCCCAGTTTAAGTGCCAGGGAAGAGCCGGCAGGACAGGGCAGCAGGGGGGAGCGGCTCCCGCGCTGCTCCAGCACACGGGCAGACCCCTTGCTGCCGGCTGGCTTTGCCCAGAAGTTGGCACGTGGCCTCTGGAGAATGGCACTGAGGACCTGTTGATGGTGGATGGGGACAGGGACGAGGGAGGCTGGTGGTGCAGCTCCAGCCAGGGTCGGGTGAGGCTGCAGGGCCCCGTGGGCAGGAGAAGAGCCAGCGCGCACACAGCCATCTGGGTAACACGATAAGGAGCTCATGGCGTCTGAAAATAAAGGCTCATCCATCTAAAAAAAGCCCTGTGGTGGGGGTGAGGCATTATTTAACACCTAAATGAAAGGGCTCTTACTTTTGTGCCAGATTTCAGCTCGGGGAACCTGTACAACGATTTCATTTTAAAAGCAGAGGTGCACTGAGCTGGTGCACAGATAATAATAATAGTAATAAATAATAATAATAGTAATCAAATATTATGATTTACAGCTTGAGACAGTGTTTTTGGGCCAGCACACATGGTACCACTGTGCAAGGTGCTGTACAAACACCTAAATGAGGGCAGCTCCTTCCTCCGAGCTGTTCGGTCTTAAAACTAAACAGGGAAACATGGGGAAATGGTGGCACACAAGGGCCTGAACGCCTGGGCTTCCCTGCCTGTTTCTGGCAGGGTTGAGTCAGAAAAAGATGTAGGAAGCAGTAGGATGAGAGGGATGGAGCAGAGAGGCAGGGTGAGGACGAGCGCTGCAAGGATGAGCCTGCCAGCCTGCAGCAGCAGCACGGATAAGCAGGGTGGGGGACAAGGGCATGGCCTGCAGAGGAACAGGACATGGAGAGGGAACGTGTCCTTGCAGGGAAACAGGGCATGGGTGGGGATGTGTCCCTGCAGAGGGGCAGGGGCATGAATGGAAAGGTGTCTCTGCAGAGAAGCAGGGCATGGATGAGGATGTGTCCCTGTGGAGGAGCAGGGCATGGATGGGAACAGCCCACCGCAGCCCCCTCTGCTCACCCCACTCCCCACTGAGGGAGCAGACAGGTTACTGCTGCCCCGGGCATCATGCCCACCCCAGACCTGGGTTTGTGCAGGTGGTGGCTTCAGCTCTCTAACCCGCTTCAGCCCCAAACCTGAGCGGGGCCAAACACAACACGGGCTCCCTGCAGGTGTGGGGCGAGCGTGTCCTGTCCATGGGCCCTTCTCTAGCCCCTGTGAGAGGTGGCCAGGCCCACAGGCCCTGGGGGTTCCCCATCCCTGCATCCTGCTTCGCCCAGCAGCAGGCAGAGGAAGGCTTCCCGCAGCCGGGGTCTGCACCTGGATGGTGGCCTGATCCTGCTCCTTCGACAGTCCCGGGGCAGCCAGTTCGGGTGCTCAGTGTTCCCCGTGGGGTCACCAGGTCCCACCGCTGCTTTGATGGGCTCGGGGCATAGACAGCATCAGAGTAAAGACATGGTGGTCACCAATCCTCCAATAAGAGCAGAAAACCACTGGATTTGGTGTTTGGCCTGCTCATTTCTGGGTGTGCTATAAATTCAGGTGGAATTCATTACCTGAGCAGCAATTTTTTTTTGCACACAAAATTGCAATGAGATTAGAAGAGTGAGCCTACCAGAACGGCTCTTCTTAAAAATACTCTGAATAACTGGGACCTCCATCTCCTCACACCCTGTGACACCCTTCTCCCTCCCGGCAGGATTTCTCCTGCCTAGGTTGATCAAGTCCCAAACCAGGGACTGCCAAGGGGATGTTGGCTGCCTCTGCAGTCCCCTGTCCTCGCCCCAAGCCCAGCTGTCCCATGAGAAGCTTCACATGCCTGGAGGGTCACCAGCTGCCCACCCCACTTCTGCAGGGGCCCAAGAGCGCTCCCAGGGCACGCGGGCACCGGGGGGGCCGTGAATGGGGAGTCAAAGAGGCCACCGAGCAGCCAGGAAAGCCACCACGGTGGCCAGGTGTGGGTATGACCTCCTAGGAGAGGTGGTGGCACAGCTGTCCCCCAGCTTTTAGCTTGCTGTTAGCTCTGTTGTTGCCTCTCCCAGCGGTACCCAGGAAAACACAAGCTCCTGTCCAGCACCGAGCTTTGTCGTGGGTCCTCAGACCCTCACAAGATGGGGGGCCGATATGGACCCGAGTCTCATCTCTCATCGCTGCCCTGCTTTGTGTCAAAGTGGAGGGTGCTGGCAAAGGATCGAGGCCTGGACTGCAGCAGGGCCACACAGGGTTACTCTGGAAAATATGCGCGCTGATATTTTATTCATCTAAAGCTGAAGTGGTCGGTATGAAAGAAAATAGCTTGTGGTCTTTCATACCTCGAGTCAATGAATTCCTGGGCCTTTTATAGCTCAGGAATGCTGGGCGCTCTTGGTTGGTTTTACAAGGCTGTGAAGCTGCAGTTTAAGATCTGGATGAGCATTAATCACGGCGGGGTTGATGACAGCTGCTCGTGTTTTACCCGGCTTTCAGGCGGGTATCGCACTTCTGCACATTGCACCCTGTTTTCCCCACTGGTCTGAGACATTTGCTTGGGTGGGTGGGTGGGTGGGTGTGTGTGTGGGTGGGGGGTGGGGGGTGGGTGTGGGTGTGGGTGTTGTTACCTTCAGGCTTGTGGGACCACTGGGTCCACCAGTTTTAATACTGGGATTGAAGGGGGGGTCTATGCCCAGCACACCATTGCAGTGCCAGCACAGGAGGCAGCTCAGCACCAACCTTGGGCACATCCCTGTGCTTTGCTTTTCCCCTCAGGCTGCCGTTTGAACAGCACTCTTGCACCATGGGGGCGAGGAGAGGTATTTCCCAAATTACCGTGACCTCTGTAATAAGAGCTACAGACCTGTAAGAAGATGGGGCTTGAGGTCCATGTGCAGACGGTCTCTCAAGCCCCCATCACTGTAGGCTGACGGCCGGGAAGGGCAGCCCAGCACAGACCCCACCAGGTACCACCGACCCGCCAGGGTTCTCCCACCCCCACACTGTGTGTTTTCTGGGCGAAAAGCTCATCTGCTGCAGGGTACCCAAAAACCTGGCCAAGGGTGGTCCAGGGACACAGCAGGATGCTCAAATCCAGCCCGATTTCTTGGGTTGCATCCAGACCCCAGACTGGGGATCCCAGTGGCGAGTGGACAACTGGTAGCATCCTTCCTGCCGGCGAGGGATGTCTGCACTTTGTGCATGTTTCACTGCAGCATGCCTTAAGTCCAGCTCCAAGAGGTATTTAACGATGCGAGAAGTCACAGCTTTTCCCCAAGAACGCACCTCACCGCTGTTTGTACGTTTGTTCCTGCAATGCAGGGAAGAGAAAGCCCTGAATATGGTAACAAACCAGAGCAGAAGAGATGTTGCAGCTGTAGAGTACACTGAATCCAAGTGAATCCTGAAAAGGTCTCATCATTTTGGGTGGGACGTGACTCGTGATTTTTGAATGCCTCTAAATGGCAATTTTGTTAATATTTTTAGCTCTTCTGAGCTCTCTCCCTGTGTGTTCTAAGTAAAGAGACCACTGTCCTGTACTTACTTTTGGGAACATGCAGTAATCAGGGATTTTAATGTTTAAACAAATTGGCTCTGAAGTTTGCTTCTTTGTACTGTTGTTCCCCCCCCCCCCCCCCCCCCGCTAGGTTAACATGCAAAATGTACTTAACTCGGAGACAGCATTGCAGTGATGTTCTTGTTTTTTGGCTGGAGCATCTGTGGTGAAGGCACAACTGAAAAATGGGATAACACCCCGTCTTGTTATATCTGAACACAGCTGGCCACGGGGCTTTCCCCACCCTAATACTGATTTTGCCTCTGTTGATTTCTTTTCTCCCATGGCCTTGAAAAACCAAGCTAAGCCCCAAATCCTACTGTCAAATCTTGACTTGAAGAAAGCTGAAAAGCCATAATCTCAGCAATCACCAAATTTTTGTTCTTGGTGGTAAAGAGCCAGAGCACTAAAAATACTTCCAGCTGCCATGTCTTGAAGATGGAGCAATCAGATGGGTCAGGCCGACCCATGCTCGCACAGGGAACACAAGGTGCCAGGATGTGGGTGAAGCAAACCGCTGCTCGAGTTTCTGCAAAACCCCTGGGTCTTTGCTGACACACTCCTGCCCAGGGCAGGTTGTGTTTTTTAATGTGTGCGAGGATTTGGGGAGAGGAGGTTGGGACAGGCAGAGGAGAGCCCACAGGGGAGAGATGCCCTTAGTGGCTTTCATGCCTTTCATGCCTGCAGCTCCCTGGGACCCGATTCAGGAATTCTCTAACAGACACTTTCAAGAGCATGTGAGAGCCTGCTGAGCAAACCTCCCTTACTCAAAGCCAGACACTTGGGTAACTTTTGCTCCCCTCCCCCAGTTTATTTCAGTTGCATAAGCAAACATACGAGCAGTATTTCCACCGGGCTGGAGCACTCCCCTTGCCCACGCAACAGCTTGAAATGGGATCTGATCTTTACTCCTTACTGAGGACGTTATAGTAATTTAAGAATATCTACAAGGTATTTAGGTATCTCACTCACACTGGTCCAACACCTGTCAAATAAAGAAACCCCAGACCCTCAAGAACAAACAAACAAACAAACAAACAAACAAAAAAAATCAATGGGAGTGCTATGCTTAGCGGCAATGCAGGGCTAAAGGATCTTTAGATCTTCGCCAAAATGTCTCCTTAAGTTTCCACCCCCATTTCCTTCAGGTGAAGATGATCTCACTAAAATCCTGCTCTTCTTGCTTGTCAAAGCTCTCAGTTTGATCCTCTGCTTTGCAGACCCACCGATTTTGTGCCCATATACACCTACTGACAGCACCTGCTGCGGGGCCTTTCATTAACAGCTATGAAAAACAGAGGAGACGCAACTTTAAAGTCCCCGAGGTATCACTTCTTAGTCTTAGCACGTTGTGTGCAAAGCTTAGACAATTGTTTAAAAAGTCCTTTCTTCTTGGGGACTGAATATATTCACACTGGAAAAGTGAGAAAAGAAACATGTTTATACATTTATTATATACAATATTAAGGCACAAGTTTAAACAGCAAAGAATAAGAAATCTTTGGCTGACCAACAATATCAATATTTGCTGTGGGTGACACATAACGTTCTTCATTTTCCCCCCTATGTACAAATAACCCTCCAGCTGTACAACACTGTACACCAACTTCTCTATACAACCAACGACAATAAGAAATGACAGTATTTTACAACTAGTTACCAACGTCACCTGGAACGGCTACAGCACAGTTTCCCAAAACGCAAAACAGTTCAAAGAGCTGGGAAAACCAGCACAAATGGAGTTGCACCGCTCTGCTGAGAGGGACTGATTTATGGCAGTAGTGCTCCACGCAAGTCCTGCTAGTGCTCGGGCTGGGGGGAGACCTGCTGGTCCTCCAGACCTTCCCTCCAGGAAAACTAACATCTCTTGACTTCAACATAATTGAGGAGAATGAACCTTTGAGTTTATTTGAGCTATGACTCCAAAAGCAAATGAGAGCTGCCTACACCGTAGTCTCTAACAAATGGTTTCCTATATGTGACCATGAATCTGGTGCAGCATCGGCTGTAAACACACCTACCACGTACCAGAAACTGGAGGAACTGTGGTCTCCACGAGGAGGAGGAGGAGTGCTGTACTCTAGCTGACTTGGAGAAGCTGAGCTACACCACTACCAAACATAACTGAAAGCCACATCACACGTGCTGATCCAACACTGTTTCTGCTGGACACCTAGCTGTCTGCCTGTACACAAATTATTAAATAGTTTCATCAAAAGAAATGGTACAGCTGGTAATAAAATGCTTAGGGACTTCCAAGCACCTGGGTATCCTTATTTCTTGGAGAAAAACGATGAAATGAAATATTCACCACCATTTTACTTGTATTCCCTTGCTTTGTCTTCCTCCTGCCCCGCTCCAACCACAGACACTCGAGGAAGGGCTACGGAGGTGGGTCAGCGCTGCTGCCACGCGCGGGCCCAGCTTTTATGCAAACACTTACAACCTTTAAATTAACTTTAGAGAAAAAAATAAAATTATTTTACAAGGCATATATTAAGCTGCGTAACATCTTCCAAGGGTTTTACAACATTTGGTTTCACAATGCAAAGCTGCTAATACTCAAAACACACAGTTCGCTTGCCCGCACAACCTTCCTACCGCTACTTGGTTTAAGAAGTGCAAAAATCAGAAAGAGGGCGACACCGACGTATGTCTAATTCTATGTACACACAAAAATAAGTGCATAGATTTAACATAGCCATTTTGTTTTTTAAAAAAAGGTATCAGCCAGGCAGTACTGAGCGCAGGGCTCTGGCCCCTGCAGGCGTTGAGGTTGCAAGGACTTCAGTTTTCAGTGAAAGCAGAGTTTAAAGTGCCTGGTGTTTTCACAATCAAGGGCTCTGATCCGATACCTACAGGAAGGGGTGACCTTGAGCCAGCCCTGAGCACACGATTACTTCCAGCACCCATCAATTTTCCACTCTAGGCAGCTTCACATAAAATCCCATCACCCATTTTCCCAAAGCCAAGTTCTTCCTAATGTCATTACGGTGCACCACAAGGTTCAGGAACCGCAAAGCCAACACAAAAATACCTCCAAGAGGAAAATTTCCCTATCAGCATGTGCAATGCATGAAGCAAATGGTATGCCATGATTAATGCTGCTGGTGAGTTGGCTGTCTTACAAAGACAGTCGCCACCTCTTACAGAAATCAGGGACTAAGCTGAAAATGAGAAATGTTCCACCCTGGTTAAAACAAGGTGAAAAGAAACTGCACCTCAGCACAGAAAACAGATGATGCTCATGCTTTGCTTTGCAGTTAAACCCTTCCCGGCCTGATCCTACACCCCTTAATCCCCAGTCCCACGTCAGCTTGAACGGCAGGTTTGTATGCTCAAGGAAGGTAGGATTTGGCTGTAGGCACTGAAAATAATGAAAAATCCTGTTCTTACCACAAACACACTGATTCTTCCACTACTATGAACCACTGCACAGTTAGAGGCATCTTCTGATCTCACATGCAAGCCCAGATTAACTCCAGTGGAAATGCACCCACACAACCCCCCTCTGAATGAGCTTCTGCACTGCACAGCCCTTTGGGAAGCTACCGGGATCCTCCCCCAACTTTCGCTCCTGAAACCTTCCCATCCTTACAAAAGGGATTGCTTCAGCAGGGTCCTCCTCCCCTCCTCTACTTTCATCCTCCATGGGAATTCCAGCCAACAACTGCTCCTACCAAAAAAAGGAGTCTCAGCAAGCTCTGAGGTTGCAAGACATGAATATTTGCACTGTAAATCCAGCTCCAAGAGCAACACTTGTCCAGCTAGGAAAGAGACACCTGACCTGCCTGCCCAGGAAAACCACACCACACCACTTCAAACAAATACTTAGAAGAACCTGCTGTGTACATCTATGGACCAATTATTCACTGAAATTAAGCAGTGAATACTTTTGAGAAATGAATTGATACTGAGAAAGATGCAAATTTCTCCTGGGTTATTGAGAAACTCCCTCTGGCCTCAAAAGAGCCGGGATTTCATTCCCTGTCCCGGCTGCAGAGAGGCAGGAAAACAGAGCGGCAGTTTGCACCCATTCTGTAACTTCACTACCTTCTCTTTACACCAGAAAATGCAGTTTCCTTTTCCCTCAACGATCCCCTTCTCACGCCACATTCCGTTTTCAACGCCCCTTTCTGCTCAGAAAATCCCAGATGTTCATTTCATCGCTCCTCTTCAGCGCACTTGACTTCTCTCCTGGTCCAAAGTCAACTTATCAACTCAAGCTTCATTTCGGGCACAAACTTTCTCTATCTTTCTTCAAACTCTCAGGGTTAGTTTTTAAGGTTGGCACACCGAGGACCATCTTGGACCTGGCTGTACGCACACGAAAGCCCAGAGATGCCGTCCTCTGCTCAGATGAGGACTTCCATCATGTCTGTATCTGGAAACTCAGGCTTGTGGAGCAAGCTGCTCACTCTGCCTTTGCTGTCGGGCAGCTTCCCGTGGCTTGAGTTCTCTGCAATGAGAAGAAGGGAAAGTTGGTCTTCAGCTCAAATTGAACAGCAAATTGTTCAAACCAAATATAAACCCTTTTTTTTTGGGTGGTGGTGGAGCACATCTTAACTGTACATCCTACATACTGAAAGCCAAATTTGATCAGGAGGCCAAGAACATGTCATGCTGAATTCCCTGCACAATGACAGTAGGTGTGTTGGTGTGCACAGACCCCAAGGGCAGGCGTAAAGACAGTATTTAAGAGATACAGACCAAAGTACCTCTTTAGCTGTAGCCCTAGAGATAAACAGGCATTTGTGAAAGGTCTACATCACTTTACCAAATTACTACTTGTCATCTGATCCACGGTAGCTCTCCACATGTATGCTGCTATTCTGCATCAAGTACAAAATTTTGGAGTTTAAAACATTACGAAGGCAGTACACAAATAATCAGGTAGGTGGCTTAATCTAAAATGTATTACTTTGCCAGTGGGATGGGATAAGAGAATGTACATGGCCAATTATCACAATGTATGATAGATGTTGTTAGGTGTTTATCTTCACCACCATAGTTCTCGAAAGTCAAATTCAGGGAGAAGGAGGACTCTAATTTCTTATAAGCAGGAATAGCTTGAAAGACTATTTTAAAAGTACCTGGAAACAAATTCCAATCTGGATTTCCCAAAACACAGTAATCCAGATTTTCAAGCAATCAGTGATATTCGGCCCGATTAATGATACATGGCATGTTTTTAGAGGGAAGGCTTGCTTTTGAGACAAGATGAATGTGTAGGAAACTGGCTTTTTCAAAATAATGTGTATAAAATAAATGTCTCCCTTGCTGCAAACCAGCAGTTTCCACCTTTCAAAAATAATTAAAATTGTATTTCTTTACCCCCCCCCAAATCTCCACTTTCTCCTTACTATTTCCCCACAGGTTTCCTTTAAAAATTAGGGAGAAAAAGGTGTTTTCAATAACCATGTTTTAAGTTGAAAAAAAGAGAAGGGTCTTAGTATGTGAGCAGGTGCGGAGTGTTTTCAAGGTGTGAAACTGTAATTTTATCTTTGGCAGCATGAATAATTGCATTTGTTGGAAACTCTGCCTGCCGCAGGCAAGTGAAGCTTTACAGAAGCTGCCAAGCACAAAGCTCTGCGAAGCCAGACCGGGCAACCTTGGAAAGTTCCCTCCCTACGATTTTAGTTTCCCTGAAGAAACCTCCCACCACCTTACAAATTGTGAAGGCATCACCCCCCTCCATCAACACTGGGGTGCCTCTGGGGATCTACTGACAGCCCTGAGGATGCTGGCGTTTCGCACCGATGCGGGGATCTGGCAGAGCTCACCCAGTTTCTCACCGGCCACTCGTGTCCCTGGGGGCCGTGGGGCCGGGCTGTGCGAGGGGGTGGTACCCAGCCGTCCACGGCCAGGGAAGGAGGCGGCGGCGGGCCAGAAGAGCTCGGCACTTTTGTCCGTCTGAGTGCTGCTGTCTTTGCTGCCCGTCTTCGTGTGGGAGGCCGCCGGTGCTGGGATGGGCATGCAGGACAAGGAGGGCAGCGGAGGAGGCAGCGAGGGACCCAATGGGTGGTCGTGGTGCTCCTTCCCCAAGAGCAGCCCTGAAAACACGTGGTGGTCAGTCACATCCCAGCTTGAATGTAAGTGCTCTCCTTCTGTCCCACCTCAGAGCTACAAGGCGCTGGTCTGGATATGTCTCCAGCCCTTTAGCTCAGCTTAGCTCTTCCCCTTGATACCGCCTGTTGCTCTTCTCCTGACATCCACATGGTACTTTCCTACAAAACCAGCCTTTTGAGAGCAGCTGCCCTTTCTTGCATCCCCTTCTGCACGTCCGTCCCAGAGGTACCCCCAGCACAGCCTCACACACCTCCATACCCCCTTGTCCCATGCGGCCCCAAACCACAGTCCTGCACTCATTTTCCCATTTAGCTGCTGCATCACATCATGCACTCCTACCCAAAGGGATGCTCACCCTCTTGTTTAAGCAGGCTTTTTTTCTAGCCTAAATTTGTTATTTACTCCCACAAAGCTGCAAATATCATCTGCTTGTTTCTGGCAGGCTTTCCCCCAATGATGGCTTTCCGTAATCAGTGCAGAATGATTTAATATGATTAAAGATATAATTAAGATACAATGCAAGGTTAAAAAATGACTGATTTTTTACTTCAGCAAAAGGACACACGTTCTTTCCATGGAAAATGCTCTGGAAATGAGCCGTCGGGGCAATGTGTGCCATAGCCAGGGTCACTTTTGCTAAGCTCAAGCAGAAGGATTAGGACAAAGTGATGGATGAGCCAAAGCTTAAGCAAAAACTGAGCTCACCTATGCTTCCCTTCCAGATCTTCTCTTCCTTCTTCTCCTCAGCTATCTGGTTGCTGGTGAGCGAGGTCTGGCGTGAATGCGTGCCCGTAGCAGCGGCAATGGAGGGGACGGACCGAGCTGGTCGCAGGCTGGTGCTGTCGGCTTTCCCGGGGTCCTTCCGTGACCGTTGCTGAAGGACCTTGATCATGGCATCCTTCTCAATTATTTTTGCATGGAGATTCTTTATTCTGCCAAAATATGAATGCCTTGCTTACAGGAATGAAAGAAACATTTATATGGGCAGCTCTCCCCACCCTGGGGCAGCAGGATGGGTCCCCGGGCACATGCCCTGCTGCTCTGTCCCCTCCAGTTTTGAGCGACTCGGACAAGGCAGCTCCCACCAGTTCCTCTGAGGATAGCCATGCACTTCGAAACAGGCAGCGTTTCTAGCTATTAAGCCAAAACTGGGAACTCTTTTCTGCAAGGTTAACTGAACCCACCTATTGCTGTGACTTTACCAGCCCAGCAGGAGCAATGAGGGCAGTATCCCGACTGGGCTGCAGATTGCTACCTTCACCAGAAAACAAACACACAGGCAATTTCCACCCTGTAATACATCGGGGCCAAATCTGGAAACCCTCCTTTGGCAGGCTGAGTTAACCCCATGATTCAGGTCTGTCATCAGCTGGAGTAAAGACCTGCTGAAGGTCTTTACCTTCCCGAGCGGAAAGGTTCCCTTTGGTTTGTCTAACAGTTGGGCTGGGCTCTTGCTTCTCCCCCACTACTGCAGAAACGATCAGCACACAGAGTGCAGAGCCGAGCAAAGCTCACTTCTTTTCTCATACAGACCCCGAAGACTCTCAAATCACAAAAAAATAGGATTCTCTGAGACTTTTCTCCAGGAATGATTAACATCAAATCATACCGAAGGACTACAAAACCACATTTAAAAAAAAAATAATTGTACATGTACAGTATGACAGCCAGATGACTATAGCTTGACTGTGATGTACAATATATAGTCCAATGCAGCTGCATTTTGTGAAGCAGTGAAAGCTAAAATGCCGCATCTGGAAAACCTATACGTACAAGGGAGATAGCTAGTAACTTCATGTGGGCATTAGTTTTCATAATGAGATGTCTAATTTGCAATGAAAACACAAGATCATAATCTATCTTTAATGAAGTCAATGGCAAAACTCCGTTACTTCACTGGAAGCAGGATTAGCTTGCATCTGTGAGTGGAAAACAAAAACCAAACCCAGTAAAAACAATCATTGATATTTTCCACAAGCAACAAATAGACCTTTTTATAAAAATGTCTGCAGACCGGTGTTTTTGTGGGGAAGCCAACACTGAAGACCAGATTTTAAATAGTTTTTCAGTAAAAACGTAGAGGAATACACAAACTTTCTCAAGGGATTTTTACTCATCAAAAGGCCAATTTTCACCAGGAAAAGTGTCTGGATTAAAAATACTGCCCCGGTCTAATGCTCATTGAACTACATGGCCACATGTCCACTTTTGTGCTGAAAATGGAGAAGTATCTGCAACAACGAATGTTACTCTCGCTGACTGCCTGTGCCCAAAAAAGTTTATTTTATATCTTCTACTGCTTGTAAATGCATCTTTTTTAGCGGTGCTTGTGGTGCTAAATTTTGCAGGTTTGTTCCTAAATGCCAATGTGACCATCACACAACTTGGATGTGGGAAACAGTGTATCTAGAAAGAGCAGTAAGCAGGCAAGGAGCAAAGAGCGAGGCAAAGGCAAGCCCTCGTGTTGCTCATTATGTAGGAGTGGGATTACAACTTCAGCTTTTACAACCAGATGCTCTTGTTTCCAGAGGGGGATTTTCACTGAGATTAAACAAGCATTCAGCTTCCTCGCGTGCCAACCTCCTTTTAATAGTGGAACAATGTCTGTTTTGTAAGGTCATTTTTGGCACAGAGAGGTTTAACGGGAAGGTAGGGAGGAAGTTACCTAACGACAGCAACACTTTAATCCCTGTTTTAACGCTGAAGAGCAAAACTAAGTCAAGTGAAGCTAAGCCCATCCTTTCCAGGCATGCATGAAGGAACAGAAGGGCATCCTGGTTTACCTGAACCCAGCCCAAACCCCACGACGAGCAGGTATGGCACAATGGCCCCTTACGTGTACTCCATGTCCTGGCAGCGCCGGTTGGCTTGCACGATCTCCTCCTCCTCCTGCCAGCCCCGCACCTCCAGCACGCTCTCACCGTAGCTGCCGTTGCGCGAGTGGCTCGGGGCCGAGGCATCCCTGGCAAAGTGGTTCAACATGGTGAGTCGGGCTCCTGAGGCTGTGAGGGCAGCTTTTACAAGTGAGATTGGTCCTTGCAAAGAAAACCCCAAACCCACATTCAAAGAGCAAGCTACTGATGGTTGCCTTCAAGCAGACAGCTGTCTGGTGTTGGGTTGCCTTGCTGCGGTCTACTCTTGGCTCAGGTTTAGTCATTAACACCATTAAATAACTGGGCTCATTGAACAGAGAGCACGCTAAAATCGTGGGCGAACCCCATGGGGCTCACAACCGTCCCAGAGGACAGGGTCAGACATCAGAAGGACTCACTCACTGGGGAAATGGTCCCAAGTCAACAAGACTACATCACAAATGAGAAACAAAATTGCACACTCTGGAAGGTGAAAAATAGCTCAGGAATTGCTGCCTACACTGGAGTGCAAAAGAAAAGGATCATCCTGAGTCACACACTCAACTGCGTTTCAAAGGGAAATCTCATTTTAGGATGTTTTCAGGGCATTTGGCTTCTAAGAAACTGGGGTGAGAAGTTAATTATCCCATCCTCCTCATCGCTGGAAAGCCTCGCTGCAGTGCCTTGTGTGCTTCTCGGCACCACGCTTTGACACAAACTGGAGACAGTCCAGGCAAATGCAATGGGAATGGGAAGGGGTTTACACTAGGACGTGAGGAATGGCTGAAGGAAGTAAGTTAGTTCAGGCCAGGGAAGATACAACAGGGCATATCTGTCTTCCAATATTT
Source organism: Aptenodytes patagonicus (assembly GCF_965638725.1). Classification (NCBI taxonomy): domain Eukaryota; kingdom Metazoa; phylum Chordata; class Aves; order Sphenisciformes; family Spheniscidae; genus Aptenodytes; species Aptenodytes patagonicus. The sequence goes on from NC_134949.1 coordinate 215,658,378, forward strand.
ACAAGGCTGTTACAATGTCGACAGTGATCTGTTGTTCATCATGTACACCTGGGAAGGACAAGAATCAATTGAGGTAGTTTGCCGTAAAGAGGTTTAGCTTAGCTATCAGGAGAACCTTTTTATTTTGAAGCTTAATGAAGTGGTGAAACAGGGGACTTAGGCCACAAAATTTCCCTCATTACAGGTTTTTAAAACGACCACGTTGCAGACTGCGGGATGGATGCAGCCATATATCAACAGTCTCTCCTTGCTCCATTGGTGTGGTAGGGAGGAGCTGCCTCATCTATGCTATGCAATTTGGCAGCCCCAGTCTTTGCCGTTGAGGCCATGGCTTGAGTCTGGTACCTGGATTTGATAAACTTTTGGACCTGGTCAGAAGGGTAAATCCTGTCTTAACCAACTATTGTATCTCACTGGCATGACACCACGGAAAGGCACATTAACCCTTGCAGTGCGACTCAGCAGGGAAAGGCAAGCAAAATCCAACTGTAAGAAAATATCCATTCCTTATTATTCCCCCATGCTTTCCGCTGCAAACAGAGTTGCTCACTTGCAGCAACATCTTACCTCTCCGTTGCAGCCGTGGCTGCAGCATTCATGGCAAAGTGCCTGATCGTACTCTCCTCCAGGTACTTCTGCTCCCACTTGGTCATGTCAGCTTCCAGGGCCAGGATCCTTTCCTCCTTCTCCCGCACTAGCTCCATCAGGGCTGGGGCATTGTGCTCCGGGAGGCTGCTCGCCTGGTAGCTGCCCTGCCTCTGCCAGTGGAAACAGCAAGATATTCACCTCCTGCCAAGTATGGGAGCTACTGGCCCTTTTTTCCCCACGTCTTCTCTGGAGCTCACAAAGACATCCCCATGTCTTTTGGCAGGGGCAAGGGGAAACCCCGGCTAAACCCCTTACGTTGCAGGAGGACAGGCAGGTTGACCGTGTGTGCAAGCCCAGCACACGCTTCTCCAGACCACGCTGACAGAAGTAGGGATCCGGCTGCTCCCTGGATGTGCAGGGATTTTGTGGGATATCCCAAGCCAAGGGAAAAGGTAGGAAAAAAAGCTGGTAGGAAAAAGAAGCAATGAAGCTTTAAAAGATATTCTTCTTGCTGGGACTTCATCACACGGCTGGGCAGTGCTCGGTATGGACAGGCAGTTATTACCAGAGGGTTTATATATAAAAGCAGAAAAAAAAGTGACATGTAACCTAGCTACATGTAACTTATTTAAAACAGCGGCTGGGAAAATATCCCAGACATGGATTTATGCCTGTCTCTTCTAGCACATTAGTTCTAATGTGCCCTCAGAAGATGCTTTCTGTGGTGCTGCAGGTAACTTTTGAAGATCCCCAGGCACTGCAGAGTGGCTCCCATGGGATGCTGACAAGCAGCAGTGGGTGCGTAACCCCTTGTATCTACGCTGTGAGGAAAGCACTTATCCAGGCAAGATTTATCCCGCCCAGTTACAGGTACTTAATTAAAGCACCTAAGAGGCACAGGTAGCCTTCCCGAGCTCCTCTCACTGCTGGTCGAGAGTGAAGGAGGACGGAGATCCAGCCCTCGGCTCAGGGGAGGTTGGGTGGAATAAGCACACCCGGGGGAGAGGCATGAAGCTCTGGAAGAAGTCAATAGAAGTAAATGGTTTTTTCAATAAAAAAATGCAAGAGATTTGGTATACTCCATGGCACACAGGACTGTGTTAAAAGGGAAACTGTATCTCGGGAGCACCGGCTTCTCATCCGTGCTACACCACGAGCTTCCACTGGCAAAGCCCCTCCCTGCTCCAGTACCGGCACACCAGAGCAAGGGCTGCAGCAACTGTTTCCATTTTCCAAACCACATTTCCTCCATCTAGACACTTATCCCCTGCTTATGGGAAACTAGAGACACCAGGGAGGGCTGTGGCCTTTGCCTTTGGTGCGGTAACGTGTTTGGAAGCTGCTTTCTGGAAGAGTGCAATATGGAGTAACCCTTAGGAGCAATGGCTGCAAGTCTTCTGCAAAAAACAGCACTTACACTTCAAATACTGTCAAATCCCTGGCAGGAAGGATATATTTTTGAAGCGCAGCCCTGGTCTGTAAATGGCATCTTGGGACATCACAGGTGCCTGTCGTCTTCATTTTCAGTCAAAACCTCTGCCAGCCCTGCACGCTCAGCCTGTAACACTAAGTCAAAGGATTTTATTTTTTGGTCCTAGCTCATGCATTAGCGATAATGAAGGTTTGCTATTTGGACTCGGTTACCAACAAGCCAGGAACAGAAGATACTCTGGCTCGCTGTCTCCTTGTGTGCTGCGTCTGTTCTGCTGACTCCAGTAAAAAGGAGAAAAAAAGCTCTTTTTTCTCTGTGATGAGAAAATATTTCAGTAGATATAACTTTGATAACTCAGAGAAGACAGCTCTGAAGTAAAAAGTTGGGGCGCCTTGAAGCAACATGATTCATTGCAGGGTTGTGGCTCATAAAACAAAAGGTATAAATAGTAAAAAATACCCCAAAGTCTCCTCTCAAAGCTGATAGGTGAGATGTGAAGTCAGAGTATCTTTCTTCTTAAAACTTGTTAGAGGGAACTGGTGTAGGCATTTGAGAACTACGGCAATCCAAAATGCAGTTGCTGATTACAGTGCCAAAAAAAAAAAATTAAAAATGAAACAATCTGTAAGTTACAGAGGAATTTTCTGCCAAAATGAGCAGACGTAGCCTGAACTCCCAAGACAAGGACTTTGTTGACAGTCTATCCCAGTTACTTAATATATCAATTTGTCCCTATATTCCAGCCCAGAGAACAAAACCTTTTCTAGTTCTAGTTTTACCTTCACTTGAATTTTAATTGTATTTTCTCAAACGTTCCTTCATTTACACCAGCATTAGCATGTCATACCCCATGTAATTTCTTTTCTAAATTGGAGGAGAGCAGGCTAAGGGGCAATTCAGAAGAGCTACTGGAAGAAGACAGGAACAGCAAGCCCACGGTGGACAGGGCAAGAAAGATTTAACATACAGCAGCAAGGAAGAGCCAAGATGGATGGGAAGGGTCTCCAGGGAGCAGCAGTGACAGTGATACCATTGGAGGGGTGCTGGGGGAACTGCCCTGCCCTGTCCTGCGGCTGCCAGCGAGGAGGTGCTCTCAGGTCCGGCCACCTCGTGACTCTGCAAACCGCTGATATTGCCCATAAAGCTGTTTCCCAGCCGCATCCTGCCAGCAGAATCAGACCCTCTGCTTTCTGGCAGCACAAGCTCTGTGTAACAGCTGCTTTGGTCTCCACTAATGGCTCATAAATAAGGAAGGGTTATTGCAGCAGATGTATTTCTTGACAGAGATATGAGTGAGCCCTTCAAGAGTTACAAAAGCATCATGCTTTGCTTATGTTGCTGGTTTTTCCCCAAGTGGTGGTTTGATACACTTAGTACATCTGCTTGCCAGTGCCCGTGTATTTGGCACTTGGTGCTGGCTGTAACCTGGAAATCCTCCCTGCAACCTCCCATGCTTCTTTCTCCCCTTTTCACAGATGACTGGACTTTGGGACTCGGGGATGGAGGAGAATGTGAGAGACCAGGTTACTTAACCAAAGAAATAACTGTGCATAAAATACAAGCATAATGCTATCCCTCCGAGGACACAGGGCTGCCAAAAAACCAAGGGGACAGAAATGCAAAACTACACTTCTAGCCAGTCTGGACTGGACTGATTTTAAATAATTTATTGTCTGAAGATGATGACACCATTGGACTCGATTATCCTTATGGGTCCCTTCCAACAAGATATTCAATGATTCTGTGATTTGTCTCCAGATCTGTTATGGACAGAGGTTTCTGTGAACCAAGTACATCATCTTTGTCCAGAATGAATATTGTCTGAGCCCTTGCTCCCACCTAATCCCACATCATCCCACCTTGCTTTTTCAATAAAAAAATCAGCCAAAATCTGTGGGCTAAATCTGACGCCCATGTGTACTGCACCTTTCCTCTCCTCCTTCGGTGTGGAGCTGACCTTGCACAATCTGTGATTGCTGGAGAGAAACCTGGAAGGATGTTCTCCCCTGGCAGGTGTGGGGGTACATGTAGGGGCAGAGCCCTGCCTGCCCTTGAGCAGGGGAGCGAGGACCTCCCAGCCCCACTGCAGGCAGGGCTCAGCCGCGTCCAGCAGCCCCACTGCAGAGCTCCCCCATCCTCCACTGAAAATCAGGAGTTAGAATCATAGAGTGGTTTGGGTTGGAAGGGACCTTCAAAGATCATCTAAGTCCAACCCCCCTGTCATGGGCAGGGACATCTTTCACTAGATCAGGTGGCTCAAAGGCCTGTCCAACCTGACCTTGAACACTTCCAATGATGGGGCATCCACTTAGGAAAGGCTTAGGTGGAAAGCCCAATGACCCAAACCCAAAAGCAAGGTGGCATCTCGCAGGTCTGCAAGCGACCATCCTTCTTTAAAAGCAATGCCAAAGGCCCCATGCTGGGGTCCCGCACAGACCACTCTGTCCTCACCTGCTGCATCCGCAGTGAGTCCAGCTCCCGCTCCAGGCGTGTGCGCAGCCGCCGCTCCATCTGCTCCCTCTTCTCACAGGCTGCCTGCAGCTGCGTCAGTGCCTGCTGCAGCTTCTCCACCTTCTCCACGTAGGCCTGCTTCCTGCGCAGCTGTGGGGGACAGGGGGTCAGCAGCGCCGGGAGGCACCGCACACCCGCCCTGGGCCACCGAGACTGCTGTGCACTTGTAGGTGCGTGTTGGGCGCAAGCATGGCTTTGGCCATTTGCTTTGCAGAGTTTCTGCAGGGGAAGGATGGTGCCCCTTTGATGGGCAGGGAAAGTGCATAGTGGGCATTGCTGGGGCAGCTCTACCCCTTTCGGAGGGAATGCTGCCCAGATCTTCCACCCATTTGGGATCCGGTACCCATGAAACCTGCTGGCCATTTCTGAGCAAGAGCAGTCATGGTGGATACTCTTAGGGCAAGCACACAGGCTGGCCTCAGCTAAGAGGAATCCCAGTGGGTTTTATTGACTGGTAACACTTGGCACATTGTCTGCACCCAAACAGAGTCTCGTTTTTTCAACCCTGTGTATCTGTCCAACGCAGGTGGAACAAGCGGAGTGCCAGCAGCCAGAAGCGCTCCACCTGCTCTATCCTGCTCACAGGCTTGGCCATATCGATGTGCTGGCAGTTAAAGGCGGGCCCTCCTTACGTATATAATGCAATTACTGAAGGGCTAAACATGACACAAGGATTTTGCAATACAGGGTTTTACTGCCAGAGATTGCGCAAGCAGCATACCCCAAAAGGAATTTGCAAGTGGACTGCAGATGTTCAGGGTGCTTAGCGGCTATCCCCACTTCTTCTGCCCTCCTACCATGCCACTAGGCACTCAGTGACACCACAGGGTATCATGATCAGGGCTCATGGCAGGAGCTGGCACACTTGAGAGCCCTCGGGGAGAGGAGGCTGCAGATGCCGGACATGCTGGGGCATCAGCTGTGCCGGGCACTGGTATGGGCATCAAAGCCTGTGCTGAAACCTGACCCCCAGCCAAAATCTGGCACCGAGAAGGGGCGAGCTCATGGGGGCCAGGCACACCTTGGTGTCTGTGAGCAGTCCTCATCCCTGGGGAGTGTGGACACTGACCTGAAAACTCTCCCATGGGGCTGTGGCAGCAGGGTCTGCCTGCTCTCCCCACAGGCTGCAGTCCCTTGCTGCCTTGTTCCTGGGCATGTGCAAAAGAAGTTTGGGGTTTTTTTAATTGTGTGATGCCGGATTCACCTAGGTTCCCTCCCACTGATTACAATGATAATAAAATCACTTTTTCTTGAAATTCCTCTTCTGCCACCCTAAATCCATCCATGTCACAGGTGAAGTGAAAGACGGGCTTGTTCACAGCAAAAGCAAAACTTGGCCTAAACAAACCTCCCCAGCCAGAGCCGACGACTGGCAGTGTGACCTCCCTAGCCCTGCTGTAATCTGGGCTAATGCTTACGGCTCCTGGGGCTTTCCATGAAAATTAATGAGATTATAATCCCCACTAGTCTCTGGCAGCAACACGAAGATTGCATTCCTTGGGAGCGCACAACTTGGCAAGACAGACACAGTGATGGCTTCTTGCTGAATGTGCTATTTTGGCAGTAGGAAGGTGCCTGTGCCACCTCCCAGCCGCGCCAGTGTGGATCGGAGGGGGGAAGGGGGCTCCCCCGGGGTCCGTCCTCGGCAGCAGACTGCCGGATGCTGGAGAGTCCATCCGTACCACAGCAGCCAGAATTTGGCTTTGCAGAAGCCCTCTAAGCCCCAGGGTTCACATGCTCGCGCATGAGTGCACCTCTGCCTGTGTGAGTGAGGCGATGCACACGCGTCCACCGCCTTACAAAACAATTTTGTTGGACATATGCAACAAGACAGTTCCCACATTCAAAAATTTATAGGGAGGTTCTTGAGCCCATTCTGACTTTTCTATCCTGCCTGTAGATTCATAAGCAAAAAATTTACCCATGCATTTAAAAAACAAAGTACAAAATGTTGTCATTTAAATTAATGGGCTTGTCAGTGCAGTATGCATCTGTAAGGGAGGGGGACTGCAATCAGAAGTACATGATACTAAGCTCCACTACCTCACAGACACACAGACTCAAATAAAAAAAAGCTGGATGGCACCTGGAGAGGTACCAGTTCATCCTCCCATTGCAAGGTAGGATCAGCTCTACTTAAAACCTGGCACATGTCTGTACAATCTGTTTACAAAACCCTCCAGAGGTAGGGACTCCACAACCTCCCTCTGCAAACTACTTCACGGCTTATTTTCCTATACTGCCAGAAAACTTTTACCCTAATGCCTAATCTGGCTTTCTCTTATGCAATTTAAGCAAATTACTTCTTGTCCTGTTTCCAAATTGTGATCTACTAGAGCAAGAAGCATTTAATGAAACAATTCACATATTCAGAAGATCAACAAACTTGCCTGAACACTGCCCCTGTCCCAGGGATTAGGAAAATAAAGATGAAGAAGAGCTAAGGCTAAAAGGTGGTGATCCAAGCAAATAAATCTGAGCAAAGACGAGTGGGTCTTGGAAAAATATCTGCACTAGGAACATCACTCCAGTTTGAGCTATGCAGTATCTATTCTATAGATATGAGATTTGAGTTAAAAGACTCTAAGAGATGGAGAATCCACTATCACCCTACATACGTTGTTTCAGTGTTAATTACTCTAACTCTTTATTTCTGGCCTGACTTGCTCAGCTTCAGCCCCCAAACACTGCATCTCATTATTTCTTCTTATGTTAAAGAGCAACGTTTAATCTGGCTGACAGCAATCCCTTCTTCATGTTCATGTGCATGGACTGGAGCTCAGCCACCTCTTCACTTTAACTGTTCACAGCAAAGAACAGCTTCTGGGCCTCAAATAAATTCTACAGCTGTTTTCTGAACCCTCTCTATATTATTCAGTCTTCTATCCAAAGTGTGGACCAGACACATGATTCCAGAAGCAGACTCCTCAATGACATGTGGTGATAGTACCACCTACATGTTTTTTAATTAAATCCTTCTACTAGCAGGCACTCAGGATAATGTAGATTTACATAGTACGCTATCTTATGTTAATTCAACTTAGTAGCTACTGCTTACTTCTCAAGCCTTGATTTAAAAAGCTTTTAAACTTAATTACATTCTGGTGGTAGAAGAAATCTGGGTGGATTTACAAAGCAGTGCATGAGGTAGAGCTCTGTTAATAATAACAGTCATTTTCATTTGAGTGATTTTGTGTTTCCTTCAATATATTCCAAATTATAGTAAAAATCCCTGGTTTAAGATGAAGGTTCAAAACTTCAACAATATCTGCTGCATATGTGTCAAATTAAGCTCCAGAAACACTGGAGACTGTTGAAAAGGTGCTCTGATTTAGTGATGAAACAGGCCAAAACCAAGGGAAAGGGAGCACAGGAGCTTGGGCACACGCTGGCAGCCACAGATTAACTGCACTTCACCTGAGCTGCATGACACTGCCTTGAACAATTACAACATGGCAGCTGGCATAAAATTCATTTGAACTCCCCCTAGAATGAAAAAAGCAGTTAAACATTACCAGGTCAATGTGGGTTTGCTCAGGCTGAGAGCTCTGACAGACAAACTCTGGCAAATACCGTAGCATCACCCTCATATGTTGTCACCCCTGAGCTCTACCATGCCCTATGCAAGAGGTTACCACCTCCGTAACATCTACCGTGCCCTGGTCAGGAGGTTACCACCTCCATAATATCTACCATGCCCCAGGCAGGAGGTTACCACCTCCGTAACATCTACCATGCCCTAGGCAGGAGGTTAGCAGCTCTCTAGAGGGGAACATTTGCCCTCTTCTCAGCTCTACCAGTCCACAATCCAGGATCCTAGCTCTGATCCCCAGCAGAGGCACATTTCTGTTGGATGCCTAGGTGAGGAACTGACAACTGCAGAGCTCTTAGAGACAGAGCCCTAAGGCTGCAAATGTATTTACTGCAACCCAGCAGGCACAGGGTAGCTTCTTATACCACCTGCCTGGAAATCTGCGTTTATGCTTCTGCTGCCTTCACTGCTGTGTATTCAGCAAGTCAATGTTACCTGCCAATACCACACTGACAGTCAGTGGAGCAGACAGGAGCTAAATGTATTTCTTCCCATCCCCTGCAAGATGCCGCAACTGCAGGAGCAGGTGTTGCCACCTAAAAACATTCCTTTATTCAGCCACTTCATAATGAAATGCAAATAGAAAACCTCTGGTTGCCTTTAAGGCAAACAGTGTCAAGTGAATTATGAACAGATTAAAGGTACGCTAGCTCCTGCAGCTACCCCAAAGGGACTGCCCCAAATACACTGGGACGGTGAGCAGGCTTCAGTCTAACTAACAAAGGAGCAATTAAACTTAATGTGATCCTCTTCTTGCTGCTGAGTGTATCCATTGCCTGCAATGGAGTTTTTGAAATGTTCCTAAATAGGAAGTCAGAATGGTCTAATGGTCAGGAACAAAACAGCAATGCCTTCACCATTTACATATAGTACCTTAAGTCTTCCAGACTCTAAGTAACCATTAATTAGCCTAACGGGGGTGGGGGTGTCTGTCATGCTGGATACCCTGATAAAAAACATTCAAATATCACTGAGGTCAATTCACCTTTCATCTTTCCAAGACAATGAACTGCATTTAAGTTACTTGCAGGTATTTGACAAAAGACCTTCCCTGCTCCTCACAAGACCCCTTGCATCCGTGCACCCAGCGGGCTCCCATGGATTCCCACCCAGGCCAGCCTTGGGGAGGGTGCAAGTGGGAAATGCAGCACCGAAGGGGAACAGACCTGCCCAAACTCATGCCAGCAGCCTGTACCAGAGCATGAACCTCTACCGAAGCCTGCTAGGTGAGCATTCTTCCCCTCACCAATGGCCTTCCCGCTCAGATAGTAAAGATTATGTTTCTTTTATTCCCCATAAAACATCCTCCCTCTTTGTTGGTCACAGGGCTAGAGATTTTAAGGCCAAAAAGGCCTGTTTTGACAGTCTTGCCTGATCTGCCAGAGTGCATAGACCTTCAGTTATTAAATCCACACCTTTTGGTTGAAGGTCTTAAGGAACAAAATAAATTGAGATTCAGAGACCTCCAATAATGGAGAACTGACATCACTCTTAGTTACAGTTAAAACTGAGCATTATTTCCATTTTGAATTCGTGTAACTCCAGCTTCCAGCTACTAGATGTTGTTCTGTACCTGTCTGTCAGTTTGAAGAGCCCTCTGTTCCTGGGATTTCTCTTCCCATCTGAATACCTATTTTCACTATCAGGCTTACAGAAGCCTTAAAGACCTCTTGGGAGTTTTGCACAGATGGCACTTCTTGGGTTTCATAGTATGATAGTTTTTTTCCAGCTCTCACATAAAACTTGTAGCTCTTCATAGCTCTAAATCCTGAAAGGTCTGCCTCCAGCCAGATCAGTCAGTTATTTTAAGACCACCGTTCAGATGCGAAGTTACGAAGCCCTGCACTGCTGTGCACGTCTCAAAAGCCTCCTGGCATTCTTTGGGAAGAAATGGGATGCACCAACATCACATATTTGTATCGCAGTCCCAAGTCAGTGAGCAGTCAGCTTTTTATTTGATATTTCTGTTAAGTCCTACCATTACCTCAGACACCAGCTAGCTGAGTTTGGTGTTGCTCCTGGTTACACGTTGAAGGCTCTGCTCTGAAAACATCTATGGTTGTGGTCTCCTTTTATTGCTTGTTTGGCTCAGTATTGTATAACTATGCATTTTCTCTATAAGAGAGCCAGTGCAAGGGGAACAGGAAGACCTGCCACACCATGGCTAGAAGAGATTCGGGACTTGGATGGAGAAAGCCCTAACCATGAGCCACCGCTAGCCTCAGAGCAGAGAAATGCTCCCCATGCCTCACCTCCTCTTCCAGTTTGATGACCTTGGCTTGTGCGTTGTTCAGGGCCTGGTCGAGGATTTCAATGTGCCTCCGCTGGTCCTCGTTGGCAGAGCGCACAGCTGCCAGCTCCATCTCCAACTTCTCCTTCTCCTTCAAGTGCTCTTTGTCTGGAAGAAAGACAAGAACAAGAGCTGCTCCAGGAGGACAGCTCACAGGCCCTGGGTCACGTGCCAGAGGTAAGCTGCCACATCCCTAGAAAAACAAAAATTATGTGAAGCAGCAGCAAGTGGGGCCATTACAACACAGTGCTGAGACACAGCGGGCAAGGAGTTTCTACTGCCAAGGCTCAGCCCCTCAATGCCCAGCCTTACGTGAGTGCCAGCAGCAGAAACAAGTGGTAGCTTGGGCTGCATCTGCACTAGCAGAGCTTGTGGACCTGAGCACTGCCTCATAATTGTCCATTCTGCTGAACTACTAGCACGTTCCCCAGCAAAATTTTGGCTTGCACCAGCTACTCCTTTCCCACACAATGCCCAGGCCCTGCTTGAGGACAGCCTATGTCAAGGACTGCTTATAGCTGCCAGCTTGGATGCTGCTGCCCTTCTCTAAGGGGCAAGAAACCTCAGCCATGTGGATGCGGGCTGTGCCGTGCCCAGTCCATTTTATTTGCAAGGATGGAGATCATGAGATACAGAACATGTGAAGAAGCCAAATAATAAACACAAATCCGTGCTGGACGGCTTGAAAATTGAAAGAGGGGAAAGCAATAAGGAAGAATAAGATAGGAGGCATCTGAACAGGCTTTCTCTGGCCATACAGAGAAAGGGGGGCTGTGGGAGGCATTTCAACCCTGTGGGGGCCCTGGGTGACTTTCCAATCCTCCTCTAAGCCTCCAGCAATCGGTGCTTCTCCCTTATTAAGCTCCTTAAAGCACCAGGAGTGAGACTAAAATGTGTAGGTAGCCTCTGTGCTGAAAAATCATCCCTTTTTTGGGTAAGATTCAAAATGACATTAAAAAAAAAAAACCTAGCCAAATTCAGCTTTGCTCACATCTTTTTCTTCGGCAACAAATTGCAGGCCCACCATTGACTTCATTGGCAAGTTGCCTGGGGAAAGGCTCGGCTCCATCTACCTCTGCCCTGACAGTGCTGAGAAGCCATTTCAGGGAACACGAGCATCATGGGCCAATCACTAGATCCCTGACACCGGCCTGCAAACAGTTAATGATTGGAGGGAGCAGGGGATGGAGGTTTCATTCAGTGAAATCTGAGATTTCAAAATCTGGCCTTTGTTCTGAATGACAACAAAAATAGAGCACTTGGCAAGCCTCCAGGAAGGAAAATTTCCTCCAAAAATTAATTTGGTGTCAATTAAACGCTGTTTTGATTTTTTTATTTTTTAAACACAGCATTACACAATTTATTATTTTTTAACTGAAGTGAGAAGTTGCTCCAAAAACATCGAAACATGGAAAATCTGCCCCTCATATCCATCCCATCACACCCAAGCGTGACCATTCAAGCTGGAAGCCCCACCATCCACCTCCCCCCAAGGACGGTCAGGAAACTTCACGTGGCCAAAGCCGGCCCATTTCAGACCTGAACTACCCCCAGAAGGGCCTTATTCTTCCTTAATTACAGGCGGGATGAGAACAGGTTTAATTTACACACTACCGGTAGGTGCCTGCAGCAAGGTGTGACGCGTACAAGCTGAGCCATGCGGAACAAGGCACAAGTGGCCGAGGTGAGCCCATACCCACCCGGCCATCTTCCCATTTATTCTAAAAGGAGGAATTCAGCACCTCACAAAAACATTCCCTGGCAGCAACACCAGCACGTTGACCTCTGCAAAGTCCACAAGCAAAGCCCAGTGAGTGCCGCGCACACTGCGCCACCAACTGCCACCACGAGCCATCTCGGTATGACGTGGTCTTAATCTTCCCACGTCAGCAAGAAGTTTTATCTTGGACATGCAGGTCTCCTCCTTCAACGCAAAGACATTTACTTCAATCAGATTCACCAGAAGGAACTTTAATATCCATTGTACAAAAGTGTAAATCTGGGCAAATTATCAAGCAGCTAATTTCACTAGAGGGTGAAGAAGCTGGAAGGTGAATGCCATTTCAGCTCTGTGGCACTCCACCATCTCATGCTGGGACCACACTTCCTGTGCTCCAGATTTGAAACCCATACTATAGGAGGACAGCACATAAAAAACAGGACTTGGGACCTTCACTTTCAACTTTCACGTGAGGAACTCAAAGCACTCAGCTTGCTCTGCTGCATTACATTTTCTATCCCCCCCTAAAAGGAGGACAAGATTATGCTGTACACAAAATGACCACTGAACCCACTAGAAAGCCGACAAGAAAAATTTACTTAACAGCTCTCAACACTTCTGCACATCAGCTTCTCCCTGAAAAATGCTGGAGGCACATTTTATAAGTACTTTCCTATATTACATTAATTTTTAGTAAAGAAGGTCTGTGTTGGACAAACCTTAAATTCTCCCAAGTACATACAGATATCCTTAAAGTCTAAAAATACTGTTTTACTGTGCTACACTTGCGTGTACCTTCTGCCCAGGCATGTAGTTTTTACCTAACAGACTCCAGCTAATAACTATTTCTATTTTCTGGTGGGTCACTGCTACATCCCATTACTGAACAGTCCCCAAAAGGCTTCTTTGCTGTAGTTTACGGTTGTAATCTCACAGTTTTCCACCCACTGTCTCTGACTGTTGTACCTCAACACACTGAGGACATTATACTCTGTGGCTCGGTAGAAGAAAGAGGAGCTAAAGCCAAAAGCCTGCTTTGGTGCTTCACAAACAGGCTTTTTGAGTTGTCAAGCTGGGTAGGTACACCAAGAGTAGACCAGTCTTGACCCTGCTTTGAAGCAGAAACATTAGACAGAAAGATACATTCAATCTCTGCCACCCCTTCACTACATTCACGTGACCCCCAGCTTTTCACACAGACCTCATGCTTAACAGAAGGTTTTGATCTGATCAGTCTTGAAAGAAAAACGAGAAATATGTTTTTAACGTACCATTTGCCTATATCAGTTGAATGTGTGCCCTCAAAACCACTATAACTAAACACTATATTACAGATAGCACAGGTCCACCCTGCATGCTTCATGAGGAGTGGCTGTGTTAACCCCTGCGTCCCAGCCAAATGCCAACACAGCTCACTGCAATCTTCTCTTCCTGCAGTTTCGCTTACAAACAGCACATTCCCAACAGCCCTCTGGAGTTTGGACCACACCAGCACCAAGAAAAGGCTGAGAAGCTGCAGGAGGTCATGCTCGAGGTCCCTGAGTCTGTTTTCTCACGTGGTGATTAACAGGGATTCTGCATTGGCATTAATAATTATGATCAATTGTAATGTACTTAATAAATGGTTCAGTACGTGGTTACTTGTGGTCACCGACCTAAGCAGGGATGCAGAAAGGTTTGATGCTTGTTGTCAGAGGAAGTCACCAATCTCCATTGAAACTCGTGATGGCTTTCCTTACCCTACGAAGTATCGCAGGCAGCTTAAGCATGGTCTGATTTACAGTTAGGACATTTCCATTTGCATGTTATAAAGTGCACGTCAGCGGAGAATTTGACCTTCACTTGTTGAAAACTGAAGTCAGATTTCCCACTCCCCTTCGGAGGGCAGGGGGAAGTCACGCAGAACACACACATTTTTCTATACGACACCGTTTATTCAGGATGCTGCTCCCTGCGCAGGTGCCCTTGCCTCTGGGTGCAGGGGGACAGCGGCTCCCCGCTTCCCTGCATGCAGCTCACGGCTGTGAAATGAGAGGGCAAGGAGCTCCCTTTCACTCGCCCCTGAAACTTCTGCCTCTGCCCTGATTATTTCCTGTCTCAATACCAAATGGCTCTTAGTCTGCCCAAAACCCCGCTCTCAAAAACATGTACTGTGAGCATTTTCTTTGGTTGGATTCATTCGATGGGAATATTTCTTTGCCTGGGATATTTGGGACAGAGATATATGCACAAGTCGTAGGCGGCACATCCACGGCATGCTCCCATGAAACATGAGGCTCTACTAACACACTGCCAAAACTGTCTACACATCCCCACTAATGGGTGCAGAGCCACATGGATGGGCACAGACCTCGATCTGCCTCAGACACCTGAAAAAACAGCCCCTTGGAGGAACCCCTGCTCTGACAGAGTGTCTGTAAGTCCAGAAATCCCAGAAAAACACACAGAATTCTCAGACTCCACTAAAACAAATTTTTCCCATGATATGCTGTATCATAAGCTTTCTCTCTGCCCTATGCCCTTGAAACCACCCTCAGTCTTCCTGCCCCTCCCTTTCTACAGCATCTTTCAGCCTCCTCGTGCCTGGCTCTTCTCTCACCTGTATGGCACCATACACCTTCATCGGTCGCTGCTCCATGTTCTTCCTTAAAAGAATCTTTTTCACTGACAAAACATCACATAATTATCATGAAACTAATAGGCTGTGAGTTCTCTCCTACCCCCGATACAACAGTAGCATTTTTCTTAGGCACAAATGCCTAGCACTTAATACCTTGAGGCATGCAGCCTGGCTTTGCCTATTACTATTACAAAAAATAAGAGTTTTTGTCACCTCTGGTCTCTACCTCAGAGCGCACAACTGCTCTGCACTGTTGCACTGCTAATGGACACCTGTGCAAGGAACGAGAAATGATCCCTGCATGTCCTGCCTTGTCAGACTGCTTTTTCAGGGAGTTTTTCCTATTGCTGGAGTTTTACCACAGTATTAATTCTGCATTTGCAGTATTACCAAGAACGAGCATTAAAAAAACCTCAAGAGTTTTATCTTTCCTTCTTCATCTCATCATAAGACTGCCTTAAAAATGATAGCTTGTAGGAACCTACTGATGTTGGAATCTTTTTACATAACTTGGGTTGGGCGTGTTAAGGGTCATGTTTTCAGGCTGTTTTCCACAAACGTAGGGATTAGAAATCTGCTTTTGCTTTTCTAATGAAAATTAAGATTTGCATTTACTAATCTGACTTAATAAGCTACTACCCTTAGGAAAAAACCAAACACAAGTTTCACAACAAAATTGCAACAGCTGATGGGAGCGCATGTAGACACCATTTTTTCTCGTCTAAAAATGACTATTTCAGGCTCAGTAGACAAGTGTACACATGGCAGCTAAAATAAGTTGCACCCCTTCTCCTCTCATTTTTCTGCCTGAGCATCCCATCAAAAGACATGAGGAGGGTACAGACCATGCTTGCAAAACCCCCAGGTTGGCAGTGAGGTGCAACCCGGGTCATGGTCTGCCCCTGCAGAAGACTCAGAAACATCAGGATATAAATGCAGTCAGCAACAGAGGAGTTCCAAGCAAAACCTTTTACGGGCTCTCAGACGGGTGTTTTAGGCTGATACCCTGATATCGAGGTCATTACTGCATGTGCCCCAGCAGCCCAAAGAACGTGACTGAAGAGGACCTGCTTTGCATGTGCCCGTTTTTCTATTCTTGGAAGCACTCTGCATCACATTGGTAACATTTAGCTCTCTGGCCTAGCCAGGAGACACTCCAAGCATCCAGCCTGTCTTATGTGATAGGATACAAAAAGCTATATTTGTTCATAAGCAGTGAATTGATAGCAGTAATATGCTGAGTGCACAGCGCAAAGTTTTATTGCTAGATATTTATCAGTAGAAGCACAGAGTGTGTTTATGAACTGGAAAATGACTCAAATTCAGTCCACCCTGGGGATTTAACTCCCCCTTGCAGCTACCAGCATATGGGAACACTGCCAGGCTGTCTCTATATGAAGACAGCAGACCCCAGTCTGCAGTTAGCACTGTGCAACTTACCCTGTTTGAACTCTTCCCAAGGATGACAAGACTTGCATAGCGATGCTATTTTCTTAACAGATCATCCCCTTGGATTCGCAGCAGTACCTACATGCCCCTATGGCTTCTGCTAATATGGCAAAGGTAACACAGTCATGGAAAAGATCATTAGATTCTCTTCTGGTTTGTGCACACGTGCACAATTATTAGCGAAGTTGCCGTGCTGGCATTGTCACTGCTGGTGGGAGCTAGGAGAAGGCTCTCCTGCACTTGGAGCAGCAGGTGGACATTGCAGGGCTGGCAGTGAGGCACACTGAGTGGTATCAAACACCACACTGCTAATGGAGGTGGCCAGTTCTCCACCTAAGGATTTGCAGTTGCAGCTCATCTTCCAAGGAAGCTTGTGGTGCAATAAATAAAATAGAAGGATCAGTTGTACACAGCATTTAGCTTCAATGGGATTTAAACCTGCAAGGTACTGCACAGCTCCCAGGCGGTCAAGCCCTTCTGGAAGTGTACTGAAGATGCTCAGGATACGTGAGAAGCCACGCGCTGTCATGCAGCATCCAGCCGCTCGGGTTTTGGTTTGGCTGGTCACATGGAGCCATCAGCACATGGCAGGGAAACGCCGCAGCACTGTGCTCAGTCATTACGGGAGCCTAAAACTTGACAGGAATGGATGTTTTTCATAGCAGTAGAAGTTGTAAAATCTTTGTCTCTTCCATCCTTTGTGAAAAGGTGGGTCCAACTCTGCTCTGCCTCCTGTTAGTCAACCCCTGCCACTGACAACCAGTCAGCAGAGGTTGCTCTGGGCTTATACCAGCCAACAGAAGAATCTGGCTTCTCTAAAAAGCATGCATCTCCAGAGATTATTTATCAAAAATAAGCTACGTTGTGTTACCATTAACTCCCACTGCCTGGTTCTGGTGCTCAGAGAGGAAAAAAAAACCAGCCTAAACAATCCAGTCTGCAGCTTAAATAAGAGGATGTGACAAATTAGCTGAGTAAAACCAAGCCATAAGGACAATAACAATTAATAGCAAAGTATTCACCTCCACTCCAGCACATATATATGTGTGCATATATATATATGCACCTTCAAAACAGATTAGCACAGTACTCACTCTGAGTGACATAAAGGCCCTCTGTTGACTTGTCCTCATGCCCATCAAAGTCTCTGCTGGCTAGCTGCCTATTGGCTGTCTCCAGTCGTTCTGCAAAAAACAGGAAATACCTTAAGTATAAATATATGTATATAAAATTGTGGGCCAACCAAGAAAATAAGATGCATGCCAGCAGAGCAGTATAAATAGACTCTCTGAAGGAGGACATTAAAATGGAGGCTGACACATACATAAAAGATGAGGCCTTTGACCTATTCCATGAAGCTGTGTCATTCAGATTTACAGAAACTGGGCGAGAAGCCTCTGCCATTCGCGGCTGATGTGCCCAGGCAGTTCATCTCTCACACTGTCCAAAATGCACAAGGCATTTGCAATCTGAATTACCCAGCTTTGCAAGGGTATAGGTGCCTTCCTGCAGTGGAATGCTGCCCCTCGTGCAGCAAGACACCCTGGGAGAAGGCAGCCCACAGCCCAGTGACACCAATCCTTGGGGATGCCCTGGGAAAGGAGCAGTTTTCTGTAGCCAGGGACAGCTTCCCCAGGAAGGTCCTGCCTTCAGGTGCCTCCCTCCTCCAAGAAGACCACGCAACCCTCCTTGCACCATTGCAAAAAGCATGAGCCAGCTTGCAGAAGGCATCTCACTGCACAAGGAGGTACCAAAGTGCCCCCATCAGGAACCTGGACAGGTAATAGCTACCCAACATATCCTCCATTTGCTTTCTCAAAAGGATATACCCTCAATTTTATGTTTTTAATACAAAAAAGACATACCCTTTGATACTTGCTACTGGTTTGTGAAGCCACTGAATTTTGAGATTTATGGGTTGTACAGTATTGCTCTGTATTGCAACTTGCTCTTCAGCTCATTAGAGCTGGACAAGACTTCGGGACTGGTGGCCTTGCTGTCAAACCAATATTTGCAAGTGCTAAATGCAAAGGCACCATCTGAAGCTGACTAATATTTTGCCAGAAGGTTTCCTTGCCACCAGGGGGGTGACAGCAGTTTTGTCTTATGCCAATGAGCAGGGTCTGATTTCTCAAGATGTTTATCTAAAACATGTGTGAAGCTACTCCTCTAAAGCCTGCTGCTCTGGAGCTTGTGAGAAGTGAAACACCATGTCAATCAGGGAAAAAAACCCACACACAAGCAAGTGTAACATACCACGGAGATCCCTGTTGAAGTCATGAAGTCTCCTAATTTCTCCTTCGAGTTTGTTTCTCATCGCTTTGTCCAGAGACTCCCTCTTAGTGGTGGTCTTGACCAAGCCCTCATAAGCTTCTGAAATCCTCTGAATCTCTATTTCAAACTGAAAGGAGAGAGAGCTCCCGTTAAAGCCCAGCAGGAATGCGTCCCATCCCAGCATTTGCCCAGCGCGTTTTGATGGGGCGTGGGGGTCAGGGTGATGCTCGCGCCACCAGCTCTGCAATGACCAATCTCCCCAGCAGAGGATGGTGTGAAGCCCCCGGCGGTGCTGGAGGTTCCTGCAGTGGAGACTCCTGCAAACGCCCTGCGGGGCAGCTCACCATGCCACAACACCCCATGCCACCCCGCTGGCAGCTCCCAGAAAAGCTTGGGGTGAGCTGGACTTGATGTAACTGCTTGGTTGCCTTCTCTCTACTACCGAGGTGGCTGCTTTAACTCCATCCAAGAGGAGAAACACAGGAAACGGTGTATTTGTGTAGGCTGTATTCTTTCCTAGAAAGGGTTGTAGAAGGCAAGATTTATTATTCTGCGAGATCCCTGATCCAAAACTTAGCTCTGAGTTCTGCATGCCACCAGAAGCATTTTAGGCTCGTCTCTGACCTCATGTCAGTTTTAAACTATTGCGGTCCACTGCTTTCTATCCTTGACTGAAGACTGCTCTATACAAGAAGAAACTCTCTATAACAGACCAAACCAATTGTTTTGGGTTTTTAATCTTCTTAACTTCATCTCCTTGAAATCTGGCAAACTGCAGGCAGGGCATACAGAGGAAGCCCTTTGCAGTGAACTTGCATCTTAAGACCTGAGCCCAAAAGACTGACAGGAGGATAGTCCCGGGCAGAGTTTTGCTGTTCAGGTCAATCCCATCCAACTCTTTTAATAAGCTAATGTCATGTTAAGCATTACAGCTTTGCTAAAACCATTGCTGCAGGAATGATCAACACCGATGTGGGAATCTGCTCCTGCATGCCTGGCCCTTGTGTTTGTGGAGAAAAACTTGATAATGTGCACAGGCTGGAAAACCATGAGATATAGATAGCCTCCCACATACCTTTCTATATCTGGTGCTTTTTTAGCCTCTTGAACCGTGGGTGGGACGGATTTGTGATTTGTGAAGCCAAGGTGCGAGCTACCTCCACTTGCTGTGGAGGTAGGTCCCTCTCCAGGGCTCGTTAAGCTTTAGGTGTAATTTGGCAGCTGCAGTACTTGCAGAATAAAAGCTCCAGGGACACTGGAACTGTCACCCCACTGTCTGCATAGGAACCTGCAGCCAGGCTCCAGCAGCCTGGACCTGCGCTTCCCATGATGCCAGGGCCACTCTGTTCGAATACGGCGCATGGGCACGTGGCACCTCCGAACCACGCACGGAGGAAAGCCTGGCAGAGCTGTGATACGGAAACCCGGTTACCTTCCCTGATTTCTGCTTTCAGCTCCCTCAGGCACAAGAGCTGAAACAAGTGGCGATGTGCAAAGCCCACGGTGTGGCCCCTGTGACACCAGCAGCTTTGGATTAGTACCTTGCTGGGTATCACATCACCTATCTCACAGCAGTGGCAATCTAACAGCTCGCCAATATTTCACACACATATAAGCCGCTCCACTACATGCATGACATTAAAAGGTACCATACGTAGATCAGTTCTCAGCTGACAATTCTCCACAGCTCCAAGAAAAGGATGACTTGTTGAACCGGCCATATCCAACGCTACGACACTCCTTCTTGGGTGAACTACAAACTTAGTCAGATTATTCTGACTTTCCGTTTTGTTTTTTTAAAGCAGGAGCTCCAGGAAGCCCTGTTACATTTTCCCTAACCACATGTAGAAAAGCAGGTCCTTCTTCCCCACCCTGCTGATGCATGGCCAGACACCAAGCATGTTCCCACCACGAGGACAGCACACTCGGAGGAAAGCTGCATAAATCCCAACCTGTTTGAAATTCAGACTGAACCTTACTGTGGCTCAAAAAAAGTCAATGAATTTTATTTTTCCTCATACGCATGGCAACACAAGCTTGTACAAAGCCTCACCAAAAAGTCTGAACTTTTTTGAGAAGATCACCTTGAGGGCTGTGTGCAGTGCTGGGCCCCACAATTTAAGAAGGATGTGAAGGTCCTTGAATGCGTCCAGAGGAGGGCAACAAAGCTGATGAAAGGGCTGGAAGGCATGTCCTGTGAGGAGCGGCTGAGGACACTGGGTTTGTCTAGTTTGGAGAAAAGGAGGCTGAGGGGCGACCTCATTGCCCTCTACAGCTTCCTGAGGAGGGGAAGTGGAGAGGGAGGTGCTGATCTCTTCTCCCTGGTACCCAGCGATAGGATGCATGGGAAGGGTTCAAAGCTGTGCCAGGGGAGGTTTAGACTGGACAGTAGGAAGCATTTCTTTACCGAGAGGGTGGTCAAACACTGTAACAGGCTTCCTAGAGAGGTGGTCGATGCCCCAAGCCTGTCAGTGTTTAAGAGGCATTTGGACAATGCCCTTAATAACATGCTTTAACTTTTGGTCAGCCCTGAATTGGTCAGGCAGTTGGACTAGATAATCATTGTAGGTCCCTTCCAACTGAAAGAGTCTATTCTGTTCTATGACTATGACCTACAATCAAAACTCTGTTTCCATGTGAATTTTTCAGAATCAAAATGACATGTCAATGAGTTACTCCAATAACAGCAGAGTTTCAGCTACTTGATTCTGTCACAGCTTTTTCTTTAGATCAGTGTGACCTCCACTAGCAAAAGTTTTCTCTTCCTATAAGTAGTTAGAGGCTATATTCAAGCTACTTTGCATTGCTCTCCTTGAGTATTTAAGCAGATTGAGCTTCTCTCTCCTTGAAAGGAAGGTTTGGCTTAGCAAAAATAATTTTTAAAGCACTTTCCTGAATCCTTAACTACGTGATCCCAACCAGACGCTGTGCTCAGTTGAGTGCCCCGACACCCACCCATCTCCCCTCTCCTGGATGAGCCACTATCTGCAGAAGAGGATGCCTGCTCCAGAGAGCTCCTACCACAGTGAAGCAGATTTGCCAACACGGCAGGGGGTTTCCACAGCCCAACAGTCCTGCCCAACACTGCTGGTTACCACAAGGTCTCTGCTCTGCCCCTTATCTGCCGTTATTTCCCAAAACACATCACCATGCAAGTCTCCTGCAGCCCTGGAGGCAAAGATCTGCTGCAGGAAAAGAAAGAACCTCCATCAGCACTGAACAAAATTAAAGGAGAGCAGAAGAACAGCCATAAATTGTGTCGGCGTTTCTCAGCAGCTCTGGGATTTCCTTCCCTTTCTTCTATGGAGGGGAAAAAACAGTTCAGCCTCTTCTCTGCCTGGTAGCTCCTTGAGCCGACCCACTCAAACAACCCACACACACAGCATGGGGAAGAGCCAGCCCAGCCTGGCAATTAAACTTCAGCAAGATAACACCCCCCATCAAAAAAAAACAGCAAAAAAAAAGAGAAAAAATAATGCTTTGCTTTTGCAAAAAAAGCTCAAAATTAAATGTACACAACCCCTACTCCCCCCAACTCCTTTTAGGTAAGAAAACCAGACAACTCATCAAACAGCACAGGGATAGATCACCACCTTGTACCCCTGTGTACCTTCAGACATGACTGAGAATTTGACAACCCTCAGGGCTGATCTGTTCGTACGAATGCCCAAGGAGCCCTCCCCGTCAAGCTGATTTTCTCTAATTTCTTCCCCTATTCTGTAATGAATAAAAGTGATGGGACGGTGGCCCTACCTAGAATAAAATTGTTACGCACAGACAAACAAGAAGTACTCCTTGTGAGCTTTCCACTTCCAGTAAGAGGGAAGAGTTTTCACACCCAAAGTATGTAATTTAACTCACTGTCACGTTTTCAGAAGTGATGTTCAGCTGAAACTGTGGGAACAGAGGGAGACCTGCCCTGTCCTTGTGTTCAAACACAGAAAAAACAGCATGGGAGGGATACTGTGTATTAAGGCTTTGGTTCAGGACATGTTCCTGAAGAAAGAATGCACCTGGGCCATGTGTTTCACTTTAATACTCCGCTTACATTCCCCCAAAGTCAATGGGACTCAAGTCCATGCTTTTGACTGAAGTGAGACTTCAGCCCGTGCTTGAATACCTTTCTGTTGGTGTCTGATGCAATCGACTCGCGGGGCATCCAAGATAAAGAGAGCACCGTTTCCAAGAGTGTAAAAGGAAATTGGAGTATTTTTAGGGCATTGCACTCAAATACCTTTTACTGAACAACGCAGCTTTTGTAAAATTAATAGCTGGAATATTTCTTTTGCCCACGAAGGCCACAGGGAAGTCAGCGTTAAAATCTTTGCAGACGTCTTCACACATAGTTAATGTTGCTGCAAAAATTTCTCAACTAAGTTTAGGAAATTTTGTGAATAAACTCAACTCATCTGGTTGCAGAGGAGGAGGCTGAAAAGACGACAGCAGCTACAAAACAACAAGTCTTTTTTCTAACCTGTTTGAACAGATTGTCACAGATTTTTCCCAAAGCTGAGGCTGCAACATGGTCTCTCAGAGCTGCCTCTTCTCCTGTGACGGGTGCCTCCAAGAACACCCTGATCCCACACAGCATAGAAAAAACTGAGCTCCTATTTAGACTCCCAAATTCAGAAAGAAAAGACCTGCAGCCTAAGTCCATTTGTGCATAAGCGATGGGAACACATAAAAGAAATAGCAGCGTAGAATCCTAAATAACTCATTTGGTCTGGGCCTTTGGGACCCAAAGCCAGCAGATCTGGGGAGCATCTCCGCATTGCCTTTAGTGAGCTCTCATTTCTAAGCAACTTCTACTTTGTTTGATTTGACTCTTCATCTTGTCACCCCAGGCAGTACGCAAGACATCGCCCTTCTCCACTGAAAATGCCAGCTTGCATACAGAAAAGAGGGTGCAGGATCTCTTTGCAAAAGGATTTTTGAGCAAAACCTTTACCAAATGGTTCTTTCAGATAAGGGGGCAGTGCTTTTTGAACCAACACGTTCAAAGGTGGGTGTCTCAACATCAGCTCTTAGAAACCCATCAAGCAGTCACTGAAAGCCTCTGAGACAACCAAGTTAACACATTTCCAAATAACGGGCAATCCCACCGACAGCTGTTACACTTCCAAAGAGCGTGAAGTGCCACGTGAGCATAATGTGGTGGACAAGACCGCTCAGGACAGATGTGGCTTCAAATGCTTCTCGCCCGCAGCTCTACCACCTGTGCAGATGGTGCAGGACCCAGCTGCACCAGGAGCAGACTCTGCCCATGGGAGACTTCCAGGGAAAGCTCCAGTGAGGCCAGCATGGAAGGATGGAAGGGCTAAGTCCCCAACTGAGAGACATGTGATGGGCTGCCCCATTTTGCCCTAAAGGTAGGGGAGCCCACAGGCCATGGGGCACAGGATCACACTTCTGGGAGACCACCATGGAGAGGTAATGGTTAGAGATGGCCACTGATCTGTCCCTGTTGCAGTGACATGACTATGAAGAACAGCTTGGGGGACCCAAATGCAGAAGCACCAAGACAGTCGCCCTGCCCAGGCCCCATCCACCCCTCCACATACCTTCTGCAGCTTGTCCGCCTTCTCATAGTACCCCTCCAGCTCCTGCCGCAGCACGTGGTTCTCCTCAGAGAGCATCTCCACCATCTGCTGCGCCCGCTCCACGATGGCAAAGGCGTCGGGCGTCAGCTGCTGGCCCGGTGGTGTCGGTGTCGGCGGCTGGGCAGTGGCAGGGGCCGGCAGCGGGGGCAAGGCAGCCGGGAGCAGAGGGCCGCTGGCAGTGGTGGCCTGCGAGGACATGGGGCTGTGCTGCTGGGCCGGCGGTGGTGGGAAGGGCGGCTGGCATTGTCGGCTGTGGGGAAGCACATGCGGGGGGAGGCGTTAGAGCTGCGTGCCCTCAAAATGCACACAGGAGCTTTCACATAATGACTGCACGGTTTATTAATAGGGTTATAACTGTATGGTCGTGATTCCGGTCCTTAGTCACTCCTAAATACCAACAATCGCAGCAGGGACCGGGTAAATTGTCTCCTCGCCTGCTCTTGACAGTGATGTATACATCTGGCACGAACGGATAAAGGAAGCATTGACTCGAAAACAGCATTTTTGCCTAGGTGCGCAGCTAATATTTCAGCAGCCAGGCAGCCTCCCCCTGCCCCCCTTGCCACAAACGCCACTGCTGAGAAGCATAAGCCAGCGGGCTCGAAGGAAACACAAGGGATGCATTACTCACCCTTCGAACACCGCTCCCTGCCTGGAGCGAGACCAGCTGATCGGCCGAATTGGGAGGCGAAAGGAAGTGATGTGAGTGAAGCAGCGTCCCCGAGTGGATTTAGCAAGCGGCAAAGGGAAGGGCTGCTGTGGAGCTGCTGAACGCACAGCCCCAGTCAATCATGGTGAGCCACGAAACCCATCTTCCAGTGCGAGACCTCATTGTGTCACTCCCCGACTAACGGCATCCATCACCCACCAAGCTCATGTCGGGGAAGGATAAGAAGCGAGCTGGCGGTGGACCTGCTTGTGGGCTAGGCTTTCTGACAGCGGGCAGCTCTTTAATCCACCCAAGACACAATTTGCAATGGCTGGAGGATAACCCGGGAGGACGTCTTCACAGTGACGGCAACCCTGCGGCTGGTGGCCAGGCGGGATTGGAGTCCCTCACTTCTGTCCTGCATTTCAGCCCTGCGAGCTCAGGAAGGGAGACTGCCCGTTTCAAAAGGGGGAAATTCAGGCAGGGAGCAGCTCAAAGCTTGTCTGCACTGGACCCACCTCCATCCCTCCACCCACTGCACAGGCAGCCTCGGAGTCTCGGCCAGGGTGAGCGGCCCCACGCAGAGCCTCGCTGTGCACTGGCTGAACCGCTCCTCAGCCCAGATGCCAAAGCTGTGAAATTTCTACACCGTGCTTGTCTAAGAGACTCAACCCAGACCACGCGGGACATCTGTGTCAGAGCCCAGTTTGGCTGGAAAATAAGCTGGCTGCTGGACCCCACCTGAAGTCTGCAATCAAGCACCTTCTGAAAGTTGTATTTTAGCTTAACCACAAGCTATTAGGCTTGCTGTAGCTATCATTGCCTTTATTTCTGTACCCTGCACAAGGCAGGAGACCTAATGAACAGATGCATTTACCCCATTTGGCCTCAAAGATCCATGAATACTATTTTTTAGACAGTGGATTTTGTGCTATATAAATACATAATAAATATGATTACCATTGTCTTCAGCACCTACATGGCTTCTCAAAGCGGGGTTTTCAAAAGCTCTCAGCGTTGGCCTAATTCTACTGACAATAACCCGTCACTGCCTTCAGCTGCAGCAGAACAAGATGAAAAGCGAAGGCAATTTTAAAGCCCTGCCCTAAAAGCAAACAGCGCTGCTCTAACAAGCTTGTCCCCACCAAGCCATATGACAGCGAAGAAAGCCAGCAATTCAGCCATATCTTCTGTCCAAACTAGAGGGAAAGCAAACAGGGCTCTGCAGCCCCCCAGACACAGCGCACACACAGCCCCGCACTCCCATCTCGGCTCTCGTGCTTTGCCTGATGCATCCACAGTGGCACAGAAAGGTACTGAAATGGTGCGAAGACCAGCGATGAGCCCATTCTCAAACACAAGCACACTGCTAACCTGCCCAGCAGCACAGACCCTGGTCCAGGCTCAGTATCCTTGGGAGGAAGAGCCCAGCCAAGCTTTGTGCAGCCGGCATTGGGAAAGCCTGTGCTGAGCTCACCCTCGCCTTAAAACGGCTTTTACCTGCACAGCATAGACTAACCTAACAACGCTAAGGCTGTTGTCTCCCCTCATAAATTAAACATCCATGGAGGCAGCTCAGAAGCACAGCAGAGGGGCCATTCCCCATGGGCAGCTCCCAGGGCCAGAAGGGTTTGCTCTCAGCCCCAGGCATGTTACTTCTCCGGCAGAGGTGCAACCTGATGACTAAGGAGCTAAACATCTACTGAAAGTGGATAAAACTTTCCAAAGGACAGGAAGGCAGGGTGGTGCTGTATGACACTTTACATATGGCCAACAAAGCATACATAGAATCATAGACTGGTTTGGGTTGGAAGGGCCCTTTAAAGATCATCTAGGCCAACCCCCCTGCAACGAGCAGGGACATCTTTCACTAGATCACGTTGCTCAAAGCCCTGTCCAGCCTGACCTCGACCACTTCCAATGATGAGGCATCCACAACTTCTCTGGACAATCTGTTCCAGTGTCTCACTGGACATAACCTTCATCGTAATAACCCTCATCATAAAAAGAATTTATTCCATATATCCAATCTAAATCTACCATTCTTTAGTTTAAAACTGTTGCCCCTTGTCCTATCACCACAGACCCTGGTAAAAAGTCTCTCCTTCTTTCTTATAAGCCCCCTTGAAGTACTGAAAGGCTGCAATAAGGTCTCCCTGGAGCCACAACTCCAACTCTCTCAGCCTGTCTTCATAGGAGAGGTGCTCCAGCCCTCTGATCATCTTCATGGCCCTCCTCTGGACCTGCTCCAACAGGTCCACGTCCTTCTTGTGCTGGGGACCACAAAGCTGGGCACAGTACTCCAGGTGGGGTCTCACCAGAGCAGAGTAGAGGGGCAGAATCACCTCCCTCGACCTGCTGGTCATGCTTCTTTTGATGTAGCCCAGGATACAGTTGGCCTTCTGGGCTGTGAGCGCACATTGCTGGCATATGTTCAATTTCTTGTCCATCAGTATCTCTAAGTCCTTCTCTGCAGGGCTGCTCTCAATCCATTCTCTGCTCAGCCTGTACGGATATTGGGGACTGCCCTGACCCATGTGCAGGACCTTGCACTTGGCCTTGCTGAACTTCATGAGGTTCACACGGGTCTACCTCTCAAGCCTGTCAAGGTCTCTCTGGATGACATCCCATCCCTCAGGCAAATCAACTGCACCACTCAGCTTGGTGTCATCTGCAAACTTGCTGAGGGTGCACTCAACCCCACTATGTCACTGATGAAGATATTAAATAGTATTGGTCCCAGTAATGACCCTTGAGGGACACCACTCATTACTGATTTCCACTTGGACACTGAGCCATTGACTGTAACTCTTTGGACATGGCCATCCAGCCAAGTCCTTATCCATCTAACAGTCCATCCATCAAACCCATATTTTTCCAATTTAGAGGCAAGGATGTTGTGGGGGACCATATCAAAGGCCTCACAGAAGTCTAGCCAGATGACATCCATAGCTCTTTCCTTATCCACTGATGCAGTCACTCCATCGTAGAAGGCCACTAAAGTAGTCAGGCTTGATTTGCCCTTGGTGAAGCCATGTTGGTTGTCCCTAATCACCTCTCTGTTTTCCATATGTTTTGACATAGCTCCCAGGAATAACATTGCAAAGTTTTATCTGTCATGGCTGGTGAAGGTTCTGCCCGTGCTGGCCCCACTCATCCATCCCTGTGCCCACATGGCGCACACCACAGCAGAAATGTGACAGTATGGAGAAACAGGAAAAAGGAAACTGCAGCAGCTATGCAAAAACACCCCTCACCGAACGCCACACTAGCTGGAGTCAAAAAACATCCCGCTCTGCCAGAGGAGAGGATGCTACCGCAGCTCTTTCCTCTGTGCTGACTGCAGTGATTTGCTGTGGTGCTCGACATGGCCTGGAATGATGGGGGGGCATTCCAACAGGGAATGCATCATTTTAATTCAGGATGTTAGGCTGCCTTGCTCTCTTGCATTTGTCATCAGAAAGGAAAGGAGCATTCACCCCCACCCCCAAGCTGACTTTCTGGCTGGTGTATCTGCACTGTAGCCTTCAGATGGTGCTCAGCAAAGCCCAGGGCTGCAAAAA
The DNA here is from genome assembly GCF_965638725.1 of Aptenodytes patagonicus. NCBI lineage: Eukaryota > Metazoa > Chordata > Aves > Sphenisciformes > Spheniscidae > Aptenodytes > Aptenodytes patagonicus. Next base: position 215,686,666 of record NC_134949.1, read on the forward strand.
GAAGCAGTCACGACTCCCCCTGAAATCTCCTTAAAGCGGTGTGCACAACGTAGCCCCAGAGCTTCCGGACACTGGCACTGGGTTAAAATGCTGCTCCCTGCTCACCTGCCTTTGGAGTTTACTCCCTCTCCAGCCTCACCACTTCTGCCTGCTGCTAGGACCTCACAGCAGGATGCCCTGGGGGGCCACACTGACCTGGAGGGCTCATTTTACCTTCCTGAGACCAAAACCACGTCTCCTAGCAGTACCTGGTGATCTGAGGCCATGCGAGCCAGTGAGCCCAGCGAGCCCTGTGCCGAGTTGCTCGGCAAATCACAAGGACAGCCCACCATGAGCACAGCTCTCACACCATCTCCACAGTGCCCCTTTCTTTTGGTGCCCCAGTGTGTAAATCCCAACAAGGGACCCCATGCCCGTCGTGGGACTGGAATATTTTTTTGCTCGAAAATCTGAACAATAAAGAACATCATGAGCAGTGGAGCAACAGATGTCATGATGCAAAAGATGCTCCACAAGCATGTGCAAACACAGCCAAGCACGCGGCACCTCCTCAGTGCTGCTGACAGCCAGTCTGCACTTGCGCGTTTTACCACAGTGATTAATTGAGCTAAGTGTGAGTTTGCTTGTCTTTACCAAAATAAAGGCCACAGCTGATTTTATGCAAGTAAAAGCCCAGCTGTCTGGACACAGTTATATCACTACAAAGACACAGATTTGCAACAGGTACAGATTTTCTCACTTCTTTATGGGAATAGCTTAGTGTAATATAATTAAATTGATCTCTGAATCTAAACCAGTGGAGATATAGCAATTTTTCTTTTTCATAATGAAGTAGTACATTCTTTGGTCGTAGATACACCCTTTAAACACTTGCAGGAACTCCTGACACTGTACTTTTAGGAAATCGCAACCTCCCATCAATTTGACCTTTTCACATGCACTTTGGTCTGTCTAGCTTTACACTACAGAGGGAGGAAAGCTCCCCGGGATCTCCATTTTCTTGAACTACAAACCACTTGTTGAGCTGCTAAAGATTTACACCCTGTAGCAGCAGCAGGCACCAGATTCTCAATAGCCAGGGCCACAGGAGAGACTCTCCAAAGCGTTTTCCAGCTTGGAAACTAAACCAGCAAAATCAACATTACATCCCTTGAAGCGTGTCTGTTCAACATAATGAATACATTTCTGACTTTCCTTTGACTCGCTTAATCTGTCCCAATTTCATTCTGATTAAGCCTACTGCAAAATCGCCAAGTGTGTCCTGGTTTCGGCAGGGATAGAGTTAATTTCCTTTCTAGTAGCTGGTACAGTGTTTTGGATTTAGGATGAGAACAAAGTTGATAACACACCGGTGTTTTAGTTGTTGCTAGGTAATGCTTACACTAGCCAAGGACTTTTCAGCTTCCCATGCTCTACTGACTGAGGAGGCTGGAGGTGCACAAGAAGCTGGGAGGGGGCACAGCCAAACTGGCCAAAGGGACATTCCATACCATGTGACGTCATGCTCAGTACATAAACTGGGAAAAGCTGGCCGGGGGGGCCGGCTGCTCGGGGACTGGCTGGGCATCGGTCAGCGGGTGGTGAGCAATTGTGCTGTGCATCACTTGTTTTGTGTATTATTATTATTATTATCATATTATTATTATCATTTTATTTCAATTATTAAACTGTTTTTATCTCAACCCACGAGTCTTTCTAACTTGTGCTCTTCCAATTCTCTCTCCCATCCCACCGGGTGGGGGGGAGTGAGCGAGCGGCTGCGTGGTGCTTAATTGCTGACTGAGATTAAACCACGACAAAGTGTATATGCAATAAAATCAACAGAGCGATTCATACTAACAAATCAACATTTGTAGAAATAGGAGAGTTATAACATCAGCTTAGTTCACATCCAACCACTCACATAAAGCTCCAAAGAAATGAAGCAATCAGGATTATCCTGAACCCCTTCGGACTTAGTAAAGAATGACATTCTCAAAATGCTTCTACTGTATTTTAAATGTTGATCTTACTCTGCATTAAAGCAGGTTAAAATCTTCCAGTCAAACACGTTTTCATCGAAAATCGTCCTTAAAAGCATGAAACTGTTTTAACATTATGAGTTTTGGGTATCTCTGCAACACTGCAGCTACGTTTCTATTGAAAACATATTTTTTTGTTGACATTTTTGTAGAAGTAGGGCTCCTATTTCTCCCTATTCTAAAAGCTGGTTTCCTTAGTTTTTTCTTTTTTTCTTCTTTGCATTGCATTGCAGAAGTATATGGGAGCTTTTCAAGGGCTACCATGCTAGGGTCACCAGACTGCACTCTCTCTTTTAAGTGATGTATAGCTTGTGATATATGTAATACCTTGCTATATATAGCTTGCAATACAGTGTCTTCAGCAAAATACTTGACCATGGACCTCACTTTCATGAGAAACTCCTCAGAATTCAGCAAGGCCACTCAAGCCCCCAAATTTCGGCATGGTCTTAATACATCTCTTATACTGGAACCCCTGGAAGGAAGAATGACCAACATAGAGGAATTCTGGGGGGAATTTGTAGCTGTATGTAGGAATAAGAAACCCTGAAAGGACAATTAATGATGAAGTCCACTTGCTGCTGACCACCAGGAAATCGTAAATATAGAATAGCTATTGCTCAATAAAGCAGGGCAGTATAAGGAAGTAATGAAATGAAAATGCCTGTAAATGTTCTGGAAAGGAAAGTTCACCACTACCCTGCTACAGGTACAATGCAGCTCTCCTCTATGTAGGGATGAAGGGTGGCCAGTGGAGGAAGGACTTTGTTTCCAACATACCATGGCATTTACAGTCATAATTAAAATGCCTTCCTCTAACCTATTTAGCTCATCTTTCTCTGAATGCTCTGCCTTCCTTTGCCTCTAGGGCAGACTGGCCTACTTCATCTCTCAAAGACTCTCCCAAGGAACTTCATCTCACAACCTCACACATCTACTGTGGATGCTCCAGCTGAGTCAGCAAAGAGAAAGAAGCGTTTCTGGGGTGCAGATCTTTGAAGCTGCCTTAGGCTTTTACCTTACAATAAGAGTAAAAGTGCATGAAAGGTGCTTATTCCTGCCCACTGACCAGGAGCCTTGAGTCTGGATACTAACCTCAGACCCAGATGTCTACCTGACTTCAGCTATGATTTCTGCAGTTATGAAGCAGACTTCAAATGCTATTCTTTGTAGCTGTGAATAACATAGAGGAATCAGTGTTGTCACCATGGGGGAAAAAGACAGGATCCTGGGAAAGTCAGTAAGCCCAGTCTAATGCTCATGGTGTAAGGAAACACAGTTATAGACCCATCATTAAATGCTGATACAGCAGAAATGGGAGAAGACTTTCCATAGCCAAGACGTAGCCCTCATGGTATCCTCTGGTTTATGCAATCAGCAACAGTTGCAGCACCTTGTAAAGACAAAGGTTTATTTCAAAAACCATTTTGCGGACTTGGAATCACATCTCTAGAATTCACTATTTTGTTAGTGAAGCTTATTAGTGCTAGAAAGACTTGGCCTGGCCTCTTCAGGGGTGATTACATCAAGATTTGTAGGGCAAAATTATCATCTGAAAAGACACACACTGTATTAAACATGTCCTCCGTAGTTAAGAGAGGGACAGGATATCTTATTTCTTCATAGGGATCCACACCCAGAATAAATACTCCTTCTAAAGCCCAGCTGATTTTCAGCAAAGGAAAAGGTGCCTTCCTCAACCTCTGCACTCCTAGAGGAACCAACCGGAATAATAACACAGAAGGGTAAGGAGAAATGACATGGGCATCACCCAAGCTGTGGGTATGGCTTAATTTCCCTTCCATTTATTTTAATGAAAGGCAGATTAGACCGGAAGGAGAGGATACGAAGCTCTTCTGCAGGGCTGCCAGCATCCATGTCAGCTGGAAGCGCAGCCTCTGACCCACGCTCGCGCTTGGGCTATCCTCGCAGAGAAATGCCAGCAGAAGTCAGCTTGGGCGTGACATCCCTTGGCTTGGCCACGCTGCCAGCACGCCCGCCTGCCTGGGGTGTCTTGGGGAGGAAAAGGAGCTCCTTGTAGTCCCCTCAGCGGCCACAGACATATGGCTGAATGAGTAAATTTCAACAGGTTGTCTGAAAACAGTGGTAATGTGGGGGGGGTTAATACACAAATAACCAGAGAAGCTACAGACTATTCTGGCAGTTAAATATAGGCTTCTACATCCAGGCAGGGTGGAATTTTATGAGGCACATAAAAAACTGGGATATCTTTAAAAACAGCCCAGATTTATTTTTCAGTTGCATGCTGTTTTTTAAAATGCATGGATTAAATCAGAATTAAAAGGTGCCTACATGATTGACTTCTGCATGTAGCCACGAATGAAGTCTCCTCAACAAGCAGTGGTGTTTCCAGTTCAAGGCTTCATTTGCATCATACACACTTTTTATTAACGGTGCAGAGAAAGAAATCATTCTGGATAAAAGACACCAGGATCTGACAAGGGCCACTGGGAGCAATGAAGGGGATTCATTGCACTGGGTGATCTGGATCACTGCTTAAGCAGGGCACGGAGAAACAATATGGACTTGAGCAGATCCAAGTTCATCCACCCAGGAATAAATACAGCAAACTACATTAAAAGGGTGGGAAATCCTATCCTGGGCTGTGACTACCCTCACATGCCTGACCGGATAACAAGGTGGATGGGGAGCTCCCAGGGTGCCAACATCTGAAACAGCAAGTATTAATGAGCTACATAAACGAGGAACATTGAGTCGCGTTGCAGAGGTGATATTTTATCTGATTAGCCTCTGGTTCAGCTGGTACTGCAACGGTGTCCAGGTTGGCTTTCTGCAGTGAAAACAGGGGTTTTGACAACAGTGAAATAATTATGGGGCTCCAGGCTCCATCTGTTAAACACATTAAAGGACAGACAGCACAGGGCTCGTCACTGTATCTGACAAAGATATTGCAAAATCCCAACTGGTAACTAGAAAATACTGGCTAAAACTAAGATGCAGATCTGCGCCAGAGATGGCAATTAGCTAGTGGAACAAATCTGTAAAGGCTGTGATGGGTTCTCCAGACAGTGTTATAATCACCAGGACTGAATGTTTCACAAACTGGTGTTAATTCACAGCGTTGTGCAAAACACTAAATTAGATTATTTCCAAGCCCTTTTACCTGACAAGCTATGGCTCTCTGAACATGCACCTAAGGAAAGTTAGCAAAGACACCATTCAGGAATAGCTGCATATCTAGGAAAGGAAAGGTTTTCTAAAGATTATTACACTTGGCCAACTTAAAGCATTCAGAAGTCATGAGTCAGGGCCCCAAGCATCATGCAACTGGCTTAAAAATACTGATATTTTAGAACAGGAACAAATATCGGTTCCTTTTTATTTGCCTTCTGGTTTTTTGGCCTTTTAAGCTTCAGGGTTCAAGCTCTGCTCTGCAACTGTGATGTCCATAAAGCAGAGGTCACTAAGTCTAATTTATATAAATGCTGATATTACTGCAGCATCATATGACTCTAGGAGGTCTTCAGGACAACACCAAATATCTTGAGATTTACAGTAAAGTTGTGAGATTTCACCACGGTGATTATAAAGGCAATGTTCCCTTTAAAACCAGCCACGTGCAAAAAAAAAAAAGCCAAACCAAAAAAGCAAGTTAAGCAGCAGCTGCAGCTATCCCATCTCCTTCAACAGCTCCCTGCCAGCATTTGTGGGTTTCCAGCCACATTTCCCTCATCACAGAAAGACTGGAGGGGAGTGGGGGATCGGTGACCCTACAGGTCTTTTCTATCCCACCCACCATCTGTGGGTGCTTCCTCTGGACCGATGCAGCTCTGTGCTTCTCTCCTCTGTTTTCTGGAAGGCAGAAGCCTTTTGAACAGTCCATGTCCAGAGGATGCCAGGATGGATGGGCGGGGGAACAGATATAGCCAGGACAGAGGGAAGGAGATGCTGGGATCTATGAGATTCCCATCTGACCATGGGAAAAGCTCTATTTCCATTAGCTTCTTTCCCAGGCCCTCCTGACGAGATGAAAGCTGGAATTTCTCACCTCGCTTGCTCCTCTAACAGAAAAAACAGCCTCTCCAAACCCTTCTCTTCCATTAACCTTATGAAACCAGGTTGTCCCCTACCTCAATCTCTCTTATCAAGCTCCTCCATCCCAGATGGCTGGCTGGGAGCCTCCCCAGAGCCCAGGTAAGGGAGGAAGCGGTGAGCAAGAGCAGAGGCACAGGAAGGTTTGTGCTTGGGAGCAACCCAGCAGTGTAACACAGCCCCTGGCTCTCCTCCAGCAATGCTCAGGGGCTGCCGCCCAGACAAGTCCTCCAGCAGAGATGGGGCTGACTTCCCCGGACAGGTAACCTGCCTTAACCCTCTCCATAGAGAGGAATATTTGGGGCAGAGGCCATTTTGTGAAATTGCATTTTAACCATGCTCATTCCGGACCTGGGCAAGCCCATCCTGTGACGCAGCCCGAGATACGTGCGGGGATGCACCGGAGCAGAGCTACTGCAGACAGAGAAATGGCAAGTGATGAGCACACTGGGATTACTGCCACTTCCTAAAGGCTTTTGTCACCCAAATCTTCCCAGATAACAGGGCCTTAAGGGGATCCTGCAGTCCATGGGGCCAGTTATAAGCTGGGATATGGCACAGGAGAAGAAACCAAACCAGTTCATACCAATTAAGAACAAGTCTGGGTAATGCCAACAGTGAATATTTCACTGCGCCCAAGCAAAGTGAAAGGTTGACATTCCTGTATCACAAAATATCACAGAAAAAAGCCTGAGATGAGGATGAAGACCACTGCTTGCTGACATCTCCTGTGCAGCCAAATGTCCCCCAAGCTGCTGGCGCTGTGCAAAGCAATGACACAAGATACAGTCTGCAAGTGAGCAACTGTCCTGCTAGTGCTAATTACCACCTAAAATGTAGTCAGCAGGAACACGTAGGCAGGAAACATCCCTCAAAATCCAGGCACCGTGTGAAAGGAGCTAAGAAGGACCTGAAAATCCCTGTCTGCACACCAGGACCCAGAACTGCCTTAGAGAAAGCACAAGAGAGACCATACACCTTAGACCAAAGCTAGCTTTCATGAAACACCCCCCAGCTATGCCAATCTCCTACCCGATCCCTGGAAACGCGTGCTCGAGTAGCCAGCAGGAATATATGCAGACTGAGAGGTATTCAGGCCCTTGCTGAGCTGCAAGAAAGACACCACCCAAGATTTTTTAATAAGTCTGCACCGCAGCGGCTCTGCTCTGCCACGCTGCCAGTCCTCTGCTGCACAACACATCCCCCCGGTGCCCCTAAACCTGCCAGGAAGGACATTTCTCCACCGTCATGCAAAGAAAACAGCACACAGGGGTAGGAGACATCCCCTCTGCAGTGTGATTTGGCAGTTAAACCATGCTGCCTTACCAGGAATGAGCAGTAAGCACCATCATGAGCCAGGGGGTTTCTCCCCACAACTGCTGGGGTGATCCAGCAGCACCTTGGGATAAGGCTGTGGGCTGGCCTGCGCTGTCAGTGTGGAAAGCTGCACTGAAATCAAGGGGTTTCTCAGCATTAACCTTGCTGATCAGGCACCTGGACAAGGTTTTGAAACTGGTCCCAAAGGGCTTCCCACTTGACACCAATGCCATTCCTGGTTAGCTGCAGCAGTGCATGCAGCGCTCAGGTCCACTCGCTTACACGGACTCAGCACAACAGACTCTGTGGGTATTGAATCAGTATTTTCTAAGAGTAATAAAAAAACCCAAACCAGTTCCTTTTCTGTGGGGATGAATCTGCTTGGTGCCGGAGATGTTTGTTAGCACCGCAAATGGCTGCGGCAGAGCATGGCCCCAGCTCGAGCCTGTTGCCCTCAAGTTTGTATAGCTGTTTCTTAGCATAAACAGAGATTTTCGCTGAGCTCTTAAAAATATCATCTCGCTCTGAAAAAAATTGCACAAACTCTGCACAGTGGTAGGCTGGTAATCAAAACACATGTGTAGCTGGAGGAAGGCCAGCGGCACTCAGCGCGGGCCCTCCGCTTGTCACAACTGCCTTGCAACATTCATGAAAGCCACGCTCCAAGTTCCTCCCCATCTTGACACGAAACCTGTCACTTTTGCAAACACAGGAAGGCAGAGCATTCACCCCCTGATTTCATGCCTTACAAATTTCAGAAAGGAAGAGCCGGGTCAGCTGCGCCATCTTTTCACTGTGCCTGCGCTGTGGCAAAATAAGTGCAGGCAAGTTAAGTCGACGCCGACAAAACCTCTGGGGATTTTGGGGTCAGAAAAGTCCTAATGAGGCAACATACAACACGAAAACCACCCACAATCACACCAGACAACACCAGCCTTCCAAATCCGGCAAAATACTGTCTGAACAGTCAAAGAGACAGGGATGAGACAGAGAAACACTTGTATTTAGGTACAGCAAGGAAAAGGGAGCCCTTAACGCATGGGCTCGCCTCTGAAGGCAGCAAAACTGCCTGGGCGCTAGGCAGGACCCGCGCTGCTCGCAGGGATCAGCTCGCAATGAGTAAACACCCCGGATTATTTTTAATGTGCTTGGAATAAACCCATGCTCGTGGGGAGGCCCGGCACCGTGAAAGCCCCACGTGAGCTCTGTTGGGAAGATTTAAGTAGGGCATAAGCGGTGTATATGCTTTGTATAGCCCTCTTGGAGATGCAGGTGCCTCCACCAGCTGTCCCGTGCAGGCCCGGCCGCGGGGGTGTGATGTCCCCACCACGTGCCTGAGGCTGAAGCTCACAGGGGCCACGTCTACACGAGGCCCAAGCCCCGCAGAAGCCGGCTCCTCCAGCGAGGGCAGGATCAGGCCCCTCCGCCAGACCCACCCCCCCCTTGACGGTCATTACCTGCTGACCCCGTACTCTGGGGGCGGCTGGTAGCGGACGAGGGCCACCTCTGCCCGGGCGGGCTGGGGGGCGGCGTAGGAGGCCTTGAGGACATCCTGCGCTGGCTGCTCGCTGTAGAAGAGCCCGTGCTCCTGCGCCTTGCTGACGGGGGCCACTGCCTTGCCTTTGTAGGGGTACTCAGGTGGCGGGCCCCGCGGGTCTGTGGCCTTGCCGGACGGTGGGGCCGCCTTGAAGCCCTTCCCGCCCCCCGGGGCCGGGGGATGCTGCTTGGCCCCGTTCCTCTCCAGCGAGAGCTGCATGATCCTCTCGCTCAGCGAGCGGACGTGACCCTGCTTCAGCTCCTTCAGCGCCTCGTCCTTATGCGCCTGCCCGCTGTTGGCCCGGTTCACCGTCGGCCTCCCCTCTGTCCTGGACTTCTGGCCGGATGCACCATAAAAACCCGGCGCGGCGGCAGTGGCTGGCGGCTGGCCTCGGAAAAACTGAGACTGCGCCTTGGCCTCCTCGTAGGTGGGGAGCTCCTCGGTGCCGTGTGGGGGCTGCGGGGCCCGGGGCTGCTTCTCCATCGCAGCACTGTCCCCCTGGTGCTCCTGCCCCTGCGGTTCCTGCCGCCCCGATGGCTGGACCATTGGCGGCTCTTCGGGCGTGAGGTTTTCTGCGGAAGAGAGAGTGCTGGCAGTGCTGTTGGAGGGGCCGGCGCTGCCCGTCGCCTGGTGCTGTATGGCCAGCAGGTTCATGTTCTCGCTGGGGTTGCCATACCTCAGCCGCTCCTGGATCAGGCGCTGCAGGACGGTGCCGGCTGCCACCTCCTCCGCCCCTCGCATCTCTGCCTCTGGGACCCGGCGGAAGCTGGGTGGGCGCAGGGTGCAGAGGGCCTCCTCGGCTGGGCAGGGAAAGAGAGAGGCGGCCATTAGCTCTGCTGCCCAGGAGGTCTGATTCCCCCCCCCTTTTTTTCCCTCTTACACCCCACGGCTGTGACCCCGTGCCCAGAATGCACCCCTGGGGCAGTGCCCTGCCAGGGTACCCCTGGGAGCAGAGGGGACATGGCTGGAAGCCACCAAAGGAGGCAGGGCACCACTCCCTGCTCGTCCCCCCATGCCAGCTTATCCCTAATTCTGTTTCCAGTGGCCCCTAAAAACATACTCCCATCCTCTCCCTGCCCTCCCCTCCATAATACTCCGTGCGTCCCATACCCATGGCTCTGAACCCCGTCCCGAGTCAACAGAGGGACAGGCGATATCACAGGGAAATTCGGTCTTTTCTAAGATTAGAATAGAATAGAATAGGACAGGACTATTTCAGTTGGAAGGGACCTACAATGATCATCTAGTCCAACTGCCTGACCAATTCAGGGCTGACCAAAAGTTAAAGCATGTTATTAAGGGCATTGTCCAAATGCCTCTCAAACACTGACAGGCTTGGGGCATCGACCACCTCTCTAGGAAGCCTGTTCTAGTGTTTGACCACCCCCCCGGAGATGCCTTGCATGGCTTACAGAGGCAGCCTGCATGGCAATACTAAACGAGATGCTACATTTTTAATGGCCAAAGTCAGATGAGTCAAATCCCCTCCAAAGTGCACTGCCTGCCACGACAAAATATAATACAGAACGTGTCGCAGAAAAACTGTGAAACGACACTGAAAATAAAAGGGTCCTAAAAGTGCCATTAAAGAACAGTCTGTGCTCTGGCATCTTCCCCTAAAACTGCAATTTCCCTTCTGGCCAATAACGGTATTTCTAAGAGAGTCAATACTAACTTTAGTAATTTTGCTGGGTGAGTATAAGGAAGGCATTATGGTCATAGATGTAATGCCAGCATCTTAAAAAGAGCACAGACAGCTCAGCTACACAATCCTAACACAGGCTAATGAAGTAATTCAGAGGCAATGGTACCATTTTTGCACCACATACACAGTGGAGCTTGCCTGGAGCTAAGCATCTAATAGCATATAACCACGGCTGGGTGGCTGGGATCCCTCCCTCCTGGGAGATGTCTGTCTGAATAGTGTCTGAGCCCGGAGGGGTGGCTCCTGAAAGACCCCGGTGTGAACAAAAGTGAGAATAAGCCCGCAGCTCTGGACAGAGCTCTCCCATGTCCCTAGGCAAGAAGGAGGTGCCATTTTGAGTTCAGTTTTCTGAGGTCATTCTTGGCAACTTTCTCCCTCTTTCCTGCTGTTTCCAATTCTCAGAGGAGTTCGTCAGAAGTACTTACATTTGTTTTTTGGCATTTGAAAGTAGTTAAAAGGCAAACTTTCTCTTGAGGTCTGGTATTTCCCTGAGGTTTCATCAGTTACTGTACATGCTGTGGGATAACTTATATACAACCCGGATGCCAGAGGGGAAGAAAAGCCTTCGACTCTTAACTATGGGAATAGGTCATTTCCACTAACATTTCTGTGGCAAAGCCTTAAAGATGATTGTGGGGCTCGAGGGAGAGAGAAGATTCCCAGGCTGTTTCACTCCACGCCTGCTCTATGAGATACACCTCTCCTGCTTTCCCTGAGACAACGTTATCTGCCTACCAGCCTGACTCACTGGGGTTGCAGCCTGGCCACCAGCTTTCAGAGGGTCTGTCAGCTCCCTGGAACACTGTTTGAGCCAACAAGATGCACAGACACACACATCTCCATCTACCTGGCTGTTGCACAGACAAGTATCCATCTACTTTATATGCCCCTGCAGCTACAGCAACCTCTTACTGCTTTATTTGTGTTATCACAGCGCACAGAAGCTTCACCATACTGGACTTTTTTGCAGATGTGCAATAAAACCTCCCTAACGTACCAGAAAGCTCACAGTGTAGGTTGTTAGACTATGCCTGAGATAAGCCTGTGGAAAGTGGAAAAAGCCAATGCTACATTGTCAAGGCAGCTCTTTATCATACACCACAAGGATTTTCACCCCTGTACTAGATATCTGTTAGCATCCTTATATCTAGGAGATGTACTTTAACTGCCTATTGTTGAGGTCCAAAAGGATCGACCACAGTGTGCCTTCCACAGGGTACCTGCGGTCCTGCTCCATCAGCAAAAAGCTATGGACCTTGGTCCAGCTGTGCAGTGAAGAGCAGCCATGTCCTGAAGGACAAGCAGAAACGTTGCATCCTCCACAAGCACAGGTGACAAATGATGGTGGGTTTAACAGTCAAGTCAAAGGTAACTCCCCTTTGACTCTACCGAGGATGAGAAGCTGGCCTTCAACTCCGTAAGTATTATTTGTAAATGGTCTAAACTGTTCAATTTATGCTTCAGGAAAAACCTGGAAGTAAATGCGGTGGGTTCGTATGGAAGCATGGCCACCCACTTACCAGCTTTTTCTTTGGCACTGATTGCTTCAGCTGCTAGCGGAGAAACTTCATGCCTGCCAGCAAATAACTGGTGATCCTGGTAAAGAAAGCCAGTGTCCTCCAGTACCTGGACTGGGCTGGTAGGCTTGTAACAAACAGATGTGGAGCCTGCAAGAAAGAAGAAAGGGTTGTCAGTAAATAAACCACTTGAATGACAAAATACAAAGCCATGACTTATGACAGAAGTCCAAAATGTTTTCTTGAGCGTGGTTAGGTACCTGAGAAGCCCTGCTGAGGCCACTGAGCCAACCACCTCTGCTGTCCTCACCACCCAAATAACACCATTAGCTCTGAGGAACAAGAGGCAGCCACCAAGTCATGTTCCTTGCACCAATCCAGCCTGGCCTTTGAGGTCCCCAGACCAGATACAAAGCAAGGCTGGCACAGCCCGGCTTCTAAGAGCTGACAGTGACAAACTCACAAATCAAGGCACGGCCCTGGGACATGAAGCCAACAGAGCCAGAGTAAAAGTGAAAGAGGGAGTGGGTAAAAAGAAGGAAAGAAGGATAGGTGAGGACCCAGCCACACATTCAATAGGGCTGAAGTCTGGGAAAGGCTTTGCAACAAAATCCGCTCACGAATAATAGTTCAGCAACACAGAAAATTGCTGAAACATAAAATACAGACAACACTATCAAGGCAGATAGTTTGTAAATCACTTTGTCCAGATGTTCTTAATACCGTAAGAAGACGATGTAGCTGGAGAGCCACAGGAATGTGTCCGGCATACCAACTGCACAGGAGCCGCATGCCTGAACTCCGGTGTCCCACAGACATCGATGGCTGGACTAGTCCCCCAGCCCCTTTCACAATCAGTGAGCAGGAACAAGCTCTCCTGGCAAGCAACAAGGCTCATCCTAAATCTGCTCTCAGGCATGGCTTTCTCCAGCAGTGCTTGTTTTAACAAGCTTATACAAAATGCATCACAGCAGTGTTAAGACAGGAATGACATTGGCATGACCCCACAATTCAAGAAAGACCCAGACAGACTGGAGAGGGTCCAAATGAGGGCCACAAAGATGATCAAAGGGCTGCAGAACCTGCCCTATGAGGAAAGGCTGAAGGAGTTAGGTCTTTTCTCCCTGGAGAAGGGAAGGCTTGGGGGGGACCTCATCACAGTGTTCCAGTACTTAAAGGGCGGCTACAAAGAGGACAGAGGCTCGCTCTTCACAAGGTGCCACACGGAGAAGACAAGGGGTAATGGGTACAAGTTGCACTAAGAGAGGTTCTATCTTGAAATAAGAAAGAAATTTTTTACAGTGAGAACCATTATTCACTGGAACAACCTCCTCAGTGACATGGTAGAGTCCTCATCACTGGAGGTTTTCCAGATGCGATTGGACAGGGTGCTAGATAATCTCATCTAGGCTCCCCTTCCCATGGAAGGTTGGACCAGATATCTTTTGAGATCCCTTCCAACCTGGGCTGTTCTATGATTTTCCGCTTCCTACTTATTTTTTCTGAGCACTACCTCATTTTTGTAAAGAGAAGGCTCTTTGAGGTTCAAACCTTGGAGGTGAGTGTCTCCTGGCCCTGAGTACCCTGGTGCAGCGGGGACACGGCAGAATTGCTCTCCATTTACACCACCCATTGCCAGACATTTTAGACTAAGGGACGGCCATCGACCTCTAGCACCGGCCACTGCCAAGGGACGTGCTCGGGCAGGAGGTGGAGGGCTCGCAGTGGCACCGGCAGGGCATCCATCCGTCCCATCAGAGCATCTGTCCATCCCAGTGGGGCAGGAAGCCCATGAGCACAGAGAGCCACAGCACCCTGCTCTGCAGGAAAAAAACATCGGCCACAGATGACCTGGACTTATTAATCCTGACTGCTTGGTTTGTGCTCGGCTAACTGCATGCTCACTGGCATATATCACATGGAGAGGTTGCCTTGCTCTCCTCCTTACGTACAGGTCATAGCTAACCCCATGCCCCTGCATGGAGCAGGGCAGAAGGAGGGTAGTGGACGGTATGATCCAGTCCATCTTCTCTACAGGCATGAAGATACTATTTTCTTTTGTGCCCAGAGGAGAGGAAATAGGCATTTCTGTGAAATGTTAATGAATTCATCACTTTACCATTTATATTATGCATGAACGTGTATGGCAGTTATCTATATTTAGAGAGCAAGAGGGAAAGATTGCTCACTTGAGTAGATCTAAGCCGAATATGTTTGTGAAAATGAGCATGGTAGACTGGTCTGGAATTTGTGCTGATGCTGATACAGACCCAAGAAAAATCTCAAGAACCCTAATTTCCAACATTATTACCCTATTCTGGTACAGAATAATATTAAAGGCACCCTTCACTGCTCCTACACACACACAGTCCTGCCTTGGAATCAGGAATTCTGTGTGAAACAAGAAAGTTTTGAGCCCGGGCTTGTTTTATGAATAAGAAGTGGATTGGGGTGAAACAAAGAAAATCCACACACCCAAGGAAGACAAGCGGTTTCAAGCATTAAAGGTAACCTGAACAACCAGCAACTACCAGCTTGGCCTCACCATTCACCAAACAGAATTTAAAGGAAAAACTGTTACTAAAACTGTACACTCGCCTTCTGTGTTTTGAGTCTGTAGGCACCCTTGGGTCATGTTTTCAAATTTTCCAAGATACAAAATGGAGAATAAAGACCTGGTTTTTCTGTGATAAGAGCAGAAATTCTTACCTAACCACTTGTCTTTGGGGGCTGGGGCTGTGGCCAAGCAATATTGTACTATAATCACAAGGACTGGTAAACGCTGGCATCTGTCAAACTGCTCGGTCTCCCATCTCTGTTATATCGGAGTTGAAACCAAGTAGCTCTGACCCAGGCAGAAACCACTGCACTTTGCTGTACCCATGTTGATGTTTTATCATCATAAAATGATGTAATGATGTTTTATGATGTTAAAAATGATGTAACAATGTTTTATGTTCATTCACGGTAGGTTTTAATAAAATGTCAGCTGTAACTGGCACAGAAAGCCAGTTTATGTGTAAAACAGATAGCAGTTGCTGAAAGATCAGTGCTTGGCGCGTGGCCACCATCCAGATCACGGGCAATAACACAGCACTTGAAAGCTTAGTGAAGCCTCACAAGCCTTTTGGAGCAAGGCACAAGCCTTTTTTTCTTTCCCCCCTTGCTATTATTGGAACCTCCCAAATCCCAGCTCCCCTCTCCGGAGGGAAAGGTTTTGCTACACCCAGCTCTGCAGGGGTGCAAGGCACCCTTCCGATGCTCGGGCACCTGCTCCTTCCCCACACCTGCCCATTCTTCTATGATGCTCGCCAAAAAAAGCAATTTCCATCCCTAAAACTGAATCCTGGTGCCAGAGCAGCGGTGCCCAGGGTCCGCAGGTAAACAGCCAGTTGAGGGCAACCTAGGATGGAGACCATCACCCCTCCAAGGACATGTCCCCGGGGAAGGGCTTTCTACCCACATCCAGCCCAAACATCCTAAGTCATAAACCATGGTTGCTGCCACTGCCAAGAAGAGCTGAACCCATCACCTCTGTAGGTGCCTGCGGGCAGCTGCCGGCTGTGACGTGCCCCCTCCTCTCCCCCTCTCAAAGCCAGCCCAGCCCCCTCGGCCCCAGCATGCTAGGATACAGCCCAATCCATAGACGTCACCTCTTCAATTGCCATATATCTGGTGTCTCTTATAGCCAACTCTGTAAGGCATTCCTGGCCCGGTTCAGTCCTTGCTGAATTGGGCAGCTGCTCCAGGCCTTCATTTCTGCATTTCTGCCGACTCTCCCACATCTAAGTGATTGCCTGACACCAATTCATTTGTTTTCAAGATAAACATGCATTACACCATACAGAAGCAGACGTATTATCCTGGAGGGTTACTACACAGCAGCGCAATTCATTTGAAGATTCAGAACTATTTCAATGAATCATTTGCTAAGATTAACACCAGACAGTCAGCAAGGACCCAGGGACAGAGAAGCAATGCTTAAATATTTCCTGTTTCTGATGTGGCTTCAGTCTGGTTTTGAAAAGGATCTAAAGCAAAACCTGACAGGAAGCTCATTGCTGTGACATTACAGGAAAGCCACAGTTTTAGAGCAACAACAGCATCCCCAAGAAGCAAATTTCCTCCTCAAAAAACTAGTCGGAGAAGATGGTTTTCTTACAGCCAAACTGTACCACTACTCTCACCTTCAGTAAAACACGAAAAAATGCCCATTGTGCAAAGACAGTTTGCTGCTATTTAGAGGCAACACCTTGAGGCAGCACCCGAGTGATGAGTTTCTGCATCACACCCCACTGCCCGCCTGGGTACCGCTCTGTGACTGCCTGCGGCACAGCCTGCGCTGCTGGCACATACGGCTCCTCCTCCACCACCCAAAAGCCACCCAGCCAAACAAAAACACAGAGCTGTCCTCCAAAAAATCCTCTCCCAATTTGTACCCTACTGACCTAGCGGTTTAAAAGAGACTGAGGCGTTTCAAATACCATCCAAAGCAATCATCTGAAATTAAAAAGTAAGTAAGGCGGCTTTACGCTTTCCTATAAACTCTGCCGCGGTTTGTAAGGGAGGTCCAAAAATGACAGAACAAAAATGACATCGTTTCCAAGCCCACATCTGTCCCTCTGTCTCATAGCCAAGCCAGAAAGGAGTATAAATACCTTATTCCACATTTAAAATATTTTCTCTGCCCTGTTGCTGCATAAAAATTTCAGGTCAACAAGAAAGGAAAATAATCATTTAAGGGAACCAACGAAAGGATGGTCGAAGTGCTCCAGCGTCCCAGGGGCTGCCCGAACGCTGTGCCATGAATCCGCCAGGGTGGACCCATCAGTCCCTCCAATGGGTCACAGGGACCCTCCATCGAGGCTGGGTGCCCCTCCATGTGCAACCTGGCCCATGAACCTTAGTTTCTCTCCTGAGCATCAGCCCAGTTTCGAGTGGGGGGGGATTGCCGTACCCCATCCACACAGCCATGCTGCTCTCCCAAGGCTGGGAGGCAGATTTGAGTTTCCTTCAGCTCAGAAAAAATTAACTCGCATGTCCCATTTCTTAGTTTACCTACAAAAAGGAGACGCCACTTCCAACATTGTTGCAAAGGATGCTCTTGGTACTGCTGGTAGCTCTTCTCTGGCAGTGCTGGGATTCCTTTGCAGCCCCAGCCCCAGCTCCCACAAAGAGTAGGGGCTCAGACACGCGTTGGTGATTGTTTCCCATCAGCAGCTCCCCAGCTGATGTGCAGGTTTTCTAGGTCACTTCTGGGGTGGCTGACTCACTCCCGCACCCTGTAATTCTGCTTGGGAACCTCACATCTGCTGCCAGGGCTCCTGAGCCCCGCGAGGACTGAACAACCATCACCAATATTATTTTCACGGGAGCAGAGCAACATCTTGCAGGACAGAAATCCAACCCACATAACTCACACCAGATGTGAGCGAGCAGCACCTCTCGTTTCCCACATGAAAGCTGGGGATCTACCACATCTGAGCCGGGAGAAGCCTCACCCCTGTGCCTGGCAGGGTTCACCAGACCGAGCACCCCCCAGCAGCTCCCTGCTCTGGGGAAAGAAATCCTCATCGCAGTGTTAGCTCTGGGATCCACGTTGTGCTATTCCCTTGCTCAAGAAGAGCTCCTGGAGTCTCCCAGCTCGCGTACCATCATTTCACTCTCCAAAAAGTGCATTGTCCAAGAAAGCACTAGCAAGACTAATGAGAAAAGGCAATGAAGGCAGCCAAACCCCATCTATCCCAAGGAATCGTGCTAACACATCCAAATTTAACTGCCTACAAGGATGAACACTTTCTGTGAAACTGCAGCTTCACGTGCTTATTTTCATATACGCTTCCCGTCAGCAAAAAACAAAGCAGACAAGCAAAAAAAGCTATGAGCAAAGCAAAGCAAAGGCGCCTTGAAAGCAGCTCCTGAACCTGGCATGAGATCAGATGGATACAGGAAAGAGCGGAGCCAAGTCTCCCTGCCCGGGAGATCCCCCATGGATGCCCACACCTCCCCGCCTTCCCAATGGAAATCAGGTGCACGGGCATGTGGGGGCAAACGGTGCTCTTTCATCTCGGATGGTTACAGGTTTTTTAACTTTAGAATGACCTGCTGTTTTTTTCCCCCTTCCCAGGCTCACACCCGGAGGAGAGGCAGGATGCAGGCAGAGTATTTTCATCGCAGCTCCAGGCACCGAGCAGTTACCTGGGCATCAGCCCAATGGAGGAAGGGATGCAAGTTCCTTCGGTGGCTGCGCTAGGCTTTGCAGAAATATGTGCATTTTAAAGGCCTCTATATATTATGAGCTATACATTTGCCTCTGCAGCTATAACAGCGAGTCTGCAATATGGAGCCAGCCTAAATTTATTCAAAGAATTGAATCAATAATTGAAATTTCTACTTTGATCAAAGTGCCAGTGGCACAATGACGACTCATGTCAGCGTTGCTGCTCCGAGATAAAAGGGTAAGTATTATTCAGCTGAAAGTAAGGGAAGAAACTCTCCGTAAAAAAGTGAAATACAAAGGCTGACATGGAGCTCGAGAGTGAGACAACACTTCTGCTACAGCCGTGCCGCTTGTCAGCACAGCGAAGAGTCTGCAGACATTTTCACTACGCCGTAAATTCTGATTTCCAAGCCATAAAAAACTCCAAGATAAAAATTCATCATGCAAATTCTTAGGAAAGGATTTTTTTTTTCCACTGGGGGAAGAAAAAAAATCCTAAGTCAACCAGCTACGACATACAGATAAGACACTTGCAAAGCAGGAGTTTAAGCTATGATTAACTTTGCTGTACTTACTGCCTTTAAAAATGATCACGTTACAGAAAAGCACTGGCATGATCCGTGTCACTTGGATATTTAAGCCCTTCCATTAATTAACCAAGAAGTGAAATAGGACCTAGGACTGTGGATCAAGTCTAGTTCCTCGTTACTTCGAGCAACCATATTATAGAACTCCCTTCTTGAACAGAATAAACAGCATCTGAAAAAGTGGATTTTTTTTTTTCACCCCATTTGGAGGCGGTTTCAGGATCCTCTTCCTCAGTTACACACAAATATTCTTCTCGGTTCCCACTCACAGTCACTGACATCTATTTTTTTTTGCCAGTGGTGTCCTTTAGGTTAAATAGCTTTCTCCCTGAGTCATTCCCACAAACTTGCAGCGTACAAAGGAGCCTGGGATAAGGACAGAACAAAAATAGTACAAAGACTGTACAGTACTCTAACTGAAAATGCAGGCATTGAACTCTATCGTATGGATCTTCATATTTCTAGAGCTTTTCCTTTTTTTTTTTTTTTTTTTTTTTTAAACACAGGCAACAAACCATAGGCTAAGGATCCACAGTGCTTCACTTGATCCATGTGAAGAACTGCTCGTGATAACCCTACACTGAGTGGAGCCTTTGCATTATTCTTAAGTGTCATGTCTAAAGAAATTAAACTGTCTTCCACCAGAATATATATTAAAAATATGAGCCTTCCATTATTAAATGATTACATGCAATTTATATTCAGCTATTTTTAAAATGCAGAAATTTAATAAAGGTATTATACACAGACGCACTAACAAGATAATTGCCTCAGTTCCTGCTCCCAGCTGGCTGAGCTCAGATTTAGAACAGGGAAAATCACAGTAACGGCCGACGGCATGGAGCCATCACCTCGAAAACGGCCCAAAAACGATGCACGTCGCAGGCAGGGGGACATGTCCCAGGGGACGGGACATGTCACAGGCAGGGACCCCCTGCCCAACCCAGGTAGCCATCCCAGGGTGGAGTCCCCCCGCGAAGTACCTTCCCATCTCTGCGGGATGCCGAAGCCCAGACCAGGTCCCTGGGGGGGACCCCGGTGCCTCCTGCCCTCCAGGCACCTCGGGGACCCATGTGCCATCCCTCAGCCTGGCAGGGACTTCACTGAAATATGTGCTCACAACTTGTACATTGAGGAGGGAGGGCAGAGGAAAACAGGTTTTTAATTATTTCAGTTCGCTTAGGTCTTAAATGGAGACTGAATTTTACTAAAAGCATTTTCATTCATAAAATTATTCATTAAATTAAATAAAATAAAATAAAACTAAATTAATTAAATAATTTCATTATTTTCCAGCCTGAGCCTTGATCACTGGAGTTACTGTTGTCTAAAGCACATTTATATTTGTGCTAACCAATACAGTCAGAGCAGATAATCCCAAGTATTGCTCAATTATTTAATCCCAGGCTATGTTTTCCTGAGATGTGGCATCCCCCTATAGATCACCCTGCTCCTCGAAAGGCGCTGCCTCGACGCGTGCCAGCTGTCATCACCTGGCTCGTGCAATAAGGACCCGCCACAACTTCAAGACGTGGTAGAGACGCGCATGGGGAAAGGCACGGCCACGCAACACATTGGGACACGCCGCGTCTGTGGCAAGGCCACCGAGAGGCAGTGACAAGCAGGCATGCCAGCAAATGCTGCAGGACCTGCTGCCGCACGCAGGATATACCTTACTGTGAGGCAAAAGTCTGATCTCACCCGTGCTGGTCCAAATCCAGAGTGATTTCACCAGCTTCTACAGATTTACTCCAGATTTACACCCACAGCAGCATCTCACCTACTGAAAAGCCACTTAAAGGACCAAAAAAGAAGAGATACACTTCCTAAATGCAACGTTTCAATAGAAAAGTTGCCCTAACAATTTTTTTTATAGAGGTGATGTTGTTCTTGTTATTACTATTATTTTCTATTTACTTCCATCTATTTCTACTTCTGCCCTGAGCCGAAGGCAGGCTGTTCCATTTAAAAATTCAGGACACAAATGGGAACCAGATTACATCTATCTCAAAGCTGCCAAAAAGCAATTGCTGTATGAAACCAAAAATCCTCCTGGGATTTTTCCCAAATCCGCAAAATATTCCTGAGCACTAAAGTTTCCACTGGGACTATTACATTAGCAGATAGATAGTCTCTGTGCGAAAACCCGAGTATGCAGCCGTCCTCCTAATGGTTTCCAGGACAAGGAGGCTGCGCAAGGCACGTACTCCCACCTTAGCACCAAATAACATTTATACCAGATCTGGCCTTTAAAGCGAGTTATATGCCTATCAGTGTTAAAAAAAGGCACTGGGGACCATCAGGCTCTCATTTCCCAAAGGAAAGCTGCAATGGTCAGCAGTAACATCTCCACGTCAGCCTGAAACCTCCACATGCATCCCCAGAGTCCAGCTAAGCCTGAACCCGCGGGCAGCCCCGTGCACATCCCTCCTGGAGCTGCTGCAGGGATCCCTATAAACCCCCTTCGGTGTGTCTGCACTGGAGAAACGCAATGCCTTCAGCTCTGCGCTGGCGGTTCCTCGCAGAGGAGCCCTTGCAAGGAGCGCCAGAGCTGTCTCCATGCATCAGTCCCTCCATCCAGGATGCCAATGTGCGGTGGATTTGGTCCAAATCACTGTGCGGGGCCAGGACCCCGGGAACTGCCCCTACGCTCCTCCATGATGTCGCAGGAGCAGCACGTGCTTGGAAATGAAAAACAAGAGAGAGCAACCACTGATCCTGTGGGCATCGAGGCTTTGGAGGGGCAGCACGTGCTTGTGTTGGTTGAAGCTATGCTCCTCCAGCAGCCGAGTGCTTTCCAAAAGAAAAGGGAAAGCAAAGCCCCCCTGCCAAATGCTGGCAGAGAGCAAAGGGGAGCGATGGACATCGGGACAGAGGAGGAGGATGGACATGCAGGTGATGGAGGGACTCCCACTGGCCCCACACAGCCTGAGGAAACTGGGGGGCCCAGCCCCAGCAATGCTACGGGGCACATCCCTCCCTATTTAACAACCTAAAACCACCCCCCAACTTCATCCCCTCACACCGCTGCTCCAGTTGGGGCCGAGGATGCGAAAGGCTGGGCAGGATGCGGCCCCTCCACGCGGGGCCACAGCACGCACCCAAGGCAACCCCAAAGAGGGTTTTATTATGGGCTCTCACCCACCCGGTACTCCCTGTCCTCACCACTTGGGCATTTTTTGATATGGTATTTTAGGACCCTTTTAAGAGCTTTTCTAGCCATTAGCAATGGCTACATATATATATAAAATATATATACACACACACACACAAAAATATAAATATATGTAGTATACTTTATATTTATATAGGTATATATGTAGTCATATATATCTACATATCTTTTATATATCTCTACATACATATATAAAAATATATATCTACATATATTTACATATAGAACTCTACGTATATGTAAAAACATATATATATAAAAAATATATATACCTCCATGCACACCTGTGAGCAGGAACGGCGTTGCCAGGTAGCCGTGCGCAAGAAAAAAATCCGGGGACTCCCGATCTTCAAGGCCACCCCTCTCGCAGAAAGCTTTCTAGGCTTATTTGTATACAAAAAAAGACAAAACCTCGGCTGAGCGGATGCCGGTGAGGGCCTTGCAGATGCCTCAGCAGACAGACCTCGGTCTCCGGCGGGCGTGCGGCAGCCCGGCCCGGCGCCGCTCCCCGCTCCCGGGACGGCCACGCAGCACCGGGAAAGAGGAAAAAACCACCACCTCTTTCCATCGAAAGAGGAAAAAGACCAAGCGGCGACCTTCCTGTATCGAAAACTACGAATCACAAAACCTGGCAGGAGGACTCGAGTTAAATTCACGTGGGGTTTTTTTCTCCTCTTTCGACGCTTCCCCCCCCCCGCGTTTAAAGCGGAGTTTATCTTTGTTCTCCCCGCAGGGGTAGGAAGGTTAAATCTAAAAGTTCCCTCTCACCATCCCCCTACAACAACAACGTGAGAAAACGCTCTCCCGGCGTGGGAGGCCCTTCCTGCATTTCGCCCTGCCCGCCGGCTCTGCCCTCCCCACGCACCCCGCGGCGGGACGCGGCCGCGCTCGCCCCGTCCGCGGCGGAGGAGCGGGGTGGGATCCGCCGCCACCCCCGCGGGTGCTCCCGGGGGAGGCCCTCCGCTCCACCGGGTGGCGGGGCTGGGACGAGCGGTGACAGCCTGGCGCTGGGGGACCCACGGGGACGCTGCGACCGCTACTGCGGAAACACAAGCGGCCGCTCCGGGTCCCGCTGGAAACGTTCCCCCCGCGGTCCCGGCCGCCCGCCTCGCTCTTCCCCAGGAAAGCCGGAGGCGGCCCCCCCTCAACGCCTGACACGTTCCTCCTTCAAAATAAACTGCAAACATCCCGAGCCGACCGGTGGCTGCGGCGGCGCCAACCCCGGGCTCGCGCACCCGGCCGGCTTTGCCTTCTCAGAGCGGAGAAAATTCGCAGGAGTACTCGGGGAGGGTTCAGGGCGCGGAGAAACATGGAGTATCCCGCGGCCGGCCGGGCCGGGCTGCTCGGCCCTAACGGTGCAGCGGGGCGGGGGAAGGATAAACTCGCCCTCGCTCCCACACCGGGTGGGGTTTCCACGCAGCCCGGGGGCAGCCGGGTGCGCTGGGTCCAGGAGCCCGCTGAGGGCTGCCCAGGCCTTCCCGCATCCTCCCCGGGGAGCGGCGGGGCACGTCCCGGGGGGAGCTGCGGCTCGGCTCCCGGGGGAGCGGGAGCGGCAGCGACCCCGGCCCGGCCCGGCCCCCCACGCAGCGCCCGCTCCACGCACGGGTGCGTATGAGCAGGGACAGCCCGCACCGGCACTCCCACACAGACCGGTACACGCACGCCGCTGCACTCCCCGGTACACACGTGGACGAAGGCACACGCACTCCCACGCACACGGCTGCACACAGACACACGTGTGCACATACATGTATGCACAGACACGCACTTGTGCGGTGACATACAGACACACCTCGCACGTGCACGTACACGCACACCCCCCCGCCGTTACCTCCGGCTCCGCGCCCCGCCGCCCCCGGCAGCACCTTGGCCATCCGCGCCGCTCCCCGCCGCCCCCAGGCGCGCACCGCCGGGCGGGGCGGGGCGGGGCGGGGCCGGCAGCACGGCGGGGGCGGGGCTAGAGGCCGGGGCGGGGCCGGTCGCTGGAGGCGGGGCGGGGTGTGGCCAGGGGCGGGGCGGGGCCAGGCGGGCCCGGCACCTCCCGACGGAGGGGGGCGGCCGCTGAGCACCGCCCGGGCAGCGTCCGGGGGGGGCCTTGGCCGCAAGTGCCTCCCATCGAGGCTACGGGGCCGGCGGGCTCAGGGCGAGCCGGAGCCCCCCAGGCTGGGCCACGGGCTTCGCTGGAGCTTTGCAGCCCCGAACGGAGCCTCGGAGACACCTGGATGCGCCCAGGGGTGAGCCTGCGTGGCGGCACGGCCTCCCCACCTCGTGCTTGGGTATGCTTGGGACCTAAATACCATCCTAGATGCCAACACAGGCTCCCCAAACCCCACTCCAAGCCTCGCAGGCAATGTGCAGTTGATAGGAGTTACCCTGAGTCCCAAGCCCGTACATTAACCCCAGGCTTCCTCCCCGTCTCCCAGGGCTCTGGGTGCTTTCCCTGCGCCTGGAGGAGCGGGTGGCTGTTGGGGAGTGACTCGGTTGTATCTAGCCAGTGCGGAGCTGGGGCAGCCCCCCATTCTTAAATGCAGTCCCTTTCCTCTGCTGCCCACCTGCTTCATCACCCATTTTCACATCAGCAGCGGATGCACATACCCCTTGACGTCAAGGGATTTATGGCCGATGCTGGCCACGAGCACTGTGATATGGGACCACAGGACATTTGTCAGCTCAGGGTTTCTTTGCGGTTCGGCACACCAGCTCCATGGGATGCGTTTTCATTAGGACTGGAGCCACTGCTTTGTCTCCCCAGCCCACCCCGGCCCTGCTGCCGAGGGTTTGGTGTGGGGGACAGCATGGGAGATCTCCTCGGGTGTTTGCACCGCACTTCATTCCCCTCCTCGGGGCCATGTGGGCACAAACTGGGTTCAGCAGTCCCTCTGCATCCTTTTCCCAGCACTGCCCCACAGGGCAGACCTCTTTTTGGATGACTGGTGCTGCCACCACGCTGCTTGGGTTTCCCCATCCCGTTGCCCCAGCAAGATGCCCAATGACACTGGGATTATCCATTTGATTTGCACTCATTTCTCCCAGCTCTTAACACACAGACAAGATTTTCAGGCCCCAAAGGGACTGATGGTGGCTTCTGCCTCCTGAAATACTGTGCTGAAGTGGTAAAAGCAAGTGGAAATGCAGCAACAGGCTGAAGAGGAACAGCGCCTAGTGCCACTGCAGCCCTGTAAAGGGGCATGGCAAGACTGGAGCTGGCCCGGTGCCATCGTCGCAGGGCTGGATAGATGCAGCAGGGACTCCTAGCAGCTCCAGGTGGTGGGAGTGTGCTGTGAATCACAGCAGTCTGAGGCATTGCTTTTTCAAATTGCAAAACCCAGCTTTGCTCAATGTTGCTTAGGTGTATGCAAGGCACAGGGAAACTACAGGCTATGGGGAAGGGGCAAAGGAGGAAAAAATTTTGGTGGTGAAATCAGGTTCCTCTGTTCCCACATCTGCACATCTCCCACGGCAGCGGTTACCCCAGAACTACATTTTCCATGTGAGCTGAGCATCCTCAGAGGTGCCCTTCCCTCCGTGTTGGTGTGCAAGGTGAGGTGACAGTCGGGTGCTGTCCCTGCCAGTGTCTCTCTGAAGCTTTGAAACTGAGGCAGCTATTAGCTGTCTCCCTGAGGTTACCTAATACAGGCCGGAGTTACGCTCAAGCAGAAGAGCAGAGAATTGCAAATACGCTGCTGTTTGAGGGGGAGGCAAGGGAACCATCGCATCCTTGGCCTCCTCAGGGGAAAAACCACAGGCTAGTGCTTTGGGTACCAGACTTGGACAAGAGGGGGATGTTCAGTTCTCTTGTCTCCTACAGATGCCCTGAGTATCTCAGAGCAAGTCAGGCCCAAATTAAGGTTTTTAAATGCTAAATCCTCTGCAAAATCACGGGGAACCTTGACGATAGATTGAGTTAGACACCTCGGTCCCCTGGAGGAGCTGGCCTTCGGTTTTTCAGATTGTATAGCTGCTCTCTGCTACCTCCCCTGGAGATAAATGCTGGCTTTGCTCATAGACACAGGCAAACCATGAACCTGCTCAGCTGTAAATGAAGGTGAAATTTTGCCCTCGGCTTGTCAGGTGCCTGTTCACAGCGGTGGATGAAGTTGGATGAGGACACTGCTCGCCGAGCCCAGTTCAAAATGGCAATTCAAGCGCTACTTTTTGTCATGCTCCAGCTTTATCATGTGGTTGAGCAAAATGGGGCACGTATTTTTGGTTATTCTGCTTTGATTAGTCTGTGTCATGGGGGACTGGGCGATTGCAGCGCAATCTGGCTGTACTACCCCCAGCCAAGCAGACCCAGCCTGTCCAAGGGCTTATTTTGTTTCTCATTCTGGCCCCACAGTCTATGCTCCCCTTTCATCTACTGCTGCATGATGATCAGTGATGATTTCAGTGCTAGAAGAACAAATATATCAAGAAAAAGGATTATCTGCTGTCTTGTCTTTCAGTAGCATCACAAGGACCTCATGAACCATGCTGTTACGTTTCCAAGGAAAACAGTCTTTTTTTCTGCCTAGGTAAAAGTGTCTTTTTTCTTTTCCCCCACGTTATTCATTTTCTGGTGCATGTTTCCAAGTGATTTTCAAAGTTTTTTTCCCGTTCAACTCTATTTTGATTTGGTAAACTAAGGATGGCAGATTGGAAAGGGAGTTCTCTAATCCCTTTGTGGTTTGATACACCTGAAAACCGCTGGGGAGCTGTGTCTGCCCAGGAGGGCAAGGCAACCACCGCTCAACCTTCTCCACTTTGCAGCTCCACTAATTATATATATATTTTTAAGATATATAAAATTATATATATAATATATAATTTTTATATATCTAAAAATATATATTAAATACGTTGTTCCCCCAATGAATTTTGGAATAACTCCACTATTTTTATAAATGTTGGGTTGTTGGGGGGTTTTTTTATATTTTTTATGTTATTCCCCCACTGAATTTGGAGAAGGAAAGAAGTTCATCCTTCCACCTTCCATCCTTCCTTTTGGTCCTAACCTGCTCAGCTGGGGCCAAGTGCCACCACAACTCCAGTTGTCAAGTCAGCAGAGCGGAGCTGACAGCGCCATCTCACTTCACTACCTCCCTTCGGCTTCTCCCTGGTAATTATGGATCAAGGAGACACACATGATCCACAGGCTGGAAGCACATCTCTGTTATAACCTGCCGTGGAAAATAAACACCTCTCATGGATTTCCCACGCATTTCAGCGAGCTGCATGGGAAAGGAGAAGCATTTCCAGGTGCCTCCCTGGCTCGGCCATTAGCAGCCCCTTGGATCACTCAGCATCCCTGCGTCACCGTGAATCCCCCATGGCTGGGGCTGGACCACCGAGGCCCTGCAGAGGGGACGCGGCCATCCCAAACCGCAAGCGCACCCGGGTATTGACACTCGTTACATTTGCACCCACCCATGCATGTAATCCCACAGATTCCTAATGCTGCAAGCAAACAAATAATCGTCCTGCTCCGCCTGACACTGTGGCAACCCCAAATGCCTGCATGCAGTTTCACTTCTTGCTGTCGCTGCTGCTTTTAATGATGGCCAATGGGCAGCTGGAGAGTTATAGCCCCGTTAACACCACCGGTGGGGACGGCATGAATAGCCACCGTACGATGTTGAGACCACAGCAAGAGCTGAATCAAGAAATCAGAATACACCGTGTAGAAAGCTTCATCCAGATAGGTTTAGTAAATAAAAGCCACAAAGCCTTTGATATGAAAGATGCCCTTACCATTATCTCGGGTGGAGATAATCCTACCTCTTCTTGATAGTCACAGGCTTCGCCTGCCCTGCAGAGACCCTTCGACCTATCCTCAGCATCCCCGAAGCATCTCTAACTACTGAGCAGAGGCAAATCCTCTTGCAGCGCTGGAGCAGCGCTTTCTAAACCACATCTACAGAAGGTTTTTAAGCAATCTTGCTACCAGGCAGGCAGTGAGCTCAGGGCTCGGGGAGCCCCGAAGAAACCCATCCTGCTAAATTAATAGCCACTGTTAAGATTTCCACAATGACAAATGTACATATTTATCTGGTCCCCTCTGATATGCACTTAACGGGCAGCATTGTATTTCGAGGCAGCAGAAATATCTCCACACATCTGTTTTTCCAGTTCTGCCAAAGAGCTTTCATTTTTCTCTAATAACTTGACCTGTTTGCTTTCTGGCAGAAGACGGCTAAGCAGAGCACTCGCTCTCTGGATTCACTCCAGTATGGGATGAGGTCAGGACAACAAAGAAAAAGAAACAGCTGGATGGCTACAAAGCAGTGGGAACAAACAGGGCAGGGACCAGGGCTTTTTCTTTCCTTCCCTTTTTATTTATCCAATGGGATTTCATTCCTGGGCGTATTTATTCCCCCAGCAGATGGTATCGCAAAAGCAGTATTTCCTGCAAGCCGCCGTTGTGGGGAGCCTCCTGCAGCAGGCTGACCGTACCCAGGGTGCAGGTATAAATAGCACAGCCAGCTAATCCCTCCTCTGGTCAGCTGTCAGGAAATGTGAGGCACAGGTCCTAGGGGTTTCCACTGAGATATTGCATCTCCTACACAAACATTTTCATCTTGATTTTGGCAAGGTGGGGTTCATACCCCACAGTCCCACTTTATTTTTCCATTTCATCACATTCTCATTAGTCTACCCAAGGCTTTCTGGGCTGGGGGCTTTCACCTTGCATTTTTTATTCTTCATTCTTTTTCCTGATATTCAGCTAAATCATCTGAAAGCAGCAAGCAGAAAAATTGCCAGTGAAGCAGGAAGGAGGTGGAAAAGAGAGGAGAGATGAGGGAATGGAAGACAGGGAGAAGACATGCAAGCACAGGAGAAAGACAGCGAAGCAGTCTGCACATGTTCCCTGTTCGGAGAGTTTCTCTCTCCCTGAC
Organism: Aptenodytes patagonicus; assembly: GCF_965638725.1. Classification (NCBI taxonomy): domain Eukaryota; kingdom Metazoa; phylum Chordata; class Aves; order Sphenisciformes; family Spheniscidae; genus Aptenodytes; species Aptenodytes patagonicus. The sequence continues at coordinate 215,715,694 of NC_134949.1, forward strand.
CTCACTTTCTCCACAGCCAGAAATTCCACCTCAGGACTTGCCAAGGAGACAATGCAGCATTCCTCTGCTGGGCCACAAAGCAAGTGTGAAATGTTCTGTTTTAATCATTTACAGAACAAAAGGAACACAACAGTCACCGTCTGATTCATATCTGCTGAAAACCAGCAGCCAAAGCTGTGGGAGAGGAGAGACAGATGAAGAAAGGAAAGGAAGAGGAGGTGTGGGTTTGGTTTGTTTTTTTTCTTCTGGTTAGTCACTGTGGACCTAAGGAAAGACAAGAAGGGCCACGCTGGATTATACCAAAGTTTAAGAGCCCCTGGTGTCCTCTCTCTGACATGGCCTCTGGTAGATGACTGCAGAGAAAATACAAGGGACAGTACAAGTACAAATGCTGTTTCCTCTAGTACATGATCCCGTTTCCCTTCCTGACCCAGAGGTTGTAGCTGCATCATCAGGTTTGAAAGCCCTTCATAGACCTTTCTTCCATGATGTTTTCTAATCACTTTTTGAGCCCATTCATACTTTTGGCACCCTGGACATCCTGTGGCAGCGAGTTGCACAATGGAATTGTGTGCTGTGTGAAGACATACTTCCTTTGCGTTGTTTTAAACCTTTCCGTATTTCACAGAATCACAGAGTGGCTGAGGTTGGAAGGAACCTCTGGAGGTCATCTGGTCCAACCGCCCTGCTCAAGCAGGGCCACCTAGAGCCAGTTGCCCAGGCCCATGTCCAGACAGCTTTTGAATATCTCCAAGGATGGAGATTCCACAACCTCCCTGGGCAACCTGTGCCAGTGCTCAGTGACCCTCACTGTAAAAAAAGTGTTTCCTGATGCTCAGAGGGAACCTCTTGTGTTTCAGCTTGTGCCCACTGCCTCTGGTCCTGTCCCTGGGCACCACTGAAAAGAGCCTGTTTCTGTCCTCTTTGCATCTTCCCTTCAGGTATTTATATACATTGATAAGATCCCCCAGAGCCTTCTCTTCTCCAGGTTGATGAGACCCAGCTCTCTCAGCCTTTCCTCACAGGAGAGATGCTCCAGTCCCTTCATCATCCTTGTGGCCCTTCGCTGGACTATCTCCGGTATGTTCGTGTCTCTCTTGCACTTATTTCCTTCTATGCCATTCATAATTCTTGTACTTCTACCGTATCCTCCTTCAAGCATCTCTTTTCCACGTCATCAAGTTGTAGCTTACTCAGTGTCTGCTTTTGTAGAAGCTGCTCTGTCCCTCGGTCACCTTTGCCTCCCTTGCCTGGTACTTCTTCAGGGAACATCAGAAATGTGCTCACTGCTCAAGGTACAGGTGAGCCATGCACTGACTTACACAGCAGCAGACCACAGGGAGATTTCCAAAGGTTGGGCATAGCAAGCACAGCACCAGTCTTTAAGATGAGGAGAGAAAGAAGAGTTAGGAAGTGATTTCCCAGTCATTGTTAATTCCATCCTTGGAAGCACCAGAATGACCAAAGGCTTTGCAAACATGTAGAAAAGGAGTAATAGCCAGCACAGATTCAGCAAGAACAGAGCTGGTCAGACTCATCTAATCTTCTGTGATGAGGTAATAAACCTTATAGATGAGGGAGGAGGTGCAGATGCCGTATATGTTGCCGTATAAGTAAGCCTTGTGATACTGTGTCGTATGGCATCACTATAAGCAAGAGAGGGACACCTGGACTAGGAGAAAGTATGAATAGATGGCTGCATCACTGGTCAAAACCCTTCTTGCAGGTTAGTTACTCATGACATGAGGCAACGCAAAAAGCCTCTCATAAAACTGATACTGATCAGCATTTCCATGAATGACTCAAAATCCAAGCATGGCTTTTTACGTTTGCAGTTGACAGCAGGCTGGGACAAGTAGCACGGAAGCTGGACGCAGGACTAGAGGTCAAGGCAGACTTGACGAGCAGGTAAAAAAGGATGTGATCCAGTGATCCTCCGTTGGGATCCTCCTCCAGCCCCTGCACAGAGGACAAGAAACTCTCAGTCTGACCCGTGGAAGGGCTTTTCCCTGCTTATGCCTGCCTTTGGCAGCACAATGCGTAATTGGCTTAAATTACAGAAATTTAGTTAGACACCAAGAAAACCCTTAGAGTGCAGTGAAGCACTGGGGTGGATCGCCTAGGAAGGCTGCTAGGACAGGTTGGTTGTCCATGTGGGGTGATGGGTGAACTGGAGGTGCTAGTCCTGCCTTCAGGCAGAAGAGAGGTGTAGCTGACCTCTTGAAGTCCCGCTCAGACCTGCTTTTCTGTGATTTTTATGGTGATGATGCTTTGTTACAATATTGATGTTTTGTCTCAGGATGTTGTTATTATAATGCTGCTTTATTCTCTGCTCCTCTACTAATAACTCCTGCTGTTCAGGTGGCTGATTTGACCAGGGCTGAGTATTTTTGACCTGGTATTCTCAGGCCCCACTTACACGATCACTTCAACACAGCATAAAACTGAGCTGCTACTGGGATGATCTTGTCCTTTCCCCCTCCAACATGTGCTTGCTCTTACCCCCTCGCTTGCCTGGCACCGCAGACCACGCAGCTGTGCATGACTCAGGACAGGAGACTGATCCAGCTGAAAACTCACCAGCGGGGAGGGAGGCAAGAGGAGAGATCAGTTTTCCATTACTTGTTCTGCTATCTCACATCCTTTGTCTGTCTTGTCTACCTTGGATGGAGCAATCACGTCTTGTGCTGTGTTTGGAAAGCAGAGTGGAAATGTAAGGTGATACAAGCCCTGGTTTGAATAATCTTTTCCAGACTGAGGGATGTCTAATACTGCTGTGCAGAGGAAAGCGGTGTCCGAGCAGCTCCTGCTGCCCCTCAGCTGGGAATGGGGCTGTGCGGAAGCCCTGGGAGATGCCAACCACCACCTCAGGAGGCAATGGATCATACTGGATGGCACAGACTATTTCCCCATTAACACGAGGAGGATGCCAGGAAGCCGGTTGTCCCGTGTTACAGCCCTGATCCCTGCCTCTCCAGGGCCCTGCCCCTTGACCACGGGTCACCACGAGCCTCACTGTGCACATCTAAATCATCTGTCTAGCTGCTAATGCACTTCTTTGCTACTCAGCTAAAACCAACCAAATCTTGTTATTTGGGAGAGGGAGCTTGTTCTTTGTCACTGAATACATTTGCTAAGACTTGGAGGGTTTGCCACGGTTAGGAGAAATGGGCATGTGTCACTGAGGGAAGGCACCGGTCAAGGGATAAGATGGGGAAGATCAAGAAGAAAAGGAGCTGGTGGAAGCTGTGTCACTGAAAATGCATTTTAAAGTTACTTGACTTGTTTTAACAGCAATCGGGTAATGAATGAGGCTGCCAAGGGAAGGCTCTTGGCTTTATTCCCATTCCCTGTTAGACACTCCTCTGGGTGAACGCATGTCAGAGCAGTCTCTATCCTGACACCAAGTGGAGAGAGCTCACAAGGACTCCTTTAAGATCAAGTGTATGAGACTGCCAGTGAGGACAGCTGCCGGCCCAGCCACCCCTTCAAGCACCAGCGAGGCATCATACAGTTTATTTTTGTATTTACAGGAATTTTTTCAAGATCCTGGCTCTTAGCAGCAGAGGTTTACAGGAGAGATAGTTACACATGATAAAAATCACCATTCTGCGCTCCTGCAGTTTTTACCCTCCTACCCCAAGTTTCCACTAGTGCCGCATGTGGTGAGCAGCCCAGTGGGTGCATGCGGAGAATCCTTACTGGTGACAAGGTGAGTTTTCAGAGCAGCGGGGAAGTCGCAGAGTCACAGACTGGTTGAGGTTGGCAGGGACCTCTGGAGGTCATCTGGTCCAAGCCCTCTGCTCAAGCAGGACTGCCTAGAGCTGGTCGCCCAGAACCGTGTCCAGACAGCTTTTGAATATCTCCAAGGATGGAGAATTCATTGCCCTGAAAATGAAGAGGAGGGTGCCTTTTCCTTGGGAGGAAGGGCCGGTGCTCGGTCGTATAGGTGATGGGCATTGCAGCGTGTGGGGGCGGTCCCACCATGCTGCCGAAGAGCAAGGAAAGGTGCACAGACCCGAGCCTCACGTCTCTCCCAACATATCTAATTTGCACTTTCCCACATGCTCCATCTCCAGCCTTCCCCCATTTTCTCAGGAGGGGTTGGGGGCTTGATTTCCCCCTTCCTTGCACATCAGACCTCCTGCAGAAGTTTCCCAGCGTGCAGCTCAGGTCCTCACCCCCACCTTACCTTGAGCACCTAACTCCTCCTGAGCAACACATCTTTTTTGACCTTGGCCCTGGAATGAAGGGGAGATCACTGCCAGATAGGGCTCCCCCATGGATTCAGCCTCCGAAGCCTTCAGCTTCCCATGCCCATTTGAGGTTATATTCTCCCTGGGTGTCTTACTCTTCATTCTCTCTTTACACACCTCTACTTCTGCCTCCCGGGGAGGGGGGAAAACCCTCATTGAGTTGCAAGGCACCAGAAAGTCACAGAAGCTCCAGTGCCAGCCGTGGGCTAAACCTCAAACCCCCAGCCAAGAAGCAGCAGCATGTGAGAGTGCTCTGCACCAGAAAAGTGACAGCTTCTCTCCCAGGGAAGAAAAATCTGCATCAAACACAGAAAGGTCCTAAAAACATCTGGCATCGAGCTGTGCCATCCCTCTGATGGATGGCATTCAAAAGCAACACAGAAAGGAGGCACTGGTGATGATGAATTTATGCAGTGGAAAGCATTCAATGGCTGCCCTGTGTTTTAAGTCATCCCCTAATTACTTTACATAGGAAAAAAGGAAGAGGAAATGTATCACACACGGACTTACCCAGCTGATCCAGAGCAAAGAGGGCTGGGGCACCTTCGGAGAGCTCATTGTCTGAGGGAAGAAGAACAAATGCTTGGAAAGGTCAGCTGGAGAGGGAAGCGTGGAGAGCTGGGGTGACAATGCTGTTTTAATCGCACTGCAGATAAGCCCCTGCTCAACTTGCTTCCAGTTCACCCCTGACAGTCTTTATATGTGTGTTTCTTTTAATTCAGCTGTTACTGAAAAACCTTGGAGGCAGCTCAAGATGGAGACTTGGCAGGATGAACCCTTATACCCCTCCAGCATTGCCAAAGAGCAAAAGCTCTGCTGCCCTGTCTCTGCCCATGCTGGGATCCCCTGGCCGTGCTCCCCATTTTGGCCATGCCATGGCTCTCTGCTCCCTTTCCCCGTCTCACCCGGGTCTCAGGGTACGGCCAGGAGCATCCTGCCTGCAGCAAAGCTTTCCTGCGTGCTACAGTGTCCTCCAACAATGGCAGCTGGGGTAGGTTTAACCAGTGGGAGCAGGAAAATGCTCCGGCTGGAATTTTTCAGAGGCTGAGCAAACCCTTGAGTCATCTGATAATAATATTGCTGTAACTCAGTGCCTGTGGCAGGTTAGACCATGAGCTCTGGAAACTCCTGAGCCAGTGGCATCTCTCACTGAAAGCTCGTGGGAGATTATTTTGGATCCCAAGCCCAATCCCACCATGAGCCCACCCATCCTCGCCTGCTCCGCGCTGCAGACCACAGCGCACAGGGATCCCTCACTGCCAGAAGGACCTGCAGCCACACAGGAGCATGTGGCCAAGTGTTAAATGCCATTTGTGCCTTGGAGTTGGTGGGGATTTCTTTATTTTCAAACATTTCTTTCAATGTCAAAATACTGCTAAATTGCAGAGACTCAATGCAATTTAAAAAAAAAAAATAAATAAATTTGCAGAGAGTAGTTTTTTTCCTGTTGGTTTTTGGGTTTTTTTTTCCTTTCAGATCCATGACATTTGTTCAATGTTCATGGGTTAGACTAAAAAACCTTTCGGTCTGGAATCTGTGGACTGCTCCTAGGGTGTTCAAGGAGAATGTATAAGAAGGGCAGGTGCATGACACCATATAGTAATCCATACTTGTGACATTTCTAAGAGATCTTGCCCCCCACTATAAAATGCTGTTATGCCCATCAGTTAGAAAAAGCTGTGAGCCACTAGTTTAGGATAGCAACAGGCTGCATATAAAACAAAAGGCCAATGTATAACCACATTTAACTATTTGGGATTTTTATAAACTCCTGATGGCAGTGACTCTGCCCTCCTCTGCATTACAGACCCAAGCACAGTGGGATCCCAAACCCAACAGTATAACCCAACCTATAAACGGTAACACAGACCATGCACATGGCGAAGATTTTAGAAAAATGACAGAAGCAGAGATTGTTCTAATGGGCAAAAAGGATGGACTGCAGCAAGCATCCCTGTGCTAGTCCCGTGGAGCCACCCTGGGCCGGGTACCTGTGGAAGCAGCAGATGTGCTATCATAAGGGTGCCACCCAGTGGTGCTTGGCTGGGGAGATTGAACCCAAGGCTGCTGGGTTCAAAAGCATAAACTTCCTTATCTAATTTAACTCTCATGGAAAAGGAGGCAATGCTGCATCTTGGACTGTCCCCTTCCCCAGGCATCTGGGCTATCAGTGGGAAGCCAAGGGAAACAGATGGAGATAAGCAAAGCATTTTACCAAAGCAAAATGTTTCTGTTCCCAAGGTGCTGTCATCTGGAAGGCTGTGGGTTTATTTTGGTTTTAGTCCGGGGCACAGTGTGTCCCAGCCAAAGAAGGGGCTTTGCCCAAGGAGGGGCAGCTTGTGCTGGCCCGGGGGATGGGGACCTCCGGTGATGAAGATGAGCTGGGGCTGAGCAGGGAGCACATGTGGCTGCTTCTGCCAGATGTTTGAGCAGGGATTAAAAAGCAAATTACAGCAGCTGGAAATTAGGTAGAGATGAATCGATAGTTCTACTGGCTATTTCGCATTGCATCTGCCCTGAGTGCTTTCCTGAGATTGGCAATTTCTGGAGAGTGATGGACCCTAGCCTTGGGCTGGGAGGTCTTGTGTCATGCTAAGGTGGGCTGAAACCTTGAATGGTCCTGCACAGGGAGCCCCAGCCAGGGCAGCCCTTGGCCCTCCTGTCACTGCTGGGACAGCGTATCTCCCTGGAGCCATCCTAAATTGTCCCATGCAAATATGATTGAAGAAAGAAAGGGGTATTTTACTGGCTCTCCTCCTCACTCCTCCCTGACCACTGCCATCTGCAGAGTCCTGCTTGTGGAGCGTGAGGGTGGTCACATCTAGCACAAGTGGCATATTAACTTGCCAAAAGGTGGGTGTTGGGGTTTTTTTTTGGCAAAAGGCCACTCCAGAGAAGGAAGACAAGCCACAAATCGAGTGCCTGTGTCAGTGTGCCAGCTCCTGGCAAGATACTGCAGTTTGGGTCAGACCTTTCCCACCTTCATACCGAGTATTGCCTTGCTTTGGACATAGCCCAGCAAAACCCCTGGGACCACTGCAAGCACAGTGAAGGGCGGCAGCACATCAGAAAGGCTCCCAGCATATTCACTGGGTGGATTAAAAACCAGCAATCATGTCCTACCTCCTTTCACACTGGCAAAGGGATGGATCCCACCATGAGACAACCAGTTGGTTTCATCCAGCTTCCAGTTTTCACCAGGGTCCATCTCTGATCTGCAGCATCAAAGATCTGCTCGCAATGCCTCCTGCCGCTCTCTCTGGGAAATAACCAGAAGATACTCTGAGTGCCTGTCGTGGTCCACACCATGGCCAGCTGCTGAGAAGCTTCCCTCAGCAGAGGAAAATGTCTTGTAAATATTTCAGGAAAAAAAAGGAAAAGAAAAAAATCACATGGCTCACAGGGGACTATTGGACCAAGGAGCGGCTGACTCTGCCAAGCCTTGACTTATCACGTCGACAAGTCTCCCTGCTGTGTCAAAACGCCACCAATGCTTGGACCTCTTCCATTTTCTGTTGTCAGTCTGACCAATGCTGAGAAATTCCTAATCCCTTACAATATTTGCAGGGATGGGGTTTTATTTCTGAGCAGGGTGATGTGCCACAAGGGTGTCCATCGGGGATGAGTGTCTCAGTTCCACATGCCCAGCCTGACTGCACCCCAGGGTCCCAGCTGACGAGGGGAGTGGGCAGGGGTGTTGGCCCTTGCTCCCACATCCCAGCCCCGCCATGGACAGGAGTTACAGGCTGGGAGTTATCAGTTACACATTACAAGCCGATGCTACCACTGGCCGCTTGGTTCTCGCAGCTGCCCAAGCCCTGGAGCAGTGGCTATGAGCCACTGGGGAAGGATGGAGATTATTGAACAGTTAAAGCTGGAGCTCCTAATCCCAAAAACTCCCTTTCTGGTGTAGACACTGAATTATTTTCCTGTCTATCGGCCATTCGGTACTACCTACAGGTTTGCTGCACCTGGGAGTCCATGGGAATATGTGGAGGCATTTTCCCTCCCTGACCCCTTGGACCTGTGCATCCCCGGTGGGGTAAGCACACAGGGGCATTTCATCCATTCCTAAATTTTCAGGATTACACGGATTTGGGAGGGAATAAAGTCCTTCCAGCATCAACAACCTCTAATTTATCAAGGAAGCACACACCAGTGTTGGGATGCAACAAAAAGTTACTGCAGAGCTTTTTTGCCTCTGCGGGAAGATGCTGAAGTGGGGGTGACAACAGGGACTTTCCCTAACATTGTGTGAGCCAAACCTGGACCCCAAATGCCACCAATGGAGCTGGTTTCACGGCGAGGTGAGTCCCCTGGTACCCACCACAATGGAAGCTGTGCATCTCTACTCAGCCCCTGATTTTCATCATCATCATTTGTAGGAATTTGTTGTAATTTAATGCTGTCAGGGTGCTCCTGGGAGGGACGGGCAGGTAGTAATGGAGGGACACCATCACAGCAGCACCATTTCCTTAGGAAACCTGGCAAAGAAAGAGGTGGATGGGCCCTGTCCCTATGGGGAAGCGAAGCATAACCGAGCCACACCATTGCATTTCCCAAGCACTGGCGTACCCCAGCCACCATCCCATCAGGGGGAGATGCCAGAGCTGGGCGGTCTGTGGGGAGGGGCAGCAGCCCCACATCGGCTATCGCCCCAGTGGCTCCAGTCCTGAGCCCTTGCCCCAGCGCGCTGCTGGGTCTCACCAGGGTGAGCCAGCCAGACCTGCGAGAGGTCATTTCACCCAGTCTCTTGCTCAACACCTTAATTCAGTAGAATTAAATACTTGTGCATATGCGTTTGCTGAGCAGCAAACAGGACCGGTCACTGCCGCATGCAGGTGGAGCTTGACTGGGGTTTTTTGATGTAGCAAATTCACCCAAAGGGCAATTAATAGGTACTGAGACACTGGGTGAATTTGGGTTCAATATGTAATGAGTTTTAGCTGAAAGAGAAGAAAAAAAGTTCTGAGAAAAGCTGCAAGGCTCCATTTTGACGTTTCTAAAATGAAACATTTTTTGTTGTTCTTTCAAATGATGTTTTTAGTTTGAAAGTGACCTAGTTTGCTTTTTCTTTTCTCTTCTTTTTTTAAGTTATGAAAAGCACTAAATAATCTCAAACCAGAATGTCTCATGTAATGCTTATGAAAAGAAATCAAAGAAGAAAAGAAACATTCTCCTTTAGGGGGTGACCCAAAACAAAAAGTATTTTCAACTTTTCTGTTCAGCCACTGAAATGAAAAACCTATTATTTGTACAACTCCACTACTGAAAGGCATCTCGTCAATGTGTACTGCTGGCAATTTATTCTTTCCACCTGCCAAGGGAGAGGTTTGTCTGCAAGTTCAATAAAAGTATGAGAGAAAGAACGAAAGGGCAATTTATCAACATAACGTAGAAGATAAAATGGATTTTCCATATTCACTCGTTTCTCTGAAAGAAGAAAAACGCAAACCTCCAGACCTCAGCTCTTTGTCCACTGTCCCCTTCTGTTCAGAATCGTATAGACATGAAATCGTATGGACACGAAATCGTATAGACACGAGTCCTGAGCTCCCATCACACAGAAGATTAATTGCAAATATAAAACTTCTGACTTTACTGATGCATAAGGTCCAACCAATACTAGAGAAAGCAAAAGCCAAAATTTATTTGGGACAATAATACTGGCAATGAGAAACACCTAAAAGATCATAAACCTCAGTCATTGCTGTAGCTTTAGGGCATCCATCCCTTCCCTTCACAGCAGAGCTTGGTGCCAGCAGAAGCTGGTGGTGTCAGGTCCTTGGGGCCAGCATCACAGGATCAGGTATGGGTTTATGGTCCCTGTCTCACCACAGAGCATCCGTCGTGCCCACCTTCCGCTGCGGCCACCCAGCAGGATGGGATGGGAGGGAAAGGGATGGGTACGAACACGGACCAGGGCCCACTAGCTGCATTAGCGTTCATGCAATACACTTCTCACTAAAATGCAAAGCTGAAGAAAGAGGCATTGCTGCTCAGCCTGGTGTCTCGCAAGGGCTGGGATTTATGCTCCAGCTGCTTGAAGCGCTCAGCCTTGTTGCAGTCAATAGTCAACACCTATTACCTCCATCTTTTAAGAAGAAGACAAATCAAATGTCATATTTTCCAAAGTGCCTGCACTCAGATCCTATGTTCAGTCTTCATTTAGGGCAGGGGGAGTTCATTTTACACACCTACAGCTTCCACCAGTCCTCTAAGAAAAAACAAGAAAAGACTTGACTCACATTCCTGCTATATGTCATATCCTGATACAATATAAAAAAATAATAGGGGCTGAATTAATTAAGACCCCTTTCACTTCACAGCTTTCACTATACCTCAATAGCACCCACACAGATCACAAGCCACTGTCCATTTTCAGCCTAACCAGCAAATCTCTTCCGAACTGCAGAATAAAATAGCTTAATATTGGAATGACCATTTCAGCAATATTTTACAACCCCTCTAATCTGTAAGAAGTGGCTGTCGGAGGACAAGCCCCAGTTAAGCTCCTCTTCTGGAGCATTTCCAGTTTAAGACAATCTGCCAGGCAGCCTCTCTGGGCACCCAGCAGCTGCACAGGGATTTTTTTTTTTTAGTACCGTAAACTGCAGAATTCACATGGCCAGAACAGCAGGAAAATAAAAGTTAATGACCTGAGACTAACCCAGACAGACAAGAGATTAAAGCGTCAAACCCTAAATGCTCCAGCACACAGGGGCTTGATCTGGAGGACAGGAAGAAGCCAGCAACATTTGCCCAAACACTGCCCTCAAAATTGCCTCTATCCACATGGCTCACCAAAACCAGGCGCTGCTAAGCAGAGATGCAGACGCTGTATGAAGGATCTCCCATTTCTCTGAGCTATTGTATCTCCTTACATACGGTTCAACTTCAGAGCTCTAGCTGCATCCACCTGCTTGACTGGGGGTAAAAATCACTGGCATCTTCCAGAAGATGCAGACTCAGCTACTTCTTCTCTCCTCCATTAGGAATGAAGGAGGGCACAGTTTCGTGAGATGCTCAGTCAAATCTGACCTGGGCATTGCTAGGGCTGGTGACCACCTAGGGCTGGTGACCACCTAGGGCTGGTGATAACCACACACCACCTTGCTTGTCCGACCCCCAGAGCAGCATACAGGAGCCCTTTGCACTTAATGATTTGTTTGTTTAGATAAACAACCTTTCAAACTCCTTGTAGCACCTAAGAAGAGCTCACATGTGAACTGTTCTGAGCAGGATCTGGCCCAGGGGAGTCGGGCAGCATGGGGTGCACACAGCTGGTTCCTGGGCAGCAGAGCAGCCCCAAGACACACCATCACAGGGCTTGGTGATCAGGCCAGGGTGGGTGACTGCAGAGCCACCACCAGCATGTCGCAGCCTGGTGTAAAGGGGAAGTGAGCATCAGCAGGGACTGGGGCAAGAGAAAGGGCTACACAACAGCTGAAGTGGCCACCAGCCATGGGAGGTCTGGTAGATGGGGCAGGAGGGAGGACACTGAGGAGAGTGGGGTTGGGTATCAGTTTGGCGTGGGAGGGTGGGACAGAGGAGAGAAATCTCTGTTTTGCTCATGTTGCAAACCCTGCAATGGGGGCCGGGCATTGCTAGTGTGTTTTCCAGCAAGAGAGGGCATCGACCCTAACCTGTGCCTCCGAGCAATTTGTGGGGTCTGGGATGGACGTTCACGACACCAAAGGGATGAAGTGGCAGCCAAGGCAGGACTGAGGCTGAGGCAAGAAGCAGGGACTGAAGAAGGGAGCTTGATCCAGCTGGAGAAGAGGGAGAGAGCTCGGGCAGACTGCGGGAGAAGGTCTCGGGCAGCAGTCTTGCAGCAACCACACATGGGATTAAATGCTACAAAACAGATCCCTTTCCCTGGGATGTTTCCCAGCACCCTGCAAAAATACTGGGATAGCGACACAGCCTTCCTCTTGTCAGGCATGGGCTGGAAATGTCCAGCCCCATGCTCACCAAAATGATATATACATCCTTACCGTGCCTGTTCCAGCCCAGTGCTCACCAAAATGGTATATACATCCTGATGGTGCCTACACGGTAACCCAGATTCTTCCCACTCCCAATGAGTCCAGAGAAGTTAAAGCATCCCCTGACCCTCAGTTTTGCTCGGAGCAAAACTTTTATGTGTCAAAAAGGCCACATATGCCAAATGTGGGAGCAGTGCCGAGGTGAATTCACATCACTTGGGCAAGCAGCCGCTGCTCTTGGGCAGGTATCGCCGCCTTGCGAAGGCGTCGCCTTTCTGCACTCGCCTCTCCACAGCTATTCACCTGCCCAAGGGCAACGCGAGCAGAAATGAGAAGGTCTGACTGAGCCTTACGGAGCTGAGCAGGGCAGGATCAGGCCTTGGAGGGGGACATCACAAACCTGTGTAACTGGGAGCATGATGGCCACAGCGAAGGGCACAAGGTGGTAAACTGCTTCCCCGTACCGCAGAGCTCAGCCTGACGGCTGCCTTTAATTACCCACTGCTGTTCTTTACTGCCTTGGATATGCTCTCCCTTAATTAGTCCAAAAGGTGACTAATGAGCTATTTGTTAATGCCATCATTCAAAAAGCTCTATTTGTAGCTGGTCTGAAAGAGTTTTTTTTAAAAGCGGTGAGTTTCAGCCAACTGGCACAGAGCATGATCACAAGTTAATTACATGATCTCATGGCAGTTATCTCAAACTAATACATCATTAATCTGATCTTACAACAGCTAAAGGAGAAGCCCAGAGCCAAGAAGCACTTGAAGGCTCCACAGCCCCCAGGACAGGAGCCCTTTTTATAAAAGCTGTGGGTTTACACACAGCAGGCACATGTCAGGACAAGCTGCAAGTTGTATCGGTCCCCTCGCCCTGATGATCAAAAACATTCAGGAACCAGGAAACACAGGATGTCCTCCAAAGGGAGCCTTCCCAAAAGCACAGCCACTGTCCCCCTGCCTCAGTTCAGGGCTGCAAGGATGGCCAGAGCGGTAAGGGGCTTGGGGGCAGGCTCCCAGCATTGCTCAGGGACCCCAAGGCATTTCTGATAAGCCCTCTGTATGACGAAGCCCTTTTGGAGGACGTGTCCCAGTCTGGTCTCAGGGGAGATGTTGGCAGGTGGGTAGTTTCAGGTCACCCGCACTGATGGAGACAAGTGCTAGAAGCTCCTCTATATCCTCTATATCCCTTTGGGTATAAAGATAGGAGGCAAATCAATAAATACATCCCTATTTACATGTCATGATTTCATTTGAATAGCTCATCCCTAGCTAGGGACACACATCTACACAGATACTCAGGAACCAGAACAAAAGCTTGAAAAGCTTTGAAAATACTAGCTTCAATTTCAGCCAAGCTCTTACTCTCACTCCTGAGCAAGGGTGCCCCCCAAAACAGTCTTGAAGGAGCTCAAAACCTGTCCCAGCCATCCCGCAGGTACTGCAGGATGCCAGGAGCCACGTCGTAGCACTTCAGGACCACCGCTCTGATGACAAGGTACAGGCGATGCTGGGTGCGCATGTCAACCCAGATTTGGGGTGGTTTTAAGATCTGTAAGGTTCTCCAAGTTACCATGTGGAATAAAATTTCTCTTTCTTACTTCTCTGGTTTTCTTCCAAAATCAGCAAATGGAATTGCAACTCCACGATTCAAATGTTAAAGCACTCGAAGCAAAGCCTGTGTCTCCCTTTGTCTTTTGCAGAGCTGTCTGTGCTAAACTAGTAATACCAAACACCACCGCACCTCATTTCTGCCAGTTATCTTCACAGGCAATTAGCTGCCAGGTTATTTTAGCCATAACAATCACTTATCTATTCAAGAGAGGATAATTTCTCTGTGCTGTTCCCGTGACCTCTCAGAAAGCACATGACTGCCTTTTCTTTGCATTCATAGTAGGAAATGTTCCCGTTCCAGCCTCAGTTTGGACAAGATCTTTCAAAAACCGGTAAAATAGAAATGGTAAATCTTACCTGACAAAACACCTGTGATTTCTCTGGCGACAAAAAGCATCCGTGCCTCAGTGCTGCAAGACCAAAGCTTTCTTGGGGAGACTTTTGTCCTCCGTTGGGTAAGGGCTCCACGAAAACTATGCAGCCATTGCCTGGACTTGCTTTGGTTTGGGTAGGTAAGTCACGGGAATTCAGCTGCTCTTGTGTGTTCAAAGAGCTTCAAAATGCTCTAGACCACCTATCGGCATTATGGTTTCCGCAAGTATGTGAGGTATGTGTTTGTATTCCTGAGTCATATAATTATCTTTGGGAAAGTAACCTGCGGAAGCACAGCAGAGGTAAAAAAAAAACAATTGGCCATGTAAATCCCTCGACAGTTGGCAGTAGCCCTGCAAGATCACCTCAAACAGAGGCTTTGTTAAATCATATGTCCCAAACATCAAAGCTAATGGAGATGCTGGGCTGTCCACCTTTGTTCCTGCCTTCCTCGGTAGTTTGCAGCAGCATGTGCGGGGAGTGGCGAGGAGAAGGAGCAGCACGGTCTTGAAAGCAGCCACAGTGCTGGAAGAGCTGATCTGAAGTTTGGTGGGTTGCACAGGTTACGGCATGGGCTCTGGCCAGGAGGAAAGGTGAAATAGTCCCTGATGACTGCTGTAAATGGAGGCTGAGTCATCGGTGATACGGGCTGAGAAAATGATGTGATGCGGCAGTGTGTGTCTGGGCTAGTTACATCTTGATAAGGGTGGCGGGTGTCTTCCTGGGTTTTCCGTTGAGTCAGAAGCACCTGGGGAAAGGTGACACCAGGAAAGGGATTTCTGCCATGATCAAATGCCACCTCAGGCAGTCTCAGAAGAGGAATAGATACCATGAGAGAATGGGATACCACATAGGTGAGCTTCCCAGAGAAGCCCCTTCTGCCAAGCCTAAGGGAGGAGAGAAGGCTGAGAATGAAGAGCAAACAGTGTAGGGGGCCTTGATTACACCATCTTCTCACAAGGAAGAATATGGGCTTACCATGGAGCAAATGGCTCCAGCTGATGTTCACACCCTACAATGTTTTGTCAGAGTTGCCAGTTTTCCCAGATGACTTACAACAAGGACATCTCAGAAGTGAAGCTCCAATTTGTGCATGACAGCAGCAAGCTCACTTGAGCGTAGGCAGTCCACGCACCTGAGGCAGATGTGAACGGATCTTGCTTTTTGCTCCATCTCCCAAAAGACCAGCTCCATCCATCATCTCTCTTGACAGCTTACGGTACTCAGGAGGTGATTTCAAAATTATGAGCTCAGCTGTGAAGGACTTCCAGCCAGCAGGTTAGACAGAAACCCTTATACCTGGGAGGGAAACAGCTCCCATTCCCAGAACCAGGAGGGCTTCAAGCACCGATATGCACTGAATGACAAAGAGAAATGTGCTGTGCAGCCTTTGAGCCAACTCTGACAGGTGGCCTTTGCTCCTTCCAGCTGGGGCTCGGTTTTATCACCCCATCCCGGCTTTGGCCAGCAT
This sequence comes from Aptenodytes patagonicus, assembly GCF_965638725.1. NCBI lineage: Eukaryota > Metazoa > Chordata > Aves > Sphenisciformes > Spheniscidae > Aptenodytes > Aptenodytes patagonicus. The sequence goes on from NC_134949.1 coordinate 215,731,394, forward strand.
TGCCTAATGCCTCCGACAGTACCTGGCTGTGCTCGGCACCTTCATGGGGCGTGAGCAGGTTGGGGTACTGACAGGCATGAAGTGGGTTGCGGGATGCCTGTGCATTTAGGAAGCCAGCGGGTCCAGGAGCAGCAGACATCAGCCGGGAAGCAAAGACCCTCAAAGACCCTGCATTCCCACACCTCCTCCAGAGGAATGTCTCAGCTCTGACCACAAAGGAAAAAGCATCCAAGCTCTTACCAAGAAGCGTTTTGGGGACTGCCAGCACGGTACCAACTGGTGCCAGCTGCGGAGGCAGCTGATGTGTGGGGCCATGAAAGATTCAGGCTGTGCCACCGCCTGTGTGCAGGTGAGGAGCTGAGAGGAGTCCTGGCTGTGCTGGGATGTCCCAAGGCCATCCTCACATCCAGGCTCACCCACCACAGCTGCAAAGCAGCAGGAGCAGCCCTGGCAGTGTCGAAGCTCTCCCACCAAGCCCCTGGGGTGCTGGTGCCCCAGGACACACCCCGAGGATGGGGTTGCACCAAGGCTTAGACTCTGTAATGGGAGACACTTGGAGAAACCACTCCACTTGGACAGAAGTCAACCAATGGATGTATGTGCAATGGAAGCTTTGGATTAAGTTTGTTTTTTCAAAAAAAATCTTACATAGCAGGCTTGTAATTACAGCAACACCAAGTCCTGATGGCTTTTCCAGGCTTGCTTACATGGGCCACGCTCTTACCCTCCTCCTGGCGTGTCCGTGCAGGGCTGTGGTTGCCCTGCTGAGGCACAGGCTTCTTCGCTCCTGCACAAACATCCTGGGGAGCCAAAACCGCCTTCAGAAAGGTGAGCAGTCGGCGCCGCATAATTCACGGCGCTCCACGGCTCTTGCACTGTGAGTCATGAGCTCCCCGGCAGATTTACAGCTGGCAGCACTGACCTGCCTTGCAGACAAATGGAGCGGACGGTTGCAGCCCAAGCCAAGCTCCAGGGTGAGACGGGGTGAGGCGGCGACGATCAGTCATTGCACAGCATTGCATCTGCCACAGAAGGGTTTACCCACAAAGGGGGTGTCTCTCCTCTCTTCCCACCCTGTGCCGGGGACACAGGGTGGTGCTGGATGTCACCAGCCTCCTGGCCCTTCTCCAGCCACATTGCCTGAGCCTTGCACCCGGGCACCCATGGCAAAACTCCCGTCTCTCACAGCTTGTCCTGCTCACCAGTTCTTCTGAACTGGTGGGGGAAAGGTCTCCACACTGGGGCCTGTCTTCTGCTAAACATCTGCCCAGCTGCAAGCACTGCACTCCCCCAAAAGAGCAGGGCAAATGGAGACAGAGGGTCACACCAGGCAACGGGATGAGAAAGGCCATCCCACTGTGGCTGGCAAATTCTGTCTGAAAACAGACACTTTTTCCTAGGAAAGCCTTTCTGGGCACCACCTTGCAGCGCAGCTCAGGGATGAGGTTGGGTGGGAGCTTGTCTGTGTCCCGAACACTGGTGGGGTGCTGCACTGCTGCCTCTTGAGTAGCAGCGGAGCCTCGTGGCTGAGGGCTGGTTTGTCCCTCATCCCCATGCCCTGGGCACTGCCTCGCACACATCATGGTCTCTCACTCAGTAACACTGCTGGGTTACCTGCACTGAGTGAGGGAGAGGAGGGGAGGGTGGCTGGTGGGAGGAAGGAGATAAGTCCTGGGCCAGCCGCAGGCAGCGGGGAGTCTCAGGTTACTTGTGGGGCAGGCAGAGATGGGCAGCAGCTCTTGGGTTACTCAGCAGTGGGAAAGTCAGAGCAGAGCTCTGTCTCCCCAAGACCCGGACGGACACCACAGCCATAATCATAATAATTTTCTCCCTAGTGAAGGACAAGAGCAGGCTGAGGAAGCTTCTTTGCTCAAAAACCTAAGTACATCATTCAATGCAATTGAGGCTCAGGCAGGATCTCTGCTGGCAGATGGGAAACACTTCAGCTTTTTTTTTAAGCTGCAGTATTTTTCAGAGGACTGAGTTAGACATATTTACAGCGCTCTCTTCAGAGGAAGCTGCTTTTGGGGATGTAATTCTGTGCTAAGCAAAATTAGAGCTCTGAAGGGAAAAATAAAGAGGGAATCCAACTGCCATCTCATCGAATGGCTTCCCTGGGATCAGACAAGAGCAGAAAAGGGGTTGGTAAGGGGGTGGTGGTGTTGGCGATTGTGTGAGGAGTTACATGGCAAAACCAGACCTCAGTGGCCCATGTAAAGGATGCCTTATCCTTCCTTCCTTATCTGGCTGCATATAGGGGATATGGCATCCCATACCTGGTCTGGCTTCTAATCCATCCTCCTTTGGTTCAGGGTTAACCCAGCACCTTTGATCCCTGCGGCTCACCCACACACAGCTCTGATCTCCCCGAGTCCCGTATTTCACCATCTGAGGGTGAGCCTGTACTCACTCCCAGCTCAGCCGGCACCCAGCGTGCCTCTGCCTGGGCTGCAGGAGCGGGGCTGCTGGGCATCCCAGCCCCAGTTCCATCAGTGAAAGACACTGGCACTCGGGAGGTGCTGGTGTGGAGCCTCCAGGTCCCGGCCAACCACCTACCTGGCCTTGTGGCATGCATGTTGGACAGATGCACAGACGGATGCTCGTTGATGGTTTCACATGGGTGGAAGAGAGAAGACTCAAGTCTTGCTTGGGTAGGCTGGGCTATTGTCATGGTTTAACCGCAGCCAGCAACTAAGCACCACACAGCTGCTCGCTCACTCCTCCCCCCCCCGCCCTGGTGGGATGGGGGAGAGAATCAGAAGAGTAAAAGTGAGAAAACTTGTGGGTTGAGATAAAGACAGTTTAACAGGTAAAGCAAAAGCCACATACGCAAGCAAAGCAAAACAAGGAATTCATTCACTCCTTCCCATCGGCAGGCAGGTGTTCAGCCATCTCCAGGAAAGCAGGGCTCCATCACGCGTAATGGTTACTTGGGAAGACAAACGCCATCACTCCGAACATCCCCCCTTTCCTTCTTCTTCCCCCAGCTTTATATGCTGAGCATGACGTCATATGGTGTGGAATATCCTTTTGGTCTGTTGGGGTCAGCTGTCCCAGCTGTGTCCCCTCCCAATTTCTTGTGCCCCCCCAGCCTACTCGCTGGTGGGGTGGTGTCAGAAGCAGAAAAGACCTTGACTGTGTGTAAGCACTGCTCAGCAGTAACTAAAACATCCCTGTGTTATCAACACTGTTTTCAGCACAAATCAAAACCTAGCCTGATACTAGCTACTATAAAGAAAATTAACTCTATCCCAGCCAAAACCAGCACAGATATTTACAGAGCAGACCAAGTGGGACCTTGAGATGACAGTAAGCCACAAGCTTGCTTGTGTCTACCGCAGCAGCGTAGTGTGAGTGAAAGTCCTGCTGTGGTGGTGGGGAGAAGAGAAATAAATCTCCCTCCTCCTTTCTCTAAGAGAAATAAGTCTCCTTACCCCTGAGAGTCCAGTGCCAATTTATGAGGGTATGATCTCTGCCACCAGGGTCAGTCATGGCACAGACACCTAATGTCTTGCCACTGGGGTCAAAGAAATGCATCCATCAGCCACTTTCTCCTGATTTTGTCCTGGCTGCCTGCTCTTCCCTATGAACTGTGCAGTGAGGTGCTGCGGTCACCTCCTGCCCCGCATCCTCTGCAGGTCCCTCCTCTAATTGCAGGAGGACCTGGATGCATTCAGGTCTCAGCCCCGCCTGATGCAGGGTCCCCTCTGCCCGCTGGCATGGGAGGAGCCAGGGTGCCTCACTGGGCATGAGGATGGCACAATTATAAGCCCCCACCACTAATTACGCTGAGCAAGGGCTTGGCCACCAGTCTCAGACATGGCACGGTAGGAGGTGAGTCCCTGTCACCAAGCCCCAGCCACACTCTCTTCAGTTCTTGTGAAAAACTAGAGAAGACCTTGGTTTTGCTCCACATTAGAACAAAACAAAAAGGTGAAACTTCTAAGTATCTCATAAAAGAGAAATGCCGTTTTTCAGCCAGGTTTACTTGCTGCTTAAGAAAACAAAACTTTCTCCACCATAAAAATATCAGCATTGCAGCGGCATTTGTTCCAGCTGAAATGTGAAGCACACCAGCTCCTCTTCTCCTTTCACATTACTGCTTGAGTATTCTTTAGACTTGCGTTTTGTAGCAATAAGGGGCTTTTGATTTGTGCATGTTATTTGAACTCTCAGCAAGGAACCAAAGTAACAATTATCCACCCCGTGGTCTGGTGATTCATGGGAGACTCTGACGAACACAGCGATGCCGGTAACCGGTATGAGTTATCGGTGAGAAACAACCATAAAGGAAGTCTGCTAAGGTCAATTTTGGAAGAACAGCGTCTAACAGGATGTGTCCAACTGCATCCTGGAGACTGAGACACTGGGTGATTTAATCATCCCTTGAGGTAATATACAGACAATTATTACTTTCACACAGAAAAAATTCATTCACATTACTGAAAAATTCATCAGCAATCCAATGTCGGTGGGAAGCACTTCTCAAATGGAAACAGCTCCAGGTGTGGGGCAAAGAGAGACCTCCTCAGGTCAGCAATGTTCTCCCTGTTGACTTCAACAGATGGTGGACCAGACCCCCCAGTTGCAACAAAGTGAGTGTATGGGGGTAGCTCTATCTTTTTGCTGTATGATACATAATAACTGCCCTACATTTCTTAATAGCCAAGAAGACACCTCCTTTAACACCAACATGTTTGTGATGCTGCCAACAAACTAAACAACTTTCCTGTGGCTTTACCAGGCTGCTCACCGTAACGGTCAATCCTACCCACTTTGGTCACTGTGATTCTCTAATCAGAGACAACTTGGACATGAACTCTTTTCAGAGGTTTTGTGGTTTTTTTCCTACCACTCATAAATGAAGGATAAGCTTTAAATTCTATTAAATGCATTAAATTTTGCCTGAGTCCCTCTCCCCCAAAGAAAACAACTGCTCTCAAGCCTTTTTCTGTTCTTTCTGCAACCCACACACAGGAAGTGTGCCCGGGGGGTCTGAGCAAATTGGAGGCACCTTCTTCCAGGGCATGGAGCAATCCCATGGCTCTTCCCCAACAGATGGTGTGACAGAGGCTGCCCTTTCCCTTTTCCCTCCTCCTTCCTCCCAGTAACCACGTACCCCAAGCTCGCCATCACTACAGCTCAAAGAAACCCACTGGTGCTCCTTGATTCCTTCCATATCTCAGTTCCTTTCCTCCCCACTGAGCAGGCAGGGTCCTCTGCAAAGCCGCCTTCTGCCCTCCTATGGGGACAGTGAACCACATTGGATATACAGCTTGGGTTACCTAAAAAGCCAAGAATTAGGCTTTTTCTCCAAGATTTTTTCAGGAAGGATGAAACATTGCGTATGTGCCCTGGATGGGAAGTGAAGGAGACCAAATCTATCTCTTTCCCCCCATGAACAAGCTATAACAGCTAATTTTTGGCTGTCTGCGGCTTGGGCTGTGCCGGTGGGGTTTCCACTGCTGTTTTTTTCCCAGGCACTGGAGCCCGCACGCTGGCCTCCACGGTTTTCCAAAGGGCTGTCATTTGTGTCAGCAGTGGCCAGGACACACTGAGGCCCCAGAGCTGCTCCCTGTCCAGGGAAGAGCCGACATTGCACTCAAGGGGGTCAGCAGCAGCTCCCACGGCCCCTGCGCCCGCCCTGCTGCCTCCCAGTTGCCAGGGAAATTGATATTTCCCTGGAAAATAGCAATTAATCCTTTTTTTCCCCTCCTTTGGGGAATGTACCACTTTCAACAAAACTTCTGCCAGGAAAAGTTTCTTAGGCTGGAATTTTTAGTCCATGTGTGGAAAAGCCACCTGGGAGGTGCCAGCAGCTAGTGGTTAGGGCAGAGCGATGGTGGGACCTCAGATGGCCTGTTTCAAATGCGGATCTCAGACCTGAGCGTCCCACACCCTTAACCCTTTGCTTACGATCTCGGGCTCTAACTCCTTTCCCAACAAAATCAATAAATCAAAAAAATATAAAGATGAGATTTGGTCCTCCTGAGAAGTCGGGTAGAAAGGATAAAGCTAGAAAAGTGCTTCTTCCCAGCCATAGCTCAGGCTGGTTTACTCCCAGGGAATGTTCTCCACGCATTTCCCATGATGTCTGCATGTCCTGAGCCAAGATTGCACCATCCACGCTGCGGCTGCTCTCTGCCACTTGGCTCTGGGAGATGAGAAGGGCTAAAGGTTTCAGTGGGTGTGTAACAGCCTGCAGCCAGACAGAAAGGCGGAGGTGATGGTTGTCCTGTGCTAACTCGGCTCAAGCCTTCTGCCCACCCATGTCCTGCCCCAGCAGCAAAACACCACGCATGGCTGTAACCACTTTTTCCTAATAGCACCAAACGAGTCCATCCTCACAAACGACAATGTCCCAATGAAACACCATCATGTCAAAACTCCCATTCCTCTCAGCTTTTCCTGCTCACCAGTTCTTCTGAACTGGTGGGGGAAAGGTCTCCACACTGGGGCCTGTCTTCTGCTAAACATCTGCCCAGCTGCAAGCACTGCACTCCCCCAAAAGAGCAGGGCAAATGGAGACAGAGGGTCACACCAGGCAACGGGATGAGAAAGGCCATCCCACTGTGGCTGGCAAATTCTGTCTGAAAACAGACACTTTTTCCTAGGAAAGCCTTTCTGGGCACCACCTTGCAGTGCAGCTCAGGGATGAGGTTGGGTGGGAGCTTGTCTGTGTCCCGAACACTGGTGGGGTGCTGCACTGCTGCCTCTCGGGGGCAGGAAGGAAAGGAGGGGGGTGGATGGGAGGCTGGCCGGGGGGGCTGCCACCCTGCCAGCATTTTTGTGAAATGAGCCCTTTGTTTCCCTTGTTTTTCTTTACCGGCACCCAAAGTGGAAACAGTCATCTCCAGCCCCATCCAACATTTTGTTTTGAACAGAACTTTCTCTTCTTTCCTTTGCAGTTTTAATGACAAAAACAACAACAACAACAACAAAAAGTAACATCCATATAAACTGCAGGAGAGTGGGTTTTCTTTCCTCCTCCAATTTGTCAGTTCAGCAGCCAAACCAAACACAGCAGTCCCCACGCCTGCTCTCCGGGCACCGTTGGATCAATAAATAACACCGCTCCGTTTCCAGCTTACCTTGAGAGGTCTCTCCTTACCCTGTTGGCTGTATCCAGCTCTCCTGTGGCGAATTTGCCCAGCCCCGGCATCTCCTTCCCCCCCAGCTCTGGTGCTGCTCCACCTGCACAGCGATGGCTCAGGGGTCTGTGTTATGAAAACGGGCATCAGGCGGCATTGCTTGGGATGGGATTCAGATCTACGTAGTGGTGGAGTTATTCCTGGCTCACGTCGGCGTGTGTGGGCGCAGGACTTGGTGCAGGGAGCTAACATGAGCCTTTGACATCACTGGTTAAATTTAGGGGATTAGCACAGTCCTAAAATGGTCTGGAGGAAAGCTGCTGCCAGGCTGGCAGGAGATAGACAGCACACTGCAAACACCTCCCACCCCAAGCAAAAGGCAGGGGATGGAGTCAGGAGTTTCTGCACCAGCCCCACTGCTACGCCACATCACCCCTTCAAAAATACCCCCCCAGCAAGGTGTGCTGTGGCTTGCTGCAGCACAAAAGCAAACAGCCTCCCTGGGCTTGCCTGTGGCAAGCCCCTCCTGAAATCACACAGCCCCATGGAGCTGCTGCTCCTGCTCCACTGGTCGGGGTGGAAGGCTGCAGGGTGACGGAGGTGCCCCCCACGTGGAGATGATGTGGGAGGGGAGGTGACACCGAGCAGCTCCCAGACCACGGACTCCCCCAAGAGCCTCCTGCAGCCACCATGTCCCCTCTCCAGGGGAGTGTACCTCCAAAGGAAAAGAACGGGAAACAGTCACAAAAGAGGCAGCTCCCCCCAAGAGATGAAGAGGAAACTCCACAATCCAAGGACAGTCTCTGAATCTCAAGTCTGTCTGCCATTTGTAGAGGTGGGTAGAAGCTGTAGGTGTGTAATTGCAATGCAGGTTGGTTTTGGCAACCTCAGTACTTACAGAAGATGGCTTCTACAGTTTACAGTCTCTTTCGTGAAGACTCTATTTTTTTCTCTTGATTCCTTGTTGATTCTTGCAAAGCTCTCTCTATTCCTTGTGTGAAGAACATCCCAGAAAGCCATTGCAGTAATACCCTTGAATTTTCACATACCTTAAGTATGAAGATCGTGGGACACCCACGTTCGACAAGACCAGAAGCAGCATCTCTCTGTTTCTGAGCATACCATCTTGTATGAGCAACTGCCTTGTTTTGCTGCAGTCGTGTGGCACCTGAATAATAGAGGCTGGAGCATTTTGGGTGCAAGGAAAAAGCCATCTGTTTGCTTTCCTGAAGGAATAGCTCTGCAGCCACCAAACAGCCAGTGAAACGGCAGCCATGGGAAGCAGCTAATTCCAAGCCAGACTGTAAGAAACAAGATAACCCTTAATTGCTTTCTCAGTACTTGTCCCTAGCCAGTGCTAATACCAAAAGGCAGTGGAGCAGAGCAGGCTGACAGCACTCAAGTCCAGCCTCTTGTTTCTGACATTAATGATACCTAAGAGTACACTAATGTAATCTGGCTGACAAGTTGTAGAGCTTATTATTAGTATAATGAATTTTTTTTCAGATTTTAATCAAATTTATTGGATATGTGGAAGGGCTTCTGACAGCATTTCCAAATTTCTCTGTCTTGAGGAAAATCATCACCATAGCTTCAGCCTGTGAAGGTCCTCCGTGCCCACGGGATGTGGGAGGCTCATGTTCAGGGTGTTCCTCCTCACAGCAGAGCCCAGATGGGCCCTTATCAGCACTGCACAGGGGAATAATACACTCACTACATCAGGGGGTGATGTGTTTTTCAAAAATCTGGAATAGTTTTCATTGCAGAATTCAAATACTTTCCGCAGAAAAGCCTTTGTTTCACTCTTGGGGTACAAACACCTGACATCTTCAAGGATCAGGTACCATCACTTTCATTTTCTTTCCAATGTTGCTACTTGTGCATCTAGACATTAATTTACCTATTTCACAACCACCTTTCACTGTGCATCGTCCCCCAGGTTTTCACAGTCTGTGACTGCTGAGGATGTTTGCTGCAATTTGACTCTCCAGCTAATGAGCAAGACACAGTGTTGTTCTCAGATCAGTCATTCTTCTGCCCTCTTTTGTTCCTCCTTTGATTAATATGTTCTCTTTGATGCTGCTTACGCTCAGGGACATGTTGCAAGCGCCTTCACCTTCCCACCTCCTGCTGCAGTCACTGAAGGTCAACAGTCATTTCCACTGGCCCAATTACCTCTGCAGAAGAGGATCTGATTCTACCTCACAGCTTTCATGTTGAAGTGCTTGAACATAATGAGTTCGATGGTGATTAGTGTGGATCCAAGCACTCGTTGTGAAGAACCATGGAGGTTATTTACATAAAAAGTACTCATTATGTTATACTAGAACCAGAAGATGGCCGGAGCAGAGCTCCTGGGTCATCGCGCTCCATTGCTGTCTGCCACAAGGCATCACATCATGAGACTGTGCTAAACCAACCAAGGTGTATCTCACAGCTAGTTTCAGCCTCTATATCTGTTTTTCCTATTAGAAGAATGTTCTCACCTTCTGATGGTTAAAGATGTTCTTCTCATTTCCAATCTAAATACATTCATGGGCAGTTAATGTCCATTTGTTCTTAAGCCAATGTTCTCTTTTAGTTTAAACAGTTCAGTCCCATCCTCTTTTCTAACCCAGGAATCTATTTTTAAAAGAGCAGTCATAACCCGTATATACAGCACTGAGCTGTATTATACCTTTTGGCTGGTATATACTGGCCCCCTAAGGCTGTGACATGCAAAGATTCATCTGCTTAATTTTATTCTAACACGTAGGCCTATTAAATTTAAAGGGACTACTCAGAAATAAATGAAGCATAACTTCGCAGGAAAATTGGTTGTGTAATTAACTGCATCTATGTGTATTCTGCATCTAAAAAGTCTGTGCTGCTTTTCAAAAGGATGTATTTTCTGTCAATAGAAACAAATATCCTTTGTCTTCTTTCATTATGAAATTACAGAGCTCTATGACAAATTAATACAATTACTTAGGTTTAAAAGATGTTACAAGCATATCTAAAGCCGTAGCGCTGTCTCAATCTTGTGTTAAGAGTAATACAAAAGCAAACCCAAAACCCTTCATCCAGCAAAACCCTTCATCCAGCAAGATGTAGAAGAGGGCAAAGGACTTTAACGATGACAGTTCCTTATTGCTCGGTGTGCAGCACGCTATCATTTCTGATTGCTATATATGGATTTTGCATGCAATTTAGTAATGAAAAGATAGGAAAACTTTGGCCAAGTTAGCACCACATCATCCATAAAAGTAGAGCATACACCATTTTCACCTACACATGAGTTAGCGTGTAGCTAACGAAAATGCATTGAGTGATAGGGCAACCAACACCTCCCACCAGCTTCACCTACACAGTACCTGGGCACAAAACTAAATTGTTATGCCACATGCCAATGAACTTTTGATACAGAAATACCTATTTCAGATGAAACTGCTTTGCTTTTTTTACAAACATAATTTCCTAACTCTGAGTAGACAAGCACAGGCTCAGCCTGGAATAACTGGCAATATGAATTACATATGGCGCAGCACGGCAGCTTCTCCTCCCATCGACCAACCCAGTGCTTTCAGTGGAGAAAATTAGTCTTTCTTGTGCAACCATCCTCATCTCTTTGCTCTTTTAACCTGTATGCTGGAGCATAAAGTGAGCTTCAGCAGCTCCTTCCATGTCAGTCCATTTGACTTCTCTCTGTGTGTATGTATATACATACATATATATACATGCAGGGCTAGACAGCCAGCTCCCAGGTAGGCACCTCGACTCAGGTGTCAACCCTGTGAAGCTGCATCCAACACTGCCCCAATAGCCTGGTCGAACAGTGTTTGAAGTCCCATCCTCAGAGGCTACTCTGGGAGCCACACTCCTTATTTTGTCCGAGATCAGAGAACCTGTGGGGCTTTATTTGTGCAGCACACGCGTAAGTCATCTTTGGGCTAACCTCCACTGCACTTCTGTCGAGTGCTTCCAGCAGTGCATCTGCAACTACAGAATCAGTCCCAGGTTCTCCACCTGCTAGCAAACCCCTGTATTTCTAGCTCATAAAATATTTTCTGTATTCCCAAAAGGCCTTTTTTTCTTATTTTTAAGCAGTTTTTGTTAACAGTGACCTGCCTTAACAGAAGGCAGTGAGCATTTCCAGAAGATGATTCAGCCAACCAGCCTACCAGCTCTCTTAAAACAGATGAATCTCCCTCCAGAGGTGCCCATTCTTCTCTGCTGATGACAAAGCAAGCCGAAGGCAACTACTTCTGACTTGGATATCTGATTTCTGAATGTCCTAAAGAGGGGAGATGATTCCCACCCAAAATGGATCTACAACTGCAGACTACTTTCAAAGCTTTCTAATCTGGAAAGGGTACGCGGATGGGATTAGCTTCACCTGATTTAAGCTGTAAAATTCATCCCAGGTGAATGGAGGTGCCTACTTTCATGATGAGATGAATCAGACTAAATTCCTGACTAGGGATGGGCTGAGTCACCCTCAAAAGCTGTGTCTCTCTCTCACTTCACTGACACCAGCACTCAAATGACCAATTTAGATGAGCCATAGCTGGTAGAAGGCGGCCACTCCCCGCAGTGCCTGTGCTTGAGGAGTTATAGGGCTGGAGCTGGGGCCCCTACAGGCACCTTTGGTTTATATTTCTTGCATTTAAAAGTCAGGATCTTCTAAATTCTTTCTGTTTCTTAAACTTTAGGTAGATTTCCATCCTGTGCCCGCTGACATATTTGCAAAGCTAAATTAGGCATGTGTGTGCCCCTTCCATGCCTGCTAGGTAAAGCATGCTGATGAGCTATGAGGGTTTTCCCAGGAAGAGATGGCATTCTGCAAATTTCATTTTCTCCTGGAGTTTTAGATGCACTCTGTTTTCCCTTTGGGTATTTCCTCAGTCTGTTTTTACTGCTGGTGTGCTCAGGCAGACCGATGTGCCGGTGAGCATGGCAGAGGGATGCTCCATACGGTGGATGCGTCTGCACAAGGCAGCAGCTGGCTCCAGAAACGCTTCCCTATAGCCTGGTGTGATAGAAAAATGATGTTTCTTTGGCTGCCATTAAACCAAAATATCACATTTCAGTTGAGTCATCCACAAACCTCTAAAGAAGCAAGTGGGAGACTGTGGCTATTCTCTGGACTGCAATTAGCAGAAGGGAATTTTAATAAAACTGAAATCATCTGCTGCGGACAGATAGGGTGGAAGACAGCATTTCTTTCTGTAGCATAGCTGTGTCTCTGTCTCTGTCTTACACACGTGCATTTTGTCCTCTTTCTCCAGTCTCCAATTCTTTTCCTTGTGTTACCATGTAAATCACTTTACAGTGATTTCAGTTTCAGTTCAGAGACATTTCACACTTTCTCAGCTTCAGAGGTTTCTTTACAACTTTTTTCTTTACAACTCCATGACTGCAGGGACTGTACCGGTTTTTCCGGCTGCTTTACTTCGGAGCTTCATTAAGGGCTGCTTCAAAGGCAGGAACTGCAGCTTTGTAGCTCGGCTGCAAACAGATGACCTCCTCCGGAGGCCAGTGCCCTGCTTTGAGAAGCACAACCTCCTGCATCTACTGGCTGGGACCTGCATGCAGATGTCCTCAGCCCACTTGAACCAAAACACATCAGATGATTGGCAAAGTTCTACTATTCGACCCATTTAAATCTGAAGAAACTAAAAACTGGTGTGGACCCTCAAATTACATTACAGCCACTCTTGTCAGACGTATGCACACCGGGGTTGTGCCAGTTTAATGAAACCAGTGCAATAGCTGCACGTTTAAGCAGATACATCTTTCAGTTTAGCACTGAACCTTTGACATGACATAGCTGGGTCTATACTCGGTTTAACAGAGTCAAAACCAGGCCACTCTTGTAAAATTTTGAGTAAATATCATGGGTCTCATTCTCTTCTGGCTTACTCTAGTAGATATAACGCAGGTGTTACTCCATTAACTTCAGTCATGCTTCTTCTAAACCTGATGGGGAAGGGAGAAGGACTCACACGTGCTTTGTTTCTTGTCTGGTTGAAGTTACGATTGCTAAAGCAAATTGGTTTGTGTTTTGATTTTCCAGAACTCATAAAAACAAAGTGGGCAGCTGAGATCGGCGTGATGAGCTAGACAGGCAAATCGTTCAGGAATGGTACTAACATGAAGAATAATTTTGTATTATTATGATATTCATTGCTCTCTGGAGAATCTGAGATGGAAACCTGAAGAAATAAGCCTCAATTCCTCTACCCTGCTCCTCTATAGAGAGAGGAAAAATTCCTACTGATCAGAAATGGGCATGAAGAAAACATTTTTTAATTAAGTGTCTGTACACTTGCTGCTTTTGGAAGTAGAAAACATTTTACCTTAAGTGCTCATACGTGCAAAAAACCACGAGCAGAAAGCCAACACAGCATGTTCTAATACAAAATGAAATATGACCTTTTAAGGAACCTTAAGCTTCTGAAGAGTAAATGTTAAATCTATATATAATTCAAAGTGTATTGGCTAAATTAGATGCTGGATTCAAACCTATCCTGAATAAAACCATCCACACATTCAGGTTTTTGGCTTTTTTTATTTTCTGTGGTTAAAAAAAAAAAGCTTTTGAAATTTTACTGTTATTAACCAATTTACCACATGGGGAAACGTGCTGTCGGAAGCAGAGTGGCTGCCGTGCCCGTGCACACACGCAGCTCCAACAGGCCAAGTGCTGAAGGGCTCCATCCAGGCAGGAGTAGGGGTCCCTAGAAGCCAGATGCTTGCTGGACCCAGCTCTTGTCCTGGGACTGCCAGGGCAGAGTCCAGAGCCATGCGTGGGCCTTCAGGCCATGGATAAAATGCAAGGTGAGATATTGCAAGGTGACATTCATCTCCTGGTCCTCACCACCTCAGCGAGTTAGCCGTTTGCTGTAAAAGTAGGTTCTTTCAATAAAAATGTAAAGTATTGGATACTGATGCTTGAAGATCCCACAGCTTTCCTTGATCCACAAATTATTATGCTGCAATGTTAGGGAATGAAAACATTGAGTCAAATCCAGTTTTATCCTGTTAAAACTCCCACTCACTCTTATTTTGAAATGAATTTATTTATTTTGAAATAAATTCTTTTGAAAAGAATTTGAAAAGAAAACACACAAATGTAAGTATCGCCTTTGGATGACGTATACATGTTTAATAGCCCCATCACATTGATTTAAAGAACTTCTGTTCTGGCTGGGTATGGCAAGATACTAAGAACTGAAATAAATTTGGAGATTGAGAGATCTCTTACTGATATATTAATAAAGACAGGCATTCCTTGGCCTTGACAGTTGTCCCCGCCCTCAAATAAACTAACTCATGCGATCTTTTTCCCTTCGCTCCTTCTTGAAAATAATTTCCAGAAGTTTTCTTAGTGTTTAAGAGCATGTCGGCTGTTCACGTGCCAGTATTTAAACTCACAGTCACATATGGCTCAGTTCTCCTGTAACCACTTGTGGATAAGAGCTGGGGAAAGAGCTTGGCCCAGCATGCAAATAAAACACAGGGAGATTGTCAAATACAGGAAACAGCTACTGCAAAAACAGCAGGGGTGGACAAATACTGGATGCCAGCGTCAGCCAAACCATCTATAAATGAAAATACCAACTTGTTAGCCTCCTAATATTTGAAATATAAACAGAAAATCCACAAAATGCTGCCATTTGAAATGCGTGACCTGATCTTTTTAGCTTCTTGGACTCTTCACCTGAATAGCAATGCTTATAGTACATAAAATTCAGACCGAAGTAGGAGTGTTACTTAGAGTCGTATTTGCACGGCCAAGCGCTGTGCTTTGGATGTGGAAATAGTTTGGACAGAAACTCACTGGTATCCAGCAAGGCTGGACTGGAAATGTATAAACTCCCTGCAAAAAAGGCTTAGTCCTAGCTCATCATTACAAATTATGTCTTTCGGGAGCCAAACCTGCACTGCAGCCACTGCCTGAGTACAGTCCTCCTTCAAGTAACCATGGCGGGGAGACAGCAAGAATATAATGACTCTCTTGAGTTGTACAAGCTGAGCCCAGAGCAAGGCCTGGAGCATTTCCTCCATTTCCAGCCCATGTGTCAGTGTGTTTTAATGTCTTCACCTGTTCGTACGCTGTGCTGAATCGACATTAGGGTTCATTTTCCAAACCATCTGTGCCAATGCCTGTTTCCTTACCAAGATTACCTCGATATCAAGATTAACAACAGAATGAGCTAAGAAAAAAGTTCAGCGTAATACATTCTTAGTAATTCAACGTTCATATTATGTAGCAAAAATACTCCTATGATGCAATGAAGCTTTATTTCTTAAAGAACCATTTGAAATCTCTCGTAAACAGACAGTAAAAAAATTCTGTAAATGGAGAAGCGACCTTGAAAAGGAACCCAGAAGTTAAATGTGTGTGCCTGCAGTGTAAGATATGGTTTATTTATGCCCCGTGTCTTAGGCCATTAGTGAGGGTTTTGCTCCTGGACACCAGAATGTGAATTTAAATATCATAATTTCTGATGCTGTGCTACACCAGGCACACAAAGTCCTCAGCTGTCCTAATTCAGAGAACAGATTATTCCTCATTTTAAATATAAACCCAAATATTTTCCCCTCTCGAATGCAAGAGAAAGTTGGACCACGACTATATTGGCAGCCTTGAGATTCCAGCGGATTTCTGAAAATCATTTTTACGGTATGAAGTTATTCCCTTCACTAGACAGAGGAGCCGGTCGGGCAGCTCCAGGCTCGGCTCCCTGTGGCTGCTCCGTCCCCCTGTTCGTGGGCATGCGGTGCTCACAAGCCAACCCTTCACAGACCCTGTGAAAGAAGCATTTGAGAAAAGTAAATGGTCATTCTTTCTCTGCACCACTGCTTCTTTTTTTTCTTTTTTCTGAGAGAGACAAGCCCAGGGAAACACCATTCCTGTACACAGTGCTGTCGCAGGATTGCTCTCCCCATCGCTGGCGGGCATGGGCCACCCAAGGTCATGTTCTGCATGTTTAGCCAGAGGCTCGATTTCACATGAAAACTGTATTTTTGGGGACATGACATATATAGCAGGTGGAAGGAAAGCCATTTTTTACAATTTTTGGACTAAACATTCATAAAGCTCCTTAAAAGTCAGCTGAGGAGCGGCATGACACCTTCAGGACTCTTCTTCCCACCAACACAACAATTGGATGCTCTTGGAGGCTGCTGCTTCTGCCTTCCTCAGCCCTTCCTCACCCCACTCAGGCTAACCTGGTGGGTGATCAGTCACCTGCGCTGCCTGCTTCTGGCCACGCAACTGCCCTGCCTTCCCCATCCGTCTGCTCCCACCAGGCTCAAAACCAGGGCTGGCAGCAAAGCACCACCCTGTTGTGGTTCCTGCTGTGATGTCCTGGTGAGATGATGTGGAGTGACGTCTGGTGAGATGCCTGCTCTCATGCCTGCTGAGATGCACTGGTGGGATGCCTGCGGTGATGCCTGCTGTGCTACCTACTGGGGTGATACCTGCTGTGATGCCTTCTACATTTAGTCATCTTTCAAGACACGTGAGACCAAGCATTTAAAGCTTTGTAATTTTTTTCTTTCACCAGAGTGCATGTGTGTGTGTGTGCTGTGTGAAGATATGCAAATATATTTAAATATTTGTTATTACAGGCTCTGTCTTGTTCCGGAAGGAATGGTCCCAGATGACCTAGGCTCCAAAGCCACGCTGCCAGCCAGCCCTTACCAAGGCTTTCAGTCTCCCCTGAACGCTAGCAGAGAAAGAGCAGCTATTAGCTGTTAGACCCTCTCCTGCAACTACCAGTGATGCTCTTCACAGCCAGCAGCCCTGACACAGGCACACTAACAACAGGTTCAGACCACAAGCACGTTTAGTAGTTTTTCAGCAGCTGCAAGCTTTCTGGGAAGACTTTGCAGTGCCTGGCAATGCGCCCCATGCCCCTGAGGGCCTCCAGGCAGCTCCGGCAAGGGAAAGGCTTCCCTGTGCCCAATGCCAGCCTGGGCAGAGCATCCCGTCCCAACCCTCCTATTTACCAGGAACCGTATGGAGAAAGTTGCATCTTGCTCAGCTCCCCCAAGGCTCCCCCGGACCCCTTGGGCATCAGAAAGGAGCCTCTGCACAGGCAGCGCTGCTCGTGCCCACTGAACCCGCGCTGCAGGAGGTGGAAGAGCATTTCGTGCACATGAGCACTAAATTGCTTAGATGCAGAGGCTGCATATGCAGTGAATGGTCACAGTGTCACACACATCGAGTGCCTCTGTCTCTGCTGTTAGCTCCACGTCCACCTCCCCTGTATCCTGACTCATAGCTCAGATACCTATATGAGGTGTGTGGCAACCCTCTTGTTTATGTTCCAGGCAAGTCTTTCTTCTCCAGGACACTTTCAGTTCTGATTTTGAATGTTATGAAATATCCAAATGCAGACTTCTTCCGCTTATGATTTCACAATATATTACCTGTTGCAATACCTATTTCATATAGTTTCTTGTCCATTAAGGTTATTACTACACTTCACTCTAAAATTGTGTTAGCAGCAATGCAAAACTGCTGTGAGAAACTGTGGAATCAGATTTATGTGAATTACTTTAAGAGAAATTCTGCAGTTGTATTTTTCTCTTCCAGGAGGGACACATATTAGGAATTACCTTTAAAATCTAAGACTATATGGGTGAAATTGGCCTATATGCAACGTCTTCTATTTTTAATGAACTGTCATCATCATAAAGCCATAAAAAAGTTAACATGGATTGTTATGCACCTTTTGCAATGTAACTAACGACTCTGTCAGCAAGTTCCATATTGGAATTTTAATATATATCTGTGATTTTAAAAATATGAGAATTTCTGTGAAGTAGTTAAGGCAAGGCAAGTTTTATTAGATGAAGAAATGCTAAAAATAGTCATGCACTTCTTCATTTGGTCCAGGTATGTGGCCTGGTTTTGAATTGAATATTTTCTCAAAATGCTGAGTGATGGCAGATACCCTCTGAACAACATGACTCCCCCTTAGCTTGGGTGTCTTCACTGGGCTGTATGCAGATGCCAAACATTTTCTCGGCCTGATGTAAATCCCTCCTTGCCATTCAGGGTGCATGCAAGGAACCAAGGGATGCATTTCTCCCAGACCACAGCTGTGACATTTTGGGTCTTGAAACAACAGAGAAGACAAAAGCACACATATCCAGGTACTTACATATATTATATTTCCTAAATATAGGTGAATTTAAGCTCAGATTTATCTCACCTGAGGATGCACTTGAAGCAGCTAAGTCCTAGGAACCTGTCCTACCTTAGGATCCCTACGGAGACACTGCATGAGCTGAGCATCACTGAAGACAGGCTCAGTCCTTGTAAGATCTGGTTTCCTTCCCAGAGCTGCAATGTCTTCTTCACTGTCTAAAGGTGGAGCCCACAGCAACCACACATCTCATATAGGTATCTGAGCTATGTGTCAGGAGGTGGGGAGGTGGACGTGGCGCTAACAGCAGAGACAGAGGCACTCGATGTGTGTGACACCGTGACCCTTCACTGTGAATGCAGCCTCCGCATCTAAGCAATTTGTTGGGCTCGGGACGAGAAAGACATCCACTGGTATAAAACTAGGCAGTGTCTCTCTACATTCAATTCCTTATAGAAATAAGAAACATTAAACCTTTAAAGTTTTTAGATATATATTTTCTGGGGGGAAAAAACCTCACAGAACAGGTAAGCACTGAACCTGCTCAGGCTCCTAGAGTGTGAAAAGGAAAATAAGAATTGTCATATGTCTGTCCCTGTGCTGAATCCTGTGGTGTCATTTAGCAGCTAGGGAACCTCAACACCCATGACTGTGGCTGATTTTACTATCAGGATAAAAAACAGAATGGGTGTATAACATATGTGAGATTATCCACTGTTACATATGACATTTAAGACATTCTTATCACTTAAGGTGGTGCCATGTTTTCAGTCTATTAGAAATCACTTCTCTGTGCTCAGTAACAATGACAGGGGTTGCATGTAGACTAAAAGAAGAAAATGTCTTCACATTTCTCCATCAGCATGGAAGGTGGCCATATGTAACACATGGAGCTGGTGGCCTGGGAGGTCTGATTCCCAGTTAGGGCTCCATTCCCGGCTCCCACAACTTCCAGCTGAGTCATTTCTCATGACTCTGCTTATCCATCTGTGCTTCTCAATACCCATTCGCACCTCAGCTGACAGCACCCTGACGACTGTTACCTGACCATTATTGTGACAACAGCCTTACACTAGGTCGATTAAAATCTAAATACACTCTCCTAAATTAAAAAAACTCTTGAAAAGATGGTGCCCAGCGCTGCAGAGACCAGTGTTAGCATCAGGAATTATGCTCCTGCTGGTCCTCAGCACATGCTCTTAAAATCAAACCATTACCTTACTATTGCACATCCTTCTCATAAAAATGCTGGGCAGTTAATTAGTTAATATTTAAATGTATTTAAACCCCGTGATGAAAACTGCTTTTCGTGGTTTAACCTCAGTCAGCAACTGAGCACCACACAGCTGCTCGCTCACTCCCCCTGCCCCGGTGGGATGGGGGAGAGAATCGGAAGAGTAAAAGTGAGAAAACTCGTGGGTTGAGATAAAAACAGTTTAATAATTGAAATTAATAACAATAACAATAATAATAATAATAATAATAGAATACACAAAGCAAGTGATGCACAATGCAGTTGCTCACCACCCGCCGACCGATGCCCAGCCAGGCCCCGAGCAGTGGCCCCCCTGGCCAGCTTTCCCCAGTTTATGTACTGAGCATGACGTCCCATGGAATGGAATGTCCAGTTGGGGTCAGCTGTCCTGGCTGTGCCCCCTCCCAGCTTCTTGTGCACCCCCAGCCTTCTCAGTCGGTAGAGCATGGGGAGCTGAAAAGTCCTTGGCTAGTGTAAGCGCTACTTGGCAACAACTGAAACATGGGTGTGTTATCAACATTGTTCTCATCCTAAATCCAAAACACAGCACTGTACCAGCTACTAGGAAGGAAATTAACTCTATCCCAGCCAAAACCAGGACACTGCTCTATAAAGTGGAGTACATCATGAGTGCTGATTAAATATGCAGAGGACAAAGTGTGTACATCTTTTACTGTGAGCTGACACTAAGTTTGCATTATTTGAAATATAGTTTAAGCCTGTGACTGTCAATTAGTTGCAACACAGTAATGTTCATATGTGGCTTTCATCAAAAGTATTTCACATTTTGTTAATTATACAGAGATGAATAATGAAATGCTGCATTTTAGTGAGTCATTATCTGTATATGACAGTTACAGAAAGTGAAGCGCGTAAAACTAGACCGTCCATGCGACCAAGTCATGGGAACTAAGTGTAATTTAAGCTGTTTTTTGATGATGGAAGTATTTACACTCTTACAGCAAGACCAAGCATTTTGCTGAACCTCTGTCCAAGTGACTAACTAGAGCATCAGAGACAAAGCTGTGGTTTTGTGCCAAGCTCCCGACTGCAGCTTTGTGTGCCTTCCCTGGGTTGCACTGGTCCAGGGGACGAGTCCAGCACTGGCTGCTCGGGTTCACCTATTCAACTACCTCAGCAGCTGGCGTGGGTGTCCTTATGGGGAGAAAGCTTCTCCTATCTGAATGTCTCATGTTTAAGCTTGTGCCTGTTGCCTGTTGTCCTCCTCTGCACCGCTGAGCAGAGCCTGGCTCCAGCTCCTCCATGCCCTCCCTGTAGGCACTGGGGCTGCCCTTGGGTCCCCCCAAAGCCACATGCTTTTGGGCAGGAGCAAAGCTTCATGCTGTATAACCAGGCTCACCAGATGAGTCACTACCTCCTGCTCTTCAGCGAGAATTTGGCCATGGCTGGAGGTAATTTGGGCCATTCAGCATCTACAGGCTGTCTTCCCTCCTCTTTTACCCATTTCCTGAAGTTTGGGTCAGCTGCAAGTGTTACCAGTAAGGATTTTGCTGTCTTCCAGTTCAGTGATGATCTGATTTGTATGAGGCGGTCCAAGTAGAAATTAAACCTCAGACAGCCCTAATAAGGAAGGCAGACACAGCGATAATAGCGGCTGTGTTAGCAAAGCCTTACCTCATGATGCTGGAATTAGGGTGGGCCACCAACCCCATTACCCAGTCTTCCGCGTTGACGGGGTCTTTACCGGCATCAGTCACCAGTAGTGATGTGAACTGTGAAATAACGTATTTAAATTTGGAGTGATTTAGAGATAAACTGGTTTTGATGAGCTGCTAATGCATTATTACATTTTATACATTATGATTTTTATAATGCCTGATGCCACTTCCTGCACCTTGCACAATCCCTGCGTGCTGTTAGAGGGTTTGAAGAAAATAATTGGATTTATGACTATAACCGAGGTGGGAATCTGGCCCATACTGGACTTGGCCCATGACATCCCCATGCACAGAAGTCAAACCAAATGGGCAGATTTCAATAATGAGGCCAATAATGAGTGATGGGTCACTTCAAATCAAATGGTGTGACTCAATTATACTGGTGTTTGAACTTCTACAGTGCTGACAAACCTTTTTTTAATAATTAAGATGGGGAGAAAAACAGTAAAGAAAGCCAGATTTACTGTCGATGTGTCAGTAACATAGGGGCAAACTTCTCCTATTACTAATACACTGATAAAATGTACAATACTTTCTAAATAATTGTCTAATTGTCTAACTAAGCATCTGCTTATTTTTAAAGACCAAGAAACATTTTAATGTTGGGCTAATCCATCCTTAAATGACCAATTAGAAAAGGACATAGAATTATTTTCTGATCTATTGATGAATGGAAAAAGCTAACTAGTTTTATAGTATTCTCTCGTGTCAGCTACTTCACATGACCCGGCTGAAACACCCCACACACAGCCCCTTCTGGCTTCAAGCTCTGCAGTGCCAAAGCACCGGCAGGACACACAGTGTCCCCAGGGGACAGGCACCTCGCACTGGTTATGCTTACCAGGGTGAAGTCTACCTGTTAAAACCTCCTACATCACTTGTCAGATCACCACGCCTCTGGGACCTACATGAAGAAAAGGCTAAAATATCTCCAGCATCCAATTTGCAGAGGAAGAGTTTGTCTCTGATTGGTCTTCCTCCTTGCGCAGGAGGACAGTGTCCCCGGCCAGGTCGTCCTGGGGGTAACACTCCCTGCTCTCTGCTCTGGCCCCTGGCACATGCCCCTTCCTGCCCTTTATGTTGATAGTCTCAAATGCCTTCAGTTTTATTATTCAAGCAATATTATAACTAGATCCACATATAAATTTCACAGCACCCACGTCCCTCCCCAGAAGGCATGGAGGTGGTGCAGCAGTGCTCCACTTCCACACATCTCCTCCTGCTTGAGGGTTTTCCACTTTTTTAAACACGTACAAAGTTTTTCCCATTGAAACAGGAAGAATTTATGAAGTCTAACTAACTTAGTTGTTCTGCAAACTTCTTTTTCAGACCAGATGACAGCTGGAAAATGAGATCCATATAACAGGGCTGACGATATCTGCCTAAATGGACTGTACTGGATAAACCGGTGACTCAGCTCCAGGCCAAATCCTGCCCGGATCAAACAAGCTGAAGCACGGGAGCATGAGACCCCCGTGACGGCAACACTACCAGGCCAGGGAGCAAATGCAGCACACTTACTTTAGCCCAGTTCTTGGGGAGAAAAAAAGCAAGTATACTTCATTAGAAGACGTGCAGCAGGACGTCGTGTTCTCCAAGCTGCCACCCCTGGACCTACTGCACTTCCACCCCGCTCCCCCCACAGCCTTTTCATGCCTACCCTAAAAAAATAGAGAAATGACTGCCCCTTGCACAAATATGCCTTATATAGCTTTCAACCAACTCGTCCAAATACCAGTCATAGCCTAATTATGAGAGCAAAGCCTCCAGTGCAGGTTGCAGGGCAAAATGCAGCCCCCCGCTCCCTTGCAGTCATGCTGGTACCAATATCCAAACTGCTTTAAGGTTTCCGATCTCTGAGCTGTCAAGACTTGATTCCTTCTCCATCTCCCTTCCCTAAGGGCCAGAAGTCAGGCTGCATCTTCTTCAAATGCAGTACCAACAGGTGCCTGAGTCAACAAAAGGCAGTAACCCCAGCTGTGCATCAAAATTCAGGTGCTGCTGCCTTGCCTGTGGGAATGCCACCTGGTGCTCGGGTGCTTGTCATCTGAACAAAAACACGTGCAGTAAACACATTCAGCTGGGCACTGGCTGCAAATACCTGTTTGCTGCTCATCTTCCCAGATGAGGGCCAGTCACCAGTGTGATACCACATCTATCAAATATAATACTCAAAAACCTCCCAGGATTTTTTTTTTGTAAAACCTGATTTTTTGGGGGTAACTAGTTCTTAAAAGGAATAAATTGCTTCCAGAACGAGTGTATAAAGAATGCTGCAGTAATACCTGCATGCTGTAGTGTGCACAACAGCAGCTGCTTGAGGTGGCAGCAGTCACTTTGACCACTCTGACCCTGGAAACTGAGGCTCTGCAGACATACACACCTTGTTCAAACATGGACCTTGTTGGAGCGCGTCTAGAGGAGGGCCACGAAGATGGTCAGGGGGCTGGAGCACCTCCCTTATGAGGACAGGCTGAAAGAGTTGGGGTTGTTCAGCCCGGAGAAGAGAAGGCTTTGGGGAGACCTTATAGCAGCCTTCCAGTACTTGAAGGGGGCCTTCAGGAAAGCTGGAGAGGGACTTTTTATCAGGGAGCGTGATAGGACGAGGGGTCACGGTTTTAAACAGAAAGAGGGTAGATTTAGATTAGATACTGGGAAGAAATTCTTTACTGTGAGAGTGGTGAGACACTGGAACAGGTTGCCCAGAGAAGCTGTGGATGCCCCATCCCTGGAAGTGTTCAGGCCAGGTTGGATGGGGCTTTGAGCAACCTGGTCCAGTGGAAGGTGTCCCTGCCTATGGCAGGGGGGTTGGACTAGATGATCTTTAAGGTCCTTTCCAACCCAAACCATTCTGTGATTCTATGATTCTATGGTCAAAAGCAGCTAACAACCCCAAGTAAGCCCAGCTCTAGCAGGAGCTGAACCTAGGGAACATGCTTAGTAACAAGCACCAGCAAAGCAGAGATGCCAGCGCACCCAGCTGTGGATGCAGGACCTGCGCAAGTCCCCTCCAGCACTGGCTCCGCAGGTAGGTCCCTGCGGCTGGGACAGCACCAAGCTCTGCACCCAGCCCTGCCATCTCGGCTCTCCTCTGATCATGGCTGTTACTTCTCAAGGAAACCTGGGTGTCATACAGCTGTGTAAAATCCACAGGGCAGTTCACAGAGCCACTCGCGGTCACCTTGCAGAAGGAAGAGGGTGGCCGTGCAGCTGGCACCGAACCGCCCGTCAGCATCACTGCCGAGGAGCACCCAATCTCTGCACCTACCTCCCACCTAGTGGGAGTGAATGGCGTGCTCAGGGAAGAGTGGGCAAGTGAATCATGAAGCAAATCATAGAATCATAGAATCATAGAATCATAGAATCATAGAATCATTGAGGTTGGAAAAGACCTCTAAGATCATCGAGTCCAACCATCAACCCAACACCACCATGCCCACTAAACCATGTCCCTAAGTGCCTCATCTACTCATCTTTTAAATACTTCCAGGGATGGGGACTCCACCGCTTCCCTGGGCAGCCTGGTCCAATGTTTAACCACTCCTTCACTAAAGAAATTTTTCCTCATGTCCAATCTAAACCTCCCCTGGCGCAACTTGAGGCCATTTCCTCTCGTCCTATCGCTAGTTACTTGGGAGAAGAGACCGACACCCACCTCGCTACAACCTCCTTTCAGGGAGTTGTAGAGAGCGATGAGGTCTCCCCTCAGCCTCCTTTTCTCCAGGCTAAACAACCCCAGTTCCCTCAGCCGCTCCTCATAAGACTTGTTCTCCAGACCCCTCACCAGCCTCGTTGCCCTTCTCTGGACACGGTCCAGCACCTCAACGTCCTTCTTGTAGTGAGGGGAAAGACTCACATCACAGCTCCAGCTCAAAAAAACAGCTGTCAAACATGGTAATTCGATGAAAACGTATTTCAAGATAACTCCAGTTATCTTCTCACTGAGGGATGCCCGCAGATGGCCAGTGCAGTGTCTCCCAAGGATGGGGAGCTCATAGCTGGAACAAAACCAGCTCTCCAGCCTGCATGCTCCCATCCTGATGGAGGCATGTAATTAGTGCCAGCGGCTGGCAGAGGCTGGCCTGGAGATGAAGCCAGAACCACCACACTCCAGAAACTCTTTGCAGCTGCGCACTTCATTAGAGACCATCTACAGCACACATAAAGCCACAAACTCTGGGTTGGGAAACTCAAAAGGAGAGTGTTAGAACTTGTTTTCCTTTCCTGTTTAATTTCCTTTCCACTTTCATTTGTTTTCCTGTTTCCAAACATGTGGCAGGAGCTCAGGCTGACAAAAAAGATATGATTTGGACCAGCTGGGTCTTGCCCCTGCACAAGGCAGCTGCGGCCGAGCTCAGCGCAGGGTAATCATGGCTTGAAGACATGGTCACCTGCAGATGCTGTCACCCTTGCCATGTTATTCAAAATGTCCACACAGGCCAGGGACCTCCCCAGCAGGCAGCAGGGCTCAGATCACCCAATTTTGGACCGGGAAAGTGTTTAGCCATGCGGACGGGAGCTGTACTGTGCAGCTTGCCGTCAGAGGCAGGGGGAACCCTGGCCCCTTTTATATATTAGCCCTGGTGCAGCCCAGCTGGTGCCCTGGGAGCCCGGGAGAAGAGGATGAAACCCAAAATAATCACAAAAATTGATATTGCCTATTTCATTATCAGAAGGCAAGACAGACTGAGGATGTTGCCACTACCTTACCGCCTACTGATGCCACTCATTCACCTCCCCACGCTTCCAAAATTAGCACAGAGTCTCTTCAAACCTCAGGGGAACTACACAGCCAAGTCACCATGCTGCAGAGCGCATGACATACCATACCACGGGGTGACCAGCTCCTTGTCTACTCACAGGCAAGATGGTCTGCACCTTAAAAGCTGTATTTAACTTTGTCTTAAAGTCTGTAATTCACTGCTATTATTACACAGGGGGTTTGAGCGCAGCACACAACACAGAACCAGACAGGTTCACAGGTTCACAGCTCGGACAGACGAAGGGCACTCACAAACAGCTGCGATGCTTCGACCAGCAGGCAAGCAGTTATTAAGCTGCAGCACCTACCTCTGACTTGATGGCATCTCTAGCCCAGCAGTAACTGCCCCAAACAGCTTAAAATCTAAAGCAGCTCTGGGCACGTGAAGTCAAACATCTCAGCAGTCCTGGGGAAGACACACAAAGAAGAAGGAGTTCCCCGTACCAGCTACCTGAAGCTGCTACTTGTCCATTATGAAAATGCAGTTTAATAGCTGTGGTAGGGAGGAAGCATCTTCAGAGAGAAGATCTAAAGGAAGAGAAGACTGGTCCCTTCTTTTACTGATGTGGACTGGGACTGCTGCTCACTCAGTGGGGAGCACACTGAAAGCAAACACAACACTGGAGAGAGAAGCAGGCTGAGAGAAGAAGCTGCCTTCATTTGTCCTTCATCAATTTAGTGGTCTTTTTTTGATTTTAAAAGCATGTGAAAGGTCTTTACATGCTGCTGGATCAAATAGGCACATGAATGCATTTTCTTACTATTACCCTTGGCTGTGATAAAGCACCGAGACTGACAAACCCTGCTAAGCAAACCGAGGCACCTCTGAGAAACCTCACGTGTTGGGATATTTCATATGAAACCCTGCTACACCCTTGGCTCTTTTCAGACTGTTTCAGCCAGCTCTGCAAGCTCTGCTCTTCTGCAGAAATGCAACAGCAGCCAGCTACCCAGAAGATGCACTTCGCTGCCCTTTTACAGATCACCAGCACTAACTGGCAGCCAATTAGCAAAGGTTAAGAAAACCTACAAAAACCACCAACTCATTAAAGAAAAAAAAAACCCTCATCAGAAAAGAGATCTTCATAAACAATCTCCTCCAACAGAAAACATGAACTGTCATTTCTGAGCTGCTACACCTTGATCAAAAGGAAATCCAGCATCATTCCCTGAAGACCAGCAGCTCTAGCAGTTAAGAGAGGTAGATGACTTTTTTTTTTTTTTCCCCAGCACTTAATCTAACTGCATGACCAAACAGCAGCAGGGTGGTGGTGGTAGTGACCCACATCTGAACAGGGCTGTGCAGGGCAGCTGTGTCTCACGGTGCATGAACAAACGCCAAGCAGGAAAGCATTCCCCCGCTTCCCCCGGGAGCTGGATGCATCACCATTCAAGTGAGGCTTTCACAGCATTGCTCCATTGCCCGTCTTTGAAAAGCATCACCTGCACATCTGTATTGGGACCAGGACTGTTTAATATCTTCATCAATGACACAGACAGTGGGATCGAGTGCGCCCTCAGCAAGTTTGCAGATGACACCAAGCTGAGTGGTGCGGTCGACATGCCAGAGGGACGGGATGCCATCCAGAGGGACCTGGACAAGCTGGAGAAGTGGGCCCGTGTGAACCTCATGAGGTTCAACAAAGCCAAGGGGAAGGTCCTGCACCTGGGTCGGGGCAACCC
Source organism: Aptenodytes patagonicus (assembly GCF_965638725.1). Taxonomy (NCBI): domain Eukaryota; kingdom Metazoa; phylum Chordata; class Aves; order Sphenisciformes; family Spheniscidae; genus Aptenodytes; species Aptenodytes patagonicus. The sequence continues at coordinate 215,759,008 of NC_134949.1, forward strand.
CCGGTATCAATACAGGCTGGGGGATGAAGGGGTTGAGAGCAGCCCTGCCGAGAAGGACTTGGGGGTACTGGTGGATGAAAAGCTGGACATGAGCCAGCAATGTGTGCTCGCAGCCCAGAAGGCCAATCGTATCCTGGGCTGCATCCAAAGAAGCGTGGCCAGCAGGTCGAGGGAGGTGATTCTGCCCCTCTCCTCTGCTCTGGGGAGACCCCACCTGCAGTACTGCGTCCAGCTCTGGAGCCCTCAGCACAGGAAAGACACGGACCTGTTGGAGCAGGTCCAGAGGAGGGCCATGTAAATGATCAGGGGGATGGAACACCTCTCCTATGAAGAAAGGCTGAGAGAGTTGGGGTTGTTCAGCCTAGAGAAGAGACGGCTTCAGGGAGACCTTATTGCAGCCTATCAGTACTTCAAGGGGGCTTATGAAAAAGATGGTGGCAAACTTTTTAGCAGGGCCTGTTGTGACAGGACAAGGGGGAATGGATTTAAACTAAAGGGGGGTAGATTTAGACTAGATATAAGGAAGGAAGTTTTTACGCTGAGGGTGGTGAAACACTGGCACAGGTTGCCCAGAGAGGTTGTAGATGCCCCATCCCTGGAAGTGTTCAAGGCCAGGTTGGACAGGGCTTTGAGCAACCTGGTCCAGTGGAAGGTGTCCCTGCCCACGGCAGGGGGGTTGGACTAGATGACCTTTAGAGGTCCCTTCCAACCCGAACCATCTTATGATTCTATGATTCTATGATAACCCTGATTCTGTGTCTGGAATGAGGAGCAAGGAGCTGACAGGTACACAGGTTTGACAGAGATGTCATGTTTACTAAGAGCTCAGGAACAATTTTCCTATAGCTGTGCAAGTAATTAATATTAAATGATAGAAAGGAAGCCCCTTCTTCCAAAGGAAAGCTAAAATACATGAGTAATATCTGGAAAAAGCAGGAAAAAGAGCCATTTTGCATAGCAAGGAGGGAGTGCGCCCTGGAGCAGGGTTGGGAAGTGTGAACGTGGAGGGCTTTGGCAGTGCAGGGGGTGCTCTGATGGCACCAACACGGTGGCTTCCCTCCTCATTCAGCTCCTCCACCTGCGGCTTGGGACCACAGGATTTCCTCAGACCCAAACTTGACAGCCTGTGCCAGCTCACTGTGGCGTTTGAGCGAGTATGGCTCCGACACCTGTTACTTATAAGGAATTTAGGGTCAAGCCTTTCTTCCTTTCTTGTTATTAAGGCACACATCTGACTCTTTCACATTAACAGCTTACAATGAAATTTCCCAATATGGATCAATCATTTCACATTAAAAAGTGCTGCACTCCCTAGGCGCGATGCTGATAGCTAAACACCTGCATGGAAAGGTGTCGTGGTTTAATCTCAGTCAGCAATTAAGCACCACGCAGCCGCTCGCTCACTCCCCCCCACCCGGTGGGATGGGGGAGAGAATTGGAAGAGCACAAGTTAGAAAGACTCGTGGGTTGAGATAAAAACAGTTTAATAATTGAAATAAAATGATAATAATAATATGATAATAATAATAATAATACACAAAACAAGTGATGCACAGCACAATTGCTCACCACCCGCTGACCGATGCCCAGCCAGTCCCCGAGCAGCGGCCCCCCCGGCCAGCTTTTCCCAGTTTATGTACTGAGCATGACGTCACATGGTATGGAATGTCCCTTTGGCCAGTTTGGCTGTGCCCCCTCCCAGCTTCTTGTGCACCTCCAGCCTCCTCAGTCGGTAGAGCATGGGAAGCTGAAAAGTCCTTGGCTAGTGTAAGCATTACCTAGCAACAACTAAAACATCGGTGCGTTATCAACTTTGTTCTCATCCTAAATCCAAAACACTGTACCAGCTACTAGAAAGGAAATTAACTCTATCCCTGCCGAAACCAGGACAATATCCACCCCTTATTCTATACCATTTGCATCATGCTCAAGTCTCACATTTTCCAGTACATTTTCATTAATCACCACCCCCTTTTATATATATATATACACACATACACAGATATCATTCCCTTCATCTGTGGGCCATCCCTCTAAAATGTTCGGTGAGTTCATTTAGTCCATGAGTTCAGGCTCCATCTGTCATAATAATCTTTCAGGGCAGGAAAAAATGGAGATGGTATGTGGTGTTGGATTGTTTCAGGTTGAAGTCAGTTCTGGTACCATCATCACTGTGCTTTGCTTGGTTTCACTGAAGTTATTCTTCATTAATCTGGGTGATTCTTATTATAATAACATTAGTATGGCATATAATATTATTAGTATTATTAGTATATCTGTGTATTATTAGTATAACTATTATAACTATAATTAGTACTTAACATCACATAATTCAGATCATTGGCTATTCTCACCCAAAATCAAATCCCCTTGAGGCACACATCGGACTTCCCCATCCTTCCGCATTATCCACCAAGTGCACCCAGGTCCTTGAGCAAAAGCAATCCCACGGATGGGTCTGCCTCTGCCCGAGGCAGGAATAACCCAGACTGTCTTCCCCAGCATATTTTTTATGTGCACTACAGGGACTTTATTCCCATCTACAGTACGTAAAAGTTCTGACTGGGCAGGGCCTGCTCGATTGGCAGATCCCCGAGTGTTGACTAACCAGGTGGCCTTTGCTAAATGCGTATCCCAATGTTTGAACGTCCCACCACCCATTGCTCTCAGCGTAGTCTTTAACAGTCCATTGTATCGTTCAATTTTCCCAGAAGCTGGTGCATGATAGGGGATGTGATACACCCACTCAATGCCGTGCTCTTTGGCCCAGGTGTCTATGAGGTTGTTTCGGAAATGAGTCCCGTTGTCTGACTCAATTCTTTCTGGGGTGCCATGTCGCCATAGGACTTGCTTTTCAAGGCCCAGGATAGTGTTCCGGGCAGTGGCATGGGGTACGGGATATGTTTCCAGCCATCCGGTGGTTGCCTCCACCATTGTAAGCACGTGGCGCTTGCCTTGGCGGGTTTGTGGGAGTGTGATATAATCGATCTGCCAGGCCTCCCCATATTTATATTTCAACCATCGTCCTCCATACCAAAAAGGCTTTAACCGTTTGGCTTGCTTGATTGCAGCACATGTTTCGCATTCATGGATAACCTGTGCTATAGTGTCCATGGTCAAGTCCACCCCTCGATCACGAGCCCATCTGTATGTTGCATCTCTTCCTTGGTGACCTGAGGTGTCATGGGCCCACCGAGCTAGAAATAATTCACCCTTATGTTGCCAGTCCAGATCCACCTGAGCCACTTCAATCTTAGCAGCCTGATCCACCTGCTGGTTGTTTTGATGTTCTTCAGTGGCCCGACTCTTGGGTACGTGAGCATCTACGTGACGGACTTTTACAACCAGGTTCTCCACCCGGGCAGCAATATCTTGCCACAATGCGGCAGCCCAGATGGGTTTGCCTCTGCGCTGCCAGTTGCTCTGCTTCCATTGCTGCAACCACCCCCACAGGGCATTTGCCACCATCCATGAGTCAGTATAGAGATAGAGCACTGGCCACTTTTCTCGATCAGCAATGTCTAAAGCCAGCTGGATGGCCTTTACTTCTGCAAATTGGCTTGATTCACCTTCTCCTTCAGCCGTTTCTACAACTTGTCGCATAGGACTCCATACAGCAGCTTTCCACCTCCGATGCTTTCCCACAAGACGACAGGACCCATCAGTGAACAGGGCATATTGCTTCTCATTTTCTGGTAGTTCATTATACATTGGGGCCTCTTCAGCACGCGTTACCTCCTCCTCTGGCAATATTCCAAAATCTTTGCCCTCTGGCCAATCCATGATCACTTCCAGAATTCCTGGGCGACTGGGGTTTCCTATTCGAGCCCGTTGTGTGATTAGTGCGACCCACTTACTCCATGTAGCATCAGTTGCATGATGTGTACAGGGGACCCTCCCTCTGAACATCCAGCCCAGCACCGGCAGTCGGGGTGCCAGGAGGAGCTGTGCTTCAGTGCCGATCACTTCTGAAGCAGCTCGAACCCCTTCATATGCTGCTAATATCTCTTTTTCAGTTGGAGTATAGCGGGCCTCGGATCCTCTGTATCCCCGACTCCAAAACCCTAGGGGTCGACCTCGAGTCTCCCCTGGTGCTTTCTGCCAGAGGCTCCAGGTAGGGCCATTCTCCCCGGCTGCGGTATAGAGCACATTTTTTACATCTTGCCCTGCCCGGACTGGCCCCAGGGCTACTGCATGAACTATCTCCCGTTTAATTTGTTCAAAAGCTTGTCATTGCTCAGGGCCCCATTTGAAATCGTTCTTCTTCCGGGTCACTTGATAGAGAGGGTTTACAATCAGACTGTAATTTGGAATGTGCATTCTCCAAAAACCCACCACGCCTAAGAAAGCTTGTGTTTCTTTTTTGCTAGTTGGTGGAGACATGGCTGTTATTTTGTTGATCACATCTATTGGGATCTGACGACGTCCATCTTGCCATTTTATTCCTAAAAACTGGATCTCCTGTGCAGGTCCCTTGACCTTACTTTGTTTTATGGCAAAACCGGCCTTCAGAAGGATTTGGACTATTTCCTTCCCTTTTTCAAAAACTTCTTCTGCTGTGTTGCCCCACACGATGATATCATCAATGTATTGCAGGTGTTCTGGAGCTCCACCCTGTTCTAATGCAGTCTGGATCAGTCCATGGCAAATGGTAGGGCTGTGTTTCCACCCCTGGGGCAGTCGGTTCCAGGTGTACTGAACGCCCCTCCAAGTGAAAGCAAACTGTGGCCTGCACTCTGCTGCCAAAGGGATTGAGAAAAATGCATTAGCAATATCAATTGTGGCATACCACTTGGCTGCCTTTGATTCCAATTCATATTGAAGTTCTAGCATGTCTGGCACAGCAGCACTCAGCGGTGGCGTGACTTCATTTAGGCCACGATAGTCTACTGTTAGTCTCCACTCTCCATTAGACTTCCGCACTGGCCATATGGGACTGTTAAAGGGTGAGTGGGTCTTGCTGATCACTCCTTGGCTCTCCAGTCGACGAATCAGCTCATGAATGGGAATCAGGGAGTCTCGGTTGGTGCGATATTGCCGCCGGTGCACTGTGGTGGTAGCGATTGGCACTTGTTGGTCTTCGACCTTCAGCAACCCCACAACAGAAGGGTCCTCCGAGAGACCAGGCAAGGTGGACAGCTGTTTAATCTCCTCCGTCTCCAAGGCAGCTATACCAAAAGCCCACCTGTACCCTTTTGGGTCCTTGAAATACCCTCTCCTGAGGTAGTCTATGCCAAGGATGCACGGAGCATCTGGGCCAGTCACAATGGGGTGCTTCTGCCACCCATTCCCAGTTAGACTCACTTCGGCTTCCAATACAGATAGCTGTTGGGATCCCCCCGTCACCCCAGAAATATAGATGGGTTCTGTTCCTATATATCTTGATGGCATTAGGGTACACTGTGCACCGGTGTCTACCAGAGCCTTATACTTCTGTGGGTCTGATGTGCCAGGCCACCGAATCCACACAGTCCAGTAAACCCGGTTGTCCCTTTCCTCCCCCTGGCTGGAGGCAGGGCCCCTCTAATCCTCATCACAGTACTCGTTTCTCATTTCTTGTACGTATGAGTCAGAAGTTTCTTTATTAAGATCAAGAGTAAGATCAGCCCTTCTACTCTCTCTGGGGAACTGCCCGCTGGAAACTGGAGCAGCAATTTTCCTGGAAGAACCTCTTTCTGTGATTGTTTTCCCTTGTAATTCACGTACCCGTGCCCCTAGGGCTGCAGTAGGTTTCCCATCCCACTTCCTCATGTCCTCTCCGTGGTCACGCAGGTAAAACCATAGGGTGCCCCGTGGTGTGTATCCTTTATATTCTCTCTCTTGAGCAAAAGAACGCTTACTTCTAATAGCCGAGATACTGGTCCGTATAGGTGAGGAGTAGGACCTATCCTCTCTGAGTTGCTGGATCTCCCGGGACAGTTTTTCGGACAGTTTCTCCACAGCCGAGACGATGGAGGAAGAAAGACTTTCCTCGTATTGCCGGAGTTGACTAGCCAATTCATCCACTGTTTGTTCCTCTCCATCTTTCCAGGTTATCACTGCCAATGAATTGGCGTATGACGATGGTGCGCTCCTTATAAACTTCCGCCACATGGGTCGTGTGCACTTGACTTCGTCTGGATCTTTGGATAGTTGTTCATTGTTGAGGTCATCATAAATCACCTCCAGCACAGCTAATTCTCTCAGAAACTGGATACCCTTCTCCATGGTGGCCCACTTGCTTGGGCGACATATGACATCTTCCTTAAAGGGATACCTTTCCTTCACGCTTGACAAGAGTCGCCTCCAAAGGCTGAGGATACGTGTCCCTTTTCCAATTGCTTTGTCAATGCCCCCTTCCCTAGAAAGGGATCCCAGCTGCTTGGCTTCCCTACCCTCTAATTCCAGGCTACTGGCCCCATTATCCCAGCATCGGAGCAGCCAGGTGACAATATGCTCACCTGGACGGCGGCTGAAATCTTTTCGTATATCTCGCAGCTCACTCAGGGATAGAGATCGGGTGGTCACTGCCTCGTTTATGAGTTCTTCCTCTTCCTCCTCCCCGGTCAGCGGCCGGCTTTCCTCCTCCCGTTCTCGTGATGGTCCTTCTCTAGGGTCATCTGTCTCGTATACTTCTTCCTCCGGTTCCCTTTTAGAAGAAGCTTCTTCCTCCCTTACTAAACGAGCTGACTTCCGCTTCCAAGATTTCTTCTTGTGTACAGGGGCGACTGATACTGGCACAGGCTCGTTCTTTGGTTCAGCCACAGGGCGTGTTGCTGGGGTTGGAGTGGCCGCAATGCAAGTGCATGTCACCGGAGTCTGAGTGGCCGCAGGGCCTGTTGCCGGGGTTGGAGTGGCCGCAGTGCATGTCGCTGGGGTTGGAGTGGCCGCAGTGCATGTCGCCGGGGTTGGAGTGGCCGCAGTGCAAGTGCATGTCACCGGAGTCTGAGTGGCCGCAGAGCCTGTTGCTGGGGTTGGAGTGGCCGCAGTGCAAGTGCATGTCACCGGAGTCTGAGTGGCCGCAGGGCCTGTTGCCGGGGTTGGAGTGGCCGCAGTGCATGTCGCCGGGGTTGGAGTGGCCGCAGGGCCTGTCGCCGGGGTTGGAGTGGCCGCAGTGCATGTCGCCGGGGTTGGAGTGGCCGCAGGGCCTGTCGCCGGGGTCTGAGTGGCCGCAGAGCCTGTCGCCGGGGTTGGAGTGGCCACAGGGCCTGTCGCCGGGGTCTGAGTGGCCGCAGAGCCTGTCGCCGGGGTCGGAGTGGCCGTAGTGCGTGTTGCCCGGGTTTGAGTGGCTGCAGGGCGCGTTGCCCGGGTCTGAGTGGCCGCAGTGCGTGTCGTTTTACTGTCAGAGCCAGAGACCTTCTCTTCCCTTTGAGGGTACTGAATGGTGTTGAACAGGGCTCGGTAGGCATGGGCCAGGCCCCAGCACGTTGCAATGAGTTGCATCTCTCTAGAGTTGCCAGGGTGACAGCATACTTTTTCCAAATATTCTACTAACTTTTCAGGATTCTGCACTTGCTCAGGGGTGAAGTTCCAAAACACTGGGGGTGCCCATTGGCCTAGGTACTTGCCCATCTTGTCCCACACACCCTGCCACTCATAATTATTCAGCCTTGGGGCAGATCTCTGGATGATATTCTTAAATTGCTTACCAACTTTAGACAAAACCGAAACAATATTCCCAAGAAGTATTAATAGAAGTATCTTAACTGCCCAAGGATGCTCAAAATACTGAAAAATTACTGTAATGAAGGAGGAAACATCATAGAAGAAGGTAGTGACACTGCCATTCTGTATTTCCTCCGTAAAAAAACTCTCAGAAAAGTTACTGCAATTGCTAGTTGTCTCCACGATATGGTATCCATTGTACAGTAACGGCTTCATTGCGAAGTTTACATACCACAGAAACGTCAAGGTCAATGTTCTAAAAACAAACCTCACAAGCGAGACATTACTATTCACTGCAGACCACAGCAAACTGCAAAACCCAACACCAATCTTTAACATGTACAGCAGGAAAAAGAGCGCGATGCAGATTATACAAATCAATATCGAGAACAGAGAAACCAACATTGTGACCCACAACTATTAACAGATATAAGTTCCTTAATACACTCCGGTTAATCTGTTATTATCTCAAACCCTTCGTGCCCCACGTTGGGCGCCAAAAAGGACTGTCGTGGTTTAATCTCAGTCAGCAATTAAGCACCACGCAGCCGCTCGCTCACTCCCCCCCACCCGGTGGGATGGGGGAGAGAATTGGAAGAGCACAAGTTAGAAAGACTCGTGGGTTGAGATAAAAACAGTTTAATAATTGAAATAAAATGATAATAATAATATGATAATAATAATAATAATACACAAAACAAGTGATGCACAGCACAATTGCTCACCACCCGCTGACCGATGCCCAGCCAGTCCCCGAGCAGCGGCCCCCCCGGCCAGCTTTTCCCAGTTTATGTACTGAGCATGACGTCACATGGTATGGAATGTCCCTTTGGCCAGTTTGGCTGTGCCCCCTCCCAGCTTCTTGTGCACCTCCAGCCTCCTCAGTCGGTAGAGCATGGGAAGCTGAAAAGTCCTTGGCTAGTGTAAGCATTACCTAGCAACAACTAAAACACCGGTGTGTTATCAACTTTGTTCTCATCCTAAATCCAAAACACTGTACCAGCTACTAGAAAGGAAATTAACTCTATCCCTGCCGAAACCAGGACAAAAGGTCACCTCCTGCAGCCAAGGAACTTCTATTTTATAATAGAATAGGAATGTACGCTGCAGATACAAACTGTATAATGTTAAATAGCAATCCCCTACGGCTGTCCAAAGACCATCTTTTTTTTCTTTATAACTGAGACAAGGACATAGCTGGCCTTTCTCCAGTAGCAGGCTTTTCCCCCCAGGGTTTGAAAACCCAGATGTGTTACCACAAAGAACACTTGACGGGCAGTCCCAGACTGTGGAGACACACAGAAATATGCAATTTATGGTGAAAGTTAGGTTTGTGAACCTACTCTCTGCTCTTCTATTAAGATTTGTCAGCTGGGAGAGCTTGTCCACTTAAAGAAATTTGGCATGCAAGCTGCATGGCCAGATCTCCAATACAAACAAGCCTCTGTTTCTGCAGAAGCATTTTATTTGATATAAAAGGCAAGAATTTTAGCACACACTAACAAAATTGAGAAACAGCTATCAAATAAGCAAACTTTAGTTTTCAAAGAATCTGGTTGTGTTTCACACTATTACTCAAGAAAAACAACCCAATACTAGATGATTAGATTGGGTGGCATTTGCCAACATCATGTGACCCCTCCAAAGACAAGACATTCTTAGGATATTGCCTATTTTATCAGCTAGTCCCTTGAGAGTGCAGAACAAGCAATAAGAAGTAACCAAGAATTATAGTGCTATAACACCATCTAGGGGACTTAGTCACGTCTCAGCTTATGAGAGAGGCATGTGCAGCTGGCAGCTCAGCGCTAGGTGAGAAGGGCACCGCTTTTAATTAAAATAGCACTGTTCCAGCCCCAAACCCCCGCTTTCCCTGCCTTTTCCATACAACTGATTTGTCACACAGCTCTTAAACCCTCCTATTTTTACCTGCACTACATCTCTCTCACCCTTTTTTTCAGTTTTCATCTAATTTTACCATTTATTGTGCTACTCTAGTCTCCATTTTCCCTGCCTGTTCCCACCAATAAGTACTGATTATATATAAACCTAAGTATGTGCTATACAAAATAAAATACTTTAAGAGGGATTAGACTGGTTAAACACAATTGAAACAAAAAATATTTTAAAAAGCTGGTAAACCCATGAATGCAGAAAAATTTGCTACAAGAAAAAGTAAAAGCAAACCTGACTTTGGAAAATGAAAGTTCAGCTTCTGTTCACATCAAGATTAGCACTGAGGAGCACAATGCATCTCCCTCTTCTTTCTGTTTATCCCAGATTTTACTGAGTGCAGTTGCAGCCAAAGTCCTCAGTTCAAATGATGCATGGGCACTCTGGGTCTCACTATTTCTGAACAAGGTAGAATCACAGAATGGTTTGAATTGGAAGTGACCTTTAAAGATCATCTAGTCCAATTCCCCTGCCACGGGCAGGGACATCTTTCACTAGATCAGGTTGCTCGAAGCCCCATCCGGCCTGACCTTGAACGCTTCCAGTGATGGGGCATCCACAGCTTCTCTGGACAACCTGTTCCTGTGTCTCACCACCTCAGTATATTAGTCAGTACTCACTGTTACAGTACTTCCACTCTGCTTTAGCTGTTACTCATCAGGAGTTTTGCGTCCCAATAATGTCTTGAGACAGTGGGAAGATTTTTGAGTTCTGCTTGACTACACCAATGATCTAACACAACACAAAATGCCAATAATATTTCATACATATAGCATTTTCACCCACAAAATGTTTACAAACACCAGTCCTAAAGTATGATATTTTATTAACTGTTATTAAAAGTAATCTCAAACATAGTATTTATCTGGTGTGGACAAGAATCATAGAATCATAGAATCCTAGAATGGTTTGGGTTGGAAGGGACCTTTAAAGGTCATCTAGTCCAACTCCCCTGCCATGGGCAAGGACACATTCCACTAGAGGAAGGTTGGACTTGCTCAAAGCCCCGTCCAACCTGACCTTGAACGTTTCCAGGGATGGGGCATCCACCACCTCTCTGGGCAACCTGTGCCAGTGTTTCACCACCCCCAGCGTAAAACATTTCTTCCTTATACCTAGTCTGAAGATACACGACCATGATTATTAAATATGTAAGAGGCAGAAGAAAATCTCTTTCCATATCCACAGGAAAAGGAAAAACGTCAATTGGCTTAACTGGCAGCAGGAGAAATTCAAGGCTTGTTTCAAGTGTCAAGCGCTGTTTGAGATGCCCTGGAGCATCCAAAACTCTAGTCGGCAGATCAGACACAGGATCCACAAGACACATGCACCTCTCTGGAGCAGTAGCTGTCGATCAGGTAGGGTGTCCCTAGAGCCCCCTGTCGTGATATGGGATGTCGCCAGTATGGGTAGGTGATCCAAGCACTTCTGTGGACCTCAGTTGCATTTGAGACATGCCAGGACAATCCTGCCTGGTTCCCCTTACTGAACCAGATCTCCTCTAAGGTCCTGTATCAGACCGACAGCCACCTGCAGATGCCTGGGATGCTCCAGGCAGTTTCCAAAAGTAGGGTGGGTTGAGCATAGTGTTTGTGTAGGTCAGTGGAATCACCATAAGTTGGACAAGCGTATGTCAAAAACAACAAGGTCCTTCCAACCTTACTCATAATACACATCTCAGCAATAAAAATAAATAAATAAATAAAACAATAGCCACGCATTGTCTAATATGTTTCCATGTGCATCAGTCCTAACATTAGACATCTTGGTTGTGCTTATAATACATGGAACACCATTATCTCCAGAAACCAGCATATAAGCAAAATTCAGATTTCCTTTTCTTACCCACGAAACAGCTGCACTACCAATTTTTTCCCTACGTTTCTTTCCCTTCTGTTAGGGGTACTGCTGATGGGAACAAGAATTTCTATCAAGAATCTGGAATATCCAAAACAGCACAACAAAATGTTGGGGTTTGGTATGATGGTGGGGATTCTGCTTTCAAATAAAACTCATCAATAAAGCTGATTTGCAGCAAGAAAAAATGAGCAAGGTCTTTTGAAACTCTAAAGTTTCATTAAAAATATCAAATTCCTGGATAACAAGAACAAGAGGGGAAAAGAAGGAAACACAAAAATGAGTTGTGCTAGAGAATTGCCATGAGCTCTGAGGGAGGAGAATTTCTCTCCAACCTGCTATTTGGAGAATGTCTTCAAAACCTTCCCACATACCACACAGCAGCAGATGACTTATCAAAAGATATTGAAAATGGGAAAACCACTGGTCAGAATGATAGCAATGCATGAAACATCAGTGGGTAGCTCAGCTCAGAAAGTGAGACAGGATAGTTAAACAAAATTATCCTAAAGTGAAATTCCTTAGATGTAAAAGACATTAAGTTGGGACTAAATTTAAAATTGCCTCTATTAAGTCCCATACTGTGTTTTAGGGCCAAAAAAAATCACAAATCAAGGTCATTGATGAGTGGCTTCCTTTAATTCCATTTACTGAGCTACTCTGGCCATGCCCTGAGGATGTGCGAGGAAGCAAAGCATCTCAGATACCTCAGCAAGCCCACATGCAAGCAGGAGGAACAGCGAGCTGCTGGAAATGCGGAACACGACCGGTGCCTCCGCACCAGAAACCAGCCAACACTGTGTCAGGAAGCCCTGCCTGAGGAGCAGAGGCTGGTTAACACCACGGTACAGCACCCCACCACAGCTCTGAAGTTTTCTACTGTGGAGATGAGGCCACCCAAGCAAAGTGCTTGCAAGCCGGCCGAAGACAGCCACACACTCTAACAATATCAACGTGGTATGGCGGCACCATTTTAAGGTATGCGGTAGAGCTCTGATTTATCATAGTCCTGCAGGTTTTTTATTTTTAAAAATATCCTGAGATATGTTCAAGTGTATAAAAACAGAAGACAGGCAGTCCTGACAATTAAAGCTTATATGCCTTATAACACAAACAGGAGAAAAATTAATTCAATTAAGCACATTCAAAGTTTGCCCATTTGTTATGAAACACAGCCAGGTCTGGAGAGGAGAAAAACAGTTGGGAAAAACTGCCACATTATAAATTTCGGCAGGACAGGAGATGGTGCACGGGGACATTTTAGCCAATAGTATCATGATGCACTCAGGCCCAGAAAGTGTAATTTTTAAGGTGCTCACAAAGCATATAAGCCATCATTTTTTAATTTTTCCTGCAAAACATGCATGCAAAATTGCACACCTATTTATCTACCTCAGCAGGGTTAAAAGTTTCTAGCTTTTGTGACAGAAAAAGGGCAGCACCACCAGATGCTTCAGCTTTTCCATGAAATTCCTCAAGGTTGTAAAGCCAAGCAAGTAGCAGGCACCTTGAGTCTGCCATTACGTGGTATTGATACAACTGCAGCATCCTCGGCAAACCTTAACTACAGAGGCTTGTGTCCACTCCCTGCAATTCCACCAGTCAGTTTTAAATGAAAAATTTTGGTTTAAGACATCGTTGATAGTAATACCTTAGTTCTTACTGATTTGTGATGACAGTATCTTCTCTGGTGAAGCATAAGAAGATATAAGAAGCCTGAAGTGAGAACAAAAAAATTAATTTTCCACTATTAACATGTCTTACCTTACGGAAATTATGACGATAGAGAAAATAAGGGAAGAAATAGAAAAAATTAACTCTAAAACTACAAGTAAATATGGCAAATGGACACTGTCCTAACCTTCAGGGTGTTCTGAAGGACTATGGAAACAAGACTCAGAATCAAAAAACAACTGCACTGAAAGCAAATCCAAAGACCCCTGCAAACCTCTATCACAGGATGCAAACGCCTGTAAAACGCTTACTTGTCACATTTTTAAAATATAACAGAGAAATGGGGCTGAACTGAAGTGTTCAATAAAAAACTCAAATTCCAGCTGATACGCATTGTAACAAGCAGCACATTGTTACGCTGCACTGATTTTTCATAGCCCCAAACATAACAGCCCTACTGAAATATAACAGTATATTTTGAGTAAAAATACTGCTTTGCATTTTGGCATCATCCTACAGCAAATCTCTCACGTAGCAGTGGATTACATCAGCCAACACCCCTCACGAAGCGCGATGCCATAATCCCCTGAGTAGGGATTAGGGCAGGCGCAGAGGGGCCATCCCAACCAAATATCTCACACTGAAAAGTCAGCAGCAGCAAACAGCCTGATGTGCTTCCTTACAAGATCCCATTTCACCCTACAGTGATTTTTAGAGATATCTTCCTGCGAAGATCTAAACCAAAATGTCCTTCAGCTAACTGCTGGTGGTAGCAATGGGCCCTACATTTTCATCCCGCACAATACCGATATGAAAAAAATCGTAGTATTTCTAAAAATTACCAAATAATTTGAGCAGATTTTAAACCTATTACAAGAGATACGAACAAAGGGATATTCATAGTGCTGAGAGGAAGACAAGCTGAAGGAAAGGAAGGAGAGCAGCAGTGAGAGAAGGAGCACATTGCTGTGCATGCCAGCAGCAGTGGAAAGTAACCTCATTTCTTCAGCGCTGCCTTCAGACCTTCTCTAAGCAGCTATTTTTCATTCCCCTTTCCCTGTGCTGGTGTAAAAGCAAGGGGACAAATGGCAGCAGGCATCTGCTTTTAAGGAGCAAAGAGGTTGCTGATGGGCTAACAGCGTCGGGGTGCCTGATGAATTTGGGAAGTGCTTGGTGTTTGCCAGGGAGAAGTGGGTGACGCACGGGGGACCACCCTGGTGCTGTGCGTCTGAATAATCCTGGTACCTCATTCTTAATTCCGAGCAATGCTAGGAGACAGCCAAGACGACTTGCCGCTGTGGGCTTTTTTAAAAAAATTGTATTTAAATTTGTATTTTAAATTTGTATTTTAAAAATACAAAGAATATTTTTCCAAAAAATAGAAAGCCTTCTGTACTATTTTTTTTAGCAGGATTTCACCCTAGTTAGATTTACTAATCCCTTTGAATCAAAAAGATTGTAAATGCTTGACAGAACTGCCTTGTCAGGAAGTAAAGCCAAGGAGTTGAAGCATTCAAAGAAAATTGGGATGTCAAAAAAAGACATCTCAAAATATTCTTTTGGCAGAGGGAAACTCCTACACGTGTTCCGAGCACCCTCTCAGAGGTAATGACTACCTAAAACCAGAGATGAGCACTTTGCACAAGCATGCTTTTGTATTTCCAAGTGCTGATTTAAAGCTTCAGCCTTATGAGCCTCTCACAGCAAAACCAGTGAGGTCCCCTCCTTCCAGTGCTCAGCCACTGTCCAAATCGCATCCCAGAAATGCAGAGTAGTGCAATCAAAAAATTTTATTCTACCTGGTTTATGGTCTCTTGTATCTGATATTGTCTTTCTGGTATTTATTTCTCAATCCTGAATCTTACAGTGAGCCGCCTTCCCCCTCTCTGGCATTGTGAATCTGATCTCTCCTGCAGTGTGGAAAAAGTGCACGGAGAAAATGAAAATGTGGAGAAAAGCCTAAAATTATTCATTCTTAATGGGTCCAGTGGGATCAATGAAGTTTAGATGCAGTTAGCATTGCAATCTTCTGTTTTTCCTGGTTTTGCAAAATGAATAGCAAATCTGAAGGTTCATTATAGTTAATTGCTTTTCATTTGGCCAGCAGAGTACACAGCATCAGAATGCAAAATTAATCTTACTAAACTTGTCCCAGTTGGCTTAATAACTAGTGTGACATTATAATCTATTAATTCTTGTTTCAAAAATCTAAAAGATAAATTATTTTACAAAACAAAGATAAATTATTTTACAAAACAAAATCAGTGTTTTATTTTTATACCATTGAAATTAATTTATTTACAGCATTCTGTGCCTAACACTCATAAATACCAATACCTTTAGTCAGAAAATGATACATTACACCAATCTTGCAATATGTTCTAATAAAAGCATTATTATCTCTACTGTGACAACGTCAGAGAAGAAGCAGAGAACAAAACAGAGAAAAAAAAAAAAGATGGTCCCTGCCCTATGTGCTTATAATGTAACTGACCACTAATTTGTTTGAGCAAAGCAGGGTGGCGGGTTGCACGCTCACACTTTGGAGTCAGGTTTGACGCTCCCCTGTGGTCAGCCCCGGTGGAAGCTCCTTTCTCAGGTTGCAAAGCCCGTTCAGCACCTCTGCAGTGATCTTGCGAGATGCTGTTAATACGTCCGTGAAACCACAAATAACAACTGGCCACATCTGTGCTGTACGGCGCGTGCCCTTCTGCCAGCACCATCCCAACGTGTTTCACCTTGTGTTTTTTCCCCCATGCAAGCCCCTTCAGGACGCAGCCTGGCCTATCGCGTCGCAGAGGGATGCTGATGCTGCAGACACCTCGCCTCCGCAGTGGTTCCCAACTGCGAGGGGAGCCTAGAGGGATGGAAATGAGCCCTCCAAGCAACTTCATCTCACTTCAGCACAGATGTCTCAGATAGGTCAGAAGAAGAGAGTTTGAGAAATGCTGTTTCTTCTGCTGGGGCTGGGAAGGCTCGCCACTGGCAATACGATGCGCAAGGAGAGTCCCGGTACCCACACGCCACCCACTGCACACAAGCACTGCCAGAGCACCCACCTCAGGAGACCACGACTCTGAAGATCTTTGGGGGGGTTACTTTATCACCTACTATTATTTTATACTCTCTAGATCATATTTTATTATATAAAATAAATTAATTTTGTGTTTCGTTTTGGCATAACAGATCTGATGCCTTCTGGTTTACGAACAGCTTTTTCTAACCAAATGTAACTGTGAAACTAAATTAAGGAAGAGTAGTACAACAAAAACAGTTACAAAAGACATCTGCATCTGAGATGGTCATTTTAGGCTCCTTTTATAGTCACTGGGCAGAAACAGGCCACGATTCATCTCATCCTAAAAATAACTGGCTAGAGAGGCATAGCTAAATTATGCTAAAGGATGATAAATATCCATTCTTCATATACATTTTTTGAGCAGCACAGACAAAATACAGCATTCATTGTATATTCAGTACAGTAATGTCTTTCAAGAGTTACAAGGAAAGCAAGTCTCCCCCAGATTAATACAGCTATTTTCATTTTTTGCAGTTAGAGGAATGTAGAGTGGACCCTTTCATAGTGTCAGTGACTAATACAGGAGAGTGAATTAGGACTGTCATTTTTATATATTAACACTGTCCTAATTCATATTGTTCTTGCTTTATCTGTCTGGATCTGGCTTCCACACTCTAGCTATAGATAGAGGACACTAAAGAAATAATGCACAAGAAGAACACCAAAGCTGAGGTTTACTTTGCTCTTCACTGAAAGCTTCAATGCCCCAAAGCCAAGAGAGTGTAAAAACAGTGACATGAAAGAGGTAACAAAACAGATGTTCAATACACAATGCTTTGGCTAAACCAGCAAGCGCAAAGAGGGAAAATCAGTAAAGAGAGGGAAGAGGCTAAAACCTCTTCCCCTGCCTGTCCTCAGCTATGTACAGACATTAATTACTACTTGCAGGATGCCAAGCTGTTTCACTCTCCTTTCTGCACTTGCAAAAGCCTGCTGAACCTATTGCTCTTACCTAATCCCATCCAATCCTTGTACTCAAAACATCACGGGCTTCATTACGAGTAGCAATTTTAGCACCCCGCTACCTGCAGCCTGGTGACTCTCCCTCCACAGGGTCCTATACGTACACTTGTAGGCACACAAGACACAGGCTGGACCACAGGAACAATGTGGTATCATTCTGCTGTATGAAACCCCAGATCCCATACTCCATACTAACAGCGTGCCTTTTAGGGGACTGAGTTTGAGCTGTTTTCTACTGAATCCGAAATGCCTGAAATCTGAGATCTCTGGGCCATCGTGGTACAGTTATGGCAGGGAACATGCTCCTGCAGCAGCTCTGGCAGGTGCTAGCAGAGTGGATTTTACACTCTGAGGTTGGAAGTCAGCTTCTCACCTCCTGAAACCAAAATGACTCAAATCTGATAATATCCACAGCCTGCCGCCATGCTCATCTCTGTTGTTGGGCTTTTAAGGACGACTGAACAAGCTGAGCTCAGTACTGAAAGGCTGCTGTTAGCATGATATTTTCTTTCTTATTTTAGGTTTCAGGAAGTCTGGATGGCTTCTTTTTTTGACACATGCAATCATTATGTTTTAACAGAGGTGAGACACAGGCAGCCCTAGACAAGTCCTTTGTTCTTCTTATAGCTCTTAACACACAGATAACATAAAGGACTGCAAAATATAAGATACCAGCTATACCGTTAGAGAACTGATGAGCAAGTAAAGTGCATTTATCGATACCCACAGAGGAAATGAGCCATATTTTTTGGCTTTTAATAGGAACCATTCAGTTTTGAAGAGCATGCACACTCCAGCTGTTCTCACTGGTGTGATAGTGAGAAGAAAAGCAATTCTGCTGTTTATCTGCAAGCAAAGTAAAGTGTTTTCCAAACAAAGGAAATCAGTATTAACAAAGGAAATCAATATTTCTGTGTATCCATGGACATGCATTCTATTTAGAATAAAACACTCATGCAGTTAACTGCATGTATGGTTGTTTCCATTTAGGAGCTTAGCACTTTAATTACACCAAAAATATTGGAGGCTAGATGAAGATTTGACAAAAAAAGCCCTAGTCGTTAAACCTTTTGATCTTAGTCTAACAAAAACAGGCTGTCAGTGAACAGCAATCTGATTATTTGTTCCTTGTCCGACCTGAAGAAGGGCAGTGGAACAAAGAATCCAGTGTTCAGGTGAGTCATGGTCACGGGTGAGAGCCACCTGGCAACGCCTCGGCGTGGTGAGGACTGAGATAACCTACCTCATTTCTGGAAAGTAACCAGAAGCAAAAGTGACAATTATATCCATGTACCCGACTAATGGGACTCAGCTGCCATTTGTAATATGAGTACATAACAAAACAGAAGTATTCTGATAGCCTGACCCGCTTCTGGAGAAAGAGGAGTGTTCAGCATAACTATTTTATAACAATATAACGATTTTTCCAATCGTGTCTTTTTCTGTGCAGACTTTGTCTCAGTTATCTGTGCTTATCTTACCCTGGGACATGATCACAGTAACAGAAGGTAATACATAGCCAGGGCAGAAAACTGCTCCCAAATAAGGCCAACAGTATGAAAACCAGGTCAACTGAGATCTAGTGTGGTCCCCAAACTTTTCCCAAGGTGACCCCATGGGTCTGAATTTCACTTCTGTAATTGAATTTCACCTGTGTCTTTGACCCCTCTGTTCTAGGAGACACTGATCGTTTCAAGTTAGTGATAAAATCCAAGCTGCTGGTTTTAACTCAGAATGTCCAGAATGGTCTTTGGGGCCTGGTATAGGCTACCAAAGAACCTATGCCTCTTCTTGTTCAATGCTGTCTTATTTAAAATTGGCAGTAGCTTTTGAGCTAGAAGCCTACCCTTCCTAGAAAAGAAGGACATTGCCAGCAGTGAGTTTCATTAGCTAGTACATGTGTTACTCTTCAGGGCACTTTTCTCTCCAAAGCTGGGCTGAAGATTAAGGAAAGTTCTTTACTACATAGGTCAAGTTTCTTCTCTTTGCTTTAGTCCATTATTTTAAGGATTTACTCTGGATACCCATGCATGGGAGATCAAATTAATTCTGTATTAAACTTAGAAGAGAATAGGGAACACCATCTTCAGAGATGAAGAAAATCACTTCATTTTACCCAAACATATGTAGTAGCCTGGCCAAGGATGGGTGACGATGGCTGCCACTAGCACCAAGCAGATCGCTGCATTGCTGTTTGCTCCAAGAGGCAATGGCCTGCTGTCCTGATCCAGCACCTCCTCTTCCCCATGGCTCCCAAGACCATACGTGCTTTGCTGTGTGCAGACATAAACACATTCTTCATTGCCAAAGTGTGTGCCTGGGGTGGCAAATGAAATGTAGCAGATGATGGTTAGAGCATCAGGTCATTGAAAATCTTGGTGTCCCCCTGAAAATCTGAGTACGATGAGACATGACCATCACACACCTCTCCTCTATACAGGCTGTATCTAAGTGGTGGAGAATAGAAACCTGTCTTAGAATCATAGAATCATAGAATCATTGAGGTTGGAAAAGACCTCTAAGATCATCGAGTCCAACCGTCAACCCAACACCACCATGCCCACTAAACCATGTCCCTAAGCGCCTCATCTACACGTCTTTTAAAAACCTCCAGGGATGGGGACTCCACCACTTCCCTGGGCAGCCTGTTCCAATGTTTCACCACTCTTTCAGTAAAGAAATTTTTCCTTACATCCAATCTAAACCTCCCCTGCCGCAACTTGAGGCCATTTCCTCTCGTCCTATCGCTTGTTACTTCGGAGAAAAGACCAACACCCACCTCACTACAACCTCCTGTCAGGGAGTTGTAGAGAGCGATGAGGTCTCCCCTCAGCCTCCTTTTCTCCAGGCTGAACAGTCCCAGTTCCCTCAGCCGCTCCTCATAAGACTTGTTCTCCAGAACCCTCACCAGCCTCGTTGCCCTTCTCTGGACACGCTCCAGCACCTCAACGTCCTTCTTGTAGTGAGGGGCCCAAAACTGAACACAGTATTCGAGGTGCGGCCTCACCAGTGCCGAGTACAGGGGCACAATCACTTCCCTACTCCTACTGGCCACACTATTTCTGATACAGGCCAGGATGCCATTGGCCTTCTTGGCCGCCTGGGCACACTGCCGGCTCATGTTCAGCCGGCTGTCAACCAGCACCCCCAGGTCCTTCTCTGCTGGGCAGCTTTCCAGCCCCTCTTCCCCAAGCCTGTAGCGCTGCATGGGGTTGTTGTGGCCAAAGTGCAGGACCCGGCACTTGTCCTTGTTGAACCTCATACAGTTGGCCTGGGCCCATCGATCCAGCCTGTCCAGGTCCCTCTGCAGAGCCTTCCTACCCTCGAGCAGATCAACACTCCCACCCAACTTGGTGTCGTCTGCAAACTTACTGAGGGTGCACTCAATCCCCTCATCCAGATCATCAATAAAGATATTGAACAAGACCGGCCCCAGTACTGAGCCCTGGGGAACACCGCTCGTGACCGGCCGCCAACTGGATGTAACTCCATTCACCACAACTCTCTGGGCCCGGCCATCCAGCCAGTTTTTGACCCAGCGCAGAGTCCACCTGTCTAAGCCGTGAGCCGCCAGCTTCTCTAGGAGAATGCTGTGGGAGACGGTGTCAAAGGCCTTGCTGAAGTCCAGGTAGACCACATCCACAGCCTTTCCCTCATCCACTAGGCGGGTCACCTGGTCATAGAAGGAGATCAGGTTGGTCAAGCAGGACCTGCCTCTCATGAACCCGTGCTGGCTGGGCCTGATCCCCTGGTTGTCCCGCTCATGCCTTGTGAGCGCCCTCAAGATGAACCGCTCCATAATCTTCCCTGGCACCGAGGTCAGGCTGACAGGCCTGTAGTTCCCCGGATCCTCCTTCCGGCCCTTCTTGTGGATGGGCGTCACATTGGCAAGCCTCCAGTCTTCCGGGACCTCCCCCGTTAACCAGGACTGCTGATAAATGATGGAGAGTGGCTTGGCGAGCACCTCCGCCAGCTCCCTCAGCACTCTCGGGTGGATCCCATCTGGCCCCATAGACTTGTGAGTGTCCAGGTGGCATAGCAGGTCATTGACTGCTTCCTCCTGGATTACGGGGGGTTCATCCTGCTCGCCGTCCCCGTCTTCCAGCTCGGGGGGCCGAGTACCCTGAGGAGAACTGGTCTGCCTGTTAAAGACTGAGGCAAAGAAGGCATTGAGTACCTCAGCCTTTTCCTCATCCTCAGTGACAATGTTCCCCCTTGCATCCAATAAAGGATGGAGATTCTCCTTGGCTCAAGGAGATAGTCTTCTATCTACCCTGGGGCTATGTGCTTCTCTGCCACTTTGAGCTTCTTTATTAGTTTGAAGGAAAATTTCCTTAAATTTTGCTAAAAACCTATACTGATATATATTGATCCTGTTAAGAGTCTTCTTCAGATATTGAAGAAAAGCTGCCTTTCAAAGACAGGACAAAGCTTATTTTGCAGCCCAGAATCCCACAATGTTGTATTTGTGATGTTAAGTACTTTGACTACATTTTTTGCCTGATTCAAAGTTTACCTAAAATACTTTGGCACATGTCCTTTGTAGAACATCCCACCTGAAAATAGCAGAGCAAGTGGTTTTACTATTTTTATTCCACAGTACCAGCTTCTTGACACAGCCAAGGTTCTTGTATTGTAGACCCTCCGAAATGCAATCCATAAGGTCATGCTCGCTGCAAACAAAGGCATACAACACGGTATTATTTCCTGCAGATCCTGTTCTGTTTGCGCTGTAACTTGTGCGATCGCAAAGATCAAAGAGATGCAAAGCACCAGAAGTATGTAAATATATTATTAAATTAATACAATGTAAACAGTGTGCATGGAAAGAACAGTCTGACCTTATTTCACTTTCTGCTGCTTTCAGAACAAACACCACGTCAGCGTGGTCACTCTGGTAAGTATTGCAGCAGTCCTATTGCTGTGTCCTCCACGATAATTTCTGTGGCCATGTAGGCAAATACAGCACTTACACGTAGGGTGATACACCAAGAAAGTCTCTGGAGAGATTTCCCTTGTGCTTTGGTGAGTCTTGGGTGAATAGATGCCTTTAACTTAACCAAGTCAAGCTTGTGGGGAAGTGCTGGCACGAAGAAGACGTTCCCATCTCCACCGTGCCACGAAGTTCCTCTCAAAGGCAAAATGCAAGGGATGTGGATGAGGATGGGGATGGGAATGAGGATGGTAGCATGCACTGCGCTGCCAGGAGAGAAGTAAGAACTCCCGTGAGAGCCTCAGCTTAGCAAAGATGCCCGTGGCTTATCCCGGCAGAGGTCACGGATCCAGGATAATTTAATACAGCGCCTCTTTCTTTTTTTTTTTGACTGCCATGCACTCCTGCAGTCTCTAGCATCAGCTTCTTCATGCTACCATAGTAGCTTTTTCTCTATACATCTCAAAGCACTTTATTAATGGGGAAAAATATCTCACAATCCCCCTAGGAAACAAGGTTAATATTAGGGCCATTTACAAACAGAGGGCTTCTTTGCAGCTTACTGTGATCAAAGTGAGGGGAAAATAAGAACAAGGAATGGTTTGGGAAGGTCCCGTCTTACTCCTTTGTTGTGTTCTTAGGGGGAAGGAGCCAGCTCTCCCAAACCCACGAGCACCCCATCACCATTAATTACTACCATCTCTGAGCCCAGATAAGAACTGATCATAAGCTACATCTACCTATTTTGAGTACACTTTTGTGTGAAGGATATTTGTGAGCATGCACACAGATCTGCAGTGTAAGGCTGAGTGGAGACCCTCCCCACCGCAAATTACACGCTGGGTCACCGACTGAAGGAGGAGCCTAAGTGCTGGGAAGATATCTATCCTAGAAATTAGCACTGCTATCTCCAGGAAAGTCAGAGAAGAATGACTTCCAACTAGTTAGAAATATGTAAGACTTCAGAAAAAGATGAAATCTACTTGTGCCTCCCGAACTATTCCTGACAGGAGACTCTCTATACAGCTATCTTGCCTTCTACGCTTCTTCTTCTATGCTTTTTGTGACTTGAACGAATATGCTGCCTTAATGCTTTAAAGGATATTTTAAATTAATAGGTACTTGCCTTGCATTTTACCTCAATCTGCATCCAAAGAAGCGTGGCCAGCAGGTCGAGGGAGGTGATTCTGCCCCTCTACTCTGCTCTGGTGAGACCCCACCTGGAGTACTGTGTCCAGCTCTGGAGCCCTCAGCACAGGAAAGACACGGACCTGTTGGAGCGAGTCCAGAGGAGGGCCACGAAAATGATCAGGGGATGGAACACCTCTCCTATGAGGAAAGCCTGAGAGAGTTGGGGTTATTCAGCCTGGAGAGGAGAAGGCTCTGGGGAGACCTTCTTGCAGCCTATCAGTACTTCAAGGGGGCTTAGAAAAAAGATGGCAGCAAACTTTTTAGCAGGGCCTGTCGCGACAGGACAAGGGGGAATGGCTTTAAACTAAAGGGGGGTAGATTTAGACTAGATATAAGGAAGACGTTTTTTACAATGAGAGTAGTGAAGCACTGGCACAGGTTGCCCAGAGAGGTTGTAGATGCCCCACCCCTGGAAACATTCCAGGTCAGGTTGGAGGGGGCTCTGAGCAACCTGATCTAGTGGAAGATGTCCCTGCCCATGGCAGGGGGGTTGGACTAGATGACATTTAGAGGTCCCTTCCAACCCAAACCATTCTATGATACTATGATTCTAATGACAAGGCACTTCTCTCACAAATCATGGTGAATCTGTATCCCAGAATACCAGGACACTTGAACAAAAGCCCAAGTTCCCACCACTTTCTTCAGCAGAAAAAAAGGACAAAAAAAGACTGCCTTATATAAATTGCAGAGACTAGTTTGAGAGCTGTTATCATAAGAGAAGAGCAGAAAAAAATGTATAACTGGCATAGAGAGAGGATCACACCTGGATCCTGTGAGTTCCCAAGTAGCTTGTCACACCCAGGGAGGCAGCAAGCAGATCCACCTTGTTGCACTGGGAAGGGCAGGGACACAGATGAAGCTCTTTCCACTCCATTGGGCAGCTGGAATAAGTCCAAGGATCAAATGAAATAGTTTCAAGAAGGTGGTGACCCCTTCTGCACCAGCTGTGTGTGGATAGCATGTCCATATACCCTCATGGCTTGAAGAAACTGAATTCCTGTTATTATCAACATAAACACATAGCACAAGTTGCCTTTTGAGGAGACAATGAAATATCTAGAATATGGTCCTAAGAGTCAAGGCCAGGAAAGATGCCATGGCTGGTCACAGGACTTTGAAACCCCTCAGATACCTCTCTCATGTTTTATACCAGACTTTGTATAGAGGCTGAAGCAAAGACAAATTTTTGTGACATTTTCACTAAAGCCATACGCTCTTTTAGCTTAATGCTAATGCTGAGTTTTCATCATATAAACCAAGTAACCTGAGATGTAATTGAACTTATTTTCTTTTAGCAGAATGGAGAAGTACCTGTAAAATCAGGTGATTGACAGCCCTGGAAATTAGAGTAGACTGTCTCGCTGATGTTACTTATCCTGCTCTGGTAAAACCAGACGGGTGAGATGCCACCAAAACAAATGCATACTTTTCCTTTGATCCAGCAGTAGCATTTCAGAAGGATCAATATAGAAGGCTTTAATGTACTGTAAACACCATGAGAAACAAGATGAATCCAGGAGCACAAAGTGGTCAGACCCCTCAGTGAGAACAAAGCCAGTGTTCCCTTGTGGTAATGTCTTGGGCCAGATTCAGGCTCCACAAAACCAACCAGATACTTTCTGTTCTGTTACAGACCTGTCAGTCACCCAGGCCATATTTCTTCAGCATTTACGTGTGCATAGGTATGTCTAGATTGCAAGTCCAAGGGAGGACTTCAGTTTTCCTAAGAACACCCTGGTGAATGCAGTAGGGATGCATGGAGACAGGACTTGAAGCAGGTGCTTCCAATCTAAATACAGATTCCTACAGATGTGCAAATCAGGTTTAATTTCAGTATCAAGGTGTCCTGGTTTCAGCTGGGATAGAGTTAATTTCCTTCCTAGTAGCTGGTACAGTGCTGGGTTTTGGATTTAGGAGGAGAATAATGTTGATAACAGACCCATGTTTCAGTTGTTGCCAAGTAGCGCTTACACTAGCCAAGGACTTTTCAGCTCCCCATGCTCTACCGACTGAGAAGGCTGGGGGTGCACAAGAAGCTGGGAGGGGGCACAGCCAGGACAGCTGACCCCAACTGGCCAAAGGGACATTCCATACCATGGGACGTCATGCTCAGTACATAAACTGGGGAAAGCTGGCCGGGGGTCCGCTGCTCAGGGACCGGCTGGGCATCGGTCAGCGGGTGGTGAGCAATTGCATTGTGCATCACTTGCTTTGTATATTATTATTATTATTATTATTATTATTATTATTATTATTATTATTATTATTATTATTATGACTACTATTATATTTCAATTATTAAACTGTTTTTATCTCAACCCATGAATTTTCTCACTTTTACTCTTCCAATTCTCTCCCCCATCCCACCGGGGGCCGGGGGGAGTGAGCAAGCAGCTGTGTGGTGCTCAGTTGCCAGCTGAGGTTAAACCACAGCAATAAGCCAGACAGTACCACCCTCAAAGGCTGCCAGACTGAGCCCAACTACACCCGTGGGCACAGAGTCTGGGCAATGATTAACAATCGATGCCGGACTTTGTTTCACTTTTATAAATACTATCGAGTGGTCGGTGAAGCAAGTCGATAGGGAGGAAGCAGCTATAACTCCATCACACTGTGGCAGAGGTCATCTATCTTGGTTACCATGAAGGGCATCCAGCAGGACCACGAGGAGGTGTGACCTCTGCAGCTCTGCCCAGTTAGTAACTATGACCCTGTCTTAAGAGAGTCATAGTTACTCTCGCCATATGATCTGCCATTGTACCCACTGCCTGTCTGTGCAGAAGCACTGTACCCACAAATAACACTGCTCAAGTATGTAGACAAGCTACAAGATGCAGGGTCATAGGAGGAGCAGGCATCTCACAGAGCTGAACCATATGGTCAGGTCTGTCTCTGCATCCCTTAGGCAGATGTGAGCATCAGATCTGAGCCATCAGCGCTCCCAGCACAGAGCTCACTGCCCCCTCCAGGCCCTACGCATCTGCTAGAGGAAAGTGGATGGCCTCAAGGGCACGTTATAACAGTCCAGATCCCTTTGCAGTTAAGCAGGATCAAGCAGGTGAACAAGTTATGGGAAGAGGCACAAGATGAGTGCTCTGAGGCAGTCAAGGATCGAACTTAAACTTGCGGAGAAGCAGGTGTTCAGAAAAAAGAAATGGAGATTTCCCCATTCCCATTCCCGATACTGTCATGGGGAACATTACAGTGCAAATATGGAGAGTTTCTTCAATCCGCTGTTTAGGGTCGCTTGCCTCCTAGAAGCTCTTCTGTTCTTTGGGTGTGATTAGCTTTGGTTAAGGCAAGGAGATACATCACTCAGTTCTTCATCTCACTTTCCTTCTGTTCCCAGCAACTTGGTAACTCTCCAGCCTGGCTATCCACAATCCCAAAAGGCCACCAAAAAAGAAAATCACATATGTACCTGTTGTTTCATGATACTACTTTTCTGTTGAGTATCACAACTCGCCAGGCCAGACTAACCTGCCCAAGCGGCTGAGATGGAGAGCAGTCCATTAAGAGGGAAATGAGAGCAAGATGTGGAAGATGGCCCACAGCAGAAATATAACAGATAAGTGCACAGGGAGACACATCAATCACTAGAGCAATAGGATCTGGTTTTAAAACTGTAAAAAGTCTATCCAAGTACCTAAATAGCATATCTAGCTGTCCCACAGCCAGCAGACACTGTTTAAAGAGTCCATAGCTTAGCCAGCTGCAGAGGCTAGGCAGCTGTTGACAGCTTGTAGAGTTGTAAGAACATTGGCGATACAAAAAGGTTGGTTAAAATCACTTCAGCCCTTGAGGTGATGTTGAGAGGAAGATTTTTCCCACAATACGTCACAAGTCAGTAACGAGTGCGAGGAAAGTGGCCTATGCCTCTGTGCCTCAGGCATCTACAAAAGGGAGGAACAAGATTCATCTTTCTTCTGAAACACTGGAGATGAACCTTAACTTGTTGTTCAGTGCCCTGATGGTCCTACTGATGATACTCAACCTAGAGGCTGAGTGGATCTTCTATCTTGTTTGCATGCTCAGGGTAAAATTACTCCCAGATGTAAGATCAAAAAGGAACACACACACCCCCCCCAGCCCCTGTCCTGGTCAGGTCACCAGGGCTGCTAGTCAGCCTCCCAGGCTCCTGCAAGCTTTTCATCTAACATATTTCTTTTACTGCTTTGGTGATGTCCTTGCTTTCTCCTGCTCTCTTTCAGTTGCTGCACATGGGAAAAAGCTTATGGGGCTTTTCCGGCTTGTTTCTGCAGGTTTTAGGCATGGGAACATTCTGAGGCTATGGAAAAGCCTGTGCCTGTGACCAAAAGGGTCTCTTTGCATGTTTTATTGTTAAGTTCCTTGCATTCTTCAAATTCTTTAGGCAATGGGGTTCAAAGTACTTCAAAACTTAAAAAAAAAAAATTATTTGGTGACATTTGTTTATCATCTTCTCCATCTCACACATGGAGTCAAGCCCAGGTCTGCCACTCATTCATACTACCTGCAGTGATGGTGCCCTTGGGGGCTGCTCCAGAGTGATGTAAGCCAGTGGTCAGAAGGGACATAAGATGCCCCAGGCTTTAGCATCTGCCCAGGTACTGTGTGGACAGAAACATGGACCAGAATCCTCCCATTACTCTGTCCCACCTGTCCCGGTGCTGCCACCCAGTAGAGAGCAGGCACGGGGTACGTCCCCGAAGCCCTGTACAACATTGCTGCAAGGGCTGGGCAGGATTTGTCAGCAACTCAAATGGGGTAAGAAGACAGAGTTTTGGGGTGTGCATTGGACTTTGGACGACTCCTGACAAACCAGTTGTTAATGGTATTCCACTATTGCTTCTCAGTGATCTGCAACCCACCATGAAGCAGAGCTATAAAAAGAACATGGGTCTTCCTCGCTCCTTGACTCCGAGCAGGAGGCCAGATTTCCTCTCCTCTGTATCAGTAGGTGCAGAAAAAAAATGTTTACTAAGAACTCACCAGCTCCTGTGGATTACTCCTCACTTCAATAACTCTCTAATTAGTAGAAACAGAAATGACTAAACTGTAATGACAAACTACAATACAACTTCAGGCAAAGAATCTGAAGGGAAAACTAAATACCAAAACCAAAGGAATGATATGTTCTATAAACCTAAAGTTATTTCTTTAATGTGGCTTTCCAAAGACGTAAGTAATTGGTACATAATATTCCAAGAATGAAATGAAGCACCTCAGGAGGTAAAGGTGGGCATGCTGGCTTCCATCAGTTGAGAGCTTGACATTGTATTTCTAGTTATTTGTCAACTCCAAAGCAGAAAGATACCTCCTACGGGAGAGGTTACTCACAAAGGGACTGCTAGAATCAACGAAGTTCCAGGAAGCATCTTTCCCTCTAGGGTTAATATGGAAATAAAAGAAACAAAACAGACTCCTCATTTTTTTCATATTAATTGGGGCTCTCCAAGTGAACATTTCAGTTGCCATCCCTGTCCCAGATAATCTTTCTTTTTCTGGTTTTATTGATGTGAATTGCCTCCTTTCTTTTGCTGCTGATATGCAACCTGCACCTTCCTGTGCTGAGCATGGCCACCCTAGTCCTCTCCCTCTAGCAGGTTTTACAAGATATAATGGGTATTTGACTGAAAATTGAATATTCAGTTCCAATGCCAAGAATAAATAAAAGTTATAACTTGTAGGATTAAATTACCTTAATAACTTGACAAGAACTCAGCAGAATGCTCACTTTTTACATTGTGAATAAAGCATTATTTTTAATGATTGATTTTATCCATTACTAAGGGCAGATACAAGCTGAGTGAAATCCTGGTTCCAGTGAGAGCAGTGTCAAAACTCCTACTGAAGTTAAGTGGAGCCATAAGCACCTTACCTTCCGATAAGTAGCCATAGTTTTAGTTGGATTATTGTCTTCTGCAACACTTTGGAAGGCTCATATTCTACAGGGCAGTTGTGTTTCACCAGAGGCAACCTCAGCTTACAAGAGGGAAGAGGGCAGGAGAGGGCATGCATTTTCTCTCCTCTCCTACAATAATCCCAGATAAACTAGCAATTCTCCAGCTGTGAAAAAAAGACTGAAACTAGCCTATGCCTCCCCTTGTGTTCAGTCATCTTTCTTTCAAAGGTTTAAGAAGGTTGTACACTGGGAAGCGTGATTAGGAGAGAGATCTTTGTCTTTCCCTTCATTAACCTGCTGCACACTCAAGCTCCCTCTTGAGCTCACACGCACACTGGCTCTCATAGACGTTTCCATCTTCACCCTCCTCCAGCACTAAGAGCATCGCCCAGACCGAGGATGGAAAAGGGACAGAAGATTGCAAAAGAAGAGACAGAGGAGCTGGCGGTAGCCTTGTTCTCCTCTTTTTGTCACACAGGGCAGAGGTAGAAACAAGCAGATAAAGCCCAGGATGCAAGCAGCTGCCTGCAGCTGTGTATGCCCGGAGTCTCTCCGGAAATCAAATGTGCTCCTGCAAAAGTGAGGATCAGCCCCAGAGCACCTAAAGTGAAGTCTGCAGAAGACAGGCCCCAGTGCTTCCGACCAGCCCTATATTCACAAATAACTTGTCTACAACTAGAGCAGAAACTTCTATAGCAAAAACCTCCCGGTTCTTAGCTCAGTGCTACAAACACACAAACAACTTCCTTTTCCCAGTGACACCAGTGAAAAATATTTTTTAATTCTTGTTATTATTTTAAAGTACTTTTGTAAAATGGTAGAATACATTTAGGATCTGTATTTAAGAATAAAATCTAGGTTTGACATAATGGCAGCACAATGGAATAAAACGCCACTCTGAATTACGAGAAAGAATAATTCAGCGTCATGCAGGCTCTAGCTTTTCTCCAAAGATTCAGTGCAGAAAACATTCCTTACCGCAGGTACTGTAACAGACAGGGCGGTGAACCTGTGGTTTTTCATTAATATGCCTGATGGTGATTATCAGAGCCTGAACCCAGCACAAATTCTGCTTTAATTAACCTAACTCATATTTTCACTGAATGAAGTCTTTGTGTTCAAGTCCATCTCTATGATTCTATGACTGAGATAATATAGCAGTGGGAATCTTCAGGAGTACCTGACAAAATCATCTTCACCAATAAACAGAAAACTCACAGCACAAAGTCTCAGCCTTAAAATCTGACGAGGTTTCACTCCAGGCTGGGGTCTCGAACAAAATACTACCATAAAACACGCTTCTCTATTTTGTCTTCAGCCTCTACTGCTTACTTGCATTTATCCCAGGACTACTGCAAAATCCGACCAAAATTCTCAGCAAACATCCATATATTAACTTTTCTATTCTTAGCTCTGCTTCTCCAAAGTCAGAAGCTCTTCTCTCCAAAGTGAGAAGCCATCAGAGCCACAGGCCTGTGCACATTTGAGGAGCAACGCGTGAAGGACAGAGAAAGGCAACTAGCATTAAGCCAAGGAAAATGTTTGGGACCGGAAGGGAAATAAAAACGTTCAGAGCCTTAACCTCAGGAGGCCGTTCCGGTTCAGAAACAGATGTAAGCATGAACACAAGCACGACTCTGAACCTATGTATGTTCTCTGTTTTTAACTGGGGCTAGAGTCAGCATTTCCAAGAAAATTCTCTTTGTTCACAGTTAAGAATTTAAAATGTATATCCATGCTTTCCTGCAATTGCAAGCCTTTTTTTTTTTTTTAATTTCGGTATCATTTTTCCATTTTAAATACAACTTTGCCTTTAGGACAATTATTTTGCTGCATTTCATGTAGTCCTGTTGTGCTTCCTTCAAATAAATCAATCATCTTTAACACTGCACAAAGTTATGTGGCAGCATTATGAATGCACCAAAATATATTCACAATCCGATAATCTATGCTTTCTGTTTGCAATCATCTTTCTGCCTTCTGCTCATAAACAAGATGGCCAATTTCCAGTCATAGGTACTCTTGTGATCAGGATCTCAGAGCCATAGTATGCCACAACTTGGGCATTGCTAGTGCTGTTTCTTCCTGGACTGAGCTTCCCATCATCCAAAATACCTAGAGCGTCTTTTACACCAGTGGCAAATTTGAGGATGCAAATGCAGAATTGTCTTCCATAATGCATACAACGAACCCGTGGGCTGATTAACTTCAAAAGACGGTTTAATAAATAGAGAGAAATGCAAGTTTCAAATTTTGGACCATCTTTTGATAGTTATTAAAAGAATATTATTAAAATATTGAGTGTTACTGAAATAAAGTCCAATTTTTACTCTGTTTGCAAAATTTAAACTCGTGCAATTATAATTCCAAGGACCTAAAATCATTGAAGGACTTTAGAGAAGTATTTACTCCTTAAGAGAAAATTTTCCAATTAAAAGGGGCTCGTAGCTTTAGGATGCTTCCTGAACACACCAAGCACCTTACCGCCAGCAGTGCCAAATCCCTGCAGCTCTCAAAGCGCTCCTGAAAAACAGGCTTTGTCTTATTCCTCTCAGATATTCTTTGGGGTGAGACTCCCAGGAATAGCTGCCACTGTGCCAAATTTAGGCTTAAGTAATTAGCTCAAGTTCATAAAGCAAAACATCTGCAGAATGTAGAATAGACATACTCTGGCCTCAAGTATTGTTTTTAAACCGACCATACATAAGAAAATACAGAATTATACAGATCATAATTGTTAAACCGAGGTGGTTACAAGCGACACCTGAGTAACTCAAATAATGACTTTTTTTACTGATTAGAAATAGGCTTTTATCCTTGGATCCTGATTTGTCTTTAGTTAAATACCACTTAAATCCATGTTAAGTCATTGTGTTCTCGTCAACAGATTTTAGATTGAGTCAGCTCTATGCTCCCTACAAAGGACTGTTTACACTCTTAAAACAAATACCATTTTATATGACTGTTGGATAGAGAGCTGTGCAAGTCAATTTAATCAAGTGTAACTCACTTTTTAAGAGTTCACCAAACAAGCTTGAACAAATGGTACCCAATGTTTGGCAGAAAAATATTTCCACTGGTTTCCGCAACCCAGAGTTCAATCACGTCTGGAAAACCAGCAAAAAAACGTTTCCCCTCTCAGGCATGAGTAAACAAGCAGTCAGTTTAAGCTCTAGTTACAAAAGTTAAATATGATGGTGCTACAACATCAATCACCTGATGGGGGGAAAAGTGAGGACTGTAGCACTTACCCCATCCTGGCTGGGCTGGAAGTTTCAGAAATGCTGAAACTTCTCAATACTATGCACCAAGCAGTACAGAAGATGAGTAAAGAGAGAGGTAAGCAATCACCCGTGCTGCAATCGGTGTTAACAAAAGCTTAGGGGAAAGAGCTTTGGGCCCTTTGTCTTTTGTTGCTCAGCTGAAGACAACGATGAACAAGGATGAAAAAAGCTGCAGCTAAAAAGGTAGCTGTAAAACTACGTGCTGAATATCAAAATAAACACAATCTCAATTTCATTTTGAAATTTAAGGGGGGGGAAAATCCAACCACATTCAAATTCCCTGTAGGTCAAGAGACATTTTTTGTTTTATTTGAAATTACATTTTTCCAGCAGACATCCAACTTCAATAAATGCTCCTTTTCATATGGAAAATAACTCAGCACAGCCTCTCCTATGAAAATATTTTTCTCCTGGCACAACCAGGTTTCATTCCCAACGTCAGACGGTCTGACTTCTTTGAGGACAATCGGCCACTTCTATTGATTAAACAAACACGAACAGAAATGTGCTCTCTTTAAAAAGCAGTTTTCTACAGCTTTCATAACACAGAAAGAAGACGAAATAAAATAATAGGGTCATTTTGTGCTACTCCCTTTCTTTAATTTTATTGAGTGTCAATCTAAATAATTAATACAAAGTTACTTCATTCTATGAAGACTAAGAGACTTTAGAGTAAAAAATTCCCTGAGATACAATATGTAACTTAAAGGATCACATAATTCTCTATTCCATTTACACCATAATCAAAAAGCAGTATTATTTCTTCTCCTTATAAAAACCAGAAAATAATGATCTTCCTTTCTCTCCTTCCACCCCAATATTTTAAGGCATGGAATAAAACACTTTATCAAAATTTATTCAAAAAGTTTTTTCTACTTAAAATAGAAAATACATTTGCCTAATTTTTACAGATCGATTATATGCATCACCTGCAGTATCTTGTGGAGTCTGGTACCTGATCTACAATCCAATTTGCTCATACTTTTTATTCACCATTGAACTTGGGCTCTACAAAGTGAATTACAAAAGCCAGTCCTTAGCTTATAAGGGTACACTAACTATTAGCCTGTGGAGCAGATGAGCCAAAAACCAAACTAGATTTATAGAGATGCTGTATTACTGACTTCAGCAGCTGTAGACCAGGGCTGAATTTCCTCCCAAATCCAAAGGGAAAAGCGTGCAACGCTAACGCAAGAACTATGAAACTGGAAAAAGCTTCTTTTCTCCCAAAGCAAGAGCTCTGCAATCATTAGTACAAGACTGCAGCTTTCATTATACAATTCTTGAATATACTCAATGCATAACTTACTAATACAGCACAACTGCGAATATCTTATTCAAACATGATGCTTTAATTATTGCACAGCTCTTTTCTGAATTTTACAAAACTCTAGTTCATCCAAGATTTCAACTGCTTTTCTTAGAGAGGCTGAGAAAAAAGTACCGGTTGTGATCTTTGGAAGTTCCCATGCTCCTGTAGCCTGATCTTCTGCCTGTGGCATTACCAATGATTACACAGAAGAACTGTGTGCCTGGAAACTTTCAGAAAATGCTAAAAAATTTAGGAGGACTGAGAAAAATGCACTAGTTTCAGCAGCCTGATAAAAAGTAGTGCAATCTTAAATATTAGTTCATGACTTTTAAGATCGGGTTTTTGTATACATTTACATGAACTGTGATAAAAACTAAATAGAAAAAAAGGATGCTTCAAAGGGAGATAGATTCTATCATCCTGACACTTAGCTATTACTGTTAATGCTATACTTTAATTAGATTTTTAAAATTATCAAAACCAATTTTATGAGAGTAGTAACCACTGCTACAGAAACAGATGAGCGTGCCATGAAGAATATGCTTTTGCTAAAGCACAATCACTTAAGACCCGTTCAAGTGAAAATGCAGCGTTAGGGACCATCCCTACTACACTCCACATTGCGTTGACTGTCTTCTTTCCCAATAGAATTTCTACAGCAACTCTGGCATTAACAACAGAAAGGTTCATGAAGTACTTTCAGCCATCCTTCCTTGCACAAAAGCAGAAGGGAATAAACATAGGAGCCAGCAAGATCTGATCTGGCAAATTTGTGCAAATTATTAATAAACTTCACCATTATTAGATTTTTTTTCCAATAATCCTTGGTTCCATGCTTACCTAATCATGGGGAACATCTAATTTAAAATAAATTACAGTAGGCTGCCAGCTCATAAATCTTAAAAGCACCTACCCAACATCCCTTACTGCTCAAGTCAAATCTAATCCTTTTCTAACCTAAATATGACTCACAAATGCCAGTAAACTCACCTGTTCCGATGCCCATCTTTTATTTGCAACTGAATTCCTTCTTTCCCCACCTGTTCTGTGCCCACGAGTTTATTCCGAGTGAAGTGTCTGGGTAACTCCATGGATTATCCAGCTCCTTAAATAGGAGCTGGACGAATCCCTTAATCATTTGTGCAGGACTCTTGTGGGTTATCATTTTTTGCCACCAAACCTTACAGTTGCAAAGGGCAGGGAGGGCTCAGCTTCCTGAGGATGTGTAATTGCAATTGAAGTTTCTTTCGGGATTTCACGAAGCAAGATTACACGTAACCAAAAAGTAACCATACACCGACTACTAGAAAGACTCCAGCAAAATGGCAGAGTCTGAAAGGGAATAACTACTGTAAATGCTCCCAGTAGGCACTGAGAGAAGGAAGTTTTATCTTAGGAACCTATTTATTGATTAAAAAACTGAGCTGGAAAACCCCCTCAAAATCAAAGGAAAAAAAAATAGTAGATCTTTCCCTTTTCATATTCTTTCCTCACACAATCTGTACTTTACCAACAGTCTAGATCTTATTCTCTACAGTAATTTTCTTTTTGAAAGGCAGCGATTTGGGACTTGAGTTTTGGGGTTTGGTTTTCTTGGTAACTATTATTTTACAAACAGCAAAGTGGCATTCTGAGTAGTCTGTCACCCGGCACAATTTTTAAAAACGCATGCCATAAACCAAAACAACCACTACACAGCAGGACTGTTTAATGATACTAGAGAAATAAGTTAGCCTTTCTGTATACATACTCAATATAGTAATAAAAACCCTGTAGTTCTCAGCTTTTCCCTGCTTTTTCCTATATGGCAGTAATTTTGCAGAGAAAAACATGCAGATTCCTGTAAACATTTTCTAATTCCTGAATAAAGGGAGGGTGGAAATGTTCCAACTTTTTTTCTACAGTCTGTCTTTTTCTGTACTTAAAGTTCTTCTCCACTTTGATACAGGATAAACGTGCCTATGGTTTTGTTAGGCAGTGGAAGAAGTACTCTACATCATCTGAGCTGTTTGTTCCACTCGGATCCAGTCCTCTCCATACGCTTTTTCCTAAATGGAATTATTATTTGGCTCAAAGCATTATTGCTGATGCAATTTCAAACATTGCTAAAAAGTGCTACTGTATCATTACATTCTTACATTCAACACTTGCGGCCCAGAATTTGTCTGCAAATAGCTTTCACACGCAAAATAATCATTGTTAAAAATATTCACTTTTGTCTTCAGAGTACAGAAAGCCAGCGCTGATCATGTATCCCCTGTAAGCAGAAGAAAGTTTCGTGGTCCAGGAAGCTGTCATAGCCGACAAAATTGGTTTCAGCTGTACGGCTGAAGAACTTGGCATCGGTTATTTATGTCGAGCTGTGCACAACTGTAAAGCTTTCAGATCTGTACGACTTCTGGAAATTTAACTTTGCTCTTTAAGAATCATCTTGCCTGATGTTTCTTTGTACTTTCATGATTTTGCACTTTAATAAAAATCTTCCTTTTGTAGGCTTATCACAGCTTGTTTACCTGTACCTGTATGCTTCTCTCACTGATGACAGCCTTCTGCGTACTACCTCGGCTAACGATCTCTGTGAGACCCATCCTTCCCTACGCCTTGCCGCAGTCCACTGCTGGCACAGGCTGGCCAGGCAAGCCTCACCCGCCAGGAACATCAGCTTTCAAACCAGCTGGCCAGATTTCGAACAGTCTTGATTTGATTCCCGGCTGCCCTCACGGCCTCGCAAACCTTGCAGAAATGCTCGTCCCAGAATGAGGTGACGTGGACTTCGTACTTCTTCCTCCAGGCAAAATACCTCCTGTAGTTGGGTTTGTTTTTATCGAGGAACTTCAGGTAGGTGGCCAGCAGCCGGGGGCTGGGGAAGTCATCGACGTGGATGAAGGAGTCAGGGGGGATGAAGCGCTCGTAGTTTGCCCTGCGGGGTCCGAGGACGATGGGCACGGCGCTGGCGGCGAAGGCGTTTCTCCAGAGTTTCTCAGTGATGTAGTCGGTGTGCTGGGAGTTCTCGAAGGCCAGGTAGAACTTGTAGGCTGAGACGGTCTCCACCACGCCGCCCTCAGACAGCGCCAGCCCCCGCGCCCCGTACACGTCGATGGCGAGGTGCTCCTTCAGCTGGCGGTAGTAGCGCACCCGGGCATGTTCCTCGTTCCAGTTGCTGATGACCCAGGCCACCAGCCGCGTCTTGCGGGGCAGGACGAAGGGCCGGGGCGCCGGCGGGGCATAGAGGTACCCGTAGGGCACGAAGACGTCCGAGTCCCGCCGGTAGGACATGGTCCAGTTGAAGAGGCCGGCCAGCCCTCGCAGGCCGGGCGAGTGCGAGGGCGACTCGAAGTTCATCCACACCCAGAGCTGCCGCGGGGGCCGCGGCGGGGGCCCGCGGGGCAGCCCCTCGGCGCCGTGCAGCGCCAGGTCGCGGTGGTGGAAGAGCACCGCCTGCGCCTCGCCGTAGCGGCTCCGGTCGGCGCTGAGGCGGCAGCCCGTGATGTTGTAGCGCCGCCGGCAGTCGGCCATGCGCCGCGGGCGGCCGAAGGGCTCCCACCACAGCAGCACGTTCACCTCGCCGCCGACCCGGCCTCCCACCGCGGCCCGCGGGGCCGCCGCCGGCTCCGGCAGGCAGGCGTAGAGGGCGAGGGCGGCGGCGGCGCCCAGCAGCCCGGCCGCCAGCGCCCTCCGCCACCCGCGCAGCCGACGGCGCCACGGCCGCGGGCAGCCGGGCCGCCCGGCGGGGCAGCGGCGCGGGGTCGGCTCCATCCAGGCCGCCCGCTGCCGCCGCTCTGCCCTTGGCGGCCGCCGCGGGGCAGCCGCGGGGCCGGGGCCGGCCAGCGCATGCTGCGGCTGGGGCTGCGGCTGGGGCTGCTGCCGCCGCCGCCTCTCAGCCCCCACCTCCCGCCCCGGCGGCGGGGAGGTGCCGGTGCCGCCGCCTCTCCCGGCCATGCCCGCCCATCCTCCCCGGGCGGCCGGCAGCCCCGCCGCCTCCCGGCCCCGCGGCCGCCCGCCCACCGCCGCGGCCCGCGGCCCGCCCCTGGGTGCCGCCCTGCCCCGCCCGCGCTGGACCGTCGCCGCTCCGCCCGCGGGGGAGAGCGGTCCTCAGGCTTCCGGCAGGGCTCCGGGGCCTCATCCCCTCCCCCGTGCGGCAGGTGCCGCGATGGCAGCAGCCCCGGGGCTCGCTGAGGTAGCCGCGGGCAGCTGCAGGTGATGGCAGCCCCGGGGGTCACTGAGGTGGCCGCGGGCAGGTCCAGGCAATGGCAGCCCTTGCTCCCCGGCCCGCTTGATTGCTCGTCCCCGACTCGGGGCTGCAGAGGGAATTTGTGTCTCCGCACTTGGGAAGGGCCCCCCTGACCAGAGCCCAGACCCCAGCACACAGGAGAAGGGTCGTGGGGACGGCTCACAGGGGCTTCGGGGCACCCGCACCCTGTGAGCGCAGGTAGGAGTGTGGGGCAGAGGACCACTGCCATGCATGCCACAAAGGCCGACGCAATCTCCCTGCCCTCTTGCCCAGGAGAGAGCAGGACTGCTCCGCTGCTTCCCATGCACCTTCTCGCTTCCTATGTCTTCCCATCCATGCCTGAACCAGAGTCAGAGGTTTTAAACTCCGGTAAAAGTGTTTTCCCACACCAGCTGAGCTGTGTTCACACGCTGTATTCCATGGCCTTGCAGGGAAGTACTTTGGAAGAGGCAGGGGATTTTCTTTTAAAACAGTTGCAATTTAGAGAGTGAAGTTGAGAGAAGGTTTGAATAAATCACTTATTTAGGAAAAAAAAAAGAGACAGCAGCCACAGTAGCTTTGAATTCCTGTCAAGTTCAGTTTCAAGCACCTCTAAAAGGACTAACAATTTGGAAAAATAAAAGCAATTAGAGAATTTTTTTTTCCTTTTAAAACTTTCTTAGAACCACATATGTTCACATTCAAATTTTTAAATCTCACAGCTATTTAAAAACAACAAAACCTTATGGTTACCAGAAAATTACTTTTTCCAGCTCTGTTTCACAGAGCTGGTATGAAGAAGTATATCAGATAGGCTCAAAACTTTTTTCCCAAGTCATTTGCTTTGGTGAACTATGAGGTCATTGATTCACACAGTTCAGAAACTGTTTGTACGGAACTGGAGAGTTTCCAGCTCTGACACTATACGTTCTCATATCCAACAGCTATAGATCCAAGGTCCTCTCCTGTAGATCTACCAAAGGCAGCGGAGTTACACCAGGCATAAGTTCTCGGTGATCATTTGGATTGCAGCATAGCATAACCACATAGGTTAAGGCCCTGTGACTTGTCTCTATACTAGTAAAAAAAGTGATTCAAGCCTGTTTACCCCCCAAAATAAAGAAGAGTTGTGTGTGATGTTGGTGTCAGGCTAGTAACTAGGTCATAACTTATTAATTGTACACAAAAGCGCTTGCAGACTTCCGTTGTCCATGTTGTTAGCACTCATAAAACATAAGAAACATCAACAGCTGTGGTTATCATCGGTATCTCACTGCCTCTGCTCCAACATACAGTGTTGGCTGGAAGGATCGATCTCTGGAGGTCACAAATCCACCCTCCCACTCAGAGGAGCACCATTGCCAGCACTAGCCAAGGTGCCTACCTAGGTGCTAGCTGGAGTAGCACCAAGGTGTTGAAAACATTCAAGGATAGAGACTCCACAACACCTCTGGCAGCCTGTCCCAGGGCTGCGCCACCCTCTCGGTGAAGAATTTTTTCCTAATGTCCAGCCCTGAACCTCCCAGCCTGTAATTTATGGCTGTTGTCCCTTGTTATATCCAAAGAGAGTCTGGGTCCATCGTCTTCATAACTTACCTTCAGGTACTTGCTGGCTCCCATTAAATCACCCCATCGCCTCCTCTTCACATGACTAAACAAGACCATCTCCCTCAACCTCTCCCCTTAGCTTGTGTGCTGTAGGGTCTCTCATCATCTCGGTAGCCTTCCACTGGACCATGTTCTCAACATCCTTCTTGAACTGGGAGGCTGGAAACTGGAGACAGTATTGCTGGTGGTGCTTCACCAGTGGGGGATAATTATTTTCCTCAACCTATTGGACGTACTTCTGATGTTGCACAGCATGTGGCTTGCTTTATTTTCAAGGAGAGCTCACATTCAGCTTGATGTTCATGTAGCCCCCAGGTCCTTTCCAGCATGGTGGTTTATCAGCCAGCCAGTTCCCAGCCTGTACCAGTGCATGGGGATTTTCTGCTCCACACACAAAACTTGCTCTTTCTCCCTGCTGAACTTCCCGAGGTTTCTGTTGGCTTACTCCAAGTTTATCAAGGCCTCTCTGAATTGAAGTTGTACAAGCCAGGATGTCAACCTCGCTTTCTAGTTTAGTATTGTCTGCAAAATAGTGTGCTAGCCAATAGTAGCAAAAAAATCTCTTAGTGCAATAAATATAGGACCTGTCTTGACAAATAACACTAATTGCAGTCACAAAATGGGAATCTGGGAAAATTATTTTACCACAGTAGAAAACTGCAAACAAATGTAGAAATACAATGCTCTACAGTAGCAGTACAGTTTCTCTCTCCTTTTTAATGTCTCATTTCTCTTCTGGAGAAGAAATACCAGCCTGGCAGTAACCCACATCAGCTCCAGTTTGCCTCATTTCTGCCGTAAGACACAGCATGTCCGTGGCACGATCGCCATCAGCTACTCTGTGCTGGTAGGGTTTTGTCAAGCAGTTTTGTTCACTCTGGCTTGGGAAAAACTCCACAGATGCCACTGGGAAGTACAACGTGATGAAGGTTGAGTAGCATTACCAGATGCCTGCACACCTTCCAGAGGAAACACACCTGGTTTTGTCTGCTTTGGAGGTAAACCAGCCCAGGAGATAGCTCTGTGGACGAGGACCACACAGATTTCTTGGTACTGTATACACAAATTGGGGAACTGTGGTTTAACTGCTCTGTGGAAACCACAGTAAGCTCCACTGTTGCTGATAGTCAGGAATTTAAAATAAAATGCTGGCCGTTAGTAATGCAGCTGTTGCAAAATAAAAGATATTTTACTTATTTGAAGGTTAAATGTTTGCCATTTCTAACAGCAGTAAATGTTTTTGCCTAGCACTTCCCAGCTGGCTTCCTCTTCTACTCTGACTCACTCTGTTTTATCACACTTGAGAAGTACTTAAGCCTAGAGAAGTCTTTGAAGTTATTTGTCAGCTGTCTTGCAAACACAGTTTAAAAGGTACTTGCAAGATATGATTGTATTTTCAGCCACAGCTATCAAGCCAGACATTCTGTCAACCAGGGAAACCCTGTGGAGTTTTTTATCCTAAGAAAACATGATCATCTTCAAAGAGTAGCAGGCTGCTATCTGGTACCAAAATGACACTAAGAATGACTTTGAAATCTCTTCTTCACAAATAGTTGCCATGGTTTCAACACAAGTTTTTGCCAAGTAAGAACCTAAATCCTGTGTGAAAAAGAGTGATAAAAGTTCTGTTCTGTATAAATTGCACACTGTATTTTAGTGTAAAGTTTAAATGCCTGTAATTTTATTACCAAGTGCTTCATATTCAGGATCATGATCTTTCTGCTTGGAAGTTTAAAATTCTGAAATATGACCAGAGATAACAGATTCAGTTGAAAGTTGATGCCTGCCTTGTTGGATGAACAGCATGTTTCTGCCCGGCTAGAGTTCCACTTGTGACTGTGAGCAGGGTTGGATTAAAACTATCTAAAGTTGACATCTCCAGGTCAAGGCACAGGCATGAACAGATGTGCTGTGCACACTGTGAGTGGAGGATCCTGTCCCAGAACACTCTTTGCCGCCCATTGCAGCACACATCTTTGTTGTTCAGCAGTGTAGACCAGAGCCAAAATCAGAGCAGAAAACTTTCCTACCAAAACCACACGATCCCCAGGCACTTTAACACGTGTGTGTGTACCAGCAAGTCTGAATTTGGCTCTGTGGATATTTGTTGGCAGTTATCATGGATTTCAGTCTTCCTTGGTTTTTGGAGCATGGGACTGCATCTTACACAGCAACAGTGGCAGGGGCAATGATGTGCAACCAGCTCTGATGCTCTCATTTTACCCCGTGAGCATCCCCCAGGCCAGAGGGCAAGGGTTTGTGGTAGAGCTTTTCTTCAAACATCTTCGAACCTCAAGCATCGAGGTGATGTTTCAGGCCAGGAGATAAGACTAGCTCTAGTTTGAAGTAAATCTCCTAAACCACATATAGTCTAGTTATGGGGCTCTCAACACCAATTGCTTTAACAACTTGACCCCCTCCTGTTGTGCTTCATTGCTTGATAATGTAGACATAGCCTTTGAAAGATGTCAGTGTTTGAACACTGTTATTAATACATGGAAGCAATGATAACATTTGTCTTAAAACAGCAGTGTTTAGTTTGGAAATGAAATAATATTAAAAAAATAAAAGGGTAGCTGAATAGTTAGACAGTAAAAAATCACTGTTAAAATGTGAGCACAGTTAATTTAAATAACCCAAAACCCTATTTAATAAAATATTATAAATATATTGTAAACATAGTAATATTAATAGCATTACTATCATATTATGCAATGTTATTATATTTAAACAAATTGCTTAGTTTTATTCAAATGAAAGATGAGACACGTAAAAGGTCATGAACATGAATATATCGGACTAGCTAAGAATTCCTCAAGCCTCATAACTGAAATAAAATATTCAGTAGAAGAGATCTAAAAGACATTTCTCCGTTGTACAAGGTTGCACAAAAAGGAAGAGGGAGCAAAGGCACAAATGAGATTCACAAATCTGCCTTTATTGCAGCAAAACTGAGCTAGTGCAGAATCCAGGATAGACCCAGAAAGTCTTTTCATTTGGAAAATTTTAAAACAAGATCATGGAAAAAAAAAATTACTAAGAATGAGAAAGCAGGGGGGTGGAGTAGAATAAAAACAAAGCAAGGAGCAGAAGTGAGATGCAACAAGCTTAATCAAAGCCTCTATCTGAAAACCCAGTGTTTTTCAAACATTATTGTGTGGTTCATGATCAAATTTCCATCTAAAAAGTGAGAATAATGTTTTCAAAAGCAGCTACTCCTCTAGTGCCTCAGGTGCAATTTTCAGTGCCAATATTTTTTTTCATTTAGAATTCAAATGGAAATGCTGAAAAGAGTTGGCTTAGAGCCAACTAAGGTTTTTTCCCCCCCCTTCTCACTGATATAAAAATAAAACCAAACTTTTAGTGTCAGAGAAGAGTTCCAGACACTCAAAAAACAAACATCCCATTTCATTCACAGATAATTGTAAAAAAAGCAAAGGAAAACAAAGTCTAGCTTCACAAAGTTGTCACTGAGACTCTTCCTTTTTAACAATATTCTGTGTGGTTTAGATACTTCCTTAGAATCTGAGAGCACCAGAAACAAATCCCATCTCCACCTCTTAGGATCACACCTTAGGAAAGATGTGAATTATCAGTCTGAGTTAGCACTGGGAATAAGGAGATCTTTGACTCTGATTTTAAATTATCCATCAGTCCCAGTTCATTTTTTTCACTGTACAATAGAATTCCTGCCTTTAAAAAGACAGTAACACTTGTTTATCCCACAAATGTGCTGGAGGGATGTCTGGGAAGAATTCTGGCAATGAAAACTGTAGGGTAAGTGCTAAGTATTATTAATTTGGAAAAGAATGTGCTACAATTATTCTAGAAGTATGGCAAAGACTGATCATTGAGTTAGATTGTTAAACATGAAGACAGGAAATATCATGCCTACCAACCTGGTCCACCACCTCCTCACTTGATTGTGGGTTGTCATCTCCCTCCCCTGTCACTCCTACTTATAGTTCTCCTCCCCAGGTTGGCCAGGCAAAAGATCACTACTGTGTGTTTCTTGTGCTATCACAGCACTTAGGAAACAATCATGGATCCTTCTAGACAAGGTACAAACACAGCGTTTGCCCCACTTGTTGAGGTGAATCTCATCTCTTCCTAGCAGTTCTTAGTCCTCAAAGAGGGGACATCCCATAGTCATAAAAGTCAACTCCCCATTTTCAGCACCAGCTGTG
Organism: Aptenodytes patagonicus; assembly: GCF_965638725.1. Classification (NCBI taxonomy): domain Eukaryota; kingdom Metazoa; phylum Chordata; class Aves; order Sphenisciformes; family Spheniscidae; genus Aptenodytes; species Aptenodytes patagonicus. The sequence continues at coordinate 215,802,790 of NC_134949.1, forward strand.
CAAACAATAGTTGATCTACAGGATCCATCCATTCCTCAAGCCCTACCCCCTCACCAGTAGGATTGAGGAGAAACCACCTGGGCACCTATGTCTTTGACTCACCCTACAGCAATGTAGTCGTGCTTGATACGCTCCATGTCTCCCCTGGCGGTATCGTTGGTGACCACGTGGAAGAGCAGCAGGGAGTAAAAGTCTGAGGCCCAGACAAGACTTGGCATGCTCGACACATCTTCCCAGATCTCAGTCCCTCAACAAACCTCCCCAGACAGCACATTAGGGCAGCAAATAGGAGCTTCCATCTCCCTCAGCAGGGAGTCTCCAACTACTATCACTCTTCCCTTCCTCCTGCATGGTTCAGGCTCAGTCAGCTCAGGTGCTTTGCTGGAGAGAGCTTCCAGCCTCTCGTCCGCTACCAGAGCACTGCAGCTGGTCTGTAGCTGCAAATGTCACTCCTGTCTCTGGTACCTCCTCCAATCACCCATGACCTTTCAAAGCTATCTTTTGTTCTGCTTTTATACAGTACCTAGAAGGATCCACATTTGTTTCCTAAGTGGTGCTGGTGTGAATAGTTGTAAGATAAAATGCTGGACTAATCAAGCGTGCATCAAACATACAAGGCCAAAGCTAACGAGTACATCGCATCAAAGCCACAGCTAAAGAGCACATCGTGAGAGACAGATAAGTACTAGCAGAAAGCAGAGGAGGACAACCAAAACTGTGGCAAATGGCAGTGATGAGCCAATTTGTGACCATATAAGGAGAAGGGCCCAAAGGTTCAAGACAAGTTCACCTCCTGCAAAGACCACAAGAGACCACGAGAGACCTCCAGAGACCATCTAAGACACCTGAAGATGCTCCTAAGGACTCAAAATGCATGTGTGAAAGACTATGCAAATAGTATAATTAGTTCCTAGAAATATAATGAATATGCATGATTTTTCCAAGAAATTATTATGAATATGCATATCGCAGAACCATATAAGGGACAGTTGATGCAACATATGGTGTGCACGCTAGGAGGAGAGATCCCCCATGCACCCGGCCGAATAAAGTAATGCCTGCTCTTTAATACACCCAGTGTTAAGGAGTTTTATTCCCAATTTTCGGTGACAGTGTGATAATACAAAACAAACTAATGATTATTTGGTATTACTTTGCTGTAACAATGGTTAAGAGCGAGAGTTAAGTGACAGGTTATTTTGGTTTCCATGCTACCTCTGTGGTTCTTTGACACTATGATAACTCTTACATATATAGAGACATAGAGAGAGAGGCTTATTTATGTTAAACTTTTATTAAATCAGGCTAGGTATCAAATCACAAACTCTTGACTTCTGGACTGCTCAGTTTAATGAATGGACTCAGCCTAAGGTATTTTAAGGCATCTCTTCAATTACATCACAATCTTCTGCTGGAACTTTGAATCACTTTGCAACAGAGAAGCCTATGAAAATGTCAAGTTTCACAGCAGCACGTTTTTGTCAGCAAGAACATTTTGTAATCTCTGGATTGTGACATCTTCATCACTGGCTGAAAGATGGATCAGATTTGGCTACTACAACATCAGATTAAAAAGCAGCATGAGCATATTAATAAAACAGCAACAAACAAAGAGGAAATAGCTCCCTATCCAAGCAGAACTTTCTTCAAAATCTTAGAAATACAGATCTACATTTCCAAAGGCAGCTAGTCATTTTGATGTTTGATCTGACACATCAGAACGGGCTCAGGTCTTCACAGCACTAAAGTTCAGCAATCTGTAAAAAAACAATATCTGCTCTAAGGATGGATGAGACACCACATAGTGAGCCCCCCAAACCACTAGTCACTTTTAGGGAAAGGCAATAGAAGGGAGAAGCAAAAATAAATGCATTAACTTCAGTAAATTCAGCAACATGGGTATATATATTTTTTTGTTTTTCTCTCTTCTACCTATTTCTCCTACATCTTTTCCCTTCATTTCTTACAGTTTCTATCTCTGCGTTGCTGAACTGTGTTCTCTCTCCAGTTCCCTTCAGGAATTCCCGACCTGTTCTGTGTCTCCTCTTTCATTCCCCTTGTCTGTGCTTCTTCCTTTTCCTTTTGCTGGTGCCTTTCCTTCTGGCACTAAACACAGTAGGCTCATCTTCTCTCTGGAAATCCCTCTTCTTTTTTGTCCATTTCCATAGCCTGTACCTACTCCATCTCCCAATTACTGTATTACCACCTCATTCTTCCTCAGATCCTTACACAGAAGAGGGTGTGTGAATGGAAAAGGTTTGGTGAGTATAGGAGCTGAAGCCAGATTGCTTCCAGTTTTTCTCCTGTCTTCTATCTTTTCTGCCACCCCTTCTCTCATGGTACCTGCCTATTCCACTGCAAAACAGGCAGTATAGCTAGTGAGGAAAGCACCACTTGTCTCTAGCAGCAGTCCCTGGGAATGAAGGTACATCTAAATTCCCAAAGGAAAACCAACAGATCCCATAAATTTCAGCACCTGAATCAATTTGAATAAACTGCTTTGTTTTAAAGCTGTTCTTTCTTCACGGATCTTAACAGGAAATGGAGGAGATCAGGATCTTTAAAAACTCTGTGTGCCTTCACTAGAAGCCTCAGGTACATGAGTTCAGCCAACGTCTCCAAACTCTGAGGCATTCTTTGGTTGTATTTTCTATGGTGTAGCTAAAATTTTCTTGGTTTAAGTACATTACCAGAAGTGACTGCAGTTAATACTTGGCATAGATTAGGCCTGCTCTATAACCAAAATATTCTTACAAGTAGTAACTCTAGAGTAAAGGCAGTGTGGCAGGTGGTTGTACTGGTTAAACGCTTCTTATACTAGCAATAATTTAATTCATGCTGCTGTTGCAACTAAGATGCCACTATCTCCAGAGCTCACAAGATCAAGATAGGAAGAAAGAAGTGCTAGTCATGCAGCTAGCTGTATTTTTAAACCACTAGCCCCCAAGAACATGGGAAGAAGCTTCGTTTGATGGCAAAATATGCTGAGTTCATATATTCTGCAAGGTCATGGCACTAATGATATTCCTCTTAGAAAGCTAATGAACTTTGTTTCTTTAGGGTTGGAAGCTTTCACCTTTCGCTACAAAGTTAAAACATTTCACTGAAAGAGAGAAGGTGGGCACATTGAGAAGACTGTGCTAAAATCCACCAGCTCATAAGGAACAGGTCTGCTCCACAAAAGGCACACTCCACAGACTGTAAAGAAAGAAAATACGTGTCCCAGAGCACCAGCTGACCATTGCAGGCAAATGCTAAAATGCCTGAAATGATACCTAGATCACACTCTGGAGGAGGGCTTTTCCAAACATTTGAATTTGTTAAGTTTGGATGTTAAGAAAGGCAGCTAAGGCTCATTATGTACACAAAACCAACACTCACCACCTATCAGTAGGAAACAAGTGATTAGTCCACACATTTACAAAAGGTTTCAGAAAATGAAATAAGGTGACTCAACACAGCAGTCCTAAACAGATTTCTTATGCAAAGATTTCAAGTCTGTTGGCTACTAACTAAAGGAATAGGTGGGTTAGCTCTGCAGAAAGATGCCCAGAGGTGATAACTATAAGACCATATAGGTAATCGGCAGTCCTGTGAGATGTCTATGAATTTTAAAATAATATTACCCTGCAATTTTAAAATGAGGTGTTATAATGAAAGTTTCTTATTATTGACTCTTACTTTTCATTCCTGCATGCCTTGAGTAGAATTGAGGCTGCAAAAGTAAACCATTTCTGTTCTGTGACACTGGCTTCAGGCTTCCAATGGAGAAATTCTTTTTCACACTCCAAATTCCTTCCACAGCCACTGTTAATAATTTGTGAAAATAATACCATTATAACTGATTACTTCAATTTGTTCTAGATTTAATGTAACTTTTAAAAGACAGTCTCTTTGGTCTAGACAGTAATTAGAAGTAGTTAAGCAGAACACTATAATCTTCCTCCATAGTTAATGAAAAGAGATTGACATCTTCAGAGAGCAATTCAGATTGCTAAAGGTATATGATGCTCCCTGCTGTCTGTAGAACAGCTTAGGACTACTAGGCTCCTAACTGAAGCAGGACGCAGCTGCTCTATAATGTGTAAGAAACAGCAGTAATGCCATCGATGCATCCAGCATGATTTATTGGTCATACTGTAATACCAAATGCTCTCATAAAAAGATAGCAGAACAACAACGCCCCCCCCCCCCAAAAAAAAAAACAAACAAAAAACCAAAACAAAACCAACACCACCAAAACAAAACAAAAAAGCAAATTTATTTTGTGGAAAGGTTACAATTTACTAACCATCTAATTTATGTAAAACAATAAACTTACTAATAATCTAAACTGTGTAAATCAGTAACCACCCAACCTGACAATTGTTGTTTATCAGAGCCCAGGCCACTTAGGGAGCATCTCTAATTCTCCAAATGTATACAGATGAAAAAGAAACTAGGTACTTGCTGAATATCTGTACACCAGCATCTGTTTGACCTTATTATACATGGCATTGCTATGCTATACATATAACATTATGCTACACATACCATTTATATACTGAGCTTGTTATACACCCATATTATACATTCCTGCAATGAGTATTTTTGTGGTGTTTCTGTATTATCTTTAGTACTTTAAGCCTTTGTAACATATATTTCATTGGGGGACTCCCCAGAAATCATGAGAACATATATGGTAGCATCCATTTATACGATCAGACTGAAATATTCCAGACAATTTTGATCCATTGGCAGATGGATGCAGTGAAATATAGTTGTGTTCAGCTCTTAGTAACATCAGACACATAAGCAGACTGAGCAGACCAATGTTAACATCTGCAACTCAGCTACTCGTCCAGAACCCCTTTACAGTCAATGGGAAAAGAACAGGCACTTTCAGAGCATGACGCATGCAATGGTAGGTATCTAGGACAAGTCAGAAGAACTGCTTTTTCAAAGTGCCTTTTTCTCTCCATTTACTATAAACAGAGCCTACACAAGTCATTCATTTGCAGCTGTGTGCTGTAATTGCCTAAGGAGCCTAATCACAGTAATGGAGTTGCAGGTTCAAATGGTCTTTACATCTGACAGGATACTGATTACATCACCTAACTTATGTACATTTTTGGCTGTGAATCCAACTGCTTTAAATTCATTTTGAGTGAGTTTAGACTTGGGTCTCAATCCTACATAAGAGAAACCAGACTTTTTTCAAAATTTTCCAAATTTGGAAACAAAGGCAAAAATGCCCTTATTACATTTGTGGAGGATGTAATAGGAGATATAGTGATGGGCTTATTCCAACAAAATGCAGCTTTAATATAACCAAGGAATAGCTTTACTCTACAGAAGAGAATGTGGGGCTACAGAATGAGAACTGTGTATTGTGGAGCAAAAGCATCATGGATTTAGGAGTAACAGTCGACAAACAGTTCAAGGTCCTAGTGCTAATGTTAGCTCTAAAATAAGTAGATGATTCTCTCTCTCTACAGGCTACTCGTGATACAAATACTGAAATACCATTATCAGATTTGGTATTCACATTTTAAAAGAAGAGGCAAAACAACTGGTGAGAGTACTTAAAGAGCCAAAACCAAGTATGTGTATATACCTTCTCCGGAAGAAAATCCTGGATACTAAAAAAGGCACTATTACATATCCAAGAAAAGCAAGGAGCTGAATCATGCAAATCCAAATTATTAATCAGGATTTTTTTTTTTTTTTTTGTAAATACACCAACCACTAGAACAAACTAGTGAGGGAAGCTGTGGAATAACCAGCTTTACTCAGTGGACTCTACGGAGAGGTACCTAATAAAATACAATGGCTTGGCTGATAAAGGCAGTAAGACTTTGTAGTCAACCAGATAAGATGACCTATCCTTAAACATTACAAACTTCTGAAAATTAATTTTCTACAATTAGATTAATAGATCTTATGGCTGCAGGAGACCACCAGCATCATGTAAGTTTTGTCTTACGTGGGTCACATGACATCAGGCTTATTCCTGCACCAAGACTAGCAAATAGCTTGGACCAGGGCTAACCGTTTAAGTGCAAAGTATTTAAAGTGTGTATTAAAAATGGTAAATCTGAGTGATCTTTGTTAAATTGTTCCAGTATTAATGATAGAATCATTAAGGTTGGAAAAGACCTCTAAGATCATCGAGTCCAACCATCAACCCAACACCACCACGCCCACTAAACCATGTCCCTAAGCACCACATCTACACGTCTTTTAAATACTTTCAGGGATGGCGACTCAACCACTTCCCTGGGCAGCCTGGTCCAATGTTTAACCACTCTTTCAGTAAAGAAATTTTTATTAAGTTCTCTTTTTGTTAAAAAATGCTTATTTCTACTCTGATCTTACCTCATTTTCACCTCCAGTTCTCAGAACTTTTAATAGTTTAGCTAGACCGAACACCTTGTTCCTTCTTAGACTTCAGTTTCCTCGTTTGCCTGCTGTAATCAAGTCTCTCCATAACCTTTAAACTGCCTAAACAGACTGATTTTCTAATTGCTTTCACTGTTTTCCTGTTCTTTATTTATCAATCTTACCTCAATCCTTTTTTTTCAACACCAGCTTCGGTTTTGAATAGCAGAAGGGAACAAAGTATTCTAATAACTACAGCACTTCTTTCAAAGAAAAAGGTAACAAAACCTCCCTACTGCTTGGCATTTGTTTCTGTTTTATTAAACTGATAGATCATATGGAATTATTCATGTTCTCTATGGTCCTGTAATTTCAGACTAAAAAAAAAAAAAGTAATAAAGACTATATGTAATTCTTCTGTTTCTAAATGTTCCCCAAGCTATTACATAAATGTTCTGGGCTGGTCTTTTAAACTAATAATTTTGCCACAGTTCCTCAAAACTATTTTTCATTTGCCCTGACAAACACTTGCCATTTGCTGATAAGGAGGATTACCTGCAGCTGGATGTTTAACATGGCATGCTTCTTTCCGAAAATAAAGCTCCTCTTCAAGTATTTCTTTAACTCTCCTAGATGGCTCAACATATACAAATTTCTTCCCTGTGAGTAAAACATATTACAAAAAAACCCAGTTATTTTAAATCCCCTGAATGCTAACATGCTTTGCCGAACATAATGTCATTTTATGCTGCTCTAATTCTGTCTTTCATACACTTTAAGACAAATCATTTACAAATATAGTGTTCAGCCAGGCCCTGCTCCCCAACATCAAGCGATTCCTCACGACAGGGCCGTGGTGGGTAAATCTGAAAGGGGAGTGCTGGTGGGCTGCAGCGCGGTGAGGGGGCTCTCCCATGGAGGAGCTAAGGCCACCCCAGGGCACTCGAGGAGACGCGGCCACTATCTCTCCCCACGGCGAACAACCCAAGGCAGGGCCGCGTATGGAGGAGGTCTCCAAGGATACGTCCTCGCTGAAAGAGATGTCCAAGGAGCTGATGAGCGATTAGGGCACTTCATGGCGGCAGGGGAGTCCCTGCCTGACAGGGCAGTACCCCCACCCCTGCCGTAGTGGGGTGCACGGTGCCGCGGGAGGCGAGGGACCGCCAAGCAAGGTGGACGCGAGGGATCAGTGGGGAGCTGCGGGGGGAAAGGCTCGGCTTCCCCGAGGGGACACCCCGGCGGAGGTGGCAGGGGAGCGGGAAGGGGAACGGAGGCCTCAACGGGCGGGGGGCGGTGAGGCGGGCGCCGTCGCCGCGCCGGGGGACCGCCGCGCTCACAGGGCTGCCCGCCTCCCGCCGCCTCGCCGCGGACATCGCTGCCCGCCTCCTCGGCCGCCAACGCCGGCTGCTTCCCGCTCGCCGCCCTCATGGCCGCCGCCGCGCCCGGGCAGGTAGGTGCCGGCCGGGCCGGTTTCCACAGGAGCGGGGGCGGTCCGGGGCGGTCCGGCTCTGCCCCGCTGCCAGCAGGAGGCAGGGCGGCAGCGGCGGAGCGGCGGGTAAGACAGAGGCCCGGCGCCCCGGGGGGGCGGGCCGCGGGGCAGAGCAGGGCGGTGCCGCCCTGCCCGGCCTCCGCCATGTTGCGGCCTGAGGGAGGGAGCCCGCCTCCTCCCGCAGCCTTGTGCCGAGGGGGGCAGATCGGGTCCGCCGTTTTCTGTCACAGTTGGGGTGCTTTACCCCTTCCACAGGCCAGGGCTAACAACGGGGGGGACCTCAGAGGGAGGTGCGGCCAGTCACTGTCCCCAGGGGACAGCAGGCCACAGCCACCTCATGCCCGCTTGGGGCACAGGGTGGGTGACAGCCCTAGGTGTCATTAATGGTTCTGCTCTAGGTATCATTAACAGCTCCTCGTTTGTGTCAGTCAGCATTACCACACTCACAAGTGGACATCCACATCACAAACATTTTGTACCCCTGTGGAGTGCCACCACTGGCCTGCCTTATGAAAGGGTGCCTTGTCATTATCACCTGAGGCAATGGCGGACTGATGGAAATAAAGACAGAAGAGTACAGTTTCACTGGAGGGATGATGTAGATGTACTAATACTTAAAAGTACTAGCTTGGTTTTAATAATGCTTTTCATAAAATGAGGCATCTTGAGACACTTTGTAGGACTGAAGTAGACTTGACTCTCCTTGTTTCGCCGCTGTTCAAGTTTTGAGAAGGAAGAGCAGCTGGCAGTTACAGTAGTCAACAGATAATGCTGCCGGCAGGCACACAGGGAAGATATCCTGCTTGCCTGGCCGGAAGCTTTGCCCTGCAGTAGCTTCCTTGAAATCAAGACTTTGCATACAGTAGTGAGAATTTATAAGATACAAACCAAGTCTAGTTACACAAATGCATGATGTAATCCATTTCCATATTTTTCCTTGATGCATTTCAAGGTGTGTTCATCTTCCACAGATGTCCTGAAACCAAACTTTCAAAATAATAAGCATTAAAAATTATCTTGTACCATTCATAGTTCAGAGGCAGTTCTCTTATTTTCTAAGAAGTGCTGAACAGGGCTTCTAGAAAGGCAGGTGACAGAGATGCCCTCCACAGAGGCTTGATCGGAGCACCAAATATGGGCCAAGATACCCCAACCCTGCTGCTGCTGTTACAAATGTGCTTCAGCTCTGTTAGTGGTGTCTGGAAGGAGCTTGGGATCACTCACTCAGTAAGGCATCTGCACAGGACAAAGTGTTTTGTTACAGCTGTCATACTGAGTGACAGTACTTCAGGTCTTACATTCAATTTTCAGTTCAAGTTGATTAACTTGCTTCTCTGTGTTTTGCCACTCCTAAATTATAGATGGGAAAGTTGAAGCTCAAAATCATGCAGCATGCCATTACCATGGGAAAGTCTTTAGTGTACTAATTCCCATGCAATACAGATCATCTGCTGGGCTGACAGCATTGCTGAAGTTCTACCAGTATCCTTCTAAACCACTATTGATCAGAAAAGATCTACCTGCTCAGAATAATTGTTTTGAGATGTACTGTACCAGTACTTAAAAACCCCCACTCATTAAATATTTGCATTTAGTAGTGATTTTTATCTGAAACCTACACTTGAACCAAGGTGGGGGAAAGAAAAAAAAGACAGGATAGCTAAATAATCCAGAGATGTTGATTCTCTAAAAGAAGTTGAAAGATTGAGAGATGCAGACTGATACAGCTGATGTGAACAGTAACACAGGTAAATTAAACTCTCAAATCAACTCTAAAAATCATAGAATTTTTCACTTCCTAGCAGAAAGGCCAAACTGACAAAGGCAGCAAATTATGATGTCTCTTGTGAAAATTTATAGCATTAATTAACATTTTTCTGCTAAGTTAAACCAAATAGTTCTCAGTGCTAAAACCTGATAATAACGCCTCAGATGAAGGGTCCTGTCTTCACTGCAAACCACTGAGATTCTAGCTGGCATGACTGCAGAGAAAAGCTGCACTCAAGCGCGTGCTAAAGGCCTTAAAATCTTAAGAAACAAACCAACCAACCCACCTCCACCACCTTGAGTGTGGTTAAATGACGGCAGCCAAATCTGTCACAACTTTTGGAAGCCCAACTCAGATGTGAATGTCTAGGATTAGTAATACAAGCTATCACAAATTAAAAAGGTGTCAAATAATGGTCTGGAAATGAAGGAATTTTGAGGAAAAATACCAGTAAAGTTTTTGAACTATGCTGATGTCCTAATTTTGAGTTGGAATGAGGAATTCCCTTTGGGAATTCAAAGGTGGAAGAAAAACACTGTTGAGTGTGTCCTGTACTAAATTAGCTGTAACTAAATCAGACACAGCAGTATGTTGGCTGTTTATCCTCATACAGTTGAAATTTACTTGTTCTAACTAATGCCATATCCATGACATTAAAACATTACTCCTCAACTTAATTTGCAAGGTAAAAGTAAACAGGATCTTCATAGAAAGTGATTTCCTGGAAAAGTACCAGGAAAAAAATAAACCAAAACTACTTTATCATCCTATGAATAACGCTTTTGATTTAAGAACAGGCAATTGCATTGATAATTGAGCTTTCAATTAAAAGTATGAAAACAAAATACTTAGGGTTAAATATTTTATTTTATAATAAGCCTTACACCAGGATCACTAAACATTTTGTGTATCACCCAAATAAGTTACATTCATTCTGAGCTTTCATGCAGTTTTAAAAAAAGTTAAATTTCTCAAAAAATAATTTTCAAGTGAGCTGTAATAAACTCTGCATAACCAAGCCAGAACTCTTTCACATCAAGTAAATATTCCAGTTTTCCCTCCTGCTTTGACAGTGCAGAGCAATTACAAAAGCCCCTCCAAATTTGCACTAATTAAATGGAGACTCACTGAAATTACCGAGACTTTCTGAATACCTTGCGTAACAGCAGTAACGCGTCAAAGTATGAGCGAGACCACTGAGCTGAGTTGCAAGAAGTGATGTTTTGCCTGAGGAGAATACTAAAGTATCTTAAATGAAAACCTTGTTGCAAAGGGACCGACCACCACTGATGAGCATGCAGAACACAAAGGAGGGGCAGCAAACCTCACATTCACAAGCTTAACCACAACTTTTAAGGGGACACAGCATTTATGCAGTCTTCTACTATTTCAAAAAGGTAGTGATATATATCAGTCCTCCTAGCAATGTCAAGGGCCGTTTCATCCAAGTTGTTTTTCAGGTCTGGTTTCACGTAGCGATTCATCAGCAAGAGTTCAAGGGTTTCTCTACTGTTTTTGTTTCCTGCAGCAATATGCAACGGTGTCAGCAAGCCATTTGTCTGCGCGTTGATGTCTGCACCCTGCTGAAGTAAGAACGCGGCCATTTTGGTATTGTTCCACTTACAGGCGCTGTGCAGAGGCGTCCAGCCGTCCACTGTCTGCGCGTGAACGTCTGCCCCTTGGGCAACCAATTCATGTGCAATGTCCAAGTGCCCGCTGTAGGCAGCTCGGTGGAGAGGAGTGTACTCATCTTCATCACGAGCATTAACTGGAGCCAGCTTTTCGGAAAGGAGCCTCTTCACTGTACTCAGCTAAATAGGAAACAGGTAATTTAATACAAAACTGCAAACAAGATGTATGGCTTTTACTGTTCTGAAGTTTTATGGAAAAGCAATTTCTGTCAGTCTCAGAAAGGCTTAAGTGCAACAAGAAATTTTAAAACAAAACCAGTTACTGTTACTGGGGTGGGATTTTTTTGTGGTTTTTTTTGTTTTGGGTCGGTTTTTTTGTTTTGTTTTTAAAGAGATACAACATGAGCATTAGTTGCAATGCCTTAGGAGTACCTTTACCTTACACCTTCTCCCCATTCACTGTGAAGACGTAAGTACCTCCACAGGACTGTAGATGGAGCTTGTGCGTGTAAGAAAGGCAACTAATGAAAATAAATGTACATGAGGGTGTAATAAGCTACGTGGTCATCTCTCCCTCACTTTCAAGAATAAAAAGCTTTTTTTCCCCCCCCCCCATAAAAAGATAGGAAAACAGTCACCCATTATCTGCACATGGAGCTTTTGAGAAGACAAAGTTTCAGACGCACCCTCTTCCACCCCAGTTAAAAGGCTACCTTGCCATGAAGAAAGAGCCTGGCATGCTTTCAGTCTATCGAAGTTTAAGAAGAGTGCTGTTACTTTAACTTTGAACTACAGTCAAAGCTTTTGTTCTGAAAGCTAATGGATCCAGACATATTTTAGTGTGTGGGCTACAAAAGGGAGATGTTTTACATACAGTGGCTTGCAAAACCGGATCAAAATAGTTCAGAGAGAGAAAGGAAAGCGTAGGTAAATTTTTGTTTGTGGATGAAACTGTAGATATCTCCTCAAAATAACACTCTTTGTCAGTGATATGTATGAACAGAATAAATGCCTTACCCGATTGTTTTCAGCTGCCCAGAGTAGCAATTTCTCTGGATTTTTTTCCATTTTTTTTTCTTGCATTTCGTACCATTCCTCACTTCTTTCTTGTTCATCATCGTCATCATCAGACTGTCCTGACCAGCAGCTCTGAGTTCCTACAGGAATCAAATGCCTGTGCGTCTCCAGCAGTTCAAGTTGGTTAAAATTCTCCATAAAGTCTTCGAACTGCTCGCTGTCATCATCTTCTTCATCGATTTGTTTGTCTTTACTCATTTTCAGTTAGCATCTGTCAGTAGCAGATATACAACGATATTTATAATAACTTTTACTGTTATCTGTGCACTAATTGCCAATAAAAACACCCGATGGATGACGCAGACATCAGCAGCGCCACGAACAGCAAAACTCGAGAGCAAACTCAACGTTCCTCCGCTAAATCGGGCTTTGCCAGCTCTGCCAGAATCCCCAGTTAATACCCATGCAAGAAAAACACTGCCTTGTCTAGGAACGGCAGCACCCTCAGACCCGCAGAGCCAGACTGAGCGGGTGTTTTGTAGGGCGCACTCGAAACACCACACACTTCATAAACAAAAGATTTGGAGAAAATACTGGACTTTAAAGCAGTGTTTCTGCCCCCTCCCCCCCCGGCGCTCCTCGCTGCCCTCCCTTTCCCCTCAGGCCCCGAGCGAGGGCCGGGCGGGCCCGGCCCGGCCAGGGAGCACCGGCCTCGCTCCCCTCCGCGGGGGCCACACCACCGCGGGAGGGCCTCAACGCCCACCCCGGCGCCGCCGGCGCCCAGCAGGAGCCCGCCCCCGAGGCTGGGGCCGGCAGCACCCCCAGCACCCCCCGCTTCCCCGGCCCCGCCCGCAGGCAGCCGGGCTCGCTGCCGGCGGCCGGCCCCAGCACACGCCGTCCCTCCGGTCTCCCATCCGCGCTCGCCGCCCGCCCGACCCCGCTTAGCTTCGCTCGCGACCCGCCGCACGCGCGAACGCACCTGCTGCCGCCACCAACGGAGCGCTCCGGGGGCGGGGCCGCCCGCCGGGGCGGGGCCGGCCGCCCACCCGCCCGCCCAAGGAGTCCTTCCGGCCCGCGCCCGCCAGCGGACGTGACGCCAGCGGTTGCCGGGATCGGCCCCCGGCTGACCAACCGCGGCGGTCCCGCGGGAGAGGCGGTGAGCGAGCGCGCGCGCTTTGAGCGGGCGGCTCTCGCGAGAGCGGCGCGTGGGGCGCGGCGGCGGGCCCCGCCCTTCTCGGCGCCATGGAAACGCTGCGCGGTGGCGGGCGGTCGCGCTAGGCCGCGAGGTGAGGGCCGCCCCGGGCTCCGGGCGTCAGCTTCTACTTAGCCGCGGGCCCCCGGTGGAGGATTCCGGCTTCCCCCGCCGCCCTCCGTTCTGCGCAGGGCAGCGCCCCGGTGCGCTTCGTGCGCTGGCTGCTGCCCCGCGCTCCTGAGGGGGAGCGGGCCGGTTGCTGCCGCCGTTACCGTGCGCCGATGCTGAACCCGATAGCGGTCGTGCTCGTCCCGGGGGCCCGGTGCCGCCGTGCCCATCCGCCCTGCCTCCTGCCCAGTCGCGTTTTGCGGCCGTTCCCGTGAAGCTGCACGTTCCTTCCACGCCTCCGGCTGGCCTTGCCGGGGAGGGGGGCGTGAGGAGCGGCGCTCCGTTCCCGCGCGGGCGGTGTGAGAGGGCTGGCGACGCCCCACGGGGTGGCCCTGCGGCTTGTGCAGTAGTCAGTGGTTAAACCAAACACGGATCTTCCCTTATCCTGAGGTTTTTTGCAAGCAATAATCGCCAGTAGAAGACTGGGTAACTGATCGTTCAGCTCACTGTGCCCTTCATTCTAATTCATTTCTATTTTTGTCTCTCAGGCTTTACGTAGCACCTATGACGACAGAAGCTGAGTTCCTGACCTGACTTACTAAGCTGTGTCCAGAGCCTTTTTGTGAGGAGCCTTGGCACGAAGATGAGTACCATCAACTCACAGTAAGCTCCTGTTGTCTGCAGCTCCGTGCAGTTCTGTCGTATCAGATAGCAAGTCTTTTGTGTGTTTGGAATGAGTTGAGAAAAACTCGGATCATCTTTTGTGTTTTCCCTCAGGTCCTTATGATCGTTGTACTTGCTTTCATATAGATGTAGATTACCAGTGCAAAGAGAGAAATGGAATGTTTGTTCACCAAGTCTTTTGAAAGGCAGAAAACATACAAAGGATTCTTTAGTTTTTCATTAGATACTTCAGAGAGATGGTTGCAGCCCTTTACTAGAGTAGGCTGATTGGGATAACCAAATCTGCAAACTGATTGGTTTGGTGAAGTGCTATTTGCAATGAAAGTAGTGAACTGTTTTGAGAATGTTACAGGAATGATATTTAGATAGAGTTTTATAACAAATCTCCTCTGTATTTAATGACTTTGGACAGAACAGCTTACCTTAATAAAGTCTGTGTTGAAATTCTTAAGTATTTTGCTCTCTAACGCAAGTTTTCCTGTCTTATTCAGGGATGATGAAGATACCTTTAAAATACTTATTGCTACTGATATTCATCTTGGCTATTTGGAGAAGGATCCAGTGCGTGGAAATGATACATTTGTAACTCTTAATGAAATTCTGGACCATGCTCAAAAAAATGAAGTAAGTACTGCTTTTTGGAAAGCGAAGGAGTGAGACTGTGGAAAATACGTTCCAACCTGCCAGAAGCTATAAAGCTTAGTCCTGGTGCAATCTTTAGTAATATCAAATTAAATGACTGAACTAAACTATTTATTGCAACCAGTTACATTTCTGTTTTAGTAAAAGGAATGTCTATTCCTTTGTGAGAGCACTCATAAATTATGACCCTGGTTGCATTAACGGTGTTTTCAGATTGCCTGCACCAGTTCCAGTGGTATTTAGAGAGGATTTGTCACTGCAAGAAGGGAAAATAATTGGGGAAAGTGAGGGGTAATGATAGAAAGTCTTCAGACAACTCAGAAAGTAGGAAAAAAAGTTAGAAACTTTTAAAGTGTTGTTTCTGGTTTTAAGGATTGAATGTTTCTAAGTCAAATTATTTGTAATTTTGAAGAAGATGATTTTTTTTTTCCTAACGCTTTTTCAAAAGCTAGATATATACAGAAACTGCAGCTAGTACCTTCTCAAAGTAATGTGGCGATAGCTACTGATTTCTTCCCACTTAGGTGCCACAGCAATGAAACGATGATGTGTCTCTTCATGCCTGTCAATGACAATGTTCAGGAGCCAATCTGGAGACCCTTATTAAAACACTTCACTGTTTTGTTTTTTTTTTTCAACACTATCAGTTGTTTTCTCCTGTAGCTCTTCACTAATGGGTCTTTCTGGGTTTGGTTTTGTTTTAATGAATAATTTAGTTAATGTTTGTTTCATGAGGAAATTAAATACCGTGTCTGGAACTACCAGCTCGTTTTACCTATGAGATATGAGGAGATATGTGGAACTCCTTAGAAGAAATAATTTAAACAATTTGCTTAGAAGTCTTTCAAGGGAATACAAAATGTTTTATTAAAATAATAGAGCTTTTTGTTACATACAGGTGGACTTTATTTTATTAGGTGGGGACCTTTTTCATGAAAATAAACCTTCCAGAAAAACAGTACACTCTTGTTTGGAGTCACTAAGAAAATACTGCATGGGCGATCGTCCTGTTCAGTTTGAAATTTTGAGTGATCAGGCAGTTAATTTTCATTGTAGCAAGTAAGTATGTTCCTATAAATTATGGTGTAAGGTTTGGTTTGTGTATTGGGTGAACGTGTTGTGATTTTTATGATTTATATCCTCCGTGATTGGAACCTTGAAGTTTTAGGCCTCTTTGTGTGGGACAGTTTACAGGATGACTTCACCTATCATCTTTTATAATCTAAGTCTACAGAGGAATGCACACAATTTTTTGAGAAATTTCTGAATGTGTTGTGACATTTGATACATTTATGTAATATACAGTTTCTATCCTGCAAGTACAATGCAAGTAAACCAATTTACATGAATTGCTGTGGTAAAATCAGCAGTTCTTTGTGTGTTTGCAAGGTTGCACAGCCCAGTCCACTGCTCTTGCACGTACCACACAAAGATGTTGTACAATTCTTTTCATAGGCTTGCTCTAAAAAACAGGATCTTTTTGCTACCCTGTTCCCAGTGGGAAGTGCCATTCCAGTCCATGAGTAAGAATCTTCTTACGCTGTGCAGCTTTAGCTTATTCATAGCCACTTAGTACTCATTTGTGCTGCTGTGATGATGTATTTGTGATGACGTTAATTTGAAGACAATGTTGGGAATTGTCCACAAATTCGCAGGTGTAGTTTAACTTTTTTTTTCCTCTTCTTGTTCAGGTTTCCATGGGTGAATTATCAGGATGAAAATCTCAACATTTCTATTCCAATTTTTAGTATTCATGGCAATCATGATGATCCCACGGGGGTAATTATTATCATAATTGTACTATACTGTTGTATTACAAAAATAATACTATAGAAATAGACACTTGTATAGAAATACAGTTCTTGGAGATCAGGCTAGTTTTAGTCAGTTGTTCCACTCTTCATTTAAGTATTTTGTATATCTTTTGGAATTTTGTTAATTAGTGACAAGTCAAGTGTGACATTAAAAAAGAGAATGGAAAGAAGTTAAGGGATCCATATGAACTATGTTTAAATTCCTAATTTACATAGATTTCTGTCATTGAGAACCGAATCACTTTTCATGACAAGAAATTGCAGCCTTTCAGAAAGTTTCTAAAACAAATTCTATCTGTAGAGACTGAAAGCTTTTTTCTTAAAGAAGGAGAATTTTGATACTTTGACTTCTGCATATGCAATTGATATGCATCTTAGATTTTCAAGGAAGATAATCTGATTTAATGATAAAATGCTAGTTTAAAAATCAACAACTAAAAGTAAGCAGGAAAAGGACATTTAAAAAGCAAAGCACATGTGTTGAATTAATAGGTTTGCATTTTATATTAAATAGTGTATCATGGAGATGAGTGTTTTAACAACAGAAGTTTAACTTTGGACCTACTGTGAAGTAGTTAGCTTAACTCGATAATTTTCTGGAGTAGCTTAGAGACTTTGGCTGTTTGGGGTTTTTTTTGGTTTTGTTTTTCTGAATGATTTAATGTGTAATTTCATGTTCAAATGAAGCAAGACTTGTAAGGAAAAGCGATTTGCTTCTGTACCCGTGAGTACTAAAAAAAAAAAGCTAATATATGTGGTGGGGTTTTTCAACTCCAGAAGTTACTTAAGGAGATTCTCTCTCCCTTTTGAGACTGTTTCACTTAGACTTTAAAGACTAATGTTCTGTTCAAAGTTTTTATATTTGTTTCTTAATATTTTCTACAGGCAGATGCACTGTGTGCGTTGGATATTTTAAGCTGTGCAGGATTGTTGAATCACTTTGGACGTTCAACTTCCGTGGAGAAAATAGATATTAGTCCCATTTTATTGCGTAAAGGTAGAACAAAAATTGCTCTGTATGGCTTGGGTAAGTATTAGTCTGCCAGACTAGCTAGACTGTTCATGTATTACTGAAGCTCAATAGGTCTAAATTAAGTTGGAACAAACATACAGTGCTGCAATAAACACGAAGGTCTGAGTAATGCTAAATTAAAGTGTATCGATTCTGTGACAGTGTCAGGTTTCTCCTCCTGCTGCGTTGTCATTGGCTGACAGTCTTTTCTTTGCTTTTTTATTTTAAAATAAATCCTTCAGTAACTTTATTTCTGTACTTTTATTGGTCTTAAATGAACCCTGCTTAAGTTAGCCATAGATAGTGCCTCTGTATCGAGTCAGGGCAATCACACTTTTAAATTCTCACTGTTGTGTATTAAGTTTAGTTCCTCCTGTTTAGGTAAAACTTAAACACTGTATGTTCAGGTGCCATTTTGGTTATATTTAAAAACATAAATTGTCTGAGCAGACACCTAATGTCTGACATGTCTGTCTGAAGTGGTTCATAAGTAACATCTGTCACAGGTAACCTCAGTTTCTTTAAAGAAACTTATGAAGAGTTTAATATTTTAAAGGTGTTCTATGGTGGGTTTTCAACTTTAGTTTGTTCCTTTCTATTTTCTCCTCCACCTTCCCCTCTACCCTCACTTCTTACTTAGAATGGTTATGTTTGACTGCTTTCTGTCTAGAGAAGTTAACTATTAAGATCTCAAATTTTTCCCCTTATTTTATGTGCAGTCATGAGTGCTTAAACACTTCTTTCCAAGTGTCGTGGTTTAACCCCCAGGACACCAAGCAACTCCTATAGCTATAAGTTAAGTTCTAGTTGGCCATGATTTCCTGTGTTTAATGAGATACTTTAAAAGCTTGCTAGATGTTCTAAGGGTTAGTAGTGAGGGTTCTAATACCACAATATAAAAGTTTTCTAAAAGCATTTGAATTTTTAATACCCAAAATCGTTACTGGGAAATACAACAACTTTCTAGTGTTGCGGCATGAAAATGTTCATGAGATGTTTCTTTGAGCTTGTGCCAGGATTATATACCCTCTTGACTTTTTCTGATTCAGAGAGCACTTGATCTTATACAAAATATGTAAACTCCATATGGGATTTTATTGAAATGCATCATGAACCTTGGATATGGACGGTTTGGGTTTTTTTTTTTTTTCCTTGTTAAAAACATCAAGGAAATAATCAGCGACAAACAGTTGAGAAGTACTGCAGGCTTTTTTCTGCTGTGTGGGAAAGCACAGACTTTGCAGAATTCATGGTTTATTTCTTGTTTTGTAGAGAATTTCAAAGTATGTTTAAGAACTCCATCTCTATTCAGTAGTATCTGTTTTTAGACTCCACCTTACAACAAAATACAGTTCTTACTTACTAACAAGAAACAAAACACCTCCTCTAATATTTTTAATTCTGCCCATAGTCAGTTGTTTGGCACAGAAAACTGGCAAGAGGTCTCAAACCAGATGTAGTTAATGAAACTGCTTTTAGCAGTTATTTAAAGGTAGATTTAATTTTAAAATGTCTTATTTTCAGAAGTCTATCTAGTAAAATAGCCAATTTATACTTTGATCTGTTCAAATTTGTAATCATGCCTCAGACTTCTTAGGTCATGAAAATGAAGATCTGATCTTGCCACAAAGTTGTGTTCTTCATGCTCTTTTTAATAGAGTTGCTAATAAAAATGCTATAAAATAAAGAGTTGGGTTACCACACAAAAATGATTTAATGTTTTGTTTTGTCCACTTCAGGAGCTATTCCAGATGAGAGGTTGTATCGTATGTTTGTCAATAAACAAGTAACCATGCTGAGACCAAAGGAAGATGAAGATAGTTGGTTTAACTTGTTTGTGATTCATCAAAATAGGTAACAGTATTGAATTATGGTGACTTTTAAACTTACTGTGTTACTTCATTAAACTGCCGTGAAAAGGATAGCTGATAAAGGAACTATGCTAGTTGGTGCTTCTTGTGAGTAGCTGGTTTCTTAAGATTTTACCAAATGAAGGCATTGTTTTACAGCTCTTCTTACAGAAAAATCGTAAAGGAAAAGAGTTGAGATAAATGAGTTAGGAATGTTGGGAAATCTCTTCCCAAACTCTTATAGTTAGGGGCGGTGGAGAGTTTGTAGTGTAATATGCATATAATTAAGTCTTGTCTGCTTGTTAGAGCTGAAAGAGCATTAAACTTCATACTGTATTTTCTATCCTTGTTTGAACCATAATTTGACAAGTACCGTATCTTCACTTGCACTGCTATACTTTACAGTTTCTCTTGAATAGAGGGCAGGTGGCATGCGTTCATTCTGCCTACACACTTCTCCCAGCAGTGGTGGTAGGAACAGGCAGAGTTCTTTTCCAAATCCTTTCTTATAATTTTTCCTGAATAGGAATGCAATCCTCATGTGCAAGTAACGGTGAGGCAGAAGTAAACAAATATAGCTCAGATAACCCTGTGTACTGATCTCTGTCCCGTAGGCTGAAGGAGCTCACTCCTCCTCCATCTCTTCTGTCTTCTGGAAAGGGATGGGGGATGGTGTGTCCCATGTCTGTTTAACTAAGTGGTTTTACTCCACCATTTAAAAAAAAAAAAAAAAAAAAAAAAAAAGAGGCCATGAGGTCCTATAAAAGCATTCATTTCTGGCTTATATCAGAAATAGTGTGGCCAGCAGGACTAGGGAAGTGATTGTCCCCCTGTACTTGGCACTGGTGGGGCTGCACCTCAAATATTGTATTCAATTTTGGGCCCCTCACTACAAGAAGGACATCGAGGTGCTGGAGCATGTCCAAAGAAGGGCAATGAAGTTGGTGGAGGGTCTAGAGCACAAGTCATCTGAGGAGCGGCTGAGGGAACTGGCGTTGTTTAGCCTGGAGAAAAGGAGACTCAGGGGAGACCTCATCGTTCTCTACAGCTACCTGAAAGGAGGTTGTAGCGAGGTGGGTGTTGGTCTCTTCTCCCAAGTAACAAGTGATGGGACGAGAGGAAACGGCCTCAAGTTGTGCCAGGGGAGGTTTAGATTGGACATGAGGAAAAATGTCTTTAGTGAAGGAGTGGTTAAACATTGGACCAGGCTGCCCAGGGAAGTGGTTGAGTCCCCATCCCTGGAGGTATTTAAAAGACGTGTAGACGTGGTGCTTAGGGACATGGTTTAGTGGTGGACTTGGCAGTGCTAGGTTAACAGTTGGACTTGATGATCTTAAAGGTCTTTTCCAACCTAAACAATTCTATGATTCTATATGGAAAAAACCCTAAAGTCTTGCAAGCCAAGTAAGAAGAAAAGGGAGATCCAAATAAAAGGAGGGGAGCAGAAAAAAACGAGCTATGTAAGTTGCCTTTTTGTTTAACCAAACACTTTAAACAATTGCATAAGGAAGAAAAGTGACGAGTACCTGATACGAAATGTACGTCAGATACTTTTGCTGGAGCTTCTGTATCACTTTAAATCACACTGATGTTTTTCTCCTCCTTCACTCCCCCCTTGCCCACCCGTGACTGTACACATTCTAATTATTTTTCTCTTTTCTTGAACAGGAGCAAACATGGGGCTACCAACTACATTCCAGAGCAGTTTTTAGATGACTTTATTAATCTTGTTGTGTGGGGTCATGAACATGAGTGCAAAATAGCTCCATCACAAAATGAACAGCAACGTTTCTATGTTTCTCAGCCAGGAAGTTCAGTGGTGACATCTCTGTCCCCTGGAGAATCTGTGAAGAAGTGTGTGATCTTTTCTTTTTGTTCTTGTTTATCCCTCGCCTTATATATCTCGTGTGTTTTGTTGAGAAAGGAAAAATACTTCTATTAAATATGAAAGGACTTGTGTTATAGTATGGATTAGCTTCACAGTGTGACATAACAAATGAAGTAGATGGAATCAGTGCCTAGAATAACTTTTGCTTTACTTAGGATTAAACTTAACATTTGAAGCAAATGGAACTTATCTAAGAGGAGTTACACCCTGATAAGTTGGAATACGAGGAACTGTGTACAACCTAAATATAATGGAACTGAAGTTTGGCAGGGCCAACCCTGAAGTACAGATCCAAGAACTTCCTATAGCTTTTAAACTTTTGTCCCTGAAAAGTAAACATGAATTTAAAACAGATCTTTATACTATACTTCTCTTAAGTTTATCTTCTATTAAGTTACCTTTCTCCTTCTAGACACATTGGTTTGCTGCATGTTAAAGGGAAAAAAATGAAAATGCAGAAGATTGCTCTAGAGACAGTGCGAACTTTCCACATGGAGGATATCGTTCTAGCTGATCATCCAGATCTTTTTAATCCTGACAATCCTAAAGTAACTCAGGCAATACAAGCATTCTGCATGGAAAAGGTAACTTGTAATGCTAACAGTATATGGATAACAGTGTATGGACAGGGAATGAGAGCTGTGACTGGTTTTGAGACTGGAAGATGAGAAATCTTGTGTCTTGCCCCATGTTATTTGAGACGGACTTAGGCAGTGTTTCCATAGGAAGCTGATTCCATGACATTCACTGCAGCCTTGGCTTCCAGGTTCCTTGACTGGAATGACCTATTAAAGTAGGCTGGAACTGCTTTGTGGGGGTCCGTATAACCCTTGTACAAAAAATCCCGCCTAACTGTGGGGCAGTGTTGGATGTGCACTTTGGAACCAGCATAAATACATGCACCTAAACCGAGAGCTGGGCTGTGCAGTGTGAAGTAGCAGAAGTAACTAAGCAGGTTTATTAATTGCTCTTGGTTCTTAGGCCTGTATAAGTCTCTTCCTGCTTTTCCCTGAAACTAGAAATTTAGCAAAGGATAATGGCTATAAAGTAAAATAGTATGAGTGATCAGTGATGTAGATACTGCTGGACTACGCTATATCTGAAAGGTAAGCCTTTCATTGTGACTTTTTTCTCATTCATTCTTACGGCTTTTGGCTAGATACTGGTACCTATGTGTGTTCAGGGATGAGAACACATCCTACAATTATTTTTGTAGTTCCCCCCTGCAGCTGGATGTATTTTAAGTTATACTTGAAGGGTTCAGGCATCTGTAAGAGAACAAAGTGGAACTGAATTTCTAATTCTGCGTCACAGGTTGAATTGATGCTGGACAATGCAGAAAGAGAACGCTTGGGAAATCCGCGCCAGCCAGAGAAGCCTCTCATAAGATTACGAGTAAGAAATTGTTGTTTTGATTGCTTTGTTTTGAAAGGTCACTGTGAAAAGTTTCAAAGCAAAGTCATGCCTTTTGTATAAACACATAATATATAAAATTTCTTGCTGTGTACAGGCAAATATAGATCGCCTTCATACCATGATTCTGTTTACCTGTGGTATAGCTAGTATTCTACGGTAAAGGATGAGATTGGTCGCAAGTGTACTTCACTGCTGGTCTGAGTAAGGGCATCAAAAGTGGCTAATTACAGAGAAGTTTTTCTTAAGTCATATTATCCAGTGTTTGTTCCTAACCTAATTTATGGAAACTTTCCTGGAGACTAGTAAATGAAACAAGTTATGAATCTGGGCTGTTATTAGCTATTCTGTTAATATTATTATTAGCTATTATTATTCATTAACTATTCTGCATAATATGGTAAAGCATTAATTTTAGGTTGACTTATTTTTTACTTTGATTTTTCCTTTGAAGGGTAACAAACTCATCTTGACTTGTATGCCTTCTCTATCTCTGTTTCATATTTAAGTTTTTCCTTTCCTCTCTTAGGTTGATTATACAGGTGGCTTCGAACCATTCAGTGTCCATCGTTTTAGCCAGAAGTACGTGGATAGGGTGGCTAACCCAAAAGACATCATACACTTTTTCAGGCATCGTGAACAAAAAGAGAAAGATGGTAATTATAAAGGAAGGAATCATTGGCTTGCCTTGGTTTTCATTCTTCTTCCTTTATTTTGTTACCCAGCACTTGCAAAGGCTCGGTGTCTACCATCTAATGTCTTATAGGAGGAGTAAAGATGCATAGTCTCATTTAAGTGTATAAATTGCACAAGTATTTCTGTTCTATTTCTGGGTTTGTCTAAAATTCTGATATTCAGCACAGCATCTTCTGACAGTTATGCATAAATAATTCCTTTTTCTTTGGCCTCAAACCTTATTGAGTTGCTTATAGTAATACATACAGCCCCACACCAGACTGAGTTACTCCATGATTCTATGATAATTACCGTGAAAGGCATTAAACATCTCACTCCTGAGACTTCTCAGAATGAGGTGGTTGGTTTTGGGCACTCTGCAGGAAAAGAAATGGGTGTTGTGCTTTTTCTCTTTGTTTTTTAATTTTATTGCTGTAGTAGTTCATTTGTTTATACCTAAAATAGTAACAGAGGGGATGGGCTTGAGAGATGTTTGTATATTTTTTTTTTTTAAAATTGAAGGTCCAAATGTACGACAGCATTTTGTTTGCCCTAATTAATCACGTGTATGAGGTGCTCTTGGCTTGTCTGTTCCAGGTATGTCTCTATTCAAGCATTTGTGCAAAACAAATAATAGCTGTTACTATTGTAGCATTTCTCACTGTGCCTAGAATTTTTAATAAATGGTTAATAGATGTTGCCCAAATACTGGATTTGTAATAGTCGCTAATGAAGATACAGCTTGCACAAGAACAGGCTGTGCTAAAGAACTTAGTATTTCACATTAGCGTATTGTAAGTACTCCAATTCCATTGACAGTTTTTACTTACACTGTCAGTTTTATAATGTTCAAAACATCAAGTTTCATGAATAAAAACTGCTTTTAGTGAGGTCTTTTTTTTAATTATGCTGTATTGATCTTGTTTTATTTTGCTTTGTTGTTTTTTTAATAGTTGTGTAATCTCATTAACCTTTTTGGAATACAAGGTAGCTACCACATCTGCCACCATGCTTCATCAATACATTTTAATTTTCCTACTTAACGTGCATCTCAGCTTCAGGAAGGGAATGTAAAAAGAATACCATGGTTCTTTGCATTGCTTTATTAGATACCCTCTAGGTGAGGTATACAGGTATATGAGGTATACACCTTCCTTAAGGGAGGTGGCTAATAAAGCAGTCAAAATTTTCACTACATGTGCACCTTATGCTATAGTTCAGTACAGGTGTTGTTAAGACTTCATGAGTTCAGAAGTTGTTGTTTCTTTTGTCATAACTGCTTATATAACAAGGCTAGCAAAACAATGTTTTGTGCTTGCATGTGGCAGATGTCTGGAAGCAGCCTGTAGTCACTTTATATGACTTTGCGTGGTATGTGGTAACCTCAGTTGATTATCCCTTTCATTCTTCTGTCATTCCTACCTTGCTGCCCGAGAATGGGGGCCAGCCTTAATGAGCTATGAACATTTTCTACTGAAAATCAGTCAGCGTGCTTTGGAGGAAAATGTCTTCTTTAGTAACAGAGTTACTTAGAAAAAAAAAAAACCCTTGTGCTTTGATGGGTCCTTTGATTTTCTTCCATTTGTGATCTTCTAGAGTTCAGTTATAATAACCTTCAGGACATAGTGTTCAGTTTATAATTCCAGACATTTGATAGTTAGAAGAACACTTCTAACCTAGCTAGAGGTGGAGTTGTCTTGTACAATTGTTGCATCCGTTATGTATACCTGTGTTTCCAGACAATAGCCTATATAGTTAGAACAAAAAACCTTTACATATAAAAGGGACCACAATTCTTAAAAGGCCTATATTAATCTTTTTTCCTATTACTGTCAGCGGGATGATAATAATTAAAAGCTGCAAACGTGGGTGACAGTGCCACTGTGCTTTTCTGTTCTAGACAGTGACCTTAATTTTGGAAAACTGGTTAGACCTGCTTCTGAGGGGATGACACTGAGGGTGGAAGACCTTGTAAAGCAGTATTTTCAGACAGCAGAGAAGGTATCTTTCTACCTCTTATGATTTTTTTTTTTAATGGAATATAATCTTTTAATCTTGTTTTGCTTTCTTGATGGAAGTAGTGTGCCCTGAAAAGACTCTGACATTCACCAGGAAGTGAATTTATTTCCTATGTAACTGTATGTGAATTCCTGTATGAAGTATATGTCTTAGGTTAACAAGTAACTGTTGTATATAGGTTGTATAGGGTATGTGAACACATGCTGGTTTGAGAACATTAGGATAACTCTTCATGTGAACTTGCAGTGTCTGCCCTGTACTAAATGATGTGTCATGTTCTTACAGGAGGAAAATGTGAGGCAGCATGCTCTGAGTGAGAAGCTACCTTAATTTACTATAGGGTCAACGTGAGACTGACTGTACCATTTACTATTACCAGCTGACTTGGAGTAACTTGTTACTTTGCAGTATATTTTTGTCCTCAGACATAGTGCAATTCCACATTATATTTAAAGCAGAGGAGGAAGGAGGAAGAAAGCCCCCCAATAGTTTGCTTTCTCCCTACCCTTTCATTAAACCTGATTTGTTTCCTTTTCCCAACACCAGTGCAGTAACGTCTCAGAGGTAAAAAATAATAATCAGTGAGTCAGATGCCCAAATGCTTGATCTAGATGATCAAGCATAAGAGGTAAAGATCCCCCAAATTATATCATCTTGCCTAACCTTAGACACATGTTAGGTGTCAGTATTAGGACAGCATAAATCATGCCCTGGAAGGGCTATTTGCCTTCTGGATATGATAGGGAACCCAGGGTGATTAGTTCAGAAGTAGGTACTTCAAATGTATGCCACCCCTAAATCCCATGAGAAAGGATAGCAGTGTCAAAGACAGGGCACTGTATTATTCTATGAAAAATGAATTTTTCTTTTAATCTCTTTTCCTCCCTTATTTTGCAAAGTTGTCCCTGTTACACCATCTTCCCAACTTGTTTGTATGTTCTTGTATAAACAGCTCAGTTACTGGTCCCTGCATTTGAGGACTGCTTCAGCAGCTCAATATCTGTAAAGACTTGAAAGAATCTGTTGATGTTCTGGGAAGGCTTGCAGTAGGGGGATAATATGTTTTAAGTTAACACTGGTAATGAAAGAAAGAGGGGCGGGGGGAAAGCGTATTGTGCCCCAAAATGATGATAGGGATCTTATACATTGTGTTAAGATAGCTTGTGCTTCAGGCTTTACTAGACACCTGATCTTGTCTGATTAGGGAAACAAAAGAGTACTTGGACCCTGAGGTGGCACAGGGCTGTAGCTGGATGTTCAAAAAATGTTAGACCGAAAATGTCTCACAAGTACAGACTCTGTTCAGTTCCAGTGTTGCTGGTAAGCTGAGGCCTGGGAGTTAAAACCACTGCTATTTGTCTCTTTAGCAAGCTTTCTGGTTTTTTTGCTTTGGAAGAAAGCTTAATTGCTGAAAGTCAACATGAACATTCTGCATCATTACAATCAGTCACTCTTTGGAGATGCTTTTTTTTTTTTTTTTTTTTTTTTTAAACTTCTTATTTTATAATAGCTGTAAAATTTATTCCTCTGCGCAGCATTATTTCAGGGGAGGTTTTATGCTTCTGATGCAACCCTCAAAACAGTTCCTAAAGGACACCTGGAAAGACTAAAAATCATTAATAAGCATATGTAATGCTTATTACTAAGAAATTATCTGTGCTGTAGTTTGCAGACAAAAGAGGCTGCTATTTAAACGTTACTGTCCATATGGGGGTTTCGTTCTCAGAATGTCTTTTCTTACTGTATTGGGAAGGAGGCTAGAGAAGAGAATGGCTGTGAAACACCACCAGTAGCATCTACTACTTTTACTCATTAGTGGCTGTAGTAATATCTTAATGTAGAATATGTTGATGAATATCATCTCACTTGATGAACATGTGAGAACTATTGCTATTTACAGAATTGTATTTCAATAGAGTAGACTTCTGCTTAATAGCTCTTAATGCTTCATAATAATAATTTGCCCTGCTCTGTAACTGCCATTTTTTAATGTTAGAATTTTACAATAAAACTAAGTAATTTAGCATCTGTAATAATTCAGGGCCTGTTTTTAATAGCTTTTTTATGTCTCTGCAAGTTGATTGTAACTTTAATTTAAAAAAGGGAGGGGAACTAGGAAAGAATACAGTTTACCTTCTCTCCTCTCTCAGCAATACATTTCAGACAAATTATTTCAGATATGACTAGCACTGTAGTTTCTTTACTGTTTATGAAACTTTTTTCTTTGAGTCTGGAAAATACTCTGTTAAGTAGGTGTAACATTCTAGTAGCAAAAGGGTTGTAACTGTATTATAACAAGTAACATGTTGCAATTATTATTGCACTTAATCTTCAGTGCATGTTACTGTTTTTGGAACCAACTTAATGTAATATTTATCTGAAACAGCAGGAATATTACTCACTTTCTTTGACGGCAGATGCTTCTTAACAAAATGTTTTCCCCAATTATAAAGAAAGTACAGCTTTCACTTCTAACTGAAAGAGGAATGGGAGAAGCAGTGCAGGAGTTTGTGGACAAAGAGGAGAAAGATGCCATAGAAGAGTTGGTGAAATTTCAACTAGAAAAAACACAGAGGTTTCTTAAGGAGCGTCGCACTGATGCAGAGGAAGAAAAAATAGATGAGGAGGTAATATTCCGTTAATGTTAATTCCTTAGATAGTAGAAAAAACAGTGCTCAAACCTGGTTTAATAGATTTGCCAGTGTGTGGAGCATGTGCAACACTTGCCTCTAGTCATTTTCTGGAATTAATAAATACGGTGATGAAGTTTCAAATACATAGTTTAAAAGCTTGTACTGAAAATGGGATTTAGGTATGCTTATACTGATTCTCACTTTATTTGCACACGCATGCATAGAAAAGATCTGTCACTCTAATATATGGAGAACTATATATATACACTGTGAGAAAGATGGTAGATATAATCTCTTCTTAGCTTTTTCATATTGGCTTAGGGAAGAGTGCAAGAACAGGGCAAGCGTAAAGGAAACTTATCCTTCAGGTGCTCTACTAGCTTCTAACTGCTTGCGGCTTAGGCTTTCCGGGAGACAAACCTGGTTTATGTGTACCTAGTAACCCTTAGTAGACTTCTCTGTCAACTTGTTGAGCTTCCACATGAGCCCATGTATTCAGTTGTAATAGTCAAGCATTGTAGGACAAGTTGTTCTGCGGCTTAACTGTGCACTGTGTAAAGAATAATTTGGTGGGGGGACGAAGGTTGCACCTACCTGTTTTTTTGCTGATTGCTTTAATTCATAAGGGGTTGAAAGAGAGCATAAACAATAGTGCCTGCAGGTTTTCTGTGCCACTTTTGGGGGGTGTGTGTGTGTGTTTGTCTTTTGGACTAATATCTTCTTTCCCCCTCACCCATCATATCTTTTTCCATACTTGACAAGTTGATCTTAGTTGTACATGTATTGCAACGTTTATCTCTTCTCAATATCGTTTTCTATCTTGCTTCTTCATCTCTACCCCTTCTTTTCCAGTTAATCATAGAATCATCATAGAATGGTTTGGTTTGGAAGGGACCTTAAAGATCATCTAGGTCCAACCCCCTTATAGGCAGGGACACCTTCCACTAGACCAGGTTGCTCAAAGCCCCATCCAACCTGGCCTTGAACACTTCCAGTGGTGTTCACAATCAAACACATCCACAACTTCTCTGGGCAACCTGTTCCAGTGCCTCACCATCCTCATAGTGAAGCATTTCTTCCTTATCTCTAATCTCAATCTACCCTCTTTCAGTTTAAAGCCATTACCCCTTATCCTATCACTACATGCCCGTGTAAAAAGTCCCTCTCCAGCTTTCTTGTAGGCCCCCTTCAGGTACTGGAAGGCTGCTATAAGGTCTCCCGGGAGTCTTCTCTTCTCCAGGCTGAACAACCCCAACTCTCTCAGCCTGTCTTTGTAGGAGAGGTGCTCCAGCCCTCTGATCATCTTCATGGCCCTCCTTTGGACCTGCTGTAACAGGTCCGTGTCCTTCTTATGTTGGGGGCGCCAGAGCTGAATGCAGTACTCCAGGTGGGGTCTCATGAGAGTGGAGTAGAGGGGCTTCTAGAATCACCTCCCTCGACCTGCTGGCCATGCTTCTTTGGATTCAGCCCAGGATACGTTTGGCTTTCTGGGCTGTGAGCACACGTTGACAGGTCATGTTGAACTTGTCATCAACCAACACCCCCAAGTCTTTCTCCTCAGGGCTGCTCTCAATGCATTCTCTGCCCAGCCTGTATTTGTGCTTGGGATTGCTCAGACCCATGTGCAGGACCTTGCACTTGGCCTTCTTGAACTTCATGAGGTTCGCACGGGCCTGCCTCTCGAGCCTGTCAAGGTCCCTCTGGATGGCATCCCTTCCTTCCAGTGTGTCGACCGCACCACACAGCTTGGTGTCATCGGCAGACTTGCTGAGGGTGCACTCGATCCCACTGTCCGTGTTGCCAGCAAAGATGTTAAACAGCGCCAGTCCCAATACCGACCCCTGAGGAAAGCCACTCATCACTGGTCTCCACTTGGACATCGAGCCATTGACTGCAACGCTTTGAGTGCGACCATCCAGCCAATTCCTTATCCACCGGGTGGTCCATCCGTCAAATCCATGTCTCTCCAATTTAGAGACAAGGATGTCGTGTGGGACAGCGTCAAATGCTTTGCACAAGTCCAGGTAGATGACGTCAGTTGCTCTTCCCTTATCCACCAATGCTGTAACCCCGTTGTAGAAGGCCACCAAACTTGTCAGGCACGATTTGCCCTTAAGTGAAGCCATATTGGCTGTCACCAGTCGCCTCCTTATTTATCACGTGCCTTACCATAGTTTCCAGGAAGAACTGCTCCATGATCTTGCCAGGCACAGAGGCAAGAATGACTCGCCTGTAGTTCCCCGCATCTTCCTTTTTTCCCTTTTTAAAAATGGGGATTGTTTCCCCTTTTCCAGTCAGTGGGAACTTCACCGGACTGCCACTTCTCAAATACAATGGATAGCAGCTTAGCAACTTCATCTGCCAGTTCCCTCAGGACCCGCGGTTGCATCTCATCAGGTCCCATGGACTTGTGCACCTTCAGGTTCCTTAGATGGTCTCAAACCTGATCTTCTCCTACAGTGGGCAGCTCTTCATTCTCCCAGAACCTGCTTTTGCCTTCTGCAACTTAGGCGGTGAGGCTTGAGCACTTGCTGGTGTTCATATTTCGCTGTCCCTTATTGTCAAATTACATATACTCTCCTTCTCTTGAACATAGTATCTCCTACTTTTCATCATGTCCCAAGCTTTTTTCTCCCCAGTGATGTAGCTCCAGTTATTAATAGAATGTGAGATTCTTAAACTGTAGGACAACATGAAAAGGCTCTAAACAAACTGTTCAGTTATTCTTGCACTCTTCTTTGCCTCTCACATGAGCTTGACTTAATAATTAAGTGATCAAGACTTCTCACTTACTGTGTTTTGATTATTGTATGAAATGAACTGTTATTTTGATGGGAACTCTTTTTTTTTTTTTTTTTTATTATTCAGGTGCGAAAATTCAGGGAGAGTAGAAAAAAGAATACCGAAGAAGAGGATGAGGAAGTTCGTGAGGTAACTCCTTTGAATTTTGAACATAGGCTGAAGAATGGAATGGTGACTTCTGCATATGAATGAAGTCACTTAGCAATACTTCAACATTGTCCTTGCCAAAAAGTGCCTGTCTGCCTAGGGAAGATTAGTAAGTCTTTTTAAAATCGTCCTTGGTATAAGAAGTGCCTAAGCTACTACTCAATTTGGCTTTTGAGATCTCTTTTCTTGTGCAAATCTGTGAACCTGAATGTTCAGTTGTTCTTGCTTTGAACTGAAGTTAGACCAGGCAGGTGACCTTCAGAGATCTGTCAGTTTAAACTATTTGCGATCCCATCACCAGTGGACGTGTGGATGGGCTGTATTGAGTGATATTACTGGAACAAATTGGTATTATTGGTAAACCTTTAGGTACTATTGTCCTCATCAGCAATCTTGATCTTAAGAGTCTTAGATCTCCCAGAAATTCATATCTAGATTGCGTATGTCTTTCCAAAGAGAATTGCCAACCACTGACAGCATTGGTGCTCCTTTGTCTTTGCAAGCTATGTGGGATGGGAATGAAATTTTGAGAAAAGTGACACCTGGGGTGAGATTCAGTTCTCCTAGTCTGAGCTATCTTCATGTGAACTAGTTGTCTTAAGCACCCACTGTCATCAATGAAGATCAAGTCAATGGAGCCCAGAGGGTGCTTCCTCGGAGCAGATGTACACAGCTGACATAGGATAACCTGAACTGTTCACCAAACTCCACTGACAATATTAACTAGCTCCATTCTGTTATCAGAGCTTAGCTAACTACTTTATATGTACACATCTAAATTAAATAGACTAAATACTGTCCCTGCTTTTTGACAGACTTCCTTGCCTTCCATAACGCTGTGGATTTGGGTCTTCTAAGCCTCAATGGTTTAGAACTATATATCACAACTAGGATTTAACACTGCTGCATTTCATCATTTAAGATTCTTTTTCCTATAGCACTTATTGTTCCATTTCAGGCAATGACCAGGGCTAGAGCCCACAGATCCGAGGATACAGTTCTTGTTGCAGCCTCCAGTGATGAAGAACTCATGGATACAGGGATGAAAGGCACTGGTGATTCAGATGATGGCCTTCCTGCAACACTGAGCCGAGGAAGCGGTCGGGCAAGAGGTAGGGCAAGAGGTGCAAGAGGACAAAATTCAGCAGCAAGAGGTTCATCTCGAAGGGGAAGAGGTAAGAAAAACTCCACATTCTTTGTACTGCAGTTACTGACTTTTTTTTCTTTAAAAGGCAACTCTCTTCTCATGCTTCCATCAAGAGGAAATTTGTTGCTTAAGGTCTCCTACTGGGAAAAAAATTATTCACAAATATTTTTGGTATCATATTACATACAGTTGACTGCCTTACAAGGCTTAAGTTGTGACTTTTTCATGGGGTGATTAAAGGAACAGTATCTTGCTTCCCAGCTATGGAAACATAGTAGACACTTAAAAGATGTATTATTGGGAAGGTCTGTGCAATGAAGTTCATGGATAAACCTTTGTTACTGCTAAAGGTAATGCATTTGATCAGTACAGAGAGGAGGTACAGATTGTCTCTATCCTAATGCAATTTGCAAGAGACTTCATTGTTTCTAGTGACTGAGAAAATGGGAAGTGTTTCCTAAGCAAAATGAATTAAATAGCTCCTTGGCTATGTGTGATTGTGCACTTTACAGTGACAGCGTTACTTCCATTATATATGTACTTCCGTTATATATAAATATAAGTAAAAAAAGAAAAGATGGGGTCTTGCAGTAATATACTCCTTTGAGTTGTCTCAGTAATATGCCCAAAGGTCTAAGAGCAGTGTTAGTTGAAACAAAGGCAGTCATCTTAGGACTGATTTGGTTAGTGCCTTTAAACTAGTTCTATGAGCATGTGCTCCAACACTGTTGTGATCCCATCAGAGCAGGGGAGTGTGTGTTAAGAGGCTGTGTCTGTGGAGCTTTGAACACTTGACCCAGAGCAGTTCTTCTGCATGTAAGGAGGGCTTTGATTCAAGGAAGAAAGTGAGGGAGCAAAGTAGGTTTTTAAGTGACTTCCCACTCAGTAATGATAGACTAAAGGGGAAAAAAAACAAACCACTGAACAGATTTGCATATTGTTTATTATCCCTACAGGAAGCACTAGCCAAGAGACAGCTACTAGCAGCAGAACCTACAAGCCTGTATCTGTGCCTGCCAAGAATATGTCTGTCATGGATGGTAGGCCTTCAGTCTGTCCGTTACACTAATCTGCTCTCTCAAATTGTAATGAAGGTGTTTGTTTAATGAAGAAGTGCCTTAATTGCCTTTATTTCTATTAGTCCGATTCAGTTGTGAGAAATTCTTTTGGTTCTAATGAAATAGAATAACTAACAGTGATGAGAGAAAGAAAAATGGAGGGGGAAAAAAAGAATAGTGATATCCCACTATCTGAGGGTAAATGAAATGTGTCAGGAACTTCTGACTAGAACTGGAAATAGAGAACATCTTACTATATGCAGTTCCTTACGGAATAAGCATAGAAGGAATGTGACTTAATAGCATCTATTTTATGCAGAATATTCCTCAGTGGATAAAAAGTTTAAACTTGACTGATGTTTACAAGGTAGTAAGCTTTAATGCAAATCCATTTAGTCTTACATTGTAGCAAGTTTTGGACATGCCAGTTTTTACTAGGGAAGAGAAACTTATCTACGATTTAAGCCACGTACGTGAGAGTAGCCCTTCCTTGCTACAGAGGACAGGCTCTGAGGAAACAACATAGGTAATCTGAGTATTAAAAAAATACTGCTCACAAATCTATACATGAATCCCACGCAAAATACCCAAAGGTAGAGTGAGTTTTAAATGAATCAGCAAATTACCTAAATTTTAAATTGGTCAGCAAATGACCTAAAATACTGCAGAGAAATTAATTTTAGCAGCAGTGTTGATGTCTAAACTGTTAGACATACAGGAATATCAATTATAGTAATATTTTTCTCTTCCTCTTAACCAAAGTTACTGAAGGTTTTTCAGCCAGACTGGGAAGCACCTGCTGCTGCACAGAAGGTTAGGTCCCTGGGTTGTTAGACTCTAGCAAAAGCTTAATTTATGTTTTGGTTTGGGGGGTTTTGCTTGTTTGTTTTACAGGGTATTTTGCAGAGGAAATGTGTGCTAAGCAGGTCTTAAATAAAAAGAATGATATAACGTTGTTTGCATTTCACTGTGTGAGCACTTTAAAAATATTACATTTGTTTTATTCTAGCCTTTAGGTCTTTGAAACCAGAGCCCACCTTGAATTCATCTAAATCTTACTCCGAGGTAAGAAGCATCTTGCATGAGTGAAGTTGCGCTGCCTTTTGCTGTCTTCCGATATGAAAAATAAATACATGGTCAAAACGTTAGCCTAAACCAGCAGATGTTCCCAAGCTATCAGTTCCAGCAGTAAGTTTCTGCATGTTAATTTGTAGACCTTTTTTACCCTTTTTTGGTATGGGGTTTGTCTGAGAAAAACAAAGACCATGTTTTATTTGTGACCATAGTCTAAGATACAGAGTGTATATACATGAGTATTTTAGAGGTTTCCGCAAGATCAAAGATCTGAAGAGCAAAACTTGTGCTGTATTTGCACATTGTACAGTTCTAGCCTGGAGCCATGTCAAGTGTATATTATAACTAAGTAGGTACATAGTTGGAAAAAGCCCCGAAGGTTCTATGCTATAGTACTGTAGTAGTATGCACTATATCGCTGTAAGAATAAATTCTGTGAAAAAGCTTTATAAATTATATAGTTTTTTCAGGAAACTATAGATGATGACTCCGATCTAGAAGACATTTCTATTGTTCCTTCTTCCAAAGTAAACCAAAGGTTGGTATGTTTACTTCATGAGTGCTACCATGACTGCCTTATTTCTGATTGGCAATCAGCAGAGTCCAGGGATCTGATCCACTACCTGAAAAAACAGATTTTTAAGAAAGTCATAACACTTCTTAGAGAATTTATATAAATTTTTACCTATTAATGTGGATGATCTTTCTGTAACAATAAATTGGTCTACTGATTGAGATAAGCTAGGTCAGAGCTTTAGAATTAATATGTTAGTCTGAGAATTTAAATCGTTCTACTTATTTCTGTTCATTCTTAATCTCTGTATTGGTGGTCCAAATCTAAGTTGAAGGGAAAGTTATTGGAATGTCTGGTAATTGAGAACATGCTGATGCCCTTTTTTCTCTTTGTATGTTTTAAGGTTGTCAACTACATCTTCACGTGGTAAAACAGGTTCACAAAGCCAAACATCTAGAGGAGTTGATTTTGAGTCAGACGAGGTATGGTATATAGTGGTCTTTTTTTCTTTTATTTCGTGTAAGTTTCTATAGCTTACTGTTTTACAACTATTTGAATAAAGCATTTCAGAGTAAAATTGAGCTTCCCCCCCCCCCAATAGGGCTAGATTATTGCAACCAGCTTTAATGAGAATATATACATAATCATGAAAAATAAGGCTAGAAGGGACCTCAGGAAAATATCCAGTCCTTTTTCCCTTCAATTCTTAATCAGTTAATTGTCATTCCTGAAATGTGTGGAATTAGGTTATTTTGCTTAGGGAAGAAAGTAATGGTAATCTCTTCTAGTGCTTCGCTATGTCCTTTAATTTGTTTATGTATTTTATTCTTGTAAAAAAGAGGAATTTTATTTTTTTGCATTTAAAAATGGCTATTTTCCAGGGCATGTTATTGTTTTATTGTTGCAAATCATGTAAATACACTTTAAAAAAAAAAAATTCAAACACTGTTTTCAAGTTTAAGATGTCTGTTCTTGCAGTATATATTTGAACTGCTAGGAAATGGTTTCTTCCACAGTTAAACAAGTAGAACTTTATTTGCAGTTTTCCACTGAATAGAGTACACATTATACTGTGAAGCACTGTGCAGTTTGTTTTCACAGACTAGCAGACTGTCATGTATGGTCAGGATCCTAGCCTTAACAATGTCAGATGTTGGCCACTTCAGGGAAAACATTACATTCTTGTCCCTTCTCTCCACTATGCTATCTGTTCTTCCTGTACCTGAAATACAAAACTGCATGTTTGCTTGAATGTGCAAAAAGAAACATTTTTTTTGATTCATGCAAATCTCAGTAAATTATGGTGTGTGATATGTATATGGACATAACTTCATTGAGGTATGTGCTGCTCATAAGGATAACATTTTCCTAGGTCACACCTGAAATATAGATTGTTCCTCATTTCAAAGTAGCTGTTCTGATCATACTGACATAAACTCAGTTTCTGTTCTCTACACATTTGTGATCTGGACTTTTAAATCAACAGATAATCTCTTTCATATCAAAACCAACAAAAACAGATCTGTCAGAAAACATGGAATAATGTGACTAGGCTTTCTAGTTTAATCTAAAGGTGACTTTACTTTTTATGACTCAGAATGCATGCTGGTTCTAGTAATGTGTATCTGTTTACAAATTGCAGGATGAATTTGATCCATTCAAAAGCACTGCAACATCAAGAAGAACTAAGTGATTTCTGGCTCACTATACAAGAGGGACCATGAAAGTTAGTGAAGAAGGTGGAAAATGGTTTGCAAGGCATTCTGTATGTGACATTTCTCTGTAAATGATGGCTTGCCTTCAATTTTCACTTCTATGAAATGTTTTTGAGTTTGGTGGGGTGTTTTTTTTTCAGTGGCACCAAATTTGGTATAATTTGGGTGTTGCGTTGCTTGATGCATTCGACTAGTGTCTATTATTCTGAAGTACTGCCTGAAACTGCAAGTTCTTTCTGAAACTTCTAAAAACCTGTTTTCTTTCTGGGATGATAATGTAAATAATGGTCATATCTTTTATAGAAAACTCCATCTCTTGGGCTTGAATTTTGCAGAGGAGTAAATTTATAGTAGTATGCAAGTATGGATATGGACACGGACCCGGTCAGCATAATGAAACTTGTACTTGCAATTTTCTATGGATACAGTTGAAAACTCTGAAGAGTAATAGTTTGACCAAAAAATACAGTTTTCAGTACTGAAGCTGGAAAATGTTCTAATACTTTCAACTCTACTAGGAGAACTAAACCCACTATTGCACTGTTATTAAATGTCATAGTATACGGGAGTGAATTCTGCTCTGCAATTCAAGAAGTGCCAAAGACTTCAGATTGAATTGCATTGTCAGCTTTTACCCGAGGGCTAGAACCTTACAGCTTCACAAGGAATGCTGCTTGAAGAATAAACCAATTGAGCCAGTAACAGGCAAGGCGTTGCCTCTTGCCTTTTTCTTAGCTGACATTTTTCAGGTATCTGTTTCCTCAACCCACTGCTTCAGTAATCCTCCTAAAATGTCATCACTATTTTCCAAATATTCTCCAAATGAGGCTTTTAAAATACAATATTGTGTTCCCAGTGGGGGAACCACTCCTTCTGTTGAAGGAGCCAAGACCTAGATCTATTCCTCCTTGTCTATTTCCACCTCTGTACACCCCACTCCCCAAAAAGTGCTGTTCTAAAGCTGTGGCCATTAGAGGTAATGAAGGAAAAGGCCAGAAGAGTTCATCGGCTAACATCCCAGCATGTCAGAGAAGCACTAAATACGCTGAGTAGCTGCAGCCACGCCTTTGCATTTTTACTTTCTCCTTCAAAGAGATGGGATTGGGCAGTTGTGTTTCTCTGGCTGCCACTGAACATGACCGTTGTTACTTTGCCTGCATATATGCTGTAGCAGGGAACCTAAATGAGCCTTGAGCTTCCTGAAGACTTCCATAAAAATGATCAAGACCTGCAAATTTCTAGTGTAGAGCTCAGTAGCAACTTACAAAGCAGTGTGATCGCTTAAGATATCAGCAAATAATTTGGTAGTCCAGCTCTTTCCTTTCATTATGGGCTGTCAAAGCTATAATATTACCTATGCAATTAAAAAGCTGCTGTAAATACCCTTCAAGATGAGGGTTTAGATTTTTTTGTGTTTTAATAAACTATTTCTGTTAAGTAAACCGTGAATGTCAGTTGAATGGATTACATTGAATCTGAGGGACTGAAATTTTTAAAACACTTTGCTGCTTTATGTTGCTGTTTGCGTGTATTGGGTCAGGCTGGGGTGGAGTTAACTTTCCCAGTAGCAGCCCATGCAGTGCTGTGTTCTGCATTTGTAGCTAGAAGGGTGTTGATACCACACCAGTGTTTTGGCTGCTGCGGAGCAGTGCTCCACAGCATCAAGGCTGTCTCTCCAACGACCCCGCAAAGGCCAGTAGGCTGGGGCTGGGCAAGAGGTTGCGAGGGGACACAGCCGGGACAGCTGACCCCAACTGACCAAAGGGATATTCCACACCGTATGATGCTGTGCTCAGCAATAAAAGCTGAAGGAAAGGATGAGGGGGGGACTACATTTGTTATTAAGGCATTTGTCTTCCAAAGCAACCACTACGTGTACTGAGGTGGCTGGACGTCGCCTGTTGGTGGGACATAAAGAATAAATCTTCTTTTGATGCTTTGCTTTCACGCATGACCTTTGCTTTTTTCCATTAAACTGCCTTTATTTCAATCCACGACTTTTGCATCTGATTTTCTCCACCTGTCCTGCTAAGGATGGGGAGTGAGCGGCTTGGTGGGCACCTGGCAACCCCCCAAGGTCAACCCGCCACACCAAATTAAACCTGTTTTGTTATAAAGACTTAAATTGTCTAGTTTGTTGTTTCTCTAAGGTCTTAAGGGAACTCTATCTTGTGATGTTGCAGGCACATCCTAGGCAAAGATTTTAGTAAGGTATATAGGATTAATAGGAATCGTATCAAAGGTTCTTTCAACGTTTTTCACAATTTTTTTTCAGTCAACTGTCAAATTCACAGCAGCTTTGTTTATAGTGTTAAACTGCAGCAGTTCTCAAATTGTCTGGTATAGAAGATAAAGATGGCATCCTTCACCTCGGGGGGGAAAATGTAACCTGGTGTGTGTAGAAAGACTGTGCTATAAACAGATACTTCTAATCGTTAATGTGATTTGTTATACGGGGGGGTAGGATGCTCAGAAAATCAACATTATTTCTCAGAGATCATACTGGATAGTTTTTGAAAAGTCACTTCTCACTCATGTAACTTCCAATCCACCTGCCCCAGGAAAGCTCAAAAATTCAGCAAAGCCACAGTAGTGAAAGAAAGATTGTTCCCAGGGAAATGGCAGGGGGAGGGGGACGCACACTCTGCTGTGTATTTAAAAAGAAAAAAAGGCACTATTCCTTTTTTTGAATGCTTCCAAATTGCATTTTTTAGTGTGTCTGGGTAATTTTTTTAATATTCCTCTTATAACCTTTTTTTTCACTGTTTTCTAATTTATTATAATTTTGTTGAGTGCTATTGCACAGATGTTTTTGATTTTTTTTTTAATTACCTGAATTCGTGAGCTGTGTAGCTTTATTTCAGACATTTTCTAAATACTTTCACTTTATAAATTACATCATTTCACAGATACCTTTTCCAAAAACCAGATACAGCATACCAAATCCTGACACTCCTGTGCAGCTGCCTCCTTTGCTGTCAGTGGGTGCCGGGGATGGTGGAGCAAGGGTGAAGTCAGCAGGAGCAGGTATCAAGCTGACAAATCTACTGCAGCCTGTTCTCTAGTAGCCACCACATGTAGGTGAACTGTTTAGACAGTTCATCCCGGGGTATGTTTAAATACAAACTAAACCAGAAGGGTGATGGGAGGCAGAGAAGGACACGTGGGCGACATGGGAGCGACATGACCCGGGGAGCTTCCACCGGGCTTTTTCCATGACCCTTTGTGGGTATTTTAGGTGGACCTGCCCGGTGTGTGGTGGGACCACCTCCTTTGGACCACAAGACGCTGAGTCCAGCTTGGAGGAGGGTGGGCTTGAGCTGCGTGGGAAGAGATTCCCATCCTCCCCCCAGCAGTCTGGCTGAGAAGGTAAGGAGGCCTCCTGCTCTCCTGGAAGCACCTAGTCTTCAGAGGCAACGGTGGCTCTGGCTACATGTGCAAGGGTACTCTGCTGGAAATGAAGTCTTAGATCAAGGGGAGTAAATAGACAAAACAAATAATTTTTGCTGGAATACGGATTATAGTACAGGGGAGCAGGATCTGATAGATGTGGAAGAGTAAGAGCTGGAGCTTGAGTGTCAGAAGACAGAATACCCTTTTTCATTGGCCAGCAGCACTGAAAAGGAGGGGGACTTGGGAGCTGCTGGAGCAGCCCAGCGAGAAGGGGGACATATGCCACGGACCACTCTGTTCTCATCCCAAACCCACACCAGAATGCTGCCCTGTCCTGTTTCCCTGGGCCTTTATGTTGCATTGTGAGACTGTATTTTCCTGGCAGCATCAGATCGGGGGCATCCTTGCTGGCCAAGCGCTTCTGAGCTGGACACAGATTTATTTCTTCTCTCTGAATGTTCACAGATGACTGCCACCTTAGCAGCTCCAGCAGGTTCACTGAAAAGCTTCCTCTGAGGCAGGCAAACTGCCAAAAGAGCTTGAACTGGACGATTTTGTGGAAGAAATAGATGCTGGCAGCAGTTTGCAGAGGAGCTCTGTGGGCTGGCCATGACGCCTGTCCTGCTGCATTCAACTCCTGAGCAGCAGTGGGGAGAAAGCAGCCTGAGTCATTCACTGGGGGAGTCACAAGCATCTTCTGGAAGTGTTATTTTCACCAGTGAGTGACCAGCTTATAATATAAGCTTTTCAGACAATGGTCTTTTAATTGATAGTTAAACAAAGCCTTTTATGTACAAAACCTGCTCTGGCTGGGGTTAGCTGACACCACCCAAGCAGATGTGTCCCGGCAGAGGGGCAGCACCTTACATGTGCACTTGTGGAGGGGCACGTCTTTCTGTGCTGTGTAGGATTTGTGCCTCGTAGTCTCCCGATACTGATTTTAGATTTCCTACTGTCTTTTTAGGGGGAAAAGCACACATGGTAACACACATGCTGCCGTCTCATCAGTGCTCGGGTCCAGTGTACGGTTGCCTGTTGCTTTGGATACTGGACTCACTGGGCTGGGACATCCCTTCCTGTCCTCTGTCCCATATAATCACCTCGTTGTAACTGCCTCTGTATTTCTACAAACCCTAGAAAGCACAGTTTCACATCAAACTTTTTATTCCCTTGTCCAAGAAGAAATCCCTGCCAAGGGAAAGCTTTAGTATTTCTCTGTCTCTCTGAGGGAAAAAAGGTCTTTGGAAGAATACTGTAAGTACAGTAAACTGGCTTGTTAGTCACAGTTCATCTGTTACCCCCCTATTCTATGCTAGTTAGGTGTCATGCTGTGAAATAGGCTGAAACTTGCCTGCCAGACCTTTAAAACTGAGCTTAAATTTGAACTGTGTCCTGAAGGGAGCAGAACTGCCACACACGCTGCTGGTTTATAAACAGCACAGAATTTGCATGAGCTGGGCTGCTGGTAGAGAAAAAAGGATGCTGATGACTGGAGAGATTGATTTCTCACAGATGTGCTTATCTTGGAGTAGCGCCCAGGGGAGCGTGACTGTGTGGAAAAGCAGCACGTCAGAGCAGAAATAATGTCATGCAGCCCAATGGCTGCAGAAGATTCCGGCTCGGAGCTCGCCTGTGGGTATAAAGCTGGCTGAAGGAGCAGAAGTAGGAGTGAGCTGAGCGGGAGAGAAGCACGCTGCGGGAGGCAGGAGCATCCACCCGCTCCTGCTGCTTGCACTCTGTGTTTGCAGCCCCTGAGCGCACCCTGGGCTGAGCGAGGGGAGGACAGCTCTCTCGGCACACGGCGCAAGCTCTGCTCTCTTGCAAATGAGCGATTTCCAAATTGGAGGAGCAGAGTGGCATTTCAGAGATGTTGTCCTGTTTTGTCTGGCTCTCTCTCCCCGACTTGGTTAATGCCTTTGTGACCCCAGGAAAGTTGCTTCTCAACAGCAGCCTGGAGAAGACTTTTGTAATCCCAAACATCTCGGGTTTCTTTTCCTGGGATAATGACAGCCTGGCCGACTGGCAGAGCTTTGTGGGCAGGAGCCGGTACAGAGCGGAGTCGCAGAGCATCATGGTGAAAGCCCTGCTCGTCGCGGCATACTCCTTCATCATTGTCTTCTCTCTCTTCGGCAACATCCTGGTCTGTCACGTTGTCATCAAGACCAAGCGCATGCACTCTGCCACCAGCTTGTTCATTGTGAACCTGGCTGTAGCCGATATCATGATCACGCTCCTCAACACGCCTTTTACACTGGTAAGACTGGGGCAGAGATGCCATAAAGGCATCGCAGTTATTTCAGTGGCCTTTTCTTCTTTATGCTGCTATAGGCAGCGCATGGATGTTCTGCAGATACCTGTCCAGTCCAAATCACAGTGATTGGAGTTATCTTTGGAAAAATCCACGTCTTTTTCTTCTCTAATTCCTGTTACCTAGTTGAAGATCTGAACTTATCCATTTGTTAAAAGTGGCCCTAATAGTACTTGAAAAATAATAACCTCACAGTGATTACTTAGTACTTTGTAGTATCTGGTCTTTTTTTTCCTTCCTTTCTCTGAAGTATTTCCAAGGTAATACTATGAACCTCTTGAAAAAAAGATTAATGCTCACCATCATTTTGCAAGCTGTGTTGAAAAGCTGTAGTTTGCTTTGAAGTAAGATGAGGTGTATAGGTCAGCCCTATCATGTAAGGAGGACTTAAAAAGGGAAAAAAGAATGTATTGATTCAATAGTTAGACTGCAGAAGGACACACTGTGAATAAAACAGAACAAACATCTTTGGTACTGTGCTGCTGTATTGTCCTGGAGGATATTGCTGGGCCACTGAGCAGCACTAACCTACCTCTTCAGGGTTCAGAAGCCAGAAAATTATACAATTATACAAAGAACCTGCTATTTTAAAAATACCTTTTACATAGCATAAGGAATTATGTGCCAGAGGTGTCTCAGATATCTATAAGCATGTGGCGGTGTGTGGGGCTGCACAAAACTAATGGTATTCTGGTTTTAGGCTCGTTTTGTGAACAGTACCTGGATATTCGGGAAGGAGATGTGCCATGTCAGTAGGTTTGCACAGTACTGCTCCCTCCACGTCTCTGCCTTGACCCTCACAGCCATTGCCGTGGACAGGCACCAGGTGAGAGCTCTCTGAAGCAGATGGAAAGCTGGGGAGGGCATAATTAAAATGAGAAAGGATGATCCCATGTCCTTTCCTTCTCAACTCCCAGATTAATGTAAGAAAGATACATGAGGAGCTGACAGGGTAGGCGAGCAGTTCTTGCTGTCAGATGGAATAGTTTCAAGCCCGCAGCAAGGTGGGAGATTGGAGATGTCCATCACCTTGCGATCGCTTCCAACTGGGGAATGGGAGCTTTTCTGAGGTGGGTAATCCAGTAGCTCTCAAATGAGGAGAAAGTCCAAGATCCTGATAGGAATTCATATGGGCAACCCTCGGCTGGGGTGGTTTGTCTGGCCCATGGAGGAACAGCGTCGTGGATGCAGGGACATCCTGGTTAGCTTCCGCAACTCTGTCTCCCTTTGTTATGGGATGTCTCACCCCTTGTTACCCCAAATACTGGAAAGCTGATTGTACCATACTGGTGTTTGTCACAACCAGAGCTGTGGCTTGCTGTTGATAATAGGCTCAAAACTGGGGACAGTCAGCCATTATCAGTTTGGAGTCACCCAACAACCAAGCAAAACAGAGCAGTACAGTTGACATTTTCTGCTATAAAGCTTCTAAGTTTCCAGAAAATGCACTGGCTGTCAGACGCTTCCCCAGGGAGGTCTAGTTAAATCACAAACCCATGGCTCTTTGAGTCACTGATACTGAAGAGTTTGAGACTATTTTCTCCTTTTTTTTTTTGCTATTAAGTAAATTGAACCTGGAAATGAACATGTGTGCAAGACCTGCTGCTATCCAGTTCTCCCCACGTAGATGCAAATACTGAAATGAGAGGGTAGGACTGGGATCTGAATTTACCCATTCCCATGGTGGAAAAATTCAGGCTTCCATGTACAGCTTACAATCAATGGGAGGTGGGTGAAAACAGTACTGCTTTGCATGCTAAATTTCCACTTTAAGTAATAGATTTAAGGCTGGAAGATTATATGAAAAAATGATATAATTATTTCCTGAAATGGCATAAGCCTGAATATTGGTTTATTTTGCACAGGTTATAATGCACCCTCTGAAACCTCGCATATCTACTGCAAAAGGTATTATCTACATCTCTGTAATTTGGATCATGGCAACTTGTTTTTCCCTACCACATGCTATCTACCAAAAGCTCTTTACATTTGAATACAGGTAAGGATGTGCTTTGCTTTCTTCCACAGTCTTCCTGGAGGCCAAACTCTCAGTGGCCATACTTTCTCATCGTCTGCT
Organism: Aptenodytes patagonicus; assembly: GCF_965638725.1. NCBI lineage: Eukaryota > Metazoa > Chordata > Aves > Sphenisciformes > Spheniscidae > Aptenodytes > Aptenodytes patagonicus. The sequence goes on from NC_134949.1 coordinate 215,847,220, forward strand.
GAAAGTCCTGAACTTATGTTGAGGTCAGCCAAATATGGATCTAGTCTATAATTTTCATCAGATTCCTTTTGCAATGGCTGATATTCTGTTCTTGTTTCTATTTTTAATTGTTTTATCTTTATTCTGTCACACTAATCACATGAAATCGGCTAAGAAGTTAGAGAATCTGTCCTGGACCTTCTATTTCTATATGCTGGCATTTTATATGATGTACCAATCTCACCTGTTTGGGCAGACCAGGAATGGGGAAAAAACCTAACAGCCCTGGTATAGTGACAGAATCTGCCTCAGCTGCTTGTTCCATAAAATGCTGTCATGAGCCTTGATATGTGGAAAGTGCTTTAATAAGGGAAAGGTCCTTAATATGTGCAGAGGCTGTGTTTCTGTTTGCCAAAGGACAAAGAATAAAACCCTGCTTCTGTGCAGCTGGAAATTTTGTAATTAATGAAATTCATAAAATTGTCATAAGGTCATGAAAGCCCACGAGAAATTATCACCAAATTGCTCACAGGCTGCTCCATGGCTCAAATCCTTGGACAGCAGAGCTCCACATAACTGTGACACGTGCATAAATGAAGATCTGCCTCCAGGTTTTATGGCTGGAGCCCTCTCGCTCCTACCCCCTTGTTTCTGATGTACTTCTCCTCAATGCCCGGCCGTATGCGCTCTCACCCCCTGTCCGGTATCTCCATTTGCAGTGAGGAGGTTACCCGGTGCCTGTGTCTGCCAGATTTCCCTGAGCCTGCTGACCTCTTTTGGAAGTACCTCGACTTAACAACCTTCATTTTGCTCTATGTCCTGCCCCTTCTGATCATCTCTGCCGCCTACATGACAGTGGCCAAGAAACTCTGGCTGCGCAATGTCATCGGGGATGTCACCACTGAGCAGTACTTTGCCCTTCGCAAAAAGAATAAGAAGACCATAAAGATGCTGATGCTTGTTGTCATCCTCTTCTCAGTCTGCTGGTTTCCCTTAAATTGCTACGTCGTCCTCCTCTCCAGCCAGACCATCCGCACCAACAATGCCCTGTACTTCGCCTTTCACTGGTTTGCAATGAGCAGCACCTGCTACAACCCCTTCATCTACTGCTGGCTCAATGACAGCTTCCGATCAGAACTGAAAGCTTTGCTCAACGTGTGCAGAAAACCTCCCGGACCTGCAGAACAGAGGCTTCCCTCCACGGTCCCATCCTACCAACTTGCTTGGCCAGAAAATGGCAACTTCAAGAGGTTGCAGGCCTCCCACGTCCTTCCATCAGCCTCCAACATCCAGTCAGGAAAGACAGACTTCTCTGCAGTTGAGCCGATAGTAGCTGTGAGCTAAACGGTGGCCCTGGGAAATCTTTAAGGACTGCACATAGATTTGGCTAGAGCTAAAATGGTGGTAAGGTGTGGCGCTCTGGCCTACTTAGGGAGTGTGCAACTATGCGTGATAAAACCAAGAAGGAGGTTCTGCCAGAGGTAGCATGAAAGATCTGGATGTTTGATGCAAGCTGATGATAATGGCATGGAGCCCGTAAAGGGGAGAAAGAAAACTATTCCCAGGAAAGAAATCTCTTTGTCAAGTTGACTTTGGATCAGCTTGCAGGACGAGATTCTCTGCATCTGTGTCGCTGTTAACTGCATGACTAAGCCTTTTTACTACTGGGGCTGTGTGTGTGTTTTGCTGCTATTTAAACACTAAAGCAACAAGCTAATCACATCAGGCCTCCCTCCCCCTTTTCTAAGTCTCTTAGTAGCAACATGGAAGTGGTCGAGATGTAGACCTTTAGGTTGTTGGCTTAGATCCAGCGCAACTGGGTAGGAAGGCATCCCTTCTGAACCGGGGCCTGACAAGTCAAGATCTGTTCAGAATGAATGAACAGATATATTTCACAAATTCATTTTTTTGTGGAAATACCCTCAAGAGAGGCAGAGGGTAAAATGGACATTGATAAATAGAGCAGTCTCTTACATCACAGGCACTTTTTCTAAGGGAGAGTTGAAGAAAGATGCATGCCTATTCTTTGCATAAGTAGATGCCAAACACCAACCTGTTAGCTCAGCGTCTGTTGCCAGTGCTAAATCACACAGAGTTTTTCTTTCCTAAGAGAAAGTCATGAATATTCAGAAAGCTTTTCTTCAAATAGAGAACTAAACCCCAAAAAGCTACTTTGGAGAATGTTGAACATACCATCCACAGTTGGAGAATGGGTGATTACACACTACTCTGAGTTTGGACTACGACCTTTTGATCAGAGCATCTCTGCATTATTGTCAAGTGGCAGCTAAAGGATCCCACAGTTTGATTTTTTAATTTGCCTTTGAATGTTGCTCTCTTACCCTGTAAAGCACCTGGGTACTTTTCAGATCAGACATTTGGGACATTTCATCCCAACTAAGATGTTAGCTCTCTGGAATCAGTTCATAAATTAACTGCTTTGAGAGAACAGATGATATCTGTGATAGCGAGTAATAAAAGTGGAACATTTCTCTGCAAGATATCCTCCGGTGATTGCATAATTTTGATGCATTTAAAGACAAGTGAGATGTGTCCTTCTTAGAGTGGATAAGGAAATTGATGTGACTGCGGCTGTCTGGAGTAGTTTGCAGGACTTAATGTTCTTAGCAGAAGAAAATCTGATTTTGAATAACGAAAAAAAAGGGCATTCTAAAAACTGTACCTTGTATCGCACAGGAGAGCAATAACTCTCCCTGTGCTGTGGAAATTAGCTTGAATGTCACACCAGGGTGCCCCATTCCACATTCAGCTTGCAGCAGCCAGCAGTGAAGCGAGAGAAATCTTCTTTTTATAAATGACTGTAAGTGGAAAAAAAAAGAGAGAAACTGTTTTTCCCAATGTCCTGTAATAAACTTACATTTCTGAAATAATTTTGTCTTGTGCAGGTCTTTCACACCTGAGTATTTAGACTGAAATGCCTACCACTCCTTGCAGCTAACCTGTCCTTTCACAAGGTGTTATCAGTCTCTCACTTTGAGTCCAGCGCTATTTTCCTACTCTTTATCAAGGTCCCATGAGTCAGAGTACTTTGTATCACTGATGCACAGAATCAAATCTTTCCTCCTGCCTGCTTTGACCGCTTAAGCCAGGTCCCATCTCCTCCCTTAACATTTGTAACACGTCAGCCCTGAATTGGTCAGGCAGTTGGACTAGATGATCGTTGTAGGTCCCTTCCAACTGAACTATTCTGTTCTGTTCTGTTCTGTTCTGTTCTTTTCTGTTCTATTCTGTTCAGCTGGAGATCCCAAACGTGCAGAGCCTGTGAACCACGCTCCCCGGTCAAGTGACAGCAGATCCCACCTCTTTACCAGCAAATAAACCTTTGGGAATACTGAGTACCTCAAAATCTAATATTATGCACTTAAAAGAGCAAAGCAGTGATAGGATATTTTTAGAACCGCAGTAACCTTGACGTATGCTGAACTGCTGGAAATCAGACTCATTTCCTGATTTCAGTTGGTCAAGATCTGACCTATATGTTCAGTAGAATAAGTTTTAAATTAATGTGCCAAAGCATGTGAGAGAAGCAGGGACCTCAGCCCATTTCTGCTCTACAAGAGAAAGAGGTATGGTAGTGTTGGAGAACCGTCTTCGTGAGAGTTTGGGAAGTTAGCCCATCCCTTCCAATGTCCATTCAGTGGAAGTTATCCTTTAATTTTTCCCTTTACCTCTTCCTTTCTGGTAATTATGCAGCTCCACTTTAATTTTGGAGTCCCTCATAACCCCCTGTAGTCATCCTTATAACTTTTTAACTTTATAAACTTTTCTCCCAGGTACTGAAATATTTCCCCAGAAGAGGAAAAATGTGTGCGTACACATATACACAAGGGATAAAGCAACAAATGAGCTGCCACATTTGGTTCCTTTGGTCAAAAGAAAAATGGTCTCTGTTTACATGCAGTTTCTAGCAGCAACTGTTCACTCACTGGTAGCAAAGAGGAGGGAGAAGAGCGGTGAAGAGGAAGCCGAGAGGGGAGGGAGCATGTGATGGCAGCAGGAGGAAGAAGAGACTCAGAGACAGGACAGAAGCGAAGGGGGTGGTGTGAGGAAAGGAGATACAGGGAGCCCACGTCATAGTCTTCCTACCTTAATTTTGTCACACATTTTCTAAATGTTGAACAAACCCATGTGCATGGCTATACATTTGTTATTTTGTATTCATTAATAAAAATCTTTCTTTACTTGGATTTCTGGAATGGCTTTACTCAGCTTAAGCTAGTAATGAACAGAAGAGCTTCCCTGTCTGGGGTAAAAGGAGGAGAGGGAGAGGAGATCAAGAGACCCTTCCCAAAAGCATCCGTTCTTCACTCAGGGAAGCAAATTATCAGGGCTATGGTTCGGTTTACCTACAGAGTGACCTGGCTTGAGAATCGGAAAATATCGTCTACTTGTTTTTTGGAAAAAAAGTCTGCTCTTAGGGAAATGCAATATTTCAAATCTTCATATAGTATCCAATATTTTGCAAGATTCTTTCTCTGTTTGGTCACAAATGACTTGAGAGGGGAAGTCTGCCTGGAAATCTGCTTCTGAAAGTTAGGTTTTGCTAGTAGCTTGACCTTCCGCTCTGATCCTTCAAAGCATCTCCACTCCTGTGCATGGCCACATGCTACTCGTGGCTTCTGCCAGACCAACAGTACCATGGCTCTGTCCTGTCAGCATCACCTGCTGGCTGGGGAGAGCTGAGTGAGCACGGGGCTGGGCGACTCTCCTCAGAAAACTAAGGCAAGGCATTTTCAAAGTATGATTCTGCTGTTGTCAGTCTTATTGAAGAGGAGAGGAAAAAATTTTCTTTTGCGTTTTGGATTAATCTTTTTATGCTTTAATGCTTTATTTTTTTCTGTTACATCTTTTCTTTTTTTCTTTTTCCAGTGAGTCCGTAGCTTAAAAGACTCAAGCACAAATACTTACTTCAGTTGTGATTATTCTGTTTGTTGTCTGACGATGACTCAGTTGAGTTAGATGTCCAAAGTTTCTTTCTTGCCCACAGATCATTGCTTTCAGAGTGTTTTCAGAGTTTTGTCTGAATGGTGTCTTTCATTTGTGATACCCATCATCATCAAACACAGGCAGGAGTTTACACTCTGCGCATCCCCCAGGCACAAGACTGATCAGACACTGAAGGGCCTAAAACTTTGAGGGCAAAAAGACTCTCTGTTTCCCTGACAAAGAAGCACGTGCTGCCATGACAGCTCTTGCATCAGCTGTCATCCCATCATTCTGGGGACTCCTAGGAAATCACTATGACTGGTGTATGGACCTTGGTCCTACTGGCCTTGCTGGATGTACTGGGAGCTCCATCTGAGGGAGCTTTTGGTGTGAGAGAGGTTGCAGGTTAATGGTCGATTGGAGCTGATGGACAGACTGGCAGCAGAGGTGAGCCTCAGGTGATGCTCTGCCTACCCAACACTTTAATACAGCTTTGCCAAGCCAGAACCATTTGGACTGAGCCATATTTTACATCAGAGGTCTTTTTTTCCCTTTCAGTGAATGCGGTGCAGTTGTTTTCAAGCACATACATATGTTATAATAGATCCTGCAGCTAGATCCTTGTATTTAGCTTTGTCTGGGACCAGGGGCTCATGGTCTGAACTCAGTAAGATGTTCTTTCTGAAGCTGAAGGTAACATCTTAAGATTCACCATCTTTGGGTGCGGTTATCATCCTTCGAACAGCTACATATGTAGAACCTTGCTGTAACTCCAGCAGACAAAATCCTCAAATGCCCAGTCAAATGCTCCAGGTAGGTCTGAGCAGGGCTCCTGCAGTTACAGCTCTGGATCCTGCACCCCTGCGCCGGATGGAAAACCATTCTTCTCCAGGCTCTGCCCAGTCCTGGATCTGGGCACAGAGGGGGTGTAAGAAGTGCTGAAACTGTTTGATTTAATTACAGAGAATAGGAGGGGTGAACCTGGTAAAAAGAAAAGAAGAGGCAGATTGGACAGCGAGCCTTAACAGCCTGTCCAGGACTGAACTAGTGTCCAGCAGCCAGCAGAGGTACAAGTTTTAGAGAGAATGGGGCAGAAGCGTGCAAGAGAAGGACATGATTAAAGCACTAGAAATGGCGCCCTTGAAAACTGTACATAATACATTGTGCTACAATGTACTTAACATAGAATCATAGAATCATAGAATCATTGAGGTTGGAAAAGACCTCTAAGATCATCGAGTCCAACCGTCAACCCAACACCACCATGCCCACTAAACCATGTCCCTAAGCGCCTCATCTACACGTCTTTTAAATACCTCCAGGGATGGGGACTCCACCACTTCCCTGGGCAGCCTGTTCCAATGTTTCACCACTCTTTCAGTAAAGAAATTTTTCCTTACATCCAATCTAAACCTCCCCTGCCGCAACTTGAGGCCATTTCCTCTCGTCCTATCGCTTGTTACTTCGGAGAAAAGACCAACACCCACCTCGCTACAACCTCCTTTCAGGTAGTTGTAGAGAGCGATGAGGTCTCCCCTCAGCCTCCTTTTCTCCAGGCTGAACAGTCCCAGTTCCCTCAGCCGCTCCTCATAAGACTTGTGCTCCAGACCCCTCACCAGCCTCGTTGCCCTTCTCTGGACACGCTCCAGCACCTCAACGTCCTTCTTGTAGTGAGGGGCCCAAAACTGAACACAGTATTCGAGGTGCGGCCTCACCAGTGCCGAGTACAGGGGCATGATCACTTCCCTACTCCTGCTGGCCACACTAGTTCTGATACAGGCCAGGATGCCATTGGCCTTCTTGGCCGCCTGGGCACACTGCCGGCTCATGTTCAGCCGGCTGTCGACCAACACCCCCAGGTCCTTTTCCGCCAGGCAGCTTTCCAGCCACTCTTCCCCAAGCCTGTAGCGCTGCATGGGGTTGTTATGGTACAGGGCAATTTCATGGTACAGGGCAATTTCTGATGAGCATTTCCTAATTAGCTATTTTTCATTTTCTTCATATCTGATTTGGGAATCTGAAGAAACATTTTGCATTCACCGGTGCTGCTGAAATCAGTGGGGGTTGTTCTCTGAGCACACAAAGTGCAGTATGATGCAAACTATTCCAAAAACATCACGTCCCAGGCAATTTAAATTGGGCATCCAGGCTTCATGGGTATTTTTTCATTCTACCCCAGCTCTGTTGCAGAGCAGAGGGTTCTTTTAAAATGTGAATACAGCCATTGGTGCATAAACTGCTTTCAGATGCCACCTTGGTGAGTGTGAAGGGATGGGCTGAGTGATGATAAAATGAGATACGTGCACACGGTGGAGATTATCTTCTTTCATTTTCCCTTTTATGTGTGTTTACCTGCTACAGCTGGACTTTTTGCTACCTTTTGAATTTTGGTCTTGTACAGTGCTTTGAAACAGGTGGTTTAGTAGCTAGCCTTAGAAAAACAGATCTGCAAGAACAAGCCCGTGGGGGACTTTGGTGTGAGAAGGGACTGGTTGCTCTGGCGCATGGTAAGGATCATGCTGTCAGGAGGTTTTTCTTTCCCCTCTGTGAATATAATGAGTCTTCTGCTCACAGCTTTACCAGAGCATAGCTCTCTGGCCCTGTGGTAGTGTGTTCCCCAGAGCTCACCAGTTTGACTGCTATCGGTCACGTCCTTGGTTAACAGTGTAGGTCATTCTTTTAAACCTGGCTCAGTTGTTTCCTCTGGAGCTTTCACACACGTGTCTCTGAAGCAGACTGAGAACATGGCAGAGCAGTGTCTACTGGATAACAAAGAGTACACAAGGCACTGAACAGCTGCTCATTGCAGGGGATCCACATAGCCTGAGCACAGGTGTTTTGTGGAAAAATGAATTGCATTTAGAGAATGCATCATCTGACATATGAATAAGGGAAGTCAGTTAAGGTCACATAGGTAAAGTTAATGCTGGCATCTCCAAAACCTTGAGTGGTTGGCTCTGCAACTTTCATGATTTAAAGAGTGCTGTGTTTTTTCTATTCAAAAGTGAAATTATTTGTATTGACAATACTGTTTTCTTATTTTTCTATTTCCTTGAAAAATACCATAAGATAACAGTTCTATGAAAATTAACTTACAAGTTCTATGAATTAATCATAGAATCATAGAATCATTGAGGTTGGAAAAGACCTCTAAGATCATCGAGTCCAACCGTCAACCCAACACCACCAGGCCCACTAAACCATGTCCCTAAGCGCCTCATCTACACGTCTTTTAAATACCTCCAGGGATGGGGACTCCACCACTTCCCTGGGCAGCCTGTTCCAATGTTTCACCACTCTTTCAGTAAAGAAATTTTTCCTTACATCCAATCTAAACCTCCCCTGCCGCAACTTGAGGCCATTTCCTCTCATCCTATCGCTTGTTACTTCGGAGAAAAGACCAACACCCACCTCGCTACAACCTCCTTTCAGGTAGTTGTAGAGAGCGATGAGGTCTCCCCTCAGCCTCCTTTTCTCCAGGCTGAACAGTCCCAGTTCCCTCAGCCGCTCCTCATAAGACTTGTGCTCCAGACCCCTCACCAGCCTCGTTGCCCTTCTCTGGACACGCTCCAGCACCTCAACGTCCTTCTTGTAGTGAGGGGCCCAAAACTGAACACAGTATTCGAGGTGCGGCCTCACCAGTGCCGAGTACAGGGGCACGATCACTTCCCTACTCCTGCTGGCCACACTAGTTCTGATACAGGCCAGGATGCCATTGGCCTTCTTGGCCGCCTGGGCACACTGCCGGCTCATGTTCAGCCGGCTGTCGACCAACACCCCCAGGTCCTTTTCCAACAGGCAGCTTTCCAGCCACTCTTCCCCAAGCCTGTAGCGCTGCATGGGGTTGTTGTGGCCGAAGTGCAGGACCCGGCACTTGGCCTTGTTGAACCTCATACAGTTGGCCTCGGCCCATCCATCCAGCCTGTCCAGGTCCCTCTGCAGAGCCTTCCTACCCTCCAGCAGATCAACACTCCCACCCAACTTGGTGTCGTCTGCAAACTTACTGAGGGTGCACTCAATCCCCTCATCCAGATCATCAATAAAGATATTAAACAAGACCGGCCCCAGTACTGAGCCCTGGGGAACACCGCTCGTGACCGGCCGCCAACTGGATGTAACTCCATTCACCACAACTCTCTGGGCCCGGCCGTCCAGCCAGTTTTTGACCCAGCGCAGAGTCCACCTGTCTAAGCCGTGAGCCGCCAGCTTCTCAAGGAGAATGCTGTGGGAGACAGTGTCAAAGGCCTTGCTGAAGTCCAGGTAGACCACATCCACAGCCTTTCCCTCATCCACTAGGCGGGTCACCTGGTCATAGAAGGAGATCAGGTTGGTCAAGCAGGACCTGCCTCTCATGAACCCGTGCTGGCTGGGCCGGATCCCCTGGTTGTCCCGCTCATGCCTTGTGAGCGCCCTCAAGATGAGCCGCTCCATAATCTTCCCTGGCACCGAGGTCAGGCTGACAGGCCTGTAGTTCCCCGGATCCTCCTTCCGGCCCTTCTTGTGGATGGGCGTCACATTGGCAAGCCTCCAGTCTTCCGGGACCTCCCCCGTTAACCAGGACTGCTGATAAATGATGGAGAGCGGCTTGGCGAGCACCTCCGCCAGCTCCCTCAGCACTCTCGGGTGGATCCCATCCGGCCCCATAGACTTGTGAGTGTCCAGGTGGCATAGCAGGTCATTGACTGCTTCCTCCTGGATTACGGGGGGTTCATCCTGCTCGCCGTCCCCGTCTTCCAGCTCGGGGGGCCGAGTACCCTGAGGAGAACTGGTCTGCCTGTTAAAGACTGAGGCAAAGAAGGCATTGAGTACCTCAGCCTTTTCCTCATCCTCAGTGACAATGTTCCCCCTTGCATCCAATAAAGGATGGAGATTCTCCTTGGCTCTCTTCTTGTCATTAATATATTTGTAAAAACTTTTTTTGTTGTCTTTAACGACAGCGGCCAGATTGCGTTCTAGCTGGGCTTTTGCCTTTCTCATTTCCTCTCTGCACGACCTAACGAGATCCCTGTACTCTTCTTGAGTCGCCTGCCCCTTCTTCCACAAGCGGTAAACTCTCCTTTTTTTCCTGAGTCCCAGCAAGAGCTCCCCGTTCAGCCAGGCCGGTCGTCTTCCCCGCCCATTCTTCTTACGGCGTACAGGGACAGCCTGCTCCTGCGCCTTTAAGACTTCCTTCTTGAAGATCGTCCAGCCTTCCTGGACCCCTTTGCCCTTCAGGACCGTCTCCCACGGGACTCTCTCAACCAGCGTCCTGAACAGGCCAAAGTCCGCCCTCCGGAAGTCCATGGTTGCAGTTTTGCTGCCCCCCCTCCTTACTTCACCAAGAAGCGAGAATTCTATCATTTCATGGTCGCTAAGCCCAAGACGGCCTCCGACCACCACATCTCCCACCAGTCCTTCTCTGTTAGTAAACAGCAGGTCGAGCGAGGCACCTCCCCTGGTAGGCTCACTCACCAGCTGTGTCAGGAAGTTGTCTTCCACACACTCCAGGAACCTCCTAGACTGCTTCCTCTCTGCCGTGTTGTATTTCCAGCAGACATCCGGGAAGTTGAAGTCCCCCACGAGAACAAGGGCTAGCGACTGTGAGACTTCTGCCAGCCGCTTGTAGAACGCTTCATCCGCCCCTTCATCCTCGTTGGGTGGTCTATAACAGACTCCCAGCAGGATATCTGCCTCGTTGGCCTTCCCCCTCATCCTTACCCATAGACACTCAACCGTACCATCATCACAATCGTTGAGCTCTATACAATCAAAACACTCCCTAACATACAGGGCCACCCCACCGCCTCTCCTTCCTCGCCTGTCCCTTCTGAAGAGTCTGTAGCCATCCATTGCAGCACTCCAGTCGTGAGAGTCACCCCACCATGTTTCTGTGAGGGCGACTAAGTCATATCTCTCCCGCTGCACAATGGCTTGCTGACACTACTCTTTCCTATGAATCCCAGGGGCACCAGTTGATGCCAGTGCCGAGCATCCAGTGGTCAGTCAGTGCTGGCCTCTTTTGCGTCATTTCCAGTGTGTCATAAAAGCATATCTAGTCATGATGGAGACTGAAAGTACAGTGTGTGACTCCTGTAGAACAGATCTATAACTTTGCTAGCTGAAATGCTGCAGTTATCCCCAGATGTAAATGTAAGATGGACAGGAGAACCACAAGTCTGTTCCCTGCAGCCCCACAACCCCTTGCCCGTGTCTGGCCTGAGGGGAGGAAGGGGGCAATGACTCACCAAGACCTATGAATGATTGGTTTTGTCTGAGAAGCCCTTGGTGCTGATGCAGCCACACGTTGCCCTTTTGCTGGGTTTTGCTGCATGCACCACTAGGGTCTGGGGCCTTTGGCTTTCCTGGGCTGGAAAAAAAACAGTTTGTCTCCCTGAAGACAACCTCCCTGGAGAGTAGCTACAGTAACTGTGAGACTATAGAGACAGGACAAGACAACTGGAAAAGATTTATTATGGAGAATAATATATAATTTATTATTATTTATTTCTATAATAGTTTATTTTTATCTCTATGACACTCTATTCACCTGGCACCTAGCATTTATACCTTCTCTAGTATACCCCATGTTGGGGTCCAACCGTGTCGCCTGCAGCTGCGCTGTTTGGAAGGCAGGTGCAAGTAGGGCAATGACCATGTGTTGGAGCTTGGTGGCGAGGCAGCCTTGGCAGAGCAGCAGCAGAGGTCACAGCATGTGTGACCCATTGCAAACCATGGGTCACAGATGTGAAGCACAGTAGCCCAGGGAGCCTGCGTTGTTGATAAATCTGGATGTACGAATGGAAAGGAGGGAAGTCCCAGCCCTGGTACAAAACGACTATTTGGTACAGGAGGTATAACATGGTGTGGTGAAGTAGTAGATGGAGCAGAAGCAGCCTCCTGGATGTCAACTGGGCTGTGGTGATAGGGATGCACAGGCACTTCTGATTTGGGTAGCTGCTTTAGCACGTGGCTCGATAGGTGTGGAATTACTGGGTGTGGATGTCTAGGTGTCCTCTTGTGGAGCTGCTGTGAAGGGATCGTTCTCCTCTGCAGAAGCAGCTCCTACCACAGGCTGAACATCTGAGTTTCTTCTCAGGCAGCCTTCCTCCAAATCCTGGTCCAGCGAAAATGTAGCTGGTGCTGTGTTTTTTACACCAGCACTTCGCTTACAGATTCTTAGCAGGTAGGGAAAAATCTCTCTTAAAAAAGGTGTTGTAGTAGAAGAGTAGCTAAAAAATGCAAAGGAGAGGAGTTAGTTGCCATCATTTCAAGACTGAGAAAGACAGAGATATGATAACTAAGCATTTGAATCAGAAAAGACAAACATGGATATTAAAAAGGACTCTCAGGGGCATTTTAAACCTAAAGTTTAGGCTGAATAAAATGTTCAGTACAGTTCTGTTAAGTAATAACCACCCTTGTGTTTTTGCCACTTGGGAGCAGAGAAGTGTAGGATTTTCAGAAGCATAAAAACTGATTTAGAAACCCAAATGCCGCTAATCTTCAGCCACTTCAGCATGGAATGAGCAAATAGGTAATAATATGATGCTGACATGTATCTTCTCAGCATTCAGCAGATGCCACAAGAATTGGTACTGGGACTAATACTATTTAATATCTTCATCAATGACATAGACAGTGGGATCAAGTGCACCCTCACCAAGTTTGCAGATGGCACCAAGCTGAGTGGTGCAGTTCACTCACGAGAGGGACGGGATGCCATCCAGAGGGACCTTGACAGGCTTGAGGAGTGGGCTTATGTGAACTTCATGAAGTTCAACAAGGCCAAGTGCAAGGTCCTGCACATGGGTCAGGGCAACCCCCGGTATCAATACAGGCTGGGGCATGAAGGGACTGAGAGCAGCCTGCAAAGGACTTGGGGGTACTGGTGGATGAAAAGCTGGACATGAACCGGCAACATGTACTTGCAGCCCAGAAAACCAACTGTATCCTGTGCTACATAAAAAGAAGGGTGGCCAGAAAGTCAAGGGAGGTGATTCTCCCCCCTCTCCTCCACTCTTATGAGACCCCACCTGGAGTACTGCATCCAGCTGTGGGGCCCCCAGCACAAGAAAGACATGGACCTGTTGGAGTGGGTTCAGAGGAGGGCCACAAAAATGATCAGAGGGCTGGAACACCTCTCCTATGAAGAAGGCTTCATAGCCTTCAGAGGCTGAGAGAGTTGGGGTTGTTCAGCCTGGAGAAGAGAAGGCTCCAAGGAGACCTTATTGCGGCCTTTCAATATATAAAGGAGGCTTATAAGAAAGACTGAGAGAAACTTTTCACTAGGGTGTGTAGTGACAGGACAAAGGGGCAATGGTTTTAAACTGAAAGAGGGTAGGTTTAGATCTAACATAAAAAAGAAACTTGTTACAATGAGGCTGGTGAGACACTGGAACAGGTTGTCCAGAGAAGTTGTGGATGCCCCATCATTGGAAGTGTTCAAGGTCAGGTTGGATGGGGCTTTGAGCCACCTGATCTAGTGAAAGATGTCCCTGCCCATGGCAGGGGGTTAGAATAGATAATCTTTAAAGGTCCCTTCCAGCCCAAACCATTCCATGATTCTACGATTCTACTTTCTGCACGCATTTTTCCTGAAAAGCGATGCCCAAAACAGAACATTTCAGGTACTCCCTGCCCCATCTCAAGTGGAACAGGAGAACCATCTCCCATGCTTTACACCTGGCATTCCTCCTGTGGTTGTCCAGAGTGATGGCAGGATTTGGATGGGGGATTTGGGGGGTTTTATTGCAAAAGCATCACAGATAATTTGGTGAGTTTAAATCTCCTCCTAATGCCTAGCTGACTATACCCCATTTAATTTCTCCCTCCTAAGTGTAGTTGGTTTTTGCATTTGTCCTTATTTAATTTCACCTATTTGAGTTCAGGCCACTTCTCAAATGGCTTGTGCTCAGTAGTCCATCATCCACTTTGGTACTGAACAGAGCAAGCCTGCAGGGCTCCACTCACAGTGTCTTCCCAATTAAATCCTTGAATTCAAACCTTCTCCAGACTCTTCATCATAGTATTTAACATGCACTAGCAATAGTCTCATGGGAAGCAGGCCAGTCTGTGTCAGTCTCAAGGTCTTTAGCAGTAGAGCATAAGCTTCCACTGCCATCAGACACTGTGGTGCTCAGCAGGAAAAATCCACAACGTTCTTTATTCCACTACATGGGGTTTTTTTTGTGACAGAGAAATTTCTGTTGCAGCCAAAAAAATGGCAAGGGCCAGCTCCTTAGTGGAGATAAATGGAGGGTTTTTTTCTTCACACATGCTTTGCTATGCCTGCCATAATTAGCAGTAAGCCAAGTCAGAGACTGTCTCATCCAAAGGAAAGCAACAAATAGCTGAAGCATTGTACCTGCATCCATTAGAGGGATATTTCATAGCGTACAGGCAAAACTGACAGCGCATAGCACGGTCAAAGCCTCTTGCTATAATACGTAAAAGGAAGCCAAGGCTCCTTGAAGCATGCTGAGATCATCATCTAAGGAAAAGATGACAGATTTCTCCTGCGCAGAAGAAATGAACCTCAGCTTTGGTTGGTATTGTCTCTGACTGCAGGGCAGTCTACCCCTTCTCCTGTCAGCATGGGATGAACACGTTCTCCTCTCAGTTGATGGAGATGAGAAGAGGGCTGCTAAAAACACAACAATTTCCTGGAGCTTCAGGAATGTTAATGCCATTGTCTCACAGGCATTTTCCAAGGGTATCAGGCACCATCTCCAAACTATCTTTACTTCCACTGCTCTTATGGGAAAAATACTGGGAGGTTCCAGAGATTTCAAAATCACAGTTTTCTGATAAGTATATACTTCCTCCTAATTTCCTTAATGAATGTATTTAACTAGCCACTACTAGCTAATATAAATGTGATTTTTATCTCTGGAGCTCAAAGCACTTAACAAAGGTTGATACCATTGTCTACATTTTGGTACTACAAAGAGAGAGCAGTTACTCACCCCCATCGTTCAATTACTGAGAGTCTTAAATATTTGCATATTGAATGTGAAACTTCAGCATGTTTTTTGATGTATTTTGGGTAGATCATGATTAAAACAGTCTGGCTATGTCCTGCACAGAAGTCATTAATGGACCGCAGTGCGATACCCTAACATCTTTGCCAGCTACGGACTTGTCTGTTCTGTGAAAGCAGAGACTCCCCAGCTTGCTCCAAGACCCAGGCAACATTTGTGCAGAGAAGCTACTGAGCTGGGAGCTCATGTTGAGCTCGGCAACAGTTGGATGAAGCTATACAGCTCTTGGACGTGAGTAGATACACCTGCACAGCGCTGAGCCATGACCCATGCGTGGACTTACCAGATGAGTTTCAGCTCTGTTTTCTTGTGTGCTGCAAGCACAACCGTCGCAGGGCCATGGGCAGGTATTCCCACTAAAATTAGACCTTCATGGACTTAAAAAGAAGCAATGAACAGCTACCATAAAGTGTCAGGTAGTGGAAAAGTGTTTCAAGAGCTTCGGGGATGTCTCATCCCTCTAAATAGACTGACCTAGAAACTGCATGTAGACACACAGACAGAGCTTTAGAATAGCAGTTTCCCAGGAGACTGAGAATATTATTCACAACTTCCTTATTCATAAATCTCTTGGGAGCTGGTGAGAGAGTGTAGTCAGCTCTGCTGCTGATGCAGTCTGCCAGCCTTGTGTCAAAGCCACTGGGCTGTGACAGTCTGCACCCACAGAGGCACCCACATGATATAACAGCTCTTGGAGGCTTGGCTGAGAGAGCTCTTACCTTCCCACAGCCTCTGTGTCTGGTACATCATGACTGGGTAGCTTGGTCTCTTATTTCCTGATCCTTATACCACTGAAGGGGGATGAGGATGGGATTCTCCCCTGCTTTTCCCACCCTGCGCAGCCCAGAAGAAGGGCAGCCCCTGCTCCTTCCCAGGGATGACACGGTGGGCTGGGGAGCAGGTTTGGGCTGGCATTAGAGAAACAGAAACAGGGAAATTCTTTGGCGCATCCTTTCTTCTTCTGGGAACTGTGTCCCCCACAGCCTGTCCTCTGGTTTGCAGGCTTGAAGGGATTTCTGTCAGCCACTGTGAGTCACGGTGGGGTCAAACCTCCTACCTCTTGCCTTAGGCTCAAAGCCTTTTAATTATACTTAGAAAGGCAGGGATGAACCTGGCCATCACTGCAATGTCCCGACCAGAAGAAAAATTGCCTTTATCTATAAAACAAATGCATGGAGATTTCCACCTCCTTCAGATCAGTCTCTCAGCCTCATCTTAGGTGTATCTTTTCTCTGCAGGCTATATCTGGCAGGCAGGGCTTTTTAGGACAAGACAGGTGTGCCTATCCAACTAAATAACTGAAGGTCTACAAATGATTCCTGGCTCTAAGGTGTCAACTCACTTGTTTCCACAGTGTGTAGGGCTAGCTCCATCTAGAGCAGACCAGCTATGTCATGGTACACAGCCCTTGACGCTGAGCCTCTAGGGTTACAGGGGGATATTAAGACATAATTACATTTTTTTGTATGCTTTTCAGTTGAAAGCACTATAATGTGACAGGTTTGCCAGAGGCCACCAGAATAGCTTTTAATAATATGAAGCTAAGGACATGTATCGGATGTCCTGAAAGCATGCCATAAGAGTCTCTGAAGGTGAAAAACTGGATGGGATATAGAAACATAGAATAGTTTGGGTTGGAAGGGACCTCTAAAGGTCATCTAGTCCAACCCCCCTGCCATGGGCAGGGACATCTTCAACTAGATCAGGTTGCTCAGAGCCCCGTCCAACCTGACCTTGAATGTTGCTAGGGATGGGGCATCCACCACCTCTCTGGGCAATGTGTGCCAGTGTTTCACCACCCTCAGCGTAAAAAATTTCTTCCTTATATCTAGTCTAAATCTACGCCCCTTTAGTTTAAAGCCATTCCCCCTTGTCCTGTCGCAACAGGCCTTGCTAAAAAGTTTGCATGTTGGAGGGACATGTAGGGTGGTGGGAACCAGATTGGTATGGTCTCGTCCCTACTGCCTTTTGGGAGCTGCTCTTGAAGTGAACTGTTCCCAGAGGCTTGCCCAGAATCTGTCTTGGAGAAAGCCCAAGACAGGGCTCAGGAATGAGCTGACATTTGAACAATGAGGACAGCAGGGACCAAAACCTTCAGCTGGGTCCATGGCACTCCTATTCAGCAGTGCAAATACATTCCCAGATGTCAAAAAGACAAGTAGCCCTTGGGTCTGTTTCTCATCCTGCAGGTCAGACTCCCGGCACAGAAGCGTTGTTCTGAATTGTGCAGCATCATGTAATTCTCTCATCCCAATTTAGCACAAGTAAAAGGGAAAAAGCAAACAAAAAAACCCAATTCTTTTGTTGCTGGTTGAGAGATTTCACTTCCCTTGCTTTAGGTACATGAAGTTTTTAAGTGTGCAAGGCTAAAGCAATTAAAAACGTAGCACAAACACAGTGAGCCCAGGCTATTTTCGTCCCTAGACTGGTTACCCATTCAAATGCCTTCAAAGACACCTACCACTTTCCCTGGACTATGTGGGGAAGCGAGGCTCTGACTTTAGAGGACTAATTCAGCAGACACCTCAGTTGGGTGGGAGTTCATTCATAGGCAAGGAGTTTCGTTTACTTGAAGGTGTTTGATTAATCTCAATGATATAGAGTTTGCAAACAGGCGAGGCAACTCACATCAAAAAATCTGAAGAAACAAAAGAGAGGATGCAATTTTTACTACCTAAAAAAAATAAATCAAGTGTTATAATGTGAGTTCTGTGACACAGTCCTTCAGGGGAGGGTTGATAACATGAAAATGTTTTGAAGCAAATGAATGTGTTAATATTTAATGATATAAAGCCATAATAGGTTTATTCTTTTCATTACATTGTGTCACTTCAGAAATACATTTTTTAGTGTTTAATAGAGTAATTACTTTTTAAAATTATACTAGTAATTTAGTATATTCAGTCAAATATTCCATTATGAGATAAAAACAGCCAAATTCCAATCTAATGCTTTGATAACTTCTCTCTCAGGCACCCAGCTGGCTGCGATGTGATTGCCTTACAACTGCAATGATGTCCAGAAGATCTCTGCTTCCTCAAGCTATCAAGTATCACCTTCACTATTATGTTCCTCTAAAGAGCATGCTTTGTTTCCCAAATTATGCCTCACTCCCAAACCTGCTCAGTTCTTTCCCAAAGAGCATCTCCCTCTAGAGGAAATCTGAGAGAAATAACTAACTTTTGGACAGCTTTACCACTAGCAATTGCATTTCCAGATCTTATAGTCTTGGTACCTCATCATTGTACTAGCTAGATCAAATAACTCTACGGGCTGCACACTTGCCAAACCAGATAATCTCCTGAGAGGTGACTAAAGTGTTAGTCACTTCACAGGGCAACAATAGACCAATAAGGAAACTATTTGTGTGCAAGGATAACAATCCTCGAAAAGCTTCAAGAAATCCCTTAGGAAATAATAGTTAAACAAATGCCAGGATTTTACCTGCCATGTGAAAACCATGATGTTGCAGATGTTCCTGGAGGAACCACAGACCAAGTTTCAGGTTTTGCCACATTACTGTAAGCAGCATTCACCCTTAGAGCAGACTAATGCTCCCCAGAAGCATCCAGCTGCAGGAAGGAAAGCAAATCTGAAGGGATGAGGTATCGTTTTGAATGGTCTGCACCCAGCCCTTTCCTTTCCTTCCAGTGAGTTTCTCCACTTTGGAGAGCCTCAGCACCATAACTTCCAGGGCAACTATCCTGCAGGAGAGCCAGCCTGGGTGGGAAAGGGTCTGCTCACCACCGCTAGCCCATACACAGTGTCCAGAGGAGGCAGGACACTTGCCTTGCGTTGTGCAGCTGGTAGCAAGTGTCTTAACTCTTCACAATACGTGGATTAATCCCCAAATTGACAAGCTGGAGAAAGGAGATGTGGGTAGCATAAAACACAGGGGAAATAAAATCAGTAAAATGTTAGTCTTACTGACTTCCTAACTTTTTAATTTGATTTTCTGTGCATCTGTGCTTGTGTCTGCAGCATATCACAGCCCATGCTGGCTGGTTGATCGTCTGGTACCTACAGAGCAAAATAAGCAAATAGAATATTCCTCACAAGACGATAATGAACCTTCAGTCATGTTTCTCCAGACTGGTTGGCCTTGGAGCTCTCTGGAACTGTTTCAGAAGAATATCACGTAAAAGAAAAAGTCACCTTTCACCTTCTATTTCCTGTTTTTACATGGTTGAAAAAATGTCTTAGCTACTCAAATATGTGGAGTTTTAAAAACAGAGAGGTTTTTAAATTCACTTATGAAACATATATTAAACTGGCTGGGTTTATAACAATGCTGATTTATTTTGAGAAAAACCTAATGTATTAAAACTTTTGGAAAATTTCCATACAGGAACTTATATCTCAGCTTAAAATTCAAATATGTTTTGGGCAACTGTAGCCTGCATGAAATCTCATGCTCTGTTACAGTTCTCCATTACTTTAACACAAGGTTAGAAAAATGAACATTTCTCTCATTATGTTTCTCCGGAGTCAATATTTCTCTGATACTGATGGAAAGTCAATGTTGTGTAACGTTATAATAAACACAGCTTTTAAAAGAACAGTAATATTTTAAAGTGAAACTACCATTTCACTCTTAATTTTGCTTCCCATTGTGTACATGAATGACACAACTTTCAGTTATGGGATTACATGTTAGTTTTTCATGATGCGCTGCCTTATCTGGTTTACAGGAGGACAGTGTTCAAAAGCAGTTATTTAATATTTTCTTTCTCCTCGCTATTGACTATGGGTAGGTATCCTTTTCAAACCCTGCTCTGAATAGGGAATGAATTTCTTCAGAGCACTTTCTTCAGAGTGCTTTTTGTAGCACATTGAGGAAACATTTGCATATTCTGACAACATTTTTTAGAATGCTCCCATTTGATGAAGTGTTGTTATCACTCCTATTTTATAAAATGGGAACTGAGACAGAGAGAGAGGACCAAACGCATCTTGTATTCAGGATGCCTGGAACTGAGAGTCTGAGAGCAGCGTGGTTCAAAAACATGCACAGAAACAAGTGAAAATTCTTTTGTGTGTCATTTTATTGATGCCTGGATATATTCTCAGGAAGGCTGGAAACGTTGATTCATTATAATCACCTCTTCTAATCCATCTATCTGACAAAAACGGTAGGGTGATGTCCTTCATATATAGTTAACAAACAGGGCAAAAATGGGAAGTTTTGCCTATGGATTTGAATGTTTGGTAACAGCAGAGAAATGATGAGACTTAAGACTTTCACAGTACTTGGAAGGGGTCACACCTTTTCCATCTTCTTCTTCTGCAAGCGTTGTCTTCTCCCAAGTTTTGGCTTCTCATGACAAGCCAGTTCTCCATTCCCTCCGACTCTTTATTGCAGTCATTTTGCCCTAATCCAGCAAAGGCTGTTTTTTCCCCATAGAATTTCTTCGTCTGCTTCCCCGACCTTCCTGTGTACAAGAAAAGTATAATCTTTTTAAAAGGCTTAAAAACACAGCTCTTGCACAAAGCCCATTCCTGAGTCTATACCAAATTTCATCTTCAAAGTAATGGGGAGAACAATTTGAGCTTTTCAAATAAAAATGTGCCAGAATATCTCCCAGGCCTCCTTTATAGTTCTCCAAATGGTTGTCATCTCCCTGCAGAGGTTGCTTATATCAGCAGCCTAATAACATTAACCTCAAGGGGTAAGAGAACAGTCCAGGTGACCTTGTCTTCTTTAAATTAAAAAAGCCCTGTTTTGGGGTGAGTTTTTTTGCAAAATACAAAATGTCTTCAGAGGTTTCTCTCTAGTATTAAGAGCTGATAGTGGCTCCCAGATCCTGCTGTAACTCTTCCTCAGCGGAGCTTCTTCCTTAAAGAAAAGGTCATATCCTGCACAGTTCTTGAACATATGCAGAATGTGCCTGACTTGTGCTGCAACAGGTTCAGGTTCAACAGGTTCAGGCTCAAGGTTTCTGCAGTGAACAAGTCCTTCCTGAAGGGCACTCAAGGAGGAAATGCAGGGGGGAAGGAGTTTCAGTTGCTCCTAAATGACAGACAATTGCATTACATTCCCTTTTTCTTTTACCTGCCTGTAAACTGTCAGTCCTTCCCCTGCTGCACCAGATAGCCCAGATGACCTCTCCTCTAGAGAGGGCTTGTTGGTTGAACCTTCTTGGAAGAGAATACCACAGAACGGCAAATGCAGCAAATTAACTGGCAATTTAATGACTACTGAACTGCTTACCTTCACCGAAGGGTCAAAGTGGTGACAGCTAAACAGCTCAGGGAATATTTGTAACCGGTGGGTGTCCTGTTTTGGAGGGGATAGAGTTAATTTTCTTCCTAGTAGCTGGTACAGTGCTGTGTTTTGGATCTAGGACGAGAACAATGTTGATAACACACCGGTGTTTTAGTTGTTGCTAGGTAGAATCATAGAATCATAGAATCATTAAGGTTGGAAAAGACCTCTAAGATCATCGAGTCCAACCGTCAACCCAACACCACCATGCCCACTAAACCATGTCCCTAAGCGCCTCATCTACACATCTTTTAAATACCTCCAGGGATGGTGACTCAACTACTTCCCTCGGCAGCCTGGTCCAATGTTTAACCACTCCTTCACTAAAGAAATTTTTCCTCATGTCCAATCTAAACCTCCCCTGGCGCAACTTGAGGCCATTTCCTCTCATCCTATCGCTTGTTACTTGGGAGAAGAGACCGACACCCACCTCGCTACAACCTCCTTTCAGGGAGTTGTAGAGCGCAATAAGGTCTCCCCTCAGCCTCCTTTTCTCCAGGCTGAACAGTCCCAGTTCCCTCAGCCGCTCCTCATAAGACTTCTTCTCCAGACCCCTCACCAGCCTCGTTGCCCTTCTCTGGACATGCTCCAGCACCTCAACGTCCTTCTTGTAGTGAGGGGCCCAAAACTGAACACAGTATTCGAGGTGCGGCCTCACCAGGGCCGAGTACAGGGGCACGATCACTTCCCTACTCCTGCTGGCCACACTAGTTCTGATACAGGCCAGGATGCCATTGGCCTTCTTGGCCACCTGGGCACACTGCTGGCTCATATTCAGCCGGCTGTCAACCAACACCCCCAGGTCCTTTTCTGCCAGGCAGCTTTCCAGCCACTCTTCCCCAAGCCTGTAGCGCTGCATGGGGTTGTTGTGGCCGAAGTGCAGGACCCGGCACTTGGCCTTGTTGAACCTCATACAGTTGGCCTGGGCCCATCGATCCAGCCTGTCCAGGTCCCTCTGCAGAGCCTTCTTACCCTCGAGCAGATCAACACTGCCGCCCGACTTGGTGTCGTCTGCAAACTTACTGAGGGTGCACTCGATCCCCTCATCCAGATCATCGATAAAGATATTGAACAAGACCGGCCCCAGTACTGAGCCCTGGGGAACACCGCTCGTGACTGGCTGCCAACTGGATTGAACTCCATTCACCACAACTCTCTGGGCCCGGCCGTCCAGCCAGTTTTTGACCCAGTGCACAGTACACCTGTCTAAGCCGTGAGCCGCCAGCTTCTCTAGGAGAATGCTGTGGGAGACAGTGTCAAAGGCCTTGCTGAAGTCCAGGTAGACCACATCCACAGCCTTTCCCTCATCCACTAGGCAGGTCACCTGGTCATAGAAGGAGATCAGGTTGGTCAAGCAGGACCTGCCTCTCATGAACCCGTGCTGGCTGGGCCTGATCCCCTGGTTGTCCCGCTCATGCCTTGTGAGCGCCCTCAAGATGAACCACTCCATAATCTTCCCTGTCACCGAGGTCAGGCTGACAGGCCTGTAGTTCCCCGGATCCTCCTTCTGGCCCTTCTTGTAGATGGGCGTCACATTGGCAAGCCTCCAGTCGTCCGGGACGTCCCCCGTTAACCAGGACTGCTGATAAATGATGGAGCGTGGCTTGGCGAGCTCCTCCGCCAGCTCCCTCAGCACTCTCGGGTGGATCCCATCCGGCCCCATAGACTTGTGAGCATCCAGGTGGCGTAGCAGGTCATTGACTGCTTCCTCTTGGATTATCGGGGGGTTCATCTTGCTCGTCGTCCCTGTCTTCCAGCTCAGGGGGCCAAGTACCCTGAGGATAACTGGTCTGCCTGTTAAAGACTGAGGCAAAGAAGGCATTGAGTACCTCAGCCTTTTCCTCATCCTCAGTGACAATGTTCCCCCCCCACATCCAATAAAGGATGGAGATTCTCCTTGGCTCTCTTCTTGTCATTAATATATTTGTAAAAACATTTTTTGTTGTCTTTAATGACAGCGGCCAGATTGCGTTCTAGCTGGGCTTTTGCCTTTCTCATTTCCTCTCTGCACGACCTAACGAGATCCCTGTACTCTTCTTGAGTCGCCTGCCCCTTCTTCCACAAGTGATAAACTCTCCTTTTTTTCCTGAGTCCCAGCAAGGGCTCCCCGTTCAGCCAGGCCAGTCATCTTACGCTAGTAGTGCTTACACTAGTCAAGGACTTTTCAGCTCCCCATGCTCTACCGACTGAGAAGGCTGGGGGTGCACAAGAAGCTGGGAGGGGGCACAGCCAGGACAGCTGACCCCAACTGGCCAAAGGGACATTCCATACCATGGGACGTCATGCTCAGTACATAAACTGGGGGAAAGCTGGCCGGGGGGGCCGCTGCTCGGGGACTGGCTGGGCATCGGTCGGCAGGTGGTGAGCAATTGCATTGTGCATCACTTGCTTTGTATATTCTTCTTATTGTTACTATTACTATTATTATTATTATCAATTTCAATTATTAAACTGTTTTTATCTCAACCCACGAGTTTTCATACTTTTACTTTTCTGATTCTCTCCCCCATCCCATTGGGCAGGGGGGGAGTGAGTGAGCAGCTGTGTGGTGCTCAGCTGCCAACTGAGGTTAAACCATGACAACGGGTCTCTCAAGGGAGATGAGACTTGTCTCACTGTTACCTCAGACAGGGAGATGAAGAGCTGAAATCAAGCAGTCACTGATGGCTAGTTCCACCTGACCTGCTGCCTCAGGCCTTCTCTTGTTTATTGTTTTCTTTCATGGTTCTTTTTAGGTTGCAGCAGAAGAATTAAGATGAGCTTCTAGTGACATCCTGCTGTCTCTGGCCTACTGTCACTTCAAATATGTAATTTGTGAGCTGCAAGGTCATATGAAGCCCCCAGAGGAAATCTCTAAGGAGTTTGTCTTCATTGCCTTCAGCAGACTTACTACCAGCA
Organism: Aptenodytes patagonicus; assembly: GCF_965638725.1. Lineage (NCBI taxonomy): Eukaryota > Metazoa > Chordata > Aves > Sphenisciformes > Spheniscidae > Aptenodytes > Aptenodytes patagonicus. The sequence continues at coordinate 215,871,328 of NC_134949.1, forward strand.
ATTGTCCAGCAACCTCCACCTCTTGCTTTGCTGTTACACTCTCTGAGAACCAGGAGAAGGTGCTCTTCCCTGCCCCTTGAGGTGCTTAGTGCTGAATCAAAGGACTATGAGATCATGGCTGCCTCATCATTCGCTGCTCTGGACAGTTGTGACAACATGGAAACAATGTCTGAAGCTTGGGAGGCCACTGTGGTCTGGAAGGACATCAGTGGTCATCTACCACTCAGCCTCCTGCAACAAGCCTTGGGGGAGGAGAAGGTGTAGTAGGGAGGAAGAGGAGGAGGAAAAAACCAGCTTGGCATGTCAGTGAAGGTATTTCAGGACATTTCATATCTTATGCTTGAATTCAAAACTGATCCGTGATTAAACCCTAAGGAGCGTAGTGCTGTATCTCAGGACAACTACATTGGTTGCTAATGCCAGATAGCCTCCCTGGCACATACTTTTTACATTACCTTTCCCCCCACCTTTTGATGCAGTTCTAAAGACATTGTGGTGATTTAACCCCAGTCAGCAACTAAGCACCACACAGCTGCTTGCTCACCCTCCCCGCCTCCCCGGTGGGATGGGGGAGAGAATCAGAAGAGCAAAAGTAAGAAAATTCAGGGGTTGAGATAAGAACAGTTTAATACTTGAAATAAAATAAAATAAAATAATAATAATAATAATAATAATAATAATAATAAAAAACTGTAATGAAAAGGAAAACAACAAAAGAGAGGAACAAAACCAGGAAAAACAAGTGATGCAACCGCTCACCACCCACCGACCGACGACCAGTCTGTCCCCGAGCAGTGATCACTGCCGCTGGCCAACTCCTTCCAGCTTATATACTGAGCATGACATCATATGGCATGGAATATCCCTTTGGACAGTCTGGGTCAGCTGTCCTGGCTATGCCCCCTCCCAGCTCTCATGTACCTCCTTGCTGGCAGAGTATGGGAAGCTGAAAAGTCCTTGACTTAGTATAAACACTGCTTAGCAACAACTAAAACATCAGTGTGTTATCACATTATTCTCATGCTAAATCCAAAACACAGCACTATGCCAGCTACTAGGAAGAAAATTAACTCTGTCCCAGCTGAAACCAGGACACCTGTCCAAGCTTCAGAGTGGGGCTTGACTGAGAAAAGCCTGAAAAAGAACTGTGGAGGAAAGGAAAATCCCTGTTCTTTTTATTATAAAACACTTCACAGGTGTTTGAATACTGCAGTGAGCAATGAGAGTCCTGTTCTGTACGTCTAAAACCTGCTCCCTTGCCCAGCCTGGGCGTGTGGGGACGAAGAGCTGTTCTCTACAGGAAAACAGCCCCAGCCATGCTGAAGGAAAGACTTACTGGAATGACCATCGTCTCTCAGATGCTCCTCCTGAGCCACATGGAGAGCACAGTATGAGTCTGAGGGGACAGATGTAGGACCCGGGAAGGGCTCAGACAGGCATGGGATGTGGGAGCAAGCCAGGAACAGGGTACATAACTCTGGAGGTAGGCACTTTCACCACCCAAGTCTCTATTCAGCGCGTTGCTTGTCAGTACTTGCCAAGTACTACAAGGGCTGTTTTTTTTTAACTGGGAAGTCCTGCTGTATGTCAATCCTCATAAAAGGGCAGGTTCAGAATGGGCAGTACAAGATTTTCCTAGTTTTTGTAACCAAAGAAATTAAATTAAACTTTTGGGAACACCTTGAAGTACAAGATGGGAGGTCTCTGTTCTTTTGCAACACTCTTCCAGAGCTTCCAGCCTTGCAGCCTGCAGGACAGAAACCCACAAAATGCAAATTGTCCCTAACAGACAGCTAGATTTTCTTTTGTTCCACTCTCAGGTGGGCTGTACAAAGTGGTGCTCAAAGAAAAGATGTCTGGAAAAGTTTAATCCAAAGAGACAGCTCTGATTCTGGTCCCCCTTCCATGACACAGACTCATCTCTGCCTTTACTGAACTGGCCCACTGACTTGGCCACTGGGACACAACCTGCCATTTGTCTTTGAGTATTATTTTATTCAGCCAGGAGCTCCACTTCTTTCTGTGGATCAGGGATTGTTTTGCAAACGTAGGTGTGCAGGAAGCCAGTGTGCCAGGCTGTGTGCAGTGCTGCTCCATGAGCTGTTGGATGCAATATGGACATGATGCAAAAGGTGATAAAGAACTGAATACATCAGCACGTTAATCAAAACCCATGATAATTTTCCTGTGGAACTTGTAATTTCCTCACATAGTGTCTCTTCTGAAAGGTGGAGTTGTCTGGGTTCACGTAAGCATTGGGAGTGTACATCAGAGCACTGTGAACTTTTGAATGGTCCAGTCCTCAAGAATAGCCAAATTCATAAGCAGCAACAAGGATCAATTTAACTTCTGCAGCACAGAATCACAGAAAAGTATCTTTAAAATGTGGCCTATCTTTTTAGCATACAGAAAGGCCAAATAAGCAGGAGTAATGGCATTTTCCCTTCCCCTGAAATAAAACACAGGAGTTTTCATTAGTTTTGGCTTTACTCCCTTAGTTAACTAGAGTACTGTACTAAAAGCATTGCAGATCCCAGGAATAGACACCCAGAGACCCAACTCTTCTCTTAGTTAAACTTACTCCTATAGGCCAGTCACTTCAACTCTTCTTCCTCCATGAAGAAAACAGAGGATCAGTTGCTTGGGTAGCCTTTGGAAAGTACCTTAAAATCTAGCGAGAACAAGTATTGCATAGCTGCTATGAGAGGCAGATAAGGGCTTTACAGATACATATAAAAAGAAGAAAAGAAGCTGGATGGTTGGACTCAATGATCTTAGAGGACTTTTCCAACCTTGATGATTCTATGATTCTATGATTCTGTGGTCTGAAAAGACATAACACTTGTGGGAAGCACTTTCTAGGGCTGTGTTTGGCAATACGTACTGCATATGTTTCTGTGCCTCTCCACCCACTGATTTTATTTAGATAATTTTTTGAAGAGGTGAGTTCTTCATTTAGTCCTATGCCTATGTCTGCTGCATACTAATGAAACACTGTCTATTAAGTCTGAAAAGTCATACAATTCCTTAATCTCCCTCCTCGTTAACTCTCAAGCACACAGAAGTTACTGCTACCTCCAGTTCTCCCTCTTCAAAAGTGTGGCAGCAAATCTGGCCTAACAAACAGTACGTAGACTACAGAATCACACACACAAAATGCTAGTAAAGAAACAAAATAAAAATAAAGGATTTGGGTCTAGCAAGCCTGTGATTTGGGTATTTAGTGGTCAGTACAAGCTCATGCCTCAGCCAGGCAAATAGTCTGAACTGCCCTCGAACCCCGCCACACTTGGACACACGTTGCTACTTCCTAAGTCCCATCCCTATGTCACCAAGTAACCTGTATTCTCTGTAATGAACTGCTTTTTCAATATTAATTTCTTTCTGAGGGGATCTGAAGACTGCAAAGATTTGAAAAAAACCCTAAAAATACTAAACATTCAAATGCTTTTCTACGTCTAAATCCTAAATTTCTGTTGGTTCACATTCAGCCTTAGACATGTCTGGCTGTGCTCTTTGGTAGCTGGTGTGTCCATACACATACTGTGTGTGTTTTGAGGAGCCCTGAAGAGTTAATAAATGAAAACAGAACTACTGTGAAACAGAGTCCCTCTCCAATTAGTAATGAAATCCACATTGTCTGTTTTTGGAGAAGGCTGGCATTACAATGTGAGCATTCACAGGACTTAAGCTAAAAGAGCACTGAGAGGCTCTGATTTCTGACCATATTTCCCTGCTGGCTAGAATGAAGTACAAACTTTTTTTTTAATTTCAGCTTTAATTTAACAGTCTTTGGGAACAGGTGGATTTTCCATAAAATTAGGTTAAAATATTTACTAAATATTTACACCCTACTGCAGAAATACTGACTTTGAATTCTTAGAAATTTCTGCTGAGGGAGTTCTACCAGGGAGTTATAATTAAACCTCCACAAATAAATAATGCAGTCCATTTTTCAGCTGGGAACATCTGAGCTAGCGTATCAGTGTTGGATGGGCTTAGTGAAGGTGTAAGAGACTCTTGTTGGGGGAAAGTATCTGCAGGTATCTGAGTAGCGTGTTCTGGGACACTAAAGCATGAGGAAAGGTCATCTCAGCTAATTTTCTTGGTGCTACTGATTTGAATTGGTAGAAATTGGAGTTGAGTAATTTTAATTCAGACCACCAAAGTGTTAACTGGTAGTCTGAAAACACCAAAGGAGATAGTTCTTTGCATGCCATTTAATCAAGCTGTGGAGCTCCTTGCTGTTAGGAATTATGGGTGCTGAAAGTTTTTGTGGGTTCCGAAAGAAGCTGGAGAAATTTCTGGAAGTAAAATCTACCAGCAATTATCATATAAAGGTTTAATAATAGCCTCCATTTCAGGAAGTCCTTAGTGGTGACACTATTCTGGGAAAGCATGGCTATATGCTTGGCCATTAGCTACTACTGCTTGACCTATACCTACTGTTGTCCCCTAGGTAGCTACTGTTGACAGACAAGATACCAGGATAGATAGATTTTCATCCTGACCGTCCTTACGATGTCTTCTGTAAGGTCTGTTTGCTGGAACATGGGCTGTAAGAACTGTTGTTGGTAAAAGTGCTCATGTGAGACTCCTCTGGAAGTAGTTTCTATCTGAAGGTCCCACTGCATCTGGAAATGGCTCAGTTAACAGCATGATGCTCTGCAAGACTGTGCTGGGTCTGTGGGAAAAAGGGTCTTCAGTGGTGAATGAGAGGCGCCACGGGAATGTTGTTGGCCTCGATTTTAATGCAGATATTTACTTCCTGCTGGCTGCAATTCTGAACAAGAGCATCTTCAGGTTTTATTCTGTATTAGGCCATTTGATAGACCAGGGCTTTTGCTAATTGCACACATCTAGGACATACTGCCACCACAAAAGCTCTGTCTTCTCTTCCCCAGCGGTGTCCTTCCTAGGGCACTTCCTTTGCCCTAGCTGTCACCCTTCTGATTTCCACCAGGATTTTGCCTTCTTCACCACTTATGTGACCCTACCCCATCACCCCCTGAGGCAAGAGGTCTTCTGAGCTGGCCACTGACCAAACAGGCTACATAAAATCTTCAGACAGATCATTTTTTAAATTTTTTTCACAAGCCAAGAAGTGGTTGTGGTGGGTTCATCTAGCAGATTCCTTCCGTAGTGTTTCTTGGTACTTAGCAGGAAGCTATGCTGTTTTGTTTCCTCATCTTCTTGGTACCACCAGAAAAAAGCCCAAACCCCAGACTTTTTCAAACCTCCGAGTAAAAAGAGTACTCCTGAATAAGAGTCTAATTCTTTGGCTCACTTCATAGACAGTGTGAGGGTTACCTTGTACTCCTCCTAGCGTGTTGTTTAACTCTTATTCCAGGAGTAAACACCAGGGACCTCAATACAAGCCTTAGTGGAGCAAGATAGTCTTAAGCACAACACAGACATTGGGAGTACTTACTATTGAGTTGTTTCATCTGCTCTTGTTCTGTTTGCAACAATCCAGCCCTCGGAGCAATGTCACAGCAGCATGAAAACACCTGTGTAGTGATGACAACCACTCATTGAGGTGAATATAGCCTAAACATCATTAAAAGCAGAATTACAAACTTCCTTAAGACAGACATAATACTTCACCTACCTTTTAAACTGCAATAATTGCTTTGATCCACAGGTTAGAAACAAGGCTGTTCCTGTGAGCCTTTGAAAGCAAGTCCACAGTACAAGCCTAGCTGCAGAAAAAAAACCTGAAAGGCAGGTCAACAAAATCCTTTTGGTGTATGTAAAGTCCAAACTATCCCTAATTTCCTTCCGTACATTGGAATATACTGCATTTCCATGACAGCAGAAGCCATTCAGTGGAGACATCTGCTTTTTATGCACAGTGCATAAAGATTTCTTTAACATCATTATTAGAAGAATATATGATATACGGTTCCTTTGGATCAGGGTAAATTATGATTAATAAAATCCCTTACAACAATTTGGACAATTCAGATTTTGATGTCTGTGGAGTTTGATTTAAGTTGGGCATGGAAGCAACCATATCACTGTGAAAGTTCAAGAGTTGTACACAATATGAGCTGAGAGTTAGCATGGAATAAAGTATCTGCACAAGATTTCTCCAATCCTTTCCTCAGTCCCCTCCCACCATTTTGGGCCACACAGCCAGCTTACATAGTCACCAAAAAGGCCAGTTCCACATTTCTGAGCAGGTGCATGGTGCATTCATGTTTTTGGGACACACACACAAAGCTCAATAGAGCAGTTAGAGACTGGTGATCCAGCTCAGTATCCTCCCGTTACCACATGGCACAGCCTCCCTGCACGCCTGCGCACATCTCCATGCTTCTGCTGGTGCCCCCATCCACACTCAGCCCGTGGGCAAGGTGGTGGTGCTGAGCTACACCACTCCCGGCTTTACAGCTGTCCCTTCCAGAGCGGGTGGCTGTGCATGGCTTCGATGCCATTTTCCCTTCAGGCGATCTAAAAATCAAACCCGTACCCAGCATCATAAAATCAGCTTACATTTCTTAATGGGAATGCAGTGAAGAAGACTAATGAACACTGAGCTTCCTGTGGCTTGTGCACACTGCTGAGGAAGTCTAGTTGATACAGGTATGATAAGGTTAGGTAAATAATTAGTCCATAGGACAGAGTAGTATAATTTTGATTATTCGTATCAGCAACATGACACTCATGATTGAAAAATAAAGACTAACGCCAAGTGGCTTCCTTCTTAGAGAGTTTTAACTCAGGCAGACAGAAGCCACCATAGACAGCAGACAGTGGTGGTGGTGGAGGTGGGGGTTAAACCCCTCTCATCACCTTCATCTTCAGAAAACCACTCATGACCTGATTTCTGCCTTCATGTTCACAAAGTGCAGCCAGGACATCCTTTGCTCATAGGCTCATTAAATGGGGCTCTAGGCTTGGGCCCTAAACTTGTCATCAAAACTCCTACAAAAAAACCACCCACTGCTCCCAGTAAGAGAAACAATACATGGACCTAAAATATACTCTTTATTCTGAAAGTGACTGACAACATCCAGAGGAGGAAAAGCAGCGGGGTACAGCTGCTTTTAGAGGCACGCCATCTTCTACTGGAGTAAACATTGTTACTCTCTCTCTGTGTAATGCAGTTTATATCACAAGTTTTAAATCTCACAAGGTAGCTAAGAGCCACTGAATGGTGTTATAAGGCAAAGAGCGTGCAGAGGAGCTAGTTGCAACTCTCCTGCATTTGCAATACCCAAGTGATGGAGAGAGAGGGGTCAGACAAAGGATGGCACAGACCAAACCTGAATCTCAACATTGCCATTTTACTTTCTGGGGTATTTAAAAAAAGACAGATGGATGTAGCTGTTTCTGGAAAGAGTGTAGTGATGAAGAGGCTGAAGATGGACTCTTTTCCTTAAGACCTAAATTGGAATTTAGCCCATCTTTTGAAAATGGCAAAATACAGCAGGAGCAGTGCCACTAAAATACAAGTAGAACTGAGCTGGGCAGTTGCAGAAACACGTAACAGCAAGATACAGCTGAAAAGCTCAAACGTGCTGAGACTGTGGCCAATTTTTAGTAGTAACTCACACAATAGATAGGCTATTTATCATGTGCTGACGTTTTCTCAACAGTTTTTAAAGGTTAAATAGACTTTGAACTAATTCATGTTGCTCTGTCAATTTTATGAGAACAAAAATTAAAAGAATAAAATTAGAACTACTGTCCAAAAAGTTTGTTCGGGGTTTAGCATCAGACCACATGTATTGCACTACGGGTTTTCAGATGGCAACATGTGACTGTTCCTGGAACCTTCAGTCACTCATGCTGCTGTAGTTCACAAAATGGATTTTATTTAAATAACCAAGAAGAATTGATACATATTTTATTGAGCACTTTAGAAGACAACGAGAGATTCACTGCAGCAAGTCATATTTTTAAATACAAAGGGGGAATTAGTAAAAAGTTAGGTTTATCCAACATGAAACGAACATGTTGCTTTCGGGAGCTTTGTGTTTTAAAGACTGAGAACTCTACTTACATCAAACGGTTCAAACACATCCACATCACAAAATCTTAGTATTGCACTATAGTTCCTTGTTCAAAACACACAATGCACAATGTGCACCTGTGTTACCCACACATAAAGGACCATCAGCAACACATCAGCACAGCCAGACAGAAACAATCTAGAAAAGGTCAGAGGCGTTGTATGTTTGCTGGGAGAAGTATGGCAGTAAAATTGAGCAGTTTGGACCGCCAGTATCCAACACAAGCCCTGTTTCTTGCTGGTAATGCAACAGACATTAGGACTGCAGCTGTGCTACTGTCCTATGCAGAGGTAGCATAATAATACTTTAAATTAGTACATAATACTATGGCTCTGAAGACTTTCTTTTAAATAAGGCTTGTCTTAGCTGAAAGCCATATAATAACTGAAGAGTTCTTGTAATACTAGCCCAAAGTATAGTATGGCAGCACTTTGGGATCCACTTGTTTAACAACAGCTGCCAAATTCAAGTAGGTGCACTATCTCTTTGAAATCTGCTGCAGCACACAAACAGTTCTGTGCAAAGATGGTAACACTGATTACTTCTTTCTCCCCCTCATCCTCAGCCACATGGAGAATGCTAGCAGTCGAGAACACAACAGCGGGTGACACAGATGAACCAGAAAATGGAAGTCCTACCTAGCTATAAAAGAGGTCCTACTTTGGCTAAAAAGACAACTTGGAAGAGGTAACAGGCAAAACATTTCAGTTACATGGACAATATGGAAAAAGAAGTGAGCATATAACATTTGTGAAAGATACACACTGCCATTGTGGTGCTTAAACGCCCACCCACCTCACCTTGTATCTAAAATTCAAAACAAAGGTCATTTTAATATTCATTGAAGGTAGAGGTCCTGGGCAGGGGGGATGACATTAAAGCTGAATGCTACTCTTCCAAAACAGTCCAACAACAAATCAGGACAGTTTTCCAATTTATAAACGCTCCCCCTTTTTTTGTCTGTTCCAATCCACTTCAGCATCTTATCTTTAATTAAAATTGTCACAGGGTGTGTGTGGAGAACAACCTTTCATCGTATTTACATCTACCTCACTTTGGCTATCGGGTGCTTGGCTCTGCTGAGGCATTCAGGTGCTACTGTAATACAAATATGACTGTCTTCTCAAGTGGGGTTTGGAAAACAGCACAACTAATATTGCATTTGATAGTACAAACATGTTGAAACAAATTCCACACATACAACCATTACAAAACAACTTCGATAAACCATTACAAAAATGGAACCAACTTCACTGATCTTCAGTCCAAACTTCAAGGCAGTTTTGTTGGTCACTAAGACCAAAACCAAGAAATAGAAATTAAACTAACATTTAACTTACATATAATTTTGTAAAAAAAAAAGAAGTGTTAAGACATTATTAATTTATGAATACATAGAAAATTCAAAATTCCTAACATATACAGTACCCCCTTATACTAAGCCTGTTTGTAGTTTCTTTTCCATCAGTGCCAAGTAATTAATCCCAGACATCAATGCTGAGATGGCTAACCAAGACAGAGCAACCTCTATTTTTCCTGTGAAGACACAGCCAATATCAGTGGCGAGCCATCACCTGGTACAGATTAACCAGACATTAAAAAAAAAAAACCCACAAAAATAGCCCCCTTTTCCAGGGCAGAGAGCCTCCAGATACCTCACTTAAACCCCAGAACTGAGATGGCCACTCCCAGCAGAGCAACGCTTCAGAATGCAACGTGGCCATCTCTTTTTGTTACCTACAGGGTTATGTTTCCCATCCCTGTACAGTATAGTGCTAGCTCTTTCCTGCTGCCAGCTTCAATTGCATTCAATGCATGTCACTTGTTACTCATGATAGAAATTTTTTGTTCTTGTTGTTCCTTGTGTGTTTGGTTTTTTTTAATAAATAATGAAAGTCTACAACATGCTTTTTCAGGTACATGATTGCTGATTATTATACAACAAGTAGTCTGTAAACCAGTTTGGCCTCTGAGGAATTGTCAGGCTATTGAGACAGTTGCATTCAAAGAGCAGCACCTTGTGTTGAGCACAGTGAAGGCGGAGGAGAAGCCCTGCTGCAGTATGAAGCTCCCACCTGCTGCAGCAGGGAAGCATCAGCATGAAGAATCTATAAGTCTTTGGCGAAGTTTTTTATCTTCTCTCAGACTCACGTTGCCACTTGCATCACGCTCTGTCAAAACTAAGAGAAAGTAAACCTTTAGAAGTGAAAGGGCCATCAAACCACTCGACATATTCTCGTTTACAAAGGAACTGCCACCAAGACAGTGCTGCAAGGCTGGCTGTCCTGCGCTGTGCTGGAGCTGCTGAGCAGCATCCAGCTGCCCCCATGCAGTCTGGATGCGGCACCCAGAGGCAGAATGCCCTGCAGCCTCTCCTGCCTGGTCCAGAGTCAGCATCTACCACTGGTTTGTTAACATGATTACTAAATAAAACATGTTGATGCCACTAGTGACAGAAGAAAAGACGTTGAGCCATGGGCAAAGCTTTGCTGATGGGTGGTGAAGTCTGCAGCTGCACCCAGGCAGAAGGAGAGGGCTGCACCAGCCGGAGCTGGTCATGAAATGGCAGCTTCTTTCTGCAATGCATTTTAATAGAGCTTCAAGCATGATTTTGTTCTGCTCTGGAGGAAAACAAGTCTTTGAAGTGTTTTTGTGAGATGAAAACAGTCTCAAAAGTTCTGCTTTCAGATAAAAATGAGTGAGGTTTTCTATCAGCTTTTTCAGCTCCTTGAGCAGAGACCTCCACCTTGGGCTCTTAAATTCTCCTACCAAAACCCACTCACCTGTCATTTCAAAAAGGGACACGTTTAAGAGGAAAACTATTTTCTGTCAGAATTACTCCAAACTGCTGTACTAGAGGTGGCTGCCAGAAGTGCTTCTTCCAGTTTGAAAATTATTCCGCTTGTTTGTTCTGAATTCCCCTGTTGTATAAATTTACTTCTCCTCCAAACCTCAGCCTACCGGAACTGCTTGACCAAAGTACAGAGGAAAAGTCACCCTCTGGGTGCTGCTGCTTCTTTTTTATTAAGCACAGGGCCTAGCTTTCTAAAGAGAAAGTAGATTTAATTTTTTCCTGCCTTTGAAACAGTTCTTTAACTTGCCCTCAGCATTGTGCTCGCCTACTCAGGTCAGCTGCTAAACATTTTAAAGCATCTTCAGTTCCATGAGTGAAGGACTTTGTGAAGAGGCAGCCCACAGAGTCTGAATTACTTCATTCAGGGGATGTAGGCACTGGTGTCCTGCTGCTTCTGTGGGGACAGCTACGACAGCAGCCATGCTCACATCAAATGGGAAGAAAGCTTTTCCATCCCTTTATGCCTCTCCCTGGATATTTGGCTTCTCTTCTCTAATTCTGCACTTGAGGGGGGAATTGGAATGACAATTAAGATATACCACATTTTTTAGCACAGAATCTAAGACTACATCTCATATAACAGCGATTGCTCAGAGCCGATCATGTCTGGGAACTGGTGGGAATGTTCAGAGAACTATGCCAACCCAGATCAACTCAGACCATTTTGGCAAAAATCACTTTACAGTCAATCTTCCTTTCTCTCTGTGCAAGAAGGAACAGGAGCACGTTCACTGGCCCCAGTCCCACTTCCCTTCTTTTGTCATTTTCTGTTCCTCCGCCAGCGGCATTTCTGAGCATCAGACTTATTTTTACATTCATCTAAGATTTCTGCCAAAACATGAATGAAAAGCAGAAGCAGCAGTTACTACTCTTTTGAGCTAATATCTGAAAAACAAATGTCCTGAAATCACCAGCTTTCTCACCGGAGCTTCTTCAAGCGCAACCTACTGTAGACCCATCTAGTGCTCTTCTACTGTGCAGGTGGTCTTAAGGAGTTCAAGTTCAGACAGCTGAAGCCTCTTACTGCTAGAGCAGAGATGTCGGCAAGGACCACCAACTTAACAGACACTTCAGCGTCTAGCCTGTGCCACTGACTTGCAACACCACAATCTTCTGGCACATATGTGAAGTTATAGCAGTTATACTGCAGACAACATAGCAAGGTCTAAGCAGGTCCATTTTCTTGTAGAATATATTAAAATGTTTTTGGTAGGAATACGTATCTAGATGAAACCTGCTTTGTTTTGCATGGATGAAGTTTTGGTTTAATGGATTCCTTATCTCTCTATACCAGCAGGTTTGGATGTGGTGTTTTTGTGGTGTTTCTTTCTTTGATTTTTCTTTTTAAAGAAAGAGCAGGTCACCTTACCTTGTAGCTCTGTTGCATTATTTTCCAACTCTTCTGTAGTTGTTTGTTCAGGCTTCTCCAACACAGCTGTCCCTGGCTTCCCATCCACGGTATCTGTCTTAATAGTACCAAGGTTTACCAAAAGTTGCATGACATCAAACTTCTCAGAAACTGCAATGTTCTCCAGCACTTTGAGGCATTTAAATGATTTAAGTTCACTCACGTTTTCCTCAAGAAAGAGGAGGTAAAGGCTTAAGTCATCAAAACACTTTGACTTGAGTTTTAGAACATCGAAAGTTGGCAGGATTTCATACACTTTGAGAATACCTGAATTCCACCTCCACGGAACAAACATTGCATACACTACCAGTGGCATCACTAGAAGATAGACTAGCAGGTTAATGTAGCTGAGTACCTTGAAGACACCAACAGCAATAAGCTTGCACTGAACCACTTCTGGAACAGTTGTGTCATTCTTTAAGATCCCAGTCTTGATACTGCAGAGAAACTCATCGCTCAAAGAGGAGAGGCTAATGTAGTAGCCCAGGTAGAGGCATGCAATGAAAATAATTACTAGAGTGAGTAAACGACAGATAATGTATTTAATTATTAGGCATTTGGAATTCTTCTTCGTCTTCAGGTACTGCTCCACAATTGGGTATTTAAAGTGGCTTTCAGATATTTCCCACAAACTGAAAGAGAGAGAAAAAAACCACAAATCACATAGATCAGATGCTGCAGCACTCACCTACCTCAAATTTCAAAGAAACCTAGTACTCTAAAATAGACACAAGGTTGGATTCGCTCTTACTGGGGTAAATCAAGGGTAGTTTTATTGAAGTCAATAGAAAAACAACAGAATAGCAGATAAATGAAGAATATTGACACTCTAGTACAGAAAAGCCACTTAAGAGACAAAAGAGCTCAAACACTGTAAAATGGAAAAAAAGTATTGCCCTCACAGCAAAAAAATATTTTTGTTCTTTTCCAATACAGAACAAGTATAGTAAGCAAATCCATGAGGAAAAGCAGACTTCCCAAGCATTCGTTCAGTAATAGCACACTGGAAGGCTTTTTACTTGTCAAGACCTAACTCCACATTTTAAAGAACAGACCTAAGTCCCTATTGCATTGCTTGTACCCCCACATGCAAGGAGAAACAGTTACCCTGACCTAGGATGAAGCAGAAGCTGGATCTGGTTAGAACAGTGCACTGATTTGATCAGAGAGGGGGCTTTTGCTTTTTTTGGTTTTGGTATTTGGTTTCTATCGGTTATTTTTTTCTTTAAACAGAAGCTTTGCAGACCTAGATCTGAAAGGGTGGGAGATGACAACAGACTTTGTTCTCAGCACGCAAGCGACTGTCAAGAACATTGAGAACCGAAGACTGCAGCCATCCCCATTTCCTTATGCTGTGGTGGGTAAAACTAATTAACACCTACTAAAGAAATCAGGACATCTCAGGTAATTAGTAATCTGAAGAGCTCATCAAATGTTTTCTTTGAAAAAAGAAAGTTATAAGTTCCAGCTCCAAGTGCCCACAGTAATGATTTCAGATGTCGTTTTTTTTTTAGCCAAATATAAAAGTGTGTCAGGTCATCATTCAAACCTTTGCAATAAATTTCTAAGGGAGTGCAGGTGTCACATCTTTTAAGAGCTTAAGGAAAAGAGCAAAGAAAGCCAAGCCCCAGCATCTTACCTCTGTGTCAAGTTCTCGTTAACAGCTGGAACCAAGTCAGTAGGGTCCCTGGGGTCTCCGCTGTGGATGCTATTAGCAGCTTTGATTGCCCTGTTATAGGCTTTGTCAAGTTCTTCCATAATAAATTTCAGATCTGAAGAAAGGTGAGGTGCTGCAGTGAAGCGCCAGAATAAACATGGTAGATACAGCAGGATAGCAACGAGCAGAAGGATGTATGGGAAGAACTGAAGGGAGAAAAAATTCAGATTAGGCTTTACCTGTATATAAAATGTCAGCCAGTCACCATCATTCCCTATAAGTATATTAAATTTCCTATAAGCCTATTAAATTCTCTATAATTTTATTTAAATGCTTTTAGTAAAACCCACTTTCGTGGTTATTGGGGATATGCAGGGAAGCAAATTCTCTTTTCAGACAGCTCTAGTAACCTTGCTACTGCTTAGAGCTTTGCAAAAAAAAAAAAAAAAGGCAGAATTGCCATTGCATTTTGATTGCATATTCAGAACTGCACTGCTGGAGCTGAAATTGAGAGAGGCAGCATTAACCTGGGGAACAACAAATAGCAAAGGCAACCAAAGCAGCTATCAGAGAGGCTGACTGGAAGAATAGGATAGTGTCACATAACTCACCTTCCCAAATGTGTCACCACTGTTCATAGCAACTAAAATGCTCCAAACACTGGCAAAATCTCTCCTGCTCTCCATTAGCTGTCAGGAGGTTAATGAATAGACCATTTATAGCACTGCATCTGCCTGCAAAGTCTGTTCAGAGTGCCTGACATACAGAGACTGTAAAGGATGTAACTATGGTTGTAATATTTAAGGGTTTTAAAATATTTTTAGATAACTCCTAAATGGAAACCAACACATGGCATCAGAATGGTCTGGTGTTAATGCAGCGCTGAGAAGTCAGTCCTTACACAGTCCCCATTGCTTAGGGAAAGGGCTGAAGCAGGTATAAAATACAATAGTTTGAAGTCTTTCTGTCTTTCTTCTAGTCATCAACGAGTACGAGTTTTTCACCATGAGATTTAATCTCTAATTTTCTCCAGCTGCTGGAAAGAAGGCATTTTCTATCTACTGCGACATTATATTCAAGGTGTACATTCATACATAACATACATTGAGCCTACCAGGGGAGGTGCCTCGCTCGACCTGCTGTTTACAGAGGACTGGTGGGAGATGTGGTGGTCGGAGGCCGTCTTGGGCTTAGCGACCATGAAATGGTAGAATTCTCCATTCTTGGTGAAGTAAGGAGGGGGGGCAGCAAAACCGCAACCATGGACTTCTGGAGGGCGGACTTTGGCCTGTTCAGGACGCTGGTTGAGAGAGTCCCTTGGGAGACGGTCCTGAAGGGCAAAGGGGTCCAGGAAGGCTGGACGATCTTCAAGAAGGAAGTCTTAAAGGCGCAGGAGCAGGCTGTCCCTGTACGCCGTAAGAAGAACGGGCAGGGAAGATGACCGGCCTGGCTGAACGGGGAGCTCTTGCTGGGACTCAGGAAAAAAAGGAAAGTTTACCACTTGTGGAAGAAGGGGCAGGCGACTCAAGAAGAGTACAGGGATCTCGTTAGGTCGTGCAGAGAGAAAATGAGAAAGGCAAAAGCCCAGCTAGAACGCAATCTGGCTGCTGTCGTTAAAGACAACAAAAAAAGTTTTAACAAATATATTAATGACAAGAAGAGAGCCAAGGAGAATCTCCATCCTTTATTGGATGCGCGGGGGGGGAACATTGTCGCCGAGGATGAGGAAAAGGCTCAGGTAATTAATGCTTTCTTTGCCTCAGTCTTTAACAGGCAGATCAGTTCTCCTCAGGGTACTCAGCCCCCCGAGCTGGAAGACAGGGACGGCGAGCAGGATGAACCCCCCGATAATCCAAGAGGAAGCAGTCAACGACCTGCTACGCCACCTGGATGCTCACAAGTCTATGGGGCCGGATGGGATCCACCCGAGAGTGCTGAGAGAGCTGGCGGAGGAGCTCGCCAAGCCACGCTCCATCATTTATCAGCAGTCCTGGTTAACGGGGGACGTCCCGGACGACTGGAGGCTTGCCAATGACGCCCATCTACAAGAAGGGCCAGAAGGAGGATCCGGGGAACTACAGGCCTGTCAGCCTGACCTCGGTGACAGGGAAGATTATGGAGCGGTTCATCTTGAGGGCGCTCACAAGGCATGAGCGGGACAACCAGGGGATCAGGCCCAGCCAGCACGGGTTCATAAGAGGCAGGTCCTGCTTGACCAACCTGATCTCCTTCTATGACCAGGTGACCCGCCTAGTGGATGAGGGAAAGGCTGTGGATGTGGTCTACCTGGACTTCAGTAAGGCCTTTGACACTGTCTCCCACAGCATTCTCCTAGAGAAGCTGGCGGCTCACAGCTTAGACAGGTGTACTCTGCGCTGGGTCAAAAACTGGCTGGACAGCTGGGCCCAGAGAGTTGTGGTGAATGGAGTTCAATCCAGTTGGCGGCCGGTCACGAGCGGTGTTCCCCAGGGCTCAGTTTTGGGGCCAGTTCTGTTTAATATCTTCATCGATGATCTGGATGAGGGGACTGAGTGCACCCTCAGTAACTTTGCAGACGACACCAAGTTGGGCGGGAGTGTTGATCTGCTCGAAGGTGGGAAGGCTCTGCAGAGGGACCTGGACAGGCTGGATCGATGGGCCGAGGCCAACTGTATGAGGTTCAACAAGGCCAAGTGCCGGGTCCTGCACTTCGGCCACAACAACCCCATGCAGCGCTACAGGCTTGGGGAAGAGTGGCTGGAAAGCTGCCTGTTGGAAAAGGACCTGGGGGTGCTGGTCGACAGCTGGCTGAACATGAGCTGGCAGTGTGCCCAGGTGGCCAAGAAGGCCAATGGCATCCTGGCCTGGATCAGAACTAGTGTGGCCAGCAGGAGTAGGGAAGTGATCGTGCCCCTGTACTCGGCACTGGTGAGGCCGCACCTCGAATACTGTGTTCAGTTTTGGGCCCCTCACTACAAGAAGGACACTGAGGTGCTGGAGCGTGTCCAGAGAAGGGCAACGAGGCTGGTGAGGGGTCTGGAGAACAAGTCTTATGAGGAGCGGCTGAGGGAACTGGGACTGTTCAGCCTGGAGAAAAGGAGGCTGAGGGGAGACCTCATCGCTCTCTACAACTCCCTGAAAGGAGGTTGTAGCGAGGTGGGTGTCGGTCTCTTCTCCCAAGTAACAAGCGATAGGACGAGAGGAAATGGCCTCAAGTTGCGCCAGGGGAGGTTTAGATTGGATGTGAGGAAAAATTTCTTTACTGAAAGAGTGGTTAAACATTGGAACAGGCTGCCCAGGGAAGTGGTTGAGTCCCCATCCCTGGAAGTATTTGAAAGACGTGTAGATGAGGCACTTAGGGACATGGTTTAGTGGGCATGGTGGTGTTGGGTTGACGGTTGGACTCGATGATCTTAGAGGTCTTTTTCAACCTTAATGATTCTATGATTCTATGATTCTACCCTTACAGACACATGATGTAAGATCTAGTTAGACAAGCAGTTAGTTAACAAAATGTACTGCAAATTTGGATAATCTCTAATTCATTACATTCAGCTTTTGATAGTAAGCACACTTAACTCAAATCCAGCATCAGTTCCTATGGAATTTTAAATTAGCTGTGGTGAAAAAATTTGAAACGGATTTAAGGCATGTTAAATGTTACAGCCACACACACATGTGCATTCATTGAAAAAGCCAATGAAGAATTTTAGAGGAAACTTGGACTGAAGTCATTAATCAGTGCAAGTGGAACAGCTCCACTTACATTTGTAGATATTTAACAGGATGAGAATCTGGACCTAATATTAACATGTTAACTTGTGTTTGCATTAATCAAGAGAGATTGAAGTTTTATATAAACAAAATAAATAATTTGATGTTATTGAACATTTTATCCAGGAAAGCTGCTTCTAACGTCACCTACCATCAAAGCAAAATCCTATGTTATTATTAATACTAGGAATGCATATGACATATTAGCACATAAATAAAACCTGAATTCTTAAAGGAACTGCATCAGCAACTGGAGACCATAATACGAATCATCATTCTGGATGTGCATGTTCTCTACATAGGAGTCACATCAGAAATTTGTGACACACAGTCAGACAAAGCCATGAAAAGCACTAAATAGCCACAGAAAACAGAGAATGCTGTATTTAAAGGTCAGCTTTCCCATGCAACCCTTCTTATAAATTCATACTTTAACCGTTTCTGCTCAGTAGCAACATAATTGAACTGGGCCAAAATTGCTACTTCAGTCTCTAGATAAGTCCTCAAGAAATAAAACTTCAAAAAGGTTCACCTTTAAAACTGAAATAGAAATCCTGCAGGGATGAGCTAACCAGTAACATGATTGTTTCAGAAACCTAGTTAACAAAGCAGAGTTGACTGTAATTATACCGTACATCCCACTAGAGGTAGCTCTTCCTCACCAGCAAGGAACGAGCATCAACCCCGTACTGCTCTATCATAGTGGCCTGTCCCCTCTCCACCACAGGGGACTGACCTCACAGGCCAGAGGGATCCAGGGGATTCCTTCTGATCTCCTGGAATTGCTGGGGACTGCTAATCTGCCCAGTACTTCCACTGAATCCATACTATCTTCTGCACCACTAAACCATGCTCACCGAATGGATTGTCTATAGTCACCGTCAGGAATTTCTTCTCTCCAGAACTCTTATCTATGCCAGCAGCCAAGACAGCCCTTGGGTATGGGTGCTGCTCTTCTTTCTGAACTGCTAACTGCTTTTGTCCGAACTGAGCAAGCTCATTCTCTCAAAAACATATCTTTAGTGGCTGTCATCTCCCAGCTCTCAGCTCCAATTGCTGCACCCTTGACATGATCTTTCCCCTACTCCCAGCAGCCTGTAGAAACTGTGCAGAGCTCTGCCCTCACTACCTCCTCTCTTCCCTCTTTCTATACAGCAGATAACCTCAGATCATCTGGGTGTTTTTCCAAATCTATCCTTTCCAATTGAGATGTAAAGCTCTGGTGTGTCCAATATGTTTTTGTAGACTTCTCATCAACTCAAACCCAACAGCTCAAGAATCTGCCCTTCATATTTATCTCTGTGGACAATGCCACTGGGTCTCTCAGGTCAAAGTCCTGGATGCCTTGGTCTACCCAAAGCTTCATGGTTTCATGGCCAGGCTCTTTCAGTCCTTTGAATTCTGTATTATGTAGAAATAGAAATTATCTATCTACAAACACAGCTTAAATTTATCTAAGCCCCTCTAAGCTGCTGCAACACCTTTTCCATAGTCCTTAACAAATGCCAGCTTGTATAAGATTGCTGCAAAGCCTGTTTGACTTCATTTACTTCTGTGTCATACACCTCTTAGCACCCTTCCACTGGTGCCAGGCGGGGAAAGAAACAACAAAGAAACATCTGATTTAGTAAGGAGCGTCCAAAGCTTCTTACATTGCTTTATACCACTTGGCTTTACTACTCACTCATTTGAAATTTTACAGGCATCAGAGGATTTAGGAATTTCCTTTCTGACCCTCAAAACTGGAAATGCCACTGGCAGTATCCGATTAATCCTTGACATCTCTTCACCCTGAGGCCTACAAGACATGCAGCAAGAGGCAATATAGTTGACGCACTGAAGTCACAGCCCAAAACCTCCATCGTCCCAGTCCCCATCTCTTCTTTTATACCTAGAAAAAGACTCTGTGGGCACGTTCTGCACTTGTGTAGCACATTGGCATCAGTCCTGTTGCTCTGCCCCAGACCTCCACCAATCCCACCCATCTCCCCTGCCTTATTACAGACTGTTGTCTTAAGAAGACCAGCCTCTGCCATCTTCCCTTGCACCTCCTCCTCTCCCCGACTCCTTCACCACTGCCTCTTCACCTAGAAGCATCACACCACTGGGGCAAAGGCACATTTGCCACACATTTACTGGGTCTTCCCTCGCCAGGCTCTCATCACTCCCAAAGCCGTAGCTTATGGCAGCATGAGAAAACACTATGCAGCTCTTTTCTGAATGGTCTCAAAACCAGAGCAGCAGCGTGACCATTAGTCCATCTCTTTTTGTTTGGAAACAAAAGCCTGTATTTGTCAGCCCTTCCACAGCACTTGACGCACAACTCCATCCTTCTCGGATTCTGGCTTTTTTAAAAATGAAAGATACGCTTGTTCTATTTGTTAACAGTGGGCTTAGATAACTAACAAATTGTTTTGAATCATTAAAATTTAAGGCCTTGAACCAACAAGCAGAAGTGAAAATGCAAAGTCATCTGGCATGAGTCCTAGGTTTCAGAGCAACAGACTCGGATTATCCAGCTCATCTGACCACATTTTACAGTCACACATAATGACTTCCCATTTTAAGAAGAGGACTCCGTGGTATTCGTACATGGATAAGCATGTGTCATACGCCCTTCTTTCATGGTTTATATATTTACTTCCAAGGCACCGAATGCACAAGGAGGAAATGCTGCTTCAGTCTTGGATAGTTAGTAGTATTTACATTAAATGGGAAGTGTCACTGACTTCAAGAACTATATGGTCAAAGATATGCCAGAGAAAGATACTGCCCTGAAAGTAAAACTCAGTTTTTCCTTTGCTGTCTAGTTAGCAAGTTCCTTTTCAACGGCAAGTTCACAATGCTGGATTTAAGATGGTATGAGATTGCATAACTGAAGAAAGGTCCTCTGAAAGCAGATTAGAACAGATACATTAGAATAGATACAATATCCTATGGTGCAAAATGCTCCTTTCTGAACTTTATTAGTGAAATTGCATTAAGGGCTACAACACAGTGATTGAACCTGGATGCCCTGAGCCTTCATTTCCACCCAGCTGCAAGGAGAAAAGGACAGGCAAAGACCCAACAAATTTGCCAGTCAAAAACAGAATAGCAGAGCTTCAGCTAGGCTAATCCAAGTTTCTGGAAGGTACTAGGCATAGATACTATATGATTAGTATTCAGCATGAGACAGACAAAAATAGCAGCACATGCACCAGGGACTCAAACTAGAGTCCCCTATATGTTTTCTGCTAAGTATTGCTGAGCTCCTGAAAGCTAAAGATGATGGAAGCAGGTTCACCTGCCTTGCTTGTCCCTTAGTCTGATGGCACGCTGGGTGGGACAGCAAGCTCCCAAGGAAGCAGAGCACTAGGAAGACAAGAGGTCAACTGCCCCTTGTTCTGTACTGCTGTAGGTCATTTCACTTGACAGACCTTTGAGCACTGCATATGTTACAGGCTATACTCCTACTCCTCCTGAAAGCCAAGAGCACCTGATACCTGAGCAGGATATGTCTGACAACTCAACCAGAAACCGCCAAAGCCCATGTTGACCGGTATTGATGAAGCACTGAAATTCAAGCCTTATCTGAGCAGAAATCTGGGCAGAGAAGGATTCCTTCCTCCAGGCTACAGACGTGTGTGTTCAACATCATTGCTTTGCAACAAGTAACTGAAACGGGAACTGCAGAATTAGTGCCTCTCTGTATCTCACGGCTGTACTCGAGGAGTAACACATCCCACAAGGCAGCCAAAGATGAAAAAAGAACCTGCTCTGACACTGGCTGTTTGGTAGCCTGTGGCACAACACTCCATCAAGCCCTGCAATACAGAAAGCATGATCGTTCTGGACAGGGAGAGCTTAGGAAATAGGATGTCCAGGAGTGTTACGATGCAGAGCCCTGATCCCCCATCTCAGCACAACACGTTGTTTTCAGTCTTGCGTTCTATGCTTGCAAAAGCAGATATAAAGGTTATCATCAAAGCAAATAATTTATGCACATCGAAAAACGCTTACACTTCATAGATGTGTGCTGTTTTCTTACATCACTGACCATAAACAGGTTGAGCAATTTTAAATCAATACTAGCTACTATGAATGGAAAAGAAAAATAACCTGCATGCATGCAGTCCGAACTCTAGAAATCTATCTGTATAACACATTGAACTCTTTTGAAGTCATGACTATTTATTCAAGTGCCTGCATTTGCTCCTCTCATGATGATTACCTGCACAAACTGAATGTATATTTTCCAAAACAACTCTGTCTTACCAGAATTTATGAATATCTACATTCAGATACTCAGAATGGCATAAACCATCTTCACCACTGGGAACACTTCAGTTCCCGATGCACACGCATAGCTTTTCACTGATAAATACACATACGGTGCTAGCATTACAAATATCAAAATTAATTCCTGATCTTCTCATGACATGATTTTTTTCACCATTTATTGGGAGGCCAGGGAAATAAGCTTTGAAGACATCAGTCTGTTTAAGTATGCATGGGTATAGAAGACGAAGTGTTTGAATAATCTGTTTGTATAAGCACATAAGACACTGGAATCACAAAACTGTCTTTTAAAGATGCATTAGCATCACACTCTCCTGAAGGTGAAAGGAAAAATCAGACTAAACCACAAAATAGTCTATTATATAACATCCCCAGCTTCAACTGTGCTAAGATCCAGTAAATACACAGCAGTTAAAAGAGCATTTTAAAAACTTCTTCATAAGCTCAAATATGCTTTTATCATCCAAATAAAATATAGCTGCCAAGAGTGGTGTGACCCAAAAGGCATTTTCAAGGACCTAATCTACAGAGAGCTTGCCAAGGTCTGGATAAATATGGCTGGCAGAAGACAAGAACCACTTTAGCAACAGTTTTCTAATTTTACTGCATCTTCTGTCCTTATTTCCTCTGGGCAAACACTATTAAAGTGACTGCAAGCATTCAGACTTCTACCATACCTAATAGTGGTCAAACACTAACTTTAAGTACAATAGCACAAGCTGTTAAGCACAGCCTTGAGAAAATTCATTGGCACACAGCACTCAACAAAGAAGGAAGCACTGAAGATGTGAAAATATTACTCATTAAAAAAATAAGATCATGGTGAAGCGTCTGCTTCTTCAGTTCCAAATTTCTATATGCCACCGTGAAGAGCCTAAGCAAAGGCACCAGCCCCCAAACAGGCTACTGACAGCAAAGACGTTTCCAGAAGCAAAGATATTAAGCTCCCTCTGGATACGATCCTATTCCTGTTTGAGTCGATGGGAGATGTTTCATTGGTTTTCAGGGCAGAAACATGAGCTATAAATGACTCATCATTCTGAAGGCTGCCATGTGGTTGAGATATTATCCTGCCTCTGGAGGATAATAATCTGAGGATTATCTGGAGGATAATCTGAAAGTGAATCTCAAACCATACATGACCTTTTTTACCCCACCTGTTACTTACTTTGTTTTGACACAGCTTAAAAACTTAAAAAAATTCTCCGTGCACTACAGATTAAAAAGGCTTCGCAGTGCAGTCTCCTATTGCACTGGACTGCAAGGACTGCCCACTCACAATGGCCAAAAGCTTGTTTCTATTCCAGTTAAGGATCAAGCTAAGTTTTATCAAAATAAGTTGTCAAGTAGAGCACTCATCTTTAGAGACAAGAAGCAAACTATGTGCATAGAGGGAGCAAATACATGACTCTTCCATCCCACATCAGCACTGTCTGTCTTTCTTTCCCACTCATCTTTAGAAACCAATATCTCTGTTTTGACACTTCAGGGATACAAGAAACCTCTTGAAGGAATTAAGCCTGAATGGAAAACCCCGAAGAAAACCAAGACAACAGAATAGTG
The DNA here is from genome assembly GCF_965638725.1 of Aptenodytes patagonicus. Classification (NCBI taxonomy): domain Eukaryota; kingdom Metazoa; phylum Chordata; class Aves; order Sphenisciformes; family Spheniscidae; genus Aptenodytes; species Aptenodytes patagonicus. Next base: position 215,894,865 of record NC_134949.1, read on the forward strand.
AAGCCCAAGCAGACTAAGTTTCATCAATGACAAATCTGAAGATGGGTCTTGTCAGAGGACTCAATTATATAAGCATTTTGTCAGCTTTTTCATTGACAAAGAGGAGGAAATCTTAGCGTTAAACTAAGAATATATGGAGGACATACCATAGTCTCTTCTTTCCATTTATCTATCTGCAGATAGTTTGTTTCTTGAATTGTACACTTGAGTACACAACTCATTTTGCTTTCTGCTAAGGGTTATTCAGTGTGAAGAGTTATTCCAGGATCACTGGAAATTTCAGAAATCTTGTTCTCCAAGGAGAGAGGCCCTGGGCACCCTCTGGGAGTGCACAGACCACTAGAGAGGCAGGCAATCCAGAAAGTTGCAGTACGCTCCTCCTCTCCACTCCAAAACAAGTTTCCAAACGGATAAATTCAAGTGTTGGGAGAGATCTCCCAGTGCAGAAAGGACAGCAGGTAAAGGTGCCCAAGCTTCGGGGATTGCCCAAAACTGAAACATACATTTTAGTGATTGAAAAACCAAAAATCCCAGCACAAACTTGTACTCTGAAATAGGAGGGAAATGAGAAGGTTTCGGTTTTTCTGTAATGCAGCCTGGTTTTGATAATCCTTCAGAGCAACCAGATGCCTAGAACAAAAGCAGGGCAAGTTGCTGCAAGTTGGCTTCTTCACCAAGAGCTACATAGTCCTACTTCCACCCTGTAGCGTGATGAGCACTGTCCTGGAACGCAAACCTTTGACAGCACTTCTGACAGAGCACAGGGAGCATGCCATAAGGAAATCCATCCATTTCAATCAGGAATTGGGGCCTACAACTTCAATCCCCCAAAACCGTAATCTTATGCCTCCTTAAGCATTTCTTATGGAGCCTTCTAGCACGCCAATATAGCGAGATTAAGTGAGTCAGGGTATTAGAAAGAACCTGAGATGCTTTGTAAATAAATGCACTGCTGCTCAGAAAGCAGAAAAAAAAGCCTCAAGTGTTGTCTTAAGAAAAACTAGGCCTAACAATCCCTGCTGTCCCTCTACGTGCATCCCTGCTCTTGCACTGCAGAGTCAAATCTTCTCTCAGTTAAGCTTAGGAAGGCTCCCTCGTCTCATTAACATCACTGTGCTCCCACAAGGGCTCTGCTCTGCCCATTTTAAAAATGGTTATCTAGCCAAAACCTGCAGAGCAATGAGGTTGTATGTACCTTGCAGCACACAGCCTGCACCAGGGGACAACCCAAGCCCTGTTTTCCTGCAGAAGCGATCGGCCCCCATGGCAAGCCACCCAGCAGTGCAGCCGGCAGCTGCTGGCCCTGGATGCAAACAACAGACAAACACCGTCAGATGTTCCCACCACAGTGGGAACCAAAGCTCAGTGTTAATAGCTGTCACACCGCTCCTTCCCCGGAAACTTGTTAAGCATGGAAGTTGATGAACAACCAGTAGAAGGATATTAATTAATACTGGCCTCCAAACAGCATCTGCAGCTCCTAGTGCCTGGTTCAGTGGAAGGGTAGGTGACTAGGCATGGATTTAGGAGGTTAAGATGAGGCACCCAGCCTCTGCTACAAGCTCTGACTCAGCTGTTCAGACATACTTCTTGCAGCCAGTCTGCAGGGCATTTACAAGGAAACACCACATACCATTAAGCTATCATGGAGGAACTGTGGGAAGAAGGGCCCTGCATCAATTCCCGAGAGACCAGTCAGCAAATTAACATGGGTTGCATCATAAAAGTATGACTACTTAAGCTATTAGTCATGGCTGGCAAACTAGGAGACTTACAGCTATCAGCAGGTGACTGCGGCATAAAATTCAACATAAAGAAATCGGGTAACAAGAACTCATTCCCTCAAGAGAAAGAGGCAGCAACTTATCCAGGTTTGCAGGTGGAGTTTCCACCCACGCAAGCTGCCTGCATTGTGAGATGTCCCAGCAGCTTCAACTGGCCTCTGCAGAAGGTCTGGCTGAAGCGAAGCAGAGCACTAACTGAGCAAGGAAGAGCTCAGGCTAGAAACCAACAAGTCTGGCTTTAATATTCATGAAACACAAGACCGTTGGATCAAGGTTATGAGTGGAGCTAACCAGAGAAGGCAGTAGTAAATCCTTATGGTGTCCTGGTTTTGGCAGGGATAGAGTTAATTTCCTTCCTAGTAGCTGGTACAGTGCTGTGTTTTGGATTTAGGATGAGAACAATGTTGATAACACACTGATGTTTCAGTTGTTGCCAAGTAGCGCTTACACTAGTCAAGGACTTTTCAGCTCCCCATGCTCTACCGACTGAGAAGGCTGGAGGTGCACAAGAAGCTGGGAGGGGGCACAGCCAGGACAGCTGACCCCAACTGGCCAAAGGGACATTCCATACCATGGGACGTCATGCTCAGTACATAAACTGGGGAAAGCTGGCCGGGGGGGCCGCTGCTCGGGGCCTGGCTGAGCATTGGTCGGCGGGTGGTGAGCAATTGCATTGTGCATCACTTGCTTTGTATATTCTTCTTATTATTATTGTTGTTATTATTATTACTATTTTATTTCAATTATTAAACTGTTTTTATCTCAACCCATGAGTTTTCTCACTTTTACTCTTCCGATTCTCTCCCCCATCCCACCGGGGTGGGGGGAGAGTGAGCGAGCGGCTGTGTGGTGCTCAGTTGCCAGCTGAGGTTAAACCATGACATATGGTTAGTGATTTGAGTCAGCACATGAATCAGAGACAGCCCTGAATAGTCCTTCAGAGGAGATACCACCAGCTGACTGGATAATAAAAGCTGAGGTACAGGATACACCAGCAACACCCAGAAATACAGGTGCTGCAGGTCCCAGACTTGAGCTCCCTCTAACACCAGGTTCCCCTCCGCTCCCAGGTGCCAGGGGGGTTATTTGCTGGGGCAAGTAATAAAAGAGCTGGGGAAGGCAGCACACAACACCCCAAATCTGCAGAGCTCCAATAGCATTTCTTACTTTGGCATCAGCACTGCCCAAGCAGGGCGACGCTGCCTCTTGAGTTGAGTCAGCTCCAAGCATTGGCATGGCATTTATGCAAGAGTTTGTAACTCCTGCCAAAGCTCCACTAACCGCTTTGAGCCAGCTGAAGTATCTTAGTACCTACTGCACTTTTTACCTATAAAATAAGTCTCTTACTGTGCATTCAGTATGATGATGCTTTTCCCAGAGCAGTGAAAGCCAGCTCATGGTTTGCAAGGGAACAGCCTGTGGAAGCTCAGAAGAGCACACTGAAGACAGGGTTAAACCTGTTGGTACCAGTGATGAATTTCATCTCTCCCAAAATGCCTATCTGCCCTGAATTCCTCTCCATGCAAAACTGGCCAAGTGTAACGCAATAAAAATACAAAATGTTTTTATTATCCTGTTTTCCTAAAGTAAGCTTTTGATACACGCATTAGGGCAGTTGTTGTGTCTTGTATCCTGATTTTAAAATAGTTCCTAGCTAAAGCCAGGTGAGGCACTCAGCTCCAGGGCAACACAGCAACATTAACATTACTCTTGTGTCAGATAACTGGCGATATTTGTTATTATAGCATGACAGACCCTTTATTTAAAAGAAGAAAATACCTTCTCTAGTACTACCCTTTTTGGAAGTAAGGGAAAGAAAACATTCTCTCTAAAAATAGAGAGTTAAGTCAAAGCCAAGGACTACAGCAGAGAAGAGGAGCAAGAAAAGTGAGGCAAAGGCAGGCTTCTACATGGGGACAATTTTTCCAGGAGGAGATCTGTACATACTTTATGCAGCCACAGGGGAATGTTTTCTAAGTTGTTCTGGGATGCTTGCTTCTGCTGCACAGCTGCCCAGCAGTAGGAGTCCACGTAAGCAGCTTGTCGCCAGGAGAAGGAGCTGGGTGCAAAACAGCTTATCTGAGCACCTGGGAAAACAAAGCAAAAGTTATCATGTCCTCGGAAGATTAAAAAAAAAGAAATCAAGTTTAGGAAGAAAAGCTCACAGTTGGGATTTCGCAGTATCCAAAGCAATCAAATGACAGACAGCAGCTCTGCAGGGAGGAGAGTCACTAAATTTCCCCTGCACTCAAAGAGTTAAACTCCCACAGGGCCTCTCTGATGTCTCCTAAGGGTTGAGACAGTCTATTAGAAGCACCTGTCTTTTAGGCCTATTTTCTTAAGTTTTAGGGGGTACATGACCTCCAAGACCTATCTCTCTTGCTTGCACTTGACTCAGGTAGGCCAAAGGGGAACCAGTAGATACAAACTGTGATCAGATAAGGCTGGTTTCCTGAGGAAACAGCTACCATCACGTACCGTCATGCCGCTGTGTTTCCCAAATGCACAACCTACCACTTACATGTTTATTGAAACAAGATCTCAAACACCATTCCCGCAGCCCAGCAGTCCTTGCAGTGATGCAAGGGCAAGTTTGGGCCAGGGTGCTGCCACTTCTTCTGCCTCTGAGACTGCGCATGAGTTTTGAGGGGTTCAAGTTACACATGTGAAAACAAGGATTTCCTCATGTAACTTCTGGCAGAGTAATTGTGGCCTCCAGACACCTCCAAAGGGTGCCAGACCCCTCCTCACCAGCGCAGTGACGTGCTGTGCCCAGGATCAGGCGTACCACCATCATTCCCACTCGCTCCCAGCACCACTCCAGCTGCTCGGGAGCTTCAAATTAAGATCAGGGCACTAACTGACAGCAAGAGCAGCTATTTAGCCAGCCTCAGCCTTAGGGTCAAATTCTGCTCTGACCAGCTACAGGCACCAGTTACTGCAGCATACCTCAACAACGAAGAGTGGTTATCGTATGTGGAGTATCAGTGGCTCCTTGGATAAGAGCTAGTAAAACAGGATGAGGGGTTTTGATTTTCTTTCTGAAGCTTTGGTAGTGAAAGCAAAAAACCCCATGTTTCCAGCAGGCTTTCCTAAATGTTGAAACAGGATAGCTGTTTCACCAAACGATTACACAAAGTGGAGATGGCTTTTCCATGAACACCCCTCTTCCAAGAGCAACCTCCAATGCTTCCTCCAACACACCACCAATATAAAAAAAGCAAGAGGGGGGAAATATTGCTACTTTTTTTTTCGTAACATTAAGAAAATTCATCAAAATTAGTGCTAATGGCATCGCTGTGGGCTTTATAGGAAAAAAGTATTTTGTATAAGATTGTATAAATCGTGCCTTTTTGCTGGTTTAGCTTTTAGAGAATAAGAACTTCTTTTGTAACAGGAGCCAACCGCATTTGCCTTGTAACTTATATAGCCTTTTCACAACGTAGCATAGTCAAGGAGCATTATGAATAAAAGCCTTTCCTTATGAGTCACTATTATAATTGTTTCTAAGGCTGTAGTATCATAAGGACATGGTTTGACCTGTCACAAGCCTCCCTTATGGAAAACAAATTACTGTTTATCAGACCAGAGCTTATGTGATTTAGCAAAGTTGGCAGCAGACAAGCACTTGCACTCTCCCAAAGCTTCGGGAGTTTCTGCTTTCCAGAGAACTTCCAATAGCTGTGGAAGCTCAAGAGAAAATACACTGCAGAAAAAAAAAGAAAAGAAAAGAAAAGAAAAGAAAAGAAAAGAAAAGAAAAGAAAAGAAAAGAAAAGAAAAGAAAAGAAAAGAAAAGAAAAGAAAAGAAAAGAAAAGAAAAGAAAAGAAAAGAAAAGAAAAGAAAAGAAAAGAAAAGAAAAGAAAAGAAAAGAAAAGAAAAGAAAAGAAAAGAAAAGAAAAGAAAAGAGAAAAGAAAAGAAAAGAAAAGAAAAGAAAAGAAAAGAAAAGAAAAGAAAAGAAAAGAAAAGAAAAGAAAAGAAAAGAAAAGAAAAGAAAAGAAAAGAAAAGAAAAGAAAAGAAAAGAAAAGAAAAGAAAAGAAAAGAAAAGAGCAGGCAATTGGAGTGCCTGTTCTCCACTGGATAGGGACCATTTATGCTCTGCTCTCATCACTTAACGAACCTCCTGCTGCTGACTGTGCCCAGTGTGAAGCAGCAAACAAGTGACCCTTTCAAAGGATGAGCAATAGGAGTGTTCAGAAAGATGCTTTGTCCTATTCATGTCTGTGTATCTGCAACAAGAAACACATTCCATGTGTTCATTCTCGTTAATGGGTGGGAAACCACTGAAAGTGATGGAGTGTTTAAATTGGTGAGGAAGAAGGCAGCCAGCCTCCTTCTCCAAAATTCATGATGAAAAAGGCAGCCAGCCTCCTTCTCCAAAATTCGTGATGAAAAAGGCAGCCAGCCTCCTTCTCCAAAATTCATGATGAAAAAGGCAGCCAGCCTCCTTCTCCAAAGAGTTATGTGCACAACTTCACACCAGAATAGCTACAGCAAAGCAGTGAACCTGGCTCTTCTGATCCCCGGGGTTTCAGCAGGGATGTTGGAAAACTTGGCAACTTGACTTGGGAGCCAAGCAGATAGAGCTTGACATCAAGCAGAAGCTGGGGATGCTCCAGTTATTGCACTGTTTTTTAATTAACTTATTGCAGTCTTGGTTGTAAACACTTGTTAACGTAAATTACAACTTTGCACTAACCATGGTAATGTTAAGGCTTAAACGGAGAGGTTGTTTTTGTGCATAATCTACACAGAACACAGATTATTAAATGCATCTAAAAATGGTCACAGTTTTCCATCTTTTTTTCCTTCCTTCTCCCCTCCAAAGGATTAATAGCAATAAATCTACACAGATAATTTACTTCGTGTTGGACTATTCTGGAGGAAGTGAAAATGAAAATCTGTAGGTTTTATTAGAGGAGAAATTAGGCAAAAGGCCAAATGCCTTCCACAGACCAACTGTGCACACATGCATGCACAGGTCTAGTTTATGAAAGGCTAATAGTCCTCTGCTATCAAAGGAACAGCCTTCTGGCTTGGTGACATGAAGCTATTTCCCGTCCTTTGCTCCCACAAGTAATAGAAGGGGAAAAAGAAAAGCAGCAGCCAAGCCCATAACAACAACAGGGAGATAAAACACACAGCAAGAAGGATGAGGAATAATAAATGACTGCATTCATTAAGCAGTTGCCACAACAACCTTTGGCCAAGTTATCATTACACTTGGCTATGCACTTTTCTTTTAATCATTCCCTGCTACTAAATCAACTTTGGACAGGGAGTGATGGGGATTTGACTTACATTTCTGCAAACAAATGAAGATTAAAAAAAGCCACTCACTATGGTTGCCCTAAAGAGAGACCACCCAAAAGAGCTGCAGAAACTTAAGGCAGCAACAGGTGTGCAGCCATGTATGATAAAAACTCACTTTTACAAATGCACTGAGATTATCAGATGAAGTTGGTCGCTGACAGCAGGAATCACTTGCAGGCATGCAACTGAGTGCAGAGTACAAGCCTGGGTCACCGCAGCCAGTGAGCAGCAAGGCCGACTGTCACCCCACCCAGCTGCAGCACATCTTCATGTCTGCTCTGCCAACAAGCCCCCAGCTACCTCCTCCATGTCTGTACCAGGAGAATCCTTTTCTTCTGCAACTGGCTCCTCTGCAGCTCCTGTACAGCACTGTAAAAACTGGCATGGGGCTGCCTACAGGTGGAGGTCCTGTGCCCTTTTCATCCACTTTGCCTAAGTCTTGCAAGCTCATTTGGGAAGGATCTGTCACCAGGTGTCTAAAAGAAGATGTCCCAATCCCAGTTGGGACTTTTTGAGTTGAGATGCAAGCAGTGGGCCTTCTCCGGCTCCTTTTGCCCAAATGGAGGTGGAAATTTTGGTATTGATGCTAAATGAGCAGGATACAAGTCACTTCTGCGATTCCCACCCTAATGCCCCTGTAGATGCTTTCCAAAAAAAAAACCCCCTACCTACAAAAAGAAACTCCCATAATCCCAAGGAAAATCTCAAATCTGAAGGAGAGAGGCCCTGTTCAGTATCCAGCTGCTTTGCTGGGATACAAGGCAGGACGAGCAGAGAGTTCAGACAGCCAGCTGAACATGAGCCAGCAGTGTGCCCAGGCAGCCAAGAAGGCCAATGGCTTTTCTGGATCAGAAATAGTGTGGCCAGCAGGAGTAGGGAAGTGATTGTGCCCCTGTACTCGGCACTGGTGAGGCCGCACCTCGAATACTGTGTTCAGGTTTGGGCCCCTCACTACAAGAAGGACATTGAGGTGCTGGAGCGTGTCCAGAGAAGGGCAACGAAGCTGGTGAAAGGTCTGGAGAACAAGTCTTATGAGGAGCGGCTGAGGGAACTGGGACTGTTTAGCCTGCAGAAAAGGAAGCTCAGGGGAGACCTCATCGCTCTCTACAACTCCCTGAAAGGAGGTTGTAGCGAGGTGGGTGTCGGTCTCTTCTCCCAAGTAACAAGCGATAGGACGAGAGGAAACGGCCTCAAGTTGCGCCAGGGGAGGTTTAGATTGGACATGAGGAAAAATTTCTTTAGTGAAGGAGTGGTTAAACATTGGAACAGGCTGCCCAGGGCAGTGGTTGAGTCCCCATCCCTGGAAGTATTTAAAAGACGAGTAGATGAGGCGCTTAGGGACATGGTTTAGTGGGCATGGTGGTGTTGGGTTGACGGTTGGACTCGATGATCTTAGAGGTCTTTTCCAACCTTAATGATTCTATGATTCTATGATTCAGCATCCTTTGGCTGCATCCCTTACCAGAGAGAGCATAAACCCAGCAAGCTGGACTGGTTTCCTCCCCAGTGGCTCAACATCCCTCTTCTGACTTAAACATCTAATTAAGAAACTACAACTTACAGAGAGTACTTCCAAGAATCAACGTTAATCATATGCTGAACTATTTTTCCTGAACCAGGATCATGTGGTTGTAGTTGACAGGATTAAACCTTCAGTAAGTAATTATTTGGTTTCTAATACATTGCAATCACTGGAAAAAGATTTGCATAAGCTTGGATGAAAACCTAGCCATTAATTACTACTATAATTTTCCACAAGGCAAAATGAACTAGCCACGATACCCAAACACCTGATTTTATCTAGCAAGAATTATCCATGTTAGCAGCCACTAAAGAAAAATCCACAAACAAGAAAGTCAAGGTACACATACACAATGTAGACTGCTAGGCACCCTCCAATGCACATCCTTCACCCCAACATTAAAAAAGATTTTAAAATATGAAAAAAGATATCTCAATGCATGCCAAAGAAGCAACTTTATGTGTGGGTATACACACATGCATTAAGAACAGACCAGAAGGAATGATTTTATTAGATTTATAGATGTTTCCCATGGACCAAAGTGGCAGGTTGGGTGAAACAGAATAAACACTATATTTAAGGAGTATGGAGAGACACAAATGGGTGCACTGGAGAAAAGAACCTGTTCCCTAAGGTTTACTTTGGTAATGGAGTAGTAGCAGAATGGAAAGTTCAGGTGATGCAATGTTGAAGTGGAATGGGTCAGAGAAGCCAGCAAGTGTCTTTCCTTCTCCACAGGGCTGCCAGTTATCCCTCAGAGAAGTCTCAAAATCATGCAGTGGGAAAAGAGCCGGGTGTTTATCAAGCATTGCCTTCAGAGCGATAGGTTTCTTGATTCATGGGAAAAACTTATGAATGAAATTCCCACCAGTGAGATTTAGGGAAAACAAAAAAAAAGTTTTCCTTCACCTGAAGGAGAAACATCTCAAAACAGTGGCAATGACCATGCGGCTCCACTGCCAACATTGGTGGTACCCCAAATCTCAGGCAACACCAGAGGGCCATGATGCTTTTTAAATTAATTCTGGCACCAAAAGCAGCTTACCATCATTTCCGTAGGAAATGTAAACCTGGCTCTGTAGAAGTTAAACAGAAAAAAATCTCCTCACCAACAGCTGAAGATGTTCACCCAAAGACAATTTAGACTTGACATTAAAGTAAATGTTTTTACAAGTTTGTCCGGCTCCCCAGGCAGGCCTGTTCCTGATGCTGGTAACTTCTGCTATTTACTGAGCACTCTTTACATGCCAAAGAGCAGCACAGCATATGCTGCTGTTCTCTGGGGTCTGCACCTCTAACAAAAGATGCTTTGAAGTTCACAGTTTGCCTGGCTGCTCCAGACGGATGCTACTTGCACACTTGTTGACTCAGTCCTGTCATTAACCTGGGTTTCAGAGCACCCTGCTGAACTAAATGCAAGACGTGCAAACGTCAACTATTCGCATACAGCCTGCTTCAGCAGCACTAGGAGATGTTTTTCAAGCTCTCAGTCAGCAGCTGCCATAGTAATAGTCTTTGGCCTAATTACACCCAACTTAACTTTAGCCCCTAGCCCTTACGGAAGTCACAAGATAGGATCATTTCCCAAAAGCCTCCCCAGCAATTTGTGAACGTGAAGGGAGAGGGACACCAGCAGGGAGGGCCAGCGACAGGGTAGCAGGAGAGGAAAGGAGCCTAATCCAAGAGTTAAAACAATTTCTTGGTATATTTGTTATGATTTAGTATCACAGTTGGATTTTTTTCCATTTCTATACATTTGATTCTCATGACTGAGAAACATGATTAACCTGTATAGAGAGATACAGGCCCAGCTGGACGTACAATAAGGGATGCTGCAGGTGGGTACTGCTGCCCCCATAGCACCCACAGAAGCTGCTGGGATGTGGCACGCAGAGTTCCCCACTAACACCTTTCATCCTGTGTTTTCTGCTGGCCAAAGCACCTCAAATCCCACAGGCAGCCAACTGAGGGAGTGGGAACTAAAACAAATTAGGGAAAAACCCCTCTCGGAAATTAGCTGGAAATTGAGCAGGGTAAGCAAGGATTGTCACCACTGGGAAAGCCCAAAGTGGTCAATGGGGACATTAACCCCGTGGTGTGTAGAGCAAGACTCCACTTCCCCATCTTTGTGCACCCTCCAGCAAGGAGGTAAGATGCATCAGAGAGCATCGGGGGAAATAAGACTTTTTTAGTGCAGCAATCTTCATTTTGACAGATTCATGCAGATGCTGTGGGTTGGTCCATGGCCAGGCACTTCTGAACCCACCATCCTGCCACAACTGACAAGCCAGTAGCACTACCCAGACCTTCACGCTGATTATACCCAAGTTTCTTAGGTGTCTTTACTTAGCACGTGATGGTTTCTGGGTCCTGGGAAGGTTTCCAAAGTGATTTGTTATATTAGAAAATAAACAGAGATGCTAAAACAAGAGGATTAATTCATTCATCTTTATCAGGGAGTGTACTGATAGGACAAGGGGCAACGGTTTTAAATTGAAAAAGGATAGATTTAGATCAGATATTAGGAAGAAATTCTTTACTGTGAGGGTGGTGAGGCACTGGAACAGGTTGCCCAGAGAAGTTGTGGATGCCCCCTCCCTGGAAGTGTTCAAGGCCAGGTTGGACAGGGCTCTGAGCAACCTGATCTAGTGGAAGGTGTCCCTGCCCATGGCAGGGGGGGGGGAACTAGATATCTTTAAGTTCCCTTCCAATCCAAACCATTCCATCATTCTATGATTCTATACTAGCAATGTCTGAGCCATACACAACCAATGCCCAAACTGAACCCATGGTAAGGACTGCTGGTGGCCACCACAAGATTCCCTTCTTCACCCCTCTCCAGCTCTCTCCCTCCCTCCTCGTCTCCCTTCCCAGCCATCACCTCCCACGCGAAGCCGCAGTGAACACAGCCGGCACAGGCTGCGCGCTGCACAGCGGTGCCCAAAAGCCTATGGTATAGAGAAGGTCAAATGACATCCTTTGGTGACAAGCAGCTGCTGGGCTTAAGCACATATGAGCAATTCCCAATTCCCTTCCTACGGGAAAAGATGCAAATATTTGATGTCGACTGGACAGCTCTCACATCTGCTTTTCTTTCAGCTGCAACACAAGCCAGCCACTGATATTTTTCCCAGAACTGCGTTGGAAACAAGCCTCCACCAAAATTAAGCAGCTTGTTTCGATTTCCTCTCTGCTCAACTGTCTGTATCTGCTTAGGGCTGCAGTATCCTGCAACAAGCGGTGCCTTGGTAATAAATATCTATGTTTTCAGCTAAGTTGTTTACAATAAGAAAGCATACCTCATAATATAGACACACAGAGTTTAAAAGATGGAATCTCAATCCTGGCTCAAAGCTATTCTTACTAAAAACATGGTCATGGAAAAATGACAGAGATAAACTTCTACGGATTCTGTGTCTCATACACTGCTGAGGGTGCCCCTATCTTTTTTTTTTTTTCTTTTCTAAAAGGGATGGGTGATTTAGCCATATTTATATGGTTTCTGTTACTGTACTACCTGGCCACCTGTAGTATATTTACCCTAAGAACTGATAAATAATATTGGGAAATAATATAAGGCCATAACATAAGTAATATAAGCATATACAACACTGTTCAAATCCTCACAATCCTATTGTTATTTCCATTTTCAACTTCGCAGTATAAAATTATATAAAATTATATAATATGTATAAAACAAGGTCTAGCTGTAAAGAGATAACAGGTGCAGGATTTCAAGCAGCAAAGCTTCCCAGGGCTGGCAGGGAACAGCTCAATTATAACTAAGCACTACCAGAACCAGCCTAAAATCATCACAAACCTGCAGCTGATCATGGGTTTCTAAAATATAACCAAGAATAAACTTAGATTAGTTCTCCTCCTGCCCCTGAAGGATGCCGAAGTGCGGTGCAGGCACTAACCCCAGGAGTTTCGGCAATGCTCGCTGGCTGAGCATGGCAGCTGTGTTTTCCATGCCTCCAGCAGAGAAATCTTCTGCGATACCCAACTGGAATCTCATTTATTTCCTGAAACTTCTATCAAAACTAAAAGTTACTTGGTGGCTTCAGAAAACCTCCGCGGCCTTAGTAAACATCTTCATCATTTTGCACAATTAACAGCAACCGCATGTAGGAGGAAAACTGCAATCATCTGACACCACACTGCAAAGAAACAGGAAAGCAGAGTGGGAAGGGAAGGTGACAGCTCGAGGTGCCAAGAGAATTTTAGGTGGGAAGAATGCAATTATTCCAACAGAAATAGGATCTGAGCATTCATTTTTGGAAAGGGTGTTCAATTTTTGTACCCAGAGGCAGAGATATTTCCATGCTGTGACTCACATACCACTTTCACAACCACTTCTGATTCTGAATTGCTCTTCTTCAGACCTAAAATGGAGCCTTACCGTTTTCTCTCAGTTTAGCACTCCTGAGCTTTTTCAAAGCACAGTTGTAACAGGAAGCGTTTGAAACCAATACTTGCTTTCTATTTTATTGCTGGTTGAACACTAGTGCTCACAGAACCAGGCATATCCAGCCCCCAGGACCTTCTCCATCCCCCAAAAAGCCTTAATGGAAGCAGCTTCGGGATCTCCCATAAGCAGCCAGCCTGCTAAGCCGCAAGGACTGTGCGGGAAACAGGCAATAGCTGTAATAGCAGCGCAGCTGATACAGTATCACTTTCTGTATGGAAACCATGTGGTGTAGTTTCACTCATGCCAGGGGCCTGGCTTATTTTTCATATTTATTTTCATATTTATTTTTCAAATAGAAGAGCTCTGTTTTAAATCCCACTTTTCCTTCTTGCAGATTCTCAGGATTACAAGCAAAATAAAGCACATGGCATATGCCTGACATGCAAGATGTGTTGCACATTTTAATTCTTGCTTTATGAATGTACTGCGGTCACAGATTCAATTTGAATTAGTTTAAAACTGAAAGGTCTTATATATACCATGCACTGAGGCCCAAATATTTGATTAGCAAAGATGAGAACTTAAGTCATCCGAAAAGAAAGGCACACTTTACCAAACTCTGCAATTCAACTGCGTGTTGGAGCTATATGTAAGGAACAAAAATGAAATAAATACTTCTGCAGAGCTCATAAAAGAGACCTTGATACGCAGGCACTGTTTCAGACAGAGGTGGATCCAGCGCTTTTAGAGGAGAAGCAGAAGGAAGAACTGAGGGGTCCATATACGAGATAGTACGTGCACCTGAAATGCAAGCCCTCTTTTTCATTGCTTTAAGAAGAAGAAATGTGCACATATCAGTAGCAGATCTAAAACTAAAAGCAGCAGGTTAGATTACAGAAATATTTCTGTATCCATCCAGTCTCTGATTGACCAGAGCTGCCACAGGGCTTGGATCTCATCTTGGTGTTCCCAGACTGGTTGTCCTCGACTCCTCTGCACAGTTATTGCAGGCCACAGTGCTTTGGGTCAAAACCACATCTACTGCAATAGGTGTGTAGCTAGATGTAAATACAGTGGTCTGGGGCACCTTATCTCTTAAGCAGTCTGGTATCCAACTAATGCTATTCATCATGTTTTTGCACAGATTCACCACTAATTCACAGTCTCATTCCAGCTTCCACTCTCTTGAAATTCACTTGACTCAAACCTATACATGATGTATCTCAGGTATACAACACTGAATGCCAATAAACAGGTACATGCAGTAAATCAAACTATTTCTGAAAGGGTGGAAGTCTTACGATTCACCCCTGTCTCAAAATGGATAGTACTGCTTATTCACCTTTGAAATCTTCATTCACATAGTGCTATTTAAATGCAGAGCAATTCTTACAAGCAAATACATTTTATAAGTGAGCCTCAAGTTACAAATCCTTGTCATTTGGATTTATCAGCCTCCTCATCATTTCAGATTCTGAAAAGTGCTGGCTACTAGGCTGCTGCACATGCACTTCTGTAACTTGGGGATGGGGAAAAAAAAAAGATAGAAAAATGATTAGGAAGCTTGGCCCTTCTCCTGTAAAGCATAGCTTCATCTACTGAGTCACACCAGAAGTTGAACTGGAACAGCTGCAGAAGCGCAGCTGAGCAGGGAAAAGCTTTGGAGAGCATTTCCACTGCCTATCCCGCCTCACATCTGAGGAGCAGGTGACCGATATATATATACATATATATAATATATGTATATCAATATAAAACTGAGCCACCCGCGGTCCAAACGCAGAGGTCTGAGACCCCTTTTCCTTGGCACCTATCCCTGACAGCTGCCGAATGACAGCGAGATCTTATTGCAAAATACTCCAAGCACCAGGAACCACAGCACACGGGCAGTTTTCAAGGGACAGCTCACGCTCAAGGCTGAGCAGCACTGAGAAACAAAGAGCAGCGTGGCTCCATCGCTCTCCTTAAATCACACCCACAGAAGAAGATGCAGCAGCTGAGCTGACAGGGCTCTTGCTCAGGAGGTGTTAGAGAATGACAGCGGTTAGGGAATGCCCCAAGGAGGAGGGCATGGGCAAGAGCGGGAGAGGCCAGCCGAGATGCCCAGCATACCTGGGCAAGATTGCACGGAGGCACCGCCTGCTGCTAGGGATGCCCTGCAGGAGAGCTGCTCTCCCTGTTGCGCACTCCCCACGGCCCAAAGCTGCCTTTTCCCCTATCTCCGAGTGGAAACCCCTCCCGGCAGCTGGCAGCTGAGCCCCCACGGAGCGCTGCCCCCCCACCCCGGAGCTCCGCACCGCTCCGCCGCCCCCCGCCCCGCCGATCCCTTTGTCCGCCGCGGGAGGCGCCGGGGGCCGTGGGGGGCCTGTCGGGGAGGCCGGTTACCGATGGAGACCTCCTGGGCGAAGGCGAGGGAGATGAGGAGCAGCGGCAGCCCCACGGCGATGCAGGTGACGATCTTGTCCAGCGCCAGCTCCAGCCGCAGCCCCTTGTAGCGCGTCTCCGGCGGCTCCTTCAGCAAGAAGTCGGAGAAGACGTACTCGGTGGCGATGTGCGCGATGGCCATGGCGGGCTCGGTACGGCACGGCACGGCCCGGTACGGCACGGCACGGCACGGCACGGCACGGCACGGCACGCCTCGGCTCGGCTCGGCTCCGCCCGGCGCGGCTCGGCAGCGCCCCCGCAGCCCGGCCCGGCCCGGCCCCGCGCGGCTCCGCCCGGCGGGGCGGGGGGCTGTCCCCGGGTGTGGGCTGGGCCTCCCCCCCTCGGAGGGTGAGCGAGAGCAGGAGGTGGGGTCGTGCAGCCCCACCTGCCCGGGGCAGGGGGCTCCGGGCCGTGCCAGGCGCCTTGGGGTGTCCCCAGGGATGGAGGCTTCTTGTATTGCAGTTTGCGCCCATGGCCTCTGGTCCGCTCTCTGGGCACCGCTGAGAAGAGCCTGGCTCCGTCTGCACCGCACCCCCATCAGGTGTTTGCACACACGGATAAAATCCCCGAGTCATCTCTTCTCAAGGCTGAACAGCCCTAGCCCTCTCCCCCCCACCTCGTCTGGCAGATGCTCCAAGACCTTAACCTACCTAGCACCATGTGCTCTGGCACTTCAAAGTGTTTGGTCGCCACCGCCACATCTCAAGTCATTTTTCGTGGGAGTCAGTGGGGTGCCTTCACCTTTAATAACCCATAATTCATTTTCCCTTTATATTTTCCCAGTTGCTTTCTGAACCTCTGTAAGCTCAGAGCATCGTCCGCCCTCTCAGACCAGGAGTTACAGAGGTGACTGTCCACCCCGTAAAGAGCCACCTCCTGTGCTGTGCTTTGCACGTAGCACTACCCTAGCTGATACTGCTTCTGCCAAAAGGGACAAATTTTCCCCTTCTCCACTCAACTCTCCCTTCATTAAACCTCTATCCTATCTGCTTTCAATTGTCCTTTCTATTTTTCCAAGCCCCAATCCAAGGAAATCATTCCTCATATGGAAACTGTTCTACAACACTGATTGCCTTTCTTGTTCTTTCTGTGCCATTCTTGTGCTGCTGTGTCCTCTCCTGGACGGGGCCGGGGGACGTGACTCATGCTGCATTCGAGATGCAGGTGCCCCAGACATTTATGTAATGGTACTAAGTTGTTTTCTGGTTGGCTCTGTTACTGCTAACGTTGTCATTAAACAATTACAAGTAAGATCCCATTTCTGGGTTGCTTAGACAGTATGATGCACATAGGGCTCGGATTGCTTTTTTCCACAAGTACTACTGTAAATGTATCAGTACTAAATTTTATCTTTTTATCACTCATTTTTCATGCTACACATACTTATGATTGTCACTTAACTTGGTCACCCTTTTTCACACCGCTCACAGAAAATAGTGAAGAGCAAGGGTCCTTGCAGCACCCCATGAGTGACTTCCACTGTGAAATCTGTCCACTTACTTCTGTCTTTTGACCAGTTATTTAGCCTCCGTGGACCCTTCCTCTCACCCCATGGTGATTTCATTTTTCTTTAAGAAAAAAAAAGTATCGATTCTTCCATGATCTGCTTTGTTCCTTTGGCCACTTCTCTCGTTTTTTTTAGAACGGTTGCTACCAGCTTGCATTGTGTGGATGTCAGAGCTGCTTATTCCTCTGGAAAGTTTTGAAATGTTGATCTTGCATTTGTCACCTTTTGAGCTTTTGGTGCTAGGACAGGTACCAACTGCTACCCAAGTTCGTAATCCAGATTCTTCATACTCGAGGGCCTGTAGCACTCTCTGGGGAACACACCTGTCCTGGTGACTTGTTCGTTTTCTTCCTGTGTTCATTTTGTTGCTTTGCTCTCTGTTCCCACTGGTCCTTCAGCCCAACACAGATTCTGTCCTTCAACACAGGTGTTGGGGCACGGCTGGCCACGGGGCTGCCTGTGCCACGCAAGCAATGTTAAATGCAATGCTTTACGCTTTCTGTGGTGCTTCACACTCTCTGTGGCAGGCTGTGTCGCCTGGGCAAGCAGCGGTGACGTCCTGAGGCCTTGAGGACCTTTGGAGGCTTCGTTCCTGTTTCACAGCCGCCATCCAGCTGAGAAGCATGCCAGATGAAATTAACTGTGCCAGAAGGTTCATACAAATAACCTGATTTTTATTATTCTTGTAATCATTTTTGATGGCTAGTTTCTACGGTCAAAATATATTTATGATTCTGTTTCTAAAAAGTCAGACGCATTAGTTACTCTAAAAGGAAAGTACCAAATAATTTCCTTTATTAACAGTGTATGTTCAGGTGAAAGGCTTTAATTTTGTATGTATACAGAGAGCAAATGTTCTGCACAGACAGACAGTGGTTTTGCACAGAAAAGGAGACCTCAATTTTAATGTTTACAAAACAGAAGGATGAAAGGGCTTAGAGTGTTTGTTTTTGTCAGCTCAAAGGGAAGATTTAGAGGAGTCTGAAAGTGTTTATTGGTATGGTGTAACTCCTATTTGGGCTCAGTCCTGCAGTTCTACCTCACGTGTGTGCTCTTAAATGACTGGGGAAAACAAAGAATCAAGAAATAACTGAGAAACATCCAAGAAACTTCAATGTATTGGTTAACTGGACATCAATCCAAGACACCATTAAGCTACAATAAGAGTGATGGGCAGTAAAGTTTCCTACGTTTGAACATACTTCAAAATACAGACGTGGAAAAAATAAAATTAAAATACCACAGCAACTTGAATTTACATTCAAAATCAAATTTGGATAAACAGTTTCACAGACATGTTTGTTCTGGAGTTCCTCTGCAAGAGCTGTAGCTGATATGAGCAGGCAAGAGTGAGCACTGTCTAATTAAAAATGAGCTATAAACATTCAAGTATCACTAAACATGGCCCGATTCTGCCTGTCTTCCTCACAGAACACAGAGATCAGCTTCCTGATGGCTTCATTACAGGTAGGAGTGAGGTGCTACTTGGTGCAAAGCAGAGGTACAGAATCAGGACCACAATGAGCAGCAATTACAAAGTCAACTAACTTTCTCGGAGGCTGCTCAGGACTAGATTTTTAAAAGGATTAACAAAAGCTGTTAGAAACTAACAGCAGGGGCAGTGCTGAACTCCATCAGGTGCTAAAATATATTGGTAGGTCCCTAAATGCCTTTAAAAATCTGTCCCCAGTGCACATTTTCCTCATTTAACATGGCAAAAAAAGGAGAATCACTTAAATGTCAGTGAATACATTGAGCCAGACTTTGGGAAACCGCGGGGACTTCCACACTGACACCTGCTCCTTCAGAAGCCGGCACACTTAAAACAGTCCCTGGTCATATTTATTCCCTAGTGTGAACCCCATGTTTCTGCACAGAGTGCATGGATGCCATGCTGCCCGCTCCTTAGTCCTGTGGATAAATCCTTTGCAGACGGTGTGGATGCCGAGAGGTGTGCTGCTCTGCTGGTCTGCCAAATTTGATCTTGGGCAAAGCTCAACTGAACTCCAGAGAAGTGGAAACAGTGTTGGGTGGTACATGGCTCTCGGAGCTGAACCCTACAGCTCATGTCCACTCTTGTGAGCACTGGCTACGGGGTAGGACTATCAGCGTATGTCTTGCTCCAGTTTTATTAGCAGCATGTCATAAAATCCAGTGTGGCTCTGTGAATGATGCTAAAAGTGGGGATTTACAGGGAATCTGTTAGAAGCGCGCTTTTGTCATGCAAAGCCATGTAATGGATCCTGCTTCCTTGGCGGGTGATGAGGCAGAAGAAAGTTAATACTGTTGACAGCAGAACAAGTCCAATGAAAAAAAAGACTGCGAGTATCAGGCTGGCTTCTCCAGGACTCAAAGTTTTGCCAAAAAAATTGCCCCCTTTGCTGTCATAATCTTTTAAAAGAGAAGTAGTTCATGAGAAATCTATGCGTTAATCTGAAGAGTTTTAAACGACATTTTAAGAAATCCTTACCCTTTGCAGTGGTCCTATTTTTTGCAGTAGTCGTATCGTATGCTCCAGTTGTGAGTCCTCCTTCTGAAGGAGCTTCCCTCTCTGGGAAGAGAGAGATAAGCCATAGTTAAGTTGAAAACCTTAATAAACACATTTTTGTCTTCTGGAAAAGTAGCCTTCATTTTATTTAATTCCTTCTACCTTGTTGATCTGAACAGAAATCATGATTAGATCAGCACAACTATTGCTCTGGGCAGCTCCGTGGGCAACGTCCCCCTTCTCTATAGGCATCTTTGTTATTTCACTACTTAATGTAGTGATAGGACAAGGGGTAACAGTTTCAAACTGAAAGAGGGTAGATTTAGATTGGACATAAGGAAGAAATTTTTTATTATGAGGGTGGTGAGACACTGGCATAGGTTGTCCAGAGCAGCTGTGACTGCCCCACCATTGGAAGTGTTCAAGGTCAGGTTGGACGGGGCTTTGAGCAACCTGATCTAGTGGAAGGCGTCCCTGCCCACGGCAGGGGGGTTGGACTAGATGATCTTTAAGGTCCCTTCCAACCCAAACCATTCTATGTTTCTATGATTCAGTTTTGCATTTGCTTGTTCATTTGAAGTTTCACAGCCCAAATAAATATGTGGTATGAAATAAATTCACCTTGTCCAAGGAAGGAGTATTTTGGCTATGTTTGGCATTACATTTGTCATCCTGCTGCTACAGGGTTACAGGCACAAGGTGTGCCTGCTGGCGCTGTTGCAGCCCCTGCGGAGGAGTGTAGCAAGCACAGTGGGAACCCAGGCAGGAGACGCTGGATCCAGATGTTTAGTGAAATTATGTGCTGCGGAGAGGCTCACAAAGCACTTCCGGCTTTACTCACAAAGTGGTGGAAGGGACCAGCGCCACCCAAAAATCTTGCCAACTTTTCTTAGCCAAAGGATCGCCTATTTCTTGGACAGGATGCACAATCATTTTTCTGGAGCATTTTCTATCTATCTCAGCTGGTCTCTGCCTGTGCAGGAAGGAGCTTGAATAGCCCCGTGAGCCAGCAGTGATTGCAGGGAGGAACCAGCACCATGCCAGTCTGCAGACCCTCCCACACACCATGTGGCAGCAAGGCTGAAAAATAGCTTTGCAGTTGTTTTCTGCACCACCTGCGGGTGACTAATGGTCCACAGGCTGCCACTGTCTTAGAGGGGCTCTTGTGAAGCACCAACTGTTTTTAAGTTGCAGAGTGCATCAAAGATTACTGTCCTTGACATGTCATTAGGGGTGTTTGTCCTGTCCCTAGATGATGCTAACTGGCCATGGCAGTAATTTACATGTGCTTCCCACCAGCGTGCAGGGTGCAGCATTGACATTAGCTCTCTTCCTTTCCTCCCTGCCTTCCATTCGATCTGCTGCAATACCACCTCCGAGTCCTAGGACATGTTTCTGATACTGCACCTGATTTATTGATGGTGTAGGTCGTCTCCATGCCAGCGTGGATGTGATCGGCTACGTGGCAGTGCAGAAGCCACGTTCCAGGGTTTTCTGCTACGAGTTCAACTGTCTGGAAAGTCCCAGGAAAAAGGTCATACACATCTCCTCTGTGGTCCTTATCTGTCTGTGGCAAGGCAAAACCAGCATCGTGAGAGTCTTGCCTCAAAGACCCACCATGGGCACTGAAATATTCCAGTTAGACTTTCAGCTCCTCATGGCAGATCAAATGCTTCTTGTTATATGTTTCTAGTATGCCTCATGCAGGGAAACTGAGGTCTGTGAACACCCCTCATTTAATCAATTAATTAATTAACAACAGGACACCCCTCCTGAGGACTTCAAGTGTGGGTTGAGCATGGACGTTTCTTTGAAAGACAAATTTTTCAGGTAGTCCTGTCAGTGTCACTCTATCACAACATAAAACCATAGTGTAAGCAGGCATAACTCTCTCTGATTTCCTCACTGTATCTTCCCTTATACCCATGGGTAAATATACATGGGTAAATATACATTTTACCCACATAATCATGTCCTCTAATAATGACATTTATTCATGTTTCATAACAGGTTCAAAGTGGTAGAAGTTTTGCAAGGATCTCATTCATTTTGTATTATTTCTTGAAAAATTTCTTTACTGAAAGAGTGGTTAAACATTGGACCAGGCTGCCCAGGGAAGTGGTTGAGTCACCATCCCTGGAAGTATTTAAAAGACGTATAGATGAGGTGCTTAGGGACATGGTTTAGTGGGCATGGTGGTGTTGGGTCGATGGTTAGACTTGATGATCTTAGAGGTCTTTTCCAAACTTAATGATTCTATGATTCTGTGATTTCCTTCATGTGCAAAACTCCCACTGACCTCAGCATCAGCCCAGAGCTCTGTGCCCAAGCTGCAAAATCAGGCTAGAACCCGGACATTTTTGCAGAAATTTCCCATCACACTATAAAGGTTTTACTTTGATTATTTTTACCAACCTTAAAGATGAAGGTCTGTGCATGGAAGTGAACTGTATGTATATCCACTTCATTGCCCATTCCTATCAAATACCAGTTTGTCCTATCGCCTTCATTCATCGTTAGACCCAGGAGACTGTTATAAATCTTCCCATTGATTGCTGGAAGAATGACAAAATAGGACTGGTTAATAACCGGCCACGGGACGGGTGATGAAAACCTCCATTTCAGGCACCTTTTGCATTTTCTCTCTGGGGAGACCAGATGCCCAGGCAGAGAGGGGACAGGCACGTGTGGCCTGGGCAAGGGCTCTCCATAGTGACCACTGCCATTGCAGGGAGACAGCCACGTTTTTGTTTCAGTTTCCAAATCACCTAACTGCACAGCAGCAACCATTTTTCTGTCTTGAAAAGCATCAGGTCAGTTTTTTACTCATTGAGATCAAACTCCTGAACAAACAGGACTTATGCTGAGAAGCTAGATGGAAAAAGAGGGAATAGAGTTGCTGCCTGAAATGGGTACCATCTGTAGAAAAAGAAGTTTGCTTTGCCAGGGCTGTTCCTACCCCCGTCCAGCCTGTTCTGCCTGGCTCCTGGGCTGGCTGCTACTACAGCCACGATTTTAAAATGTCATCCTTATGCTCCTACTAAACAAGCCCGCAAGGAATGCAGCTCCCAAATGACAAGGGAAGTCTGGCAGGTCAGCCTCTTCCCATGAGTATAAGATTAAACTATCTTGTTGGAAAAATATCTTGGCTGGGCCTCATGAAATCTTTTCGTTTCCAGAGTTGCAGCTTATGAAGTTGTCACGTGGTTGGGTAATTGCAGGGTAAGTCCAATGTCTTCCTAAACGGGCTGTGAAAAATAAACCTCTGTCCTCTTGGCTGCTGCCACCGAGTCCTACATACCATGCATGCTGTTGCCTTCTACAAAGTTCTCAGTGGAATTGAAATCATCAGGATTCTTATGAAGGTATGTTTCAATATTTTCTTTCAAATACCAGGATTCATTTTCATCGAACACCATAAACAGAAGGGTAAATTCACGATTGATGTCTTTCCTTAGACCTCTTTCATCTAGAATTCCTTTTCTGCAAACTACGAGAGGCCCAATCAGACCGCTGTATGTGTCCTGAAATAAAATAAATATATGCATTATAAATTTTCTGTTTCATTCAGTTATGAAATAGACACATATTAACTACAGATTAAATAAAATGAAATTCCATTTTCCTATCAGATGAGATAAAATCATGATTCTAATTAGAGAGATCTTTCTCTACATGTCCCTATGTTAATGTTTTGCCTTCACCCAAAATCCCTCCAACTATTCTTTAAGGAGGGAATCACATTACCATGGTGTATCCCTGGGGATTTCAGTAGATTAAATTACCCAGGCATGTGCAACTGTTATCAAAGATGACAAAGTATCTAGCTCTGTAAATCGTTCCTCTAGCCTGTGGTCCTCGCACAAATGAGAAGCAGGATCCTTTCAGAAACATTATGCAAAGCAGGATGGTTTATCCAGAGCAATGTACTCTTTAATGACCATTTCTTGGTTACCTTTACAAAATTCACTGTTGAATAATAAACCCAAGTGATACAGTTTGGATCTGTTTTACCAGGGCCAGATCTTTCTGGGACGTTCCACCTGTAGGTGTTTATTTCTCCTGAAACAGAGAGAACAATTTTACCAAGAGCAGCTGGGTATTAAAGGCTTTGAACAGTATGTAACTGAGATCTGCTACCCTCCTCATCAAAAAATGATCTGTATCAAAACTATCTGTGTAAGCATGCAGCAATGGGATGTGGAGATGATTCTGCCTTCCAGGAGGTCAGTGAGGTTCCAGTGGTGTAAACGAAGGCAGATAGCCCCCAGAAAAGGAGGTCTGCAAATGATGCTGGCAACAGTGGCATCCCCCAGAGGGAAGTTTGGAGATAGGACTTTTCAGCTTTCTCCATGGGCAAAACTTGTAGCAAACCAATGATCTTGGGTGCCGATGCTTAAAGTCAGTTGAAGGTGTCAGGACCCAAGCTCCAGAAAATATTTCCTGGACTTTGTCAGTTGAAAAGGGCACAGAGATGTGGCAGTTGCCCCTGGGATTTTGCAGATGGTGCTGTAGCAGTGTATCAGCTCAGGGCCAGGAGAGGAGATCTGAGTACGTACCGACTTGCTGACTGGGAGCAACAAGGGAGTCCTTCACTCTTCCAGCTAAGCCCCCTCTCCTCAGCAGTTACTGAAGAACCCCTGTCCCTTCCTGAAAGACATTGCCTCTGCCACGTCCACCCTGAGCAGAGATTTCCTGACCTCTGATTTGATTAAAAAAGCCAATCTGATGGGGAAATTATCTATTTGGGTGAGGATCAGTTCTCTACACTGAACAGAAACACACCTATGTTCAGATGAACTGTCTGTGCTGTGTTTCCCTGCTTTGTTTTTTTGCTGGTACTGCAGGGAAAGATAGGAGACCAAGATGTGGTCAACACCTTGCCCTTTTAAGTGGTGGAGAAATGTTGAACCAGGCAGTCTCTGGCACAAAAGCCTTCCAGGGTGACAAAAGCCAAGAACAGCTAGGGACATGCTACGAGTCAGGGGAAAACAAGGAAATCACAGAACTCCTGGCCATGGTCTTAGTACAGCCACAATCCAACAGCTGCCAATAGCTGTGGGCATCAGGGCAAAGGAGAGTTTTCAAGCTTAAATGGTTGTGAAGTGACTGAGCCTATCCACTGAGCCACTACACCGTTCTGATGGATCATGCAATAGTGGGTTTTATTGTACAGCAATAACTACAAAAAAAGAAATGGTGATTCTCAAATATCATACTATATGAGAAGAGTCTCACATAAATGGTGCAATATCATTTAATCTTACGGGACAAGCACCTTCTGTTCATTACAGCATGGATTTACACACTTCAGCAGAGATCAGAAAGGCTTTCAAGACACAATACTACACTAATAGGACAGAAAACATTGACAAGAAACCCATCAATCTCAGAGGCATTCATGCCTTGGTGACATACACCAGGGAAGAGTTTGTCATCCACCTTTATCTAACCTACATGTCATCACCCCTTTTTAAAGGGGGTGATGTGAGAAGAGAGCCTGGCCATGGTCCTTCACCACTTCTTTGCTTTTTACTCCTCACTTCAGGACTGTAGTTGTAGTTGGAAAAATCTCCACTCTACTTAAAACCTGAGACACTTCACATGGCATCAAAGACCCATCTTTGAAGTGCAAATGAAGCATAACCCCTGAAAAGACAGATAAACAAGAGAAGAATGGATGTTTTCTCCCTCTTTGCTGCTGGGTAAATGGAGGAATGGACAGGGAGAGGACAAACCTGTGGCAGCTGAGAGCTGTTTTGGCTCAGGCTGCTATGGATCTGCTCCCTGCACCTCTTTACCATGCCACCCATGGTCTCTTTAGGAGCTGGCAATGCTCTCAGGAGCACAATTTAGCAGGACATAACTCTGACTGTTGACTGGTTCAGGATTTAGTAGAACTAGACAGACTCTGGGGAGCCTGGGGTGAGCAGTCCAGCCTGGCCTAGGAAGACAGACAGTGAGGATTTTGAGATGGTGGTGGTGGGGACTGAAGTGGCCAGGAATTATTCTTGTTTTGAGGGACTTGTTTTCCATGTTAACTGCTGATTCCAAAATCCTAAGGAAAAGTCTGTCTTTAGATCTTCCTGAAGAGTCCTTTCCTTTGGCTCACTGCCAAACGCAGACACCTTCCCTCGTCTAACTCATCCCAAGCCTGCTCCCATGTGGACACAGGAGACATGACAGTAGTGTTCCCAGTGTTACGCCTCGACTGTCAACAAAGCAGCATCGACAACATCATGGAGCAAATAACAAAACAAGGGAATCATATAAATCAGCTTTTTTTTTTTTTTCCTCCATATATTGACCACGGGTATTCATTCGTCAAACTCCAGCAAGGCAGACACTGGCTCACATTTGGCCATGAATTTGTGTGTGATTGTACTGTATCGATACAGCTACCTACAGCAAAGAGATTTCAGCTTCCAGAGAGGCTTAGTACATCAGAATTTCTTTTCATTTAGTTTCACACTGAAGCTCAGAAATACTGTGAAAAGAATTGCATAGGTGATGGAAAGAAAAGGTATGTACATTTTGGATTGACTATAGTGCCTGGGTTTGAGTTTGGCTTCCTACTAGAATATAAAACCCAAGATAAAAATTGAAGTACAAAAATTTTAACAGGTATTTTTCTATATGAAAAATTTCAGTGCTGTGAGAACTATTTTCCACTGTTTTCCTCACTAGAAACTGAAGCATATTTGGTACACTTCTTCAAAGACTTTTAAATCACAACAGTGACATTTTGCATGTTATGCATCAGCTCTGAATGCAAATGCCAATTCTGTGTAGATTAAGAGAGAGGCAGAGTTCACATTGCCAACTGCAACTCTACCAATGAGTTTCTCAGTTTTTAAAACATTGCTAGAGTGTCAGTCTGGAGCAAATGCAGCGTTGGCTTACACTTCTCTTGCCGTGATTATGGGCCTGCTTCTGCTTTTTTTGGAGGTTGTCCAGTGATATTACATTCCTGTTTCTACCCCTGATAGGAACAAAGGTTCATTCTCTGCCCGAACATGCTCACTTGGTCAAGAACGTACATGTATTACAACACAGAATTGTATCTGAATAAACGTTGAGCGTATTATGCCTGGAAGAACATATAGGTATGTGTAAGCTTGAAAGAGGGATTAGCATTCATGTGTTAAAATGCTTTTATACACAGCCTTTGTAGCTGAAAGAAAAAAAAAATGGAAGAGCCTTACCAGGGAGGGTAATTGGCGTCTCAGGTTGTTCTTCACAACCTACTTCTTCTATACCATGTGCGCTTATCGAATAAGGCCTGCTGGCTTTGTTCTTAAATACGATCAGTACAGAGTCACCAACCTCAGCATGGAGCAACGGCCCTAAATTAAAACAGAAGATGCCCGTGATTAATGCTGCTTTTCTGAATTTAACAGACTTTCAATAGCTTGGCCCAGGAGAGGAGCCAAGTTCTTTCTCAAAACCCTTAGACTTTTCTATTCTTTCAGCAAAGCCATCAAAACTGGTTTGTTATCTCAGCTGATGAAAAGCTCCATATATATAAATAATCTTTTTTCTTTTCGGTCAATGAGGAGAATTGTTCACTCTGGAGACAGGTCTTTGGACAGCTTGTTTTTAAGGAAAACTCTTGTAGATTTTTTTTGTATCTTTCAAAATTTTATTTCTTAAGCTGGTAACGGTTTGTTTTTTTTTTTTAACTATTTTTTTTTACTTTTGTACTGCAAAAAAGGAAATGTTAAATATATTCCTAGAGAGTGTTGACTACTTTATGACTGGTTGTTGCCCACTTCTCACCCCATAAAAAACATGAGCTCATGGTTATTTTATGACATGCGTAAAATTTTGTCTTGCCCAATTTCAGATACAAATCCAGCCCCTTAATATTGATTTAATCTGCCTACAAAAGTCTCGCCCACGTTACATGCGCTGGTGTTAAGGTGAATCCTGGAATTGCCATTTTGGCGTCCTCCCTGTTAGTGCTCCTTAGGAAACTCCCTATTCATGTTTGAGAATGAATTCTCTAATTTGGAAAGCATCTTTACACTCAGCAATTATATAAATAGGATGTAAAATCACTGATAACCTGGAACAGGCATCAGTGTTCCTTGTTTTCCATGTTAACAAAGCTGGAAAAACTCTTTGTTTTTGGAAAGCAATCCTCTCACTTATCAGGCTTGGTCTGTGAGCCATGAGAGCTACTTGCCCAGGATTTCCAAGTGTTCTTCCTCCTCTGTCCTCACTTTGCGCTGTGTGAAGTTGCCGTTTGTGTACTCCCTGTAAACCACCTTCTTGTATTTTGAACCGATCAGATCTTCCGCTTGGCTCAGGAAAACATGCCCATAGCTGCAAAATAAAAAGGCAAAAATTAAAAGCACTAAACCTTACATATCTAAAGGCTAGTAACTCTTGTGTTATTCACAATAGATGTGATAAGAATATATGGCTTGATCCAATGTGCTGATTGATGTGAAGCCCTGCATGCCGCAAGAGATTTTAAACAGCACGTAACAACAGTGATAATCCTGACTAAATGCACACCCGCTTCAAACATGTAAAGCTGAGGATATGTTGCACTCACCACAAACTTTTGGGAATACAAATCCTTCACCAGAGCTGTCAGAGCAGAGATGAATTTCGAGTAAAGAGTGGGTTTGGCCACTCTCTCCAGCTGCATCCTCCGCTCCAATGAAAGATACTGCCTGTCCCTTGCAAACCTGAATCCTCTTATCACGATGGCTGCTTTCACTATCTATCTTGGCTATTAGTCAGCCTCAGGAAGATGATAACTGAAGCCTAACCTTGCAAAAGCAAATGCCATCATCTGAGATAAGAGGGGGCTGCTTTACCCTGCCCTCCTGCTGCTGTGTACTGTGCAGGGCTGGATGCTTTCCCAGCATGAAGATAAAGCGAGAAATGTATTTTCCCTTCTGCACCTGGCAGAGGATGCTTTTTTTGTGCCCTCTAGGTTTGTGCAGTCACCCACAGTTTGTTGCTGCTCCTGTGGGATCCCAGAGGGCCGACTCGCCGGCAGAGGACACTCGCCACCAGCTGCGGAGGAGAGCGTTCACCCTCTTCTGAGGGCAGCTCTGTCTCTTGGCAGTTCATCTCCAAGGTGCCCCTGGCATGGGAGTTGTGAGGTTGGCTCACAACATACTAAATAAAAGCAAAAAATGCCCCAGGAATACTGCTTACTGTAGTAATATACTGTGTGTGCAACAGCAGCCTTTGACAATAGTAGAGTTAATATTGTCTTTAAACACAAGGTGTTCATCACCTGTGACTCTTCAGGTTTATTTTCTACTGACTCCACCATACGCTTCCTCTTTACAGGGTGCAGTTTCCCAGCCACTTTTCTAAGGTTTATTTTTGAAATATGTTCCTAGTTCCTCTTTGTTTTCATCAAAGTGGTCTCAGAGACCTCCCTATGCAATATGATCTGGAACGTGTATCTTCGGCACACACCTTTTATTCCTTAGCACAGTGCAGTCTAGATGTGATTCACTTGTGGCTGTTACTGCATTCTGACTTTTCCAGGGGAGCCAGGGGCTACCGCGCTGCAGTGAAGCAGGCTCAGCACCTCCCTAATGCAGCTGCACTGCTTGCAGGGGCTCACGTCTGGGACAAGTACCTGGGTTTCTTCTCTATGAAAACCAGAGCACTGGGATGGGGAGACTGGGGAGAGTGAGAAAGGGAGAAGAGGGGGTTGGGGGGCATCATTGTAGGGTTAAGCCAGGGCTGGAACACACACATGGATTGAGGGACTTGGAAGCCTTCTTGGGTTCAACAGCATTACAAGACAGTCTGAGATGAAACCATTTGAAAATGCTGCCTATGAACTAGTCTAGTCTGAGAGGTTGTCACTTTATAAATAAGTTTTCTCTTATTTTGTTCGGCAAAGAGTGCCTCCTAAAAAGTATGAGGCTGGCTTCATGAAAGGATGCTTCAAAGTTCCCCCTCCACTGTGAGTGTGCCCCATGCCCACAAGCGTTTTTTGCTTTGGGTACCTTTCCTCATTGCTGCTGACGTTGTAAATCTTCGGTGCCGAGCTCTTATTTGAGGCATAGTCCCACTCCACCTCCTCTGCAGCGATGTAGTAAAGCCTTATGGCTCCGTGCTGCTGCTGGGCTTGGGTGGTATTACGGCAGCTGCTGACCTCGTAGAGATGTTTCATCCCACTGACAAAGTGATCAAAAGTCCTGCAAACCACTTTGAATGTGCCTGGAAAGGAAAGCGCATGAGATTCAGGCAATTTTAAAATCTATAAAAAGCAGCTTGGCAAATTAGGTCCTGTGCCTTGTACATCATCTGTCCTGAGACAAACCTAATCCGTGATACTGTATGGAAAGCCAACCGAGGAGATGCTTGTATCACTCAGAGCCTGCTGGCTTTGAAAAATTAAGGGGACTGAAGGAGAAACTAGTTGATAAAATAGATATGCACCAATCATCTCTTTTAGTCACTACATGCTCTATGGTCCCAAGAGGTATGAGGATGGGGATTCAGGCTGACATGCATATACTCAAGTATAAACATGCACATAAGACTGCAGGCTTGTGGCCTGTAACTCCTACATTACAACAGGTTCTTCAACTAAAAGCAAAATGTGAATACAGACACAAATGGAGATCCATAAGTCAGCAAGTAACTTTTTGCGCCGTAGGGAACACTAGCCTGCTCCATTTTCACTAAAAAATCTCCATAAATTACTTCTAATTGTTTGAGTTAGATTAGCTTAGCCAAGGGAGCTCTGAAAATCGATTGATTAGCTGTCTGGCAGCAGGAACAAGCTTGCCAGTAAGCCTTCACCAGTGCTGCTCATGCTGCAGACGTGCCCACGGGGAGCACGAGAAGACGTAAGAGGAGTGTGCATTGCAAACGCCAATAAAGGCATAGAGAAACAGGGTGCATGTCTCAGAGATGCTGTTTCCTTGCCCTGAGTACAGAGCTGCTCTGCCAGCCTTGGGTGCATGAGAGTCTCCACTGAGCCCCTGCAGTTGTCAGGTGTAATCAGGCTAATGGAAGCTTCTTAGAGGCTTTGCGATACAGATACAGACCCATTATACAAGAATGCCTCTAACAAACAGGAAGATGCTGCTTATAACCATTTGTTTATATGCACCTATATGGTATAAAAACAGTTGAGTTAAACTGCAACTTTCTGACCCTTTGCTCTCCCTCCATGAAAGGCCAAACCACCATGGGCCATTTTTTTTGTAGCTCTGATGGTCAAGGGCTGCAGTGACAGTTGGAGCATCTTTTGGCATGTCTGTGGGCAGATTTTAACATTTGTATTCCCCTTTCCCATTTACTCAAGCAGAAGCTGACCACAATGTAGTCCTGCGTAGCTCCACCTGCTAGCACTCTTGTGAAGGAGGAAAGCACTTTCGCAGCTGCTTTGTATGTGAGTCAGTGATGGAACCAAAATTAGAAGCATAGCTCTGTCCAGACTGGATCTCAGTCCATTCCTTGTGCTTCTAGGGCAAAAGTGATGAAAAAGGTAAAATAACATGCAGTTAAAAAAAATCACCTGTTGGTGATTGTAAAGATCTGATAATTCATTCAATTTCCCTTATTGCCAGTAGAAGGTTAGCTAGCAAAATTTAATAATCTCCTAGAATATATTGTTTAGTGTGAGTCCTGCAGTGCAGTTTCATGACAGATGGTGGAAATGTATGGGATATGCATAAGAAAAGAATCTGCTGTCTTATAGACACCAGCGCCAGCGGTCTAACCTGGCATGGACACAAGGCCAACAGATATTTCTATCAGGTGCTCCAGCCAAGGATGGCCCTTGGCATAGCCTTGCACAACTGTGATGACTGCGTTGATTTAAACAGAGTTGCACCAATGTAAAGAAAAGTAATGTTGCACTCTTTGTCATGAAGCTTATCTGGTGGCTCCAACAAACAATTCACCCCCTCTGAGTTTGAAGAAGGTATCGCTGGATTATACATGAGAATTAAAAGTATCTTTAATGTATACACTTCTGAAGAAACTCCTAAAGACTAACTATTATTGAAAAACTATTATTGAAGTCCTAAAGTACCTCAAATGATGCTGACTATCTACATAGCAGTGAATTTTATCTTTGCTAAAAAAGCCTGGTTTGAGAGTTACGGAAATTCTGCGAGCATCCTGTTAGCTATCTCTCTGCCTACTGCTCTGCCTATCCCAAGGTCATCAAAGCCCCTGCTCTTTGGTGCATATACATATTTGATTTATAGCACCTTCCCAGAAAAGTAGCCCAGCCTGAATTCTCAGCTACACCAGGTCCCCACACTCTCCATGCTTTCAGGCTCCCTCGTGCACAGCAGAGCATCTCACGGACTGTTGTTTTGGCTGCCTGACTTCTGCATGTGCCACACCACCAAGATAAGTTCATGAACGTACCCACACGGTCTGGCTGCATCAGCGCTGTCCCTGATAAATGAGGAAACAAGGCCAGCCCATCCCTCGTCGTCCCTCTCAGGTCGATGGTGTTTCCTTGAAAATGAACCCCGTGCATGTCGTAGTGACTGCCCAGCCCGATGAGGTGCCAGGAGACCTTGTCGTCCTTGCACATGGCCAGGCCTGGCAGATTACCAAACAAGTAGCCATTGACAGCTGGAGGAGAAGGAAAGAGCGTGGTTGGCAGCAGGTTGATAGAAACTTGTCATAGACCCTCCTACCACCTTCCCGGCAAGAGACTTGCGACTCAGCAAGTCATGGCATTAATTAAAGGGGCATTTTGTGAAGCAAAGGTAGCACTGGATGACACCAAATTAATATCTAAATGCTATTCCTGTAAACTATGAGATTCTACCTTTTTTTAGCCTGTAAAATCTTGTAATAGTCTTTTGCAGTGATGTAGCACTTCTCCTCCAAGCTTTTCAGGGTGCCTCACAGGCACCAGTTAAGTCTATAAATTAGATACCTTCTTTCAGCCTGGAGAATGTATAACCGGATGATTAAGGCCATGGAGTGAGCCATAACGAGTCCGAGTTATAAATTCAGTTCTGATGGAGCTTTTTTATGTGATTTTTACATTTTGGAAGTAAAAGTGGAAATCAAAGGTATCTCTTTCTTTCACAATCCCTAATCCTCAAATGCTCTCTGTGGTCACTGAGGGAAAGATATTATGGCAGAACAAAATTTTAGAATGAGATACCACCTCATAACGGAAGAATAAATCAGATGGGTCCAGAAAGCCCCGAGGTTCTCTAACAATATATATTCTCAGTGCTCTTCAGAAAACTAAAGCAAAGAGAGATTATGTGATTTGCTAAGGCCTTTCATGTCAGGAATAACTTGGAGGTGGTCCATGCTGAAGTCAGGTACTTACATCCAGAAATGATGTTTTAAAATATTATTGGCCATTCCCCTAGTCTTTGCCACTCCTCTTCCAGAGGTGGTCACTGCCCAAGTGGGAGCTGGCAGAGCAGAGCAGGTGGACCTTCCTTGTCTGAGTCAGTGCCAAGGTCAGCAGTGAAAGTTAAATCACCAGTGAACATTGGCCTCTTCTGCAGTTGGTGCCTGACTTTGGCATTATGCCTTTTTATAGACCCAAGTGTTGTATCTAAAAGCTACGCTCTGTTCCCTTTCTCCAGGTGTAGTTGGTAGGTGGATGTATTCATTGCTAATGTGACTGGGGTTTCAACATGCACTCCAAGAGCATCAAGAGCTGGCCATAAGCTGACTGACAGCTTCCACCTCACCCTCCAGTGCACTGCAGTCGGCTATGAATGATGATAAAATCTGCCAATTCATCTTCCTAATATCATTGAACAAAAAGTATCATTAACAGATATTAGATATTTCATACCATGCATTTTGTTGGATTCCTTGAAATCTGCATCATTTTCATCCACTTTTGAAGGGTCTCCAGTAAATGCTTCGATATTCTTGTTCAGATACCAGCTGTCATTCTCATCGAAGATTGAAAAGAGGAGGTAAAATTCTCTGTCTATTCCTTTCTGTAGCCAAGAAGGAAGCCAAGACATTAAAAAAAAGTCTATGCAGAATTACCCAAGTAAAAATGATTTTTTTTTAAACAAAGCTTTCTTTCCCCAAAAAAAATTGCAGCCGCCTTCTTACTATGTCCTTGTAGAGACAGGGATTGGCACTTTTCCATCATCCAGAAGGATAATAAAGTGTCCATTACTTGCTTAGGGTGGAAAGATGCATTCATTGCTAATAAGTGTATGGAAAAGATGGAAAACCTAGGGACGAGCCAGAATACTGGGGAATGACAGTTTCATCTTCCTAACCATCCCCTTAGGTCAGCTTTTACCCTGAGGAATGACATTTGTATAATCTCTTAAAACTGAGCTGGGAACTGGGCAAATTGGCCCATATGGGAACCCCCCCCCAGTGCACCACCCTGCTGTTAGGGACAAGCAGATGTCCATGTTGGGCACCTGTGTCCCGTCGTGATTCAGTGTGTTCTTCTGACAGACCAGCAAAGGCCCCACGAGGCCAGAGTTGGTGTCCTTGACGGCATCGGTGGCTGAGTAATACAGATAGGTCAGGCATGGGGGGTCACTCTCTGTTGGACCTCCATTTTCAGGCACCCTCCATTTGTATGTGAAGGTTTCACCTGGCTTAACGTGGGCTCCTGGCTTCAGATAGCCTGCAGAGAGAAAATTGAGAAGCACCAACGTTACGGGAAGGTTTTGTCTTCCTGAATACAAGCGTTCCTGGGAGTCAGACATAGCTGCTGATTTCTGTGGACAAGCTCCCCCTTGCAGCCACAGCTCGAGCACCATCCCATAGTCTGGGCACTTATGCCATGGGGACATCTCACCAGAGTCCTGTGCCATGGGGACAACCAAGCCCGTTCCCCACAGAACAAGTTTAGCTGCTTCACCCAGACACCTTCCGATGCTATCTGGATTATCTGGATTCAATCAGACAAGACATGCAGAGCTCATCCTTGTGCTTAAATGGCTTCCTCTAATGTTTGTAGCTTACCTGCCCTATCATGAGATTCATCTGCAGCACGAATGCAGACTCCAGCTTTTCATTAAGCACCAACAAAGCCATTACATCAGCAAGCGGAGCTGCAGCTGTGGCTGTTTAGAAATTCAGAACAAATCTGATCCTGGTAATAATTGTTTCTTTTTGATTTTGTAGCAATGCACAGAAACCTCTGTCAGAGTCTCCAGAGGGCAGTTGCTATTACTTTTTTCTGGAAGCTGCTTTGAAAAGATTTGAGCCATTTTCTGCTGCCATGCACAGGGTGGATGTAGCAACACCTGTGTAATTCAGCCACTGCAAAAGAGTGTTGGTATCTACTCAGAGAGGACTTACAAAAGGGACTTGAAAGGAAAGTTGGGAAAAGGGGTCAGCCCTGCACCCTTTGTAGGAAAAAAGTGCTAAGTAAAGTTTCTGGGTTTTATTATGAGGAAGATCAAATCAGAAATTTTGTTTAACGCTTAGGCATCCATTGACTGGATTTTCTCAGCACGGCCAGATGTGTCTGGCAGCAGCAGACTGCACCGATCTAATACTCCTCTCTAATACTCCAAGAGAATCCTCTTGAAAACTTAGACACGAGTGAAAATAGCAGTATCACATAAGAACACATACTATTTGCCACAAACAACAATACGAAGTAGGGTACTGCTTCAACAGTATCTGATACTACTGGATTCATCCTGCAACAGTGCTCAATAAGGAGAATATTGATTTGGAGTTAAAAACCCTCTGAGATTGGACAAGTGTCAAATGCAACTTGGAAGAGTATTTCCTGAGAGCACAACTGAAAAAAGATGTCTACAGAAGATGTCTGTAGGTATGTTTATGTACAGTATTTTCACATGAATAAGCTGCACTCAGACAATGCACAGGCTTTGAAAAATCATTTACCTTCAGTGTAAACCTACAGCCCCTGTAGGGCCTCTACATGTATACACTTGTAGATAGATATGATGGAAATCCAAGACACAAGGCTTACAAGGAGAGAAGAAGGGGCAGAAAGATTGTTGATGAATCTGGAGTCAGGTTGCTCTCCAAAGACCCAGAGGTGTGCACACTGCTGCTGAATTGTAGGATTTGGTTTGATTTTGCCCCGCACCAAAGGGTGCAATGCTGATGGGCACTATTACTGGGGAGCGTTAAATGAAAGCATGACAGGACTGTGAGCAGAGGGAAGCTGCACTTCTATCAGGGAACTACATCTGATATGGGTGCCATTAGGATGTGTGCAGATAACTTCAAGGCTGAACTCAAGCCAGTTGTTTCGTGATGCATTGGGACCTGCTGGCAAATTTGTTGTGTTGCAAGGTCAGCAACTAGACACAACAGAATTTAATAAAGCCTTTTGTATTTATTTTATTGTATGACATTATGAATTTTACATGTTGACCTAATTCTCAAAAGAGGGATTATGTCCTGTGAGTTTCTTTCCAATGTGTTGTAGTGGAAACAAAGCAATTTAGACAACAAGAAACCTACCTTTCTTTTCAGTGCTGCAAATGAAGCAAAAACTTTTTCAGAGACCACCATATTATCTCTGTAGGCACTATGGATGGGATTCAGCTCACCTTACTTGAGTCATCTAAAGCTTAGTTCCTAACCCAAACTCTAGGCTTCTTCTGTAGTTGATGGAGACAGAAACACATCTCCAGAGGGTGACCTACTGTCTCCTAAAATAGGTGTTCAAAGTAAATGGGACTTCTCACCCTCCGAAGGATTTGTTTCTTGTCACTGACTGAAAAAGGAGCCTACCAATTAAACATAACATTTAACATTTAATGGTTAAACTTAGGTGATAAAGATCCTGTCCTTGCACAAAATGAGAGGAAGCCTTTGGTAAATGCTCCGTTTCAGTGTTTACATATTTATGAGGATTAATAAGGATTATCACTGCTTCACATTCCAGGTCAATCAGATAAAAGCTGCCTCCAACACTGACTCTCCTGACAGTGAAGCAAGGGCAATGCTCGACCTGGATTAGAGAATCAGGAGTGAAGCAACCCAGACCATGTGGATAGCTATATCCAAAGACTCAGGAGGGTCATCATGCCAGATCCTAAGCTTCATAATTCTGGAGCATGTCCAGAGGAGATCCACTGACTGCAGTTGAGAGATATTAGATTAGAACTAATGTAAATTGGATTGTGCTTATGACTTTTGCTCAACATAGACCTCAGCTAGTTTTAGATGCCTTGTCTGGCACATGTCCAAGGGGAGGAACCAGCACATTGGCAGACTGGGGAGTTCCATGGGTTGTGACGTGTAGGGTAGATACAAACTAATCAAATAATCCCTTCTGTGCCTCAGCATCCACAAAAATGGCAAACCTGCAGAGCAACAGAAGATCTTTAGACTCAGGTATTCTGAATGTGATGATACAGCAGTACAGTCAAAACTTACCATCTAAGTAGGGAGCACCTTCTGACAGCTTGCTGAAGCTTACACCATGGGCCATAATGCTATAGCTTCTTTTGGCTTTGTTGGCAAAAGTAACTAGTACTGTATCTCCCACTTCAGCTTTTATAACGGGGCCTTAAAAAAAGAGGGTGAGGGAAGGTATTAGAATCATAGAATCATAGAATCATTAAGGTTGGAAAAGACCTCTAAGATCATCAAGTCCAAACGTCAACCCAACACCACCATGCCCACTAAACCATGTCCCTAAGCGCCTCATCTACACGTCTTTTAAATACTTCCAGGGATGGGGACTCCACCACTTCCCTGGGCAGCCTGGTCCAATGTTTCACCACTCTTTCAGTAAAGACATTTTTCCTTACATCCAATCTAAACCTCCCCTGGCACAACTTGAGGCCGTTTCCTCTCGTCCTATCACTTGTTACTTGGGAGAAGAGACTGACACCCACCTCGCTACAACCTCCTTTCACGTAGTTGTAGAGCGCAATAAGGTCTCCCCTCAGCCTCCTTTTCTCCAGGCTAAACAGTCCCAGTTCCCTCAGCCGCTCCTCATCAGACTTGTTCTCCAGACCCCTCACCAGCCTCGTTGCCCTTCTCTGGACACGCTCCAGCACCTCAGTGTCCTTCTTGTAGTGAGGGGCCCAAAACTGAACACAGTATTCGAGGTGCGGCCTCACCAGTGCCGAGTACAGGGGCACGATCACTTCCCTACTCCTGCTGGCCACACTGTTTCTGATCCAGGCCAGGATGCCATTGGCCTTCTTGGCCGCCTGGGCACACTGCCGGCTCATGTTCAGCCGGCTGTCGACCAGCACCCCCAGGTCCTTTTCTGCCAGGCAGCTTTCCAGCCACTCTTCCCCAAGCCTGTAGCGCTGCATGGGGTTGTTGTGGCCGAAGTGCAGGACCCGGCACTTGGCCTTGTTGAATCTCATACAGTTGGCCTGGGCCCATCAATCCAGCCTGTCCAGGTCCCTCTGCAGAGCCTTCCTACCCTTGAGCAGATCAACACTCCCACCCAACTTGGTGTCGTCGTAGAACTACCATCTGACATATTTCCATCTAAACAAGAAAGGGCTGACTGGCAGCTGCATGCACGAAATTCCCCTCTGGATCCAAGTGGATCTGCATTCAAACCCGATGTAATGACAGGAGGGGAAAATATTCACTGTACCAAGTATTCCCAGGTGCTTCATGTCCTCTGACGAAATCTTCTTCTTACTGAACGTTGCGTCAGTATATTCCACATAGCGAACTTTCCAGTATTGCCCTCCTATTCTGTCAGTCCCTTGTGTGAAATATATTGCAGATTCACTGTGGAATTAAAAAAATGGACTGGTTAAATAATTGGAGGTTCAGGCAGAACCATTCATTTTGGATAAAGTTATTACTCCAGACACAGAAGAAACGACCCCCCAAGTTACTAGTTTGCATACACTTTTCTAGTAGACAAAGGGAGATAGTACTGGTCTGAACTGCAGTTATAAATTAGTTAACAAATGGGCATTCATTGTGCATTAGACTTTCATGTGTTTAACCCCAATTCACTTAGGGAGACATCTATGTCAGCTTACCTCTAACTACCTTGGGGCAAGACCTGTGCCACTACCTGTTCACAATGTGTCTCTAATCCTTGTTAGCTTTCCTGGGAGATACTGTAATACAATTCATCTTCATCAGTAACAACAGGGGGGGAAATCTATTATTATGGCACCTCTGAGATACACCGATTGTAAGTGTGAAAGCTGCCTGAGGAATCTTGATGTAGGGTCATTAACTTTGTTGAACTTTGCACACCTCACCAGGGCTCACTTTCTCCATGGACTTAATGGAGCAAGATAAGTGCTTCCAGAAGGCAACTCCGAGCATCGCAGTTACAAATCTAACTTCCCAACAAGGTTGTTTAAATACATTCCTCCCTGCCCCTTCCAATTAAAATTAATAACAGTGCAGGACCTAGCCCTGGTGAATCACTGGGGAAGTCTCACCCAGACTCCTGAAATTAAAGCACAACAGGAGAGGACAAGAAAGCTTACCTGCCAGTGGCATTTAAACCCTGCCCAGTGAATTTATCATAACCGTCAGGTCCATAATTCCAGAGCACTTCTTCAGCAGCGATATAATATCTTCTCTTATGACTGAGTGGTGAAGGCCGAGACAGGTTTTTCTGGCAGATCTGAACATCATATAGTGCTTCCATGCCACCTGGGAGGAGAAAGAGTCTGGAGACAGTCCTTGGCCAGCTGTGGAGTCAGCAGTCTCATGGATACAAACGCACATTCAAAACCCGCTAGGAGCTACATGGATTGGAAACAATTACTAGGGTAAATTTCTATTTATAAAGACTTCCTCTGCCTACACTGGGCCAGATGCTAGCACCCTTCTCTTGCAAGGTGGTACTTCATGCCACAGGTGAAACCCACTGACATCAATGACACTCTTTAGTGGGCTTATTTACTCAATTCCTTAATCTGGGAAAGGATGGTAGAATGATTTGGGGGGTCAGTGTGCCTCCTGAAGTGTGCAAAATGGCATCATGTCCCCTTGACTTTCATTGAAATAG
The DNA here is from genome assembly GCF_965638725.1 of Aptenodytes patagonicus. Taxonomy (NCBI): domain Eukaryota; kingdom Metazoa; phylum Chordata; class Aves; order Sphenisciformes; family Spheniscidae; genus Aptenodytes; species Aptenodytes patagonicus. Next base: position 215,934,230 of record NC_134949.1, read on the forward strand.
AGGCTGGTTATTACCACACTGAAGATATTTGTTGCTTGCCACAATCAAGTCTGTTCTGCCTGATGCAAATCCCACTGAAATCAATGTGCAAGTTCTTAAAAGTAAAAATTCTCCCAACTCATCTCTGATATGATAATTATACACTGCCTGCTGTCATGAGACCTAGTTTATGATACATGCTTTCAAGCTCTCGCACCACACAAATATCACATCACAATCAAATTCCTTCACGTAAAGGTTTCTGAAAACACTGTCAATTTTTGTCTGATTTCTGTAAAGTAAAAAGCTATGAAGTGTTCAGCTGGCATGATTTTTCTTTATGTGTAAGTACTTATCTACAACAAAAAGTGATGTTGAAGGCTGCTCTCATTGCTCATCAAAATCTCCAGTTTACATAGAAAGTGTGATGTCAGCGCTGGGTCTAGCAGGCCTTCCTCATATGAATTACACAGCTAAGTCATTCATACTAGCTGAAGATTTGGCCCAACATGTATAATTTCCACTGGTGACTAAACTCATATTCATGATGTTTATCTGGTGAAATAGTTCCAAAGTGTTCAGTCAGTCACAAAAAAAGTGTCAAATCCTGCTTCCCCTGGAAACGTCTCTCAGTTTTCTTTTCCAAGCGTAAAGAGGCTGAAAATTCTGAAAGGATCAGGGAGATCTATAGCGTCGTACCTCGTAAGTGCTCATTAACCTGGCACGTTATCAGCCACCTCCCAGGGTTCCCAGGAGTCATGTCCGCTGTGATGAATGTTGCTGGGAACAGACCAATGACATCTGCCCTCTGGTCTCTGTTAGTGAACGTGTGGCCGTAGAAATACGCAGCGTGGATATCTATCTCGCTTCCCATACCAAACAAGTGCCAGGACATGGAAGTGTCAGCACACATCTCCAAGCCGGGGAGATTGCCATAAATATAACCGTTAATAGCTAAAAACAAAAGTATGAGACTTTATGAGAGGTGAAAGAGAAGTGCCAAGTGCCTCTGACCCATTTCTAAGGATGATCTTTTCCTGGCCCAGAAAAGAAGCTGTCTGAATGTCTACACTGAATAAGGCCCTCACAGGCTCCTTGATGAAGAATAATATTTTTGAACAGCCAGCTTACAGCTCTGGATGATCAAATGGCCCAAATTCTCTGGTTGGGTCTGTGAAAAACTTCCTGGGTGGTATGAAGATATTGCAAAGGCCAAGTCACCACCAAGAAGGCCTGATAATGAGGTTAACTTGTTCCGCAGCTATTTAGCATGTCTGAAACCTATTCCCTCTTATTCTGAGTCATAAATATACCATTATATGCCAGGCTTAAGCAATTTAGATTTAAAAATTATAATATCAGTCAAATCAGTCTAGTCAGTGCTCTCTTCCTCAGCTTCCACACCTGACAATGTATCAGGACACTAGGAGAATGAGACTTGTATTTTGCAAAATATTTTAGCTCCTAGGCTCCATGAAATAATCAAAATACAGAGAAATATCTGGATTTAACTTCTTACACCAGATCTCCAAATGGCATAAAGTACTATTGGCCAATGGATCTCTGAAGGGCAGGAGTGGTTGTACCAGCCAGCCCACCATCCACAAGGCCCTTTGAGAAATACTGGACTCTTCCAATACACACATCTCAAAGTGCTTTGCAGCCTCCTTTTCGCTTTTCACAGCTGGTCAAACAGTCACCAAATGGCTTAAATCTGTTGCCTAAGATAAAATGCTAAACAAGTGGCAGAGCTGGCTATGAAAGTCAAATCTCCTTTCTGCAAACCAGAGTGTTGTGCTGTATTTAGGGAGAGGCTTTTTATCAACACAGCACTTCAACATCCTGACCCATTTCATGCTGACAAAGATAAAGGAGAGATATCACAAGGGACAGAACGTCCTACTGAAATGAAAAGAGCCTGGTCACTGCTGTAGGTCACCATTTGCTCAAAAGTCCTACTCACCATGCATTCGGTTGCTGGTCTGGAAACCTTCATCCTCTTTGTCAACTGTAGCTGGTTCTAAGCAGAAGGTGTTTATATTCTCATCAAGGTACCAGCTGAAGTTTTCATCTACAATGCTAAACATCAGGGCAAAAGCGTTAGCAGCACCAGTCCCTTCTATTGAGGTCTCATCTGCAGTTCCTAAATTGCAAACGAAAAGGAAAGTGCTAAAAAAAGCCTTGAAGGGGATTGAATTTAAAAGTGACAATAACTTTGGAGCACTCGAGGAAATATGGTGGTCTGCCTGTGATCTATAGGGCAGGATGAATCTCAGCTAATTTTGCTCTTCTAAGACATCTTGACATACCCACCCCCCAGCCTTTGAACAGATGAGTGCCTCCAGAAGGCAGTTCATCTCATCTAAGTCAAGCTGATATTTCAGGATCTCTTTGATTTGACATAAGCACAAGTAGCTGCCAATATCTGTGGTCCCATTTTCCCCATCTTTGGCCCACTGCACTCAACCCTGCCCTTTGGTCAGTGTTAGCATCTATGTGCCTATGCAGTGAGCCAGGTCAAGAGTCTGATCCAGCCAGAAACCAGCAACTTTTTTGCCAAGAATTAAGGAGAGGCAAGTGGTAGCCTGCATTGCTGTTGCATTGAGGTTACTGGTGAACCATACCCTCAGAATGGCCGTCTGAATGTGGCTCACTCTCCACAGACTAATGAGGAAACCTCTACAATTATCTACGACTAGATACTTAAATTTAAAAAGGCTGAAGGCAGGATGGATATAATCTATTCAGGCTAAGTTCAGCATCATTATCTGAGTGACCATTTAGGGAACAACCTGAGTCTATAGGAGTGGCAATATAGAGTAGTCTATTATTAACTGTTGGCAGGTTTAGACTTCATCTAATTGTCTGGTCTACTTCTGAACCTGTGAAAACTTTTGCTTCTCCTGTATCCTATGGGAGGGAGCCCCAGAGCCTTGCTGTCGGTCTTGTAAGGAGCCACCCACCACTGTTAGACAGAGGACTACAGCAGTAGCATCATGCAGGTATCCACCTTGATGAATTCAAGACCAAACATGCGGATAACCTGGCCTTTCAGGCTAGGATTGTTTTGAATGTGCTCTCTCCTAACTTCATGTATTATCCCATAGTTATCAGCTCACTTTCACATATTCAGGCAGTTCTGCAGATTTCAAAGGCTTCCCAGGAGAAAAAAAGTCTGAGACATTTTAATTGTGTGAGTTAAGCTGGAGACCAGGCCTGTCCTTTCCACGTTGAAGTCTTTCTCTTCTTCATGTATAAAACCTGCTTCACTTATATGTTCTGTATATAAAATCAGGGCTGGTTTTGTACTGCGGGAAGTACTGGGAAGAAGTGGCAGAGTTGCACGTGTCTTAGGGGGAGAGGGGGTGATGGCTCAGCTGATAGAAGGGAGAGGGCTGGTACATGGTCCCTGATGGCTCCAGTACAAAATTAGCAGACTATAAAGTACACGGGACAGGCTATCACCTCAGCTGCTCAGCGCACATTCCCATATGGTTGTGATATACAACTTGTGAGCAAAAATAAATATATAATCCATATGGGGAAAACGGACAAAGAACATTGGGGTTTCAAATACGTAAATGGCAGTGCTGAAGTCACCCACCCAGCCCTAATTTCATTTCCTGGGCAATGAGACCTTTGCTCATCCCGAAATGATCCCAGTTTGGGAACATTTGGTTTTGGTCTTGGCCACAACCGGCTGGCCACAGAGCATGCTGCAGTCCCTCCACCAGCCGAGGCAAATCTCTCATGAAGCCAAAGGGGAGCAGGAAGGGGGTTGTCCCAGAGCTACAATACCTACCCTGGGGTGCTCCTGGAATGGCCCAGCTATTCCTTGCCCCTTTTTATGGGCTATGTAGGGATAGATTCTAGACCATCATGTTTATACCTGTAAGCAAAAATGACTGTTAAGATGCCAAGCTTGGCAGAGGGGCTTGCTTTATCAGTGTTTCTAGCTCAGTACCTTTTTTACAAACCAGCAGTGGCCCAATTAAACCCGTTGCAATATCTCTTGGTGTGTCAATGTGAGAATGGTAAATCCAAGTCAAGCAGTTTGAGTCTGCCAAAGTTGGGGAATAATCTTTCCTTACTGGCCATGTGTACGTGTAATTTCCACCGGGAACAACAAAGTCGTCCTCTTTGCTTTTACCACCAGTTCCATCAGGGTAAAGTGCTCCTAATACATTAAAAGGAAGAAGAAAGCTTTTAGCCCACCCTTAACTGTTTTCCTTAAATAAATATGTAATTTCTTCTATTTTATCACAGATTTATAAAATAATAACAGTACTCACAAACACAGAATCACTGAGAAATTGTGAAAAAATTCAGAAGTTCTGGTAAAACCGTCAAAAAAATGTTGAGAGTTAAAATCCATTATTTATCAGTAGATAAAGCTTTAAAAATGCATTAACAGGCTCAAATTTTTCCTTGGCTCTTTACTCTCATCAGTCATCTACACATTTTGTCAGCTAACATTGTGTATCTTCTCACAGAAAACTGATGAGAGTAATGAATATAGGTAAATCCATACAGTCCTCTAACCAAAATACACATACAGGTTTGGCATTTTGAAAATTAAATCATGGCTGTTATAGCCCTATAGAGAGGAAAACATTTACTTACAAGAACTCCATCCATTCAAACAGGCTAGAAGTAGAAGGAAGGAAGGAAGATGCTTCGGTGACATAATTCAGGAAAATAATTCAGGAAAAAAGACCCACCTAACCTGTTTCAGTACTGGATTTATCCCAGGTGTCGAAGGTTTGTGGCAAAAAGTTTTAAGAAACGAAGCTGTTCCTGTTTTTAGTCATCAGCTGCAATTACTGATGAGTTTATGAGAGGGTGATCTAAAGTCCTCTGATGTCAATGGCCAGAACAATAAATACTTGGACAAGTTTTTAGCTGTGACATTAGCTACTCCAGGGGAAAAGGAGAGGAAAAGGCAAACCAGCTTTTACCTTCAGAGTCCTTGTCATAGAAGACCCCGTGCGGATGCACAGAGTATGGGCGGGAAGCAAAGTTTTTTAGATGGACGATAAAGACATCCTCTTCTTCTGCCTTCAGGACTGGCCCAAGGAACCCCAGCCAGGCTGCTTTGGGAATCTCCTGGGAGTAAGTGTCATCTGTGAATTGCCTAAAAATAGCCTTTTTGTACACACGTCCTATCCGGTTGGCTCCTCTTGTCGCATACACGCTTGCAAATCTAGTGTTGGGAAGGGAAAATAATTTAGAGACAAAAAAAACTCCTTTAAGAGTTGATCAAATAAATGGTGCTTGCAGGGCAGATAAATAGTTCCCTGGGACATATGACATAGCTGGTGGAATAAAAGCTGAGGAGTAAACCTGGACAGCGCTAGCAGTGTCCAAGCCCTCTTCTGTACAATAACAGTCATCCTACTCGCAGGTCCGGTCTTTAGCACAGTTACTGCAAGTCTCCACTTGAGGACCAGACACTCAGGCCTTTCTGTACAGTTTTAGCAGCTTCTCCCTCTTTTGAAGGTTTGAAACCTCACATCTGAAAGCATGACTGTTCAGAAGGAAAAAAAAAACAAATTAAGTTTTTTCAAAAGCCAATAAGAGCGATTCTAATCAACTAGTTTGACACATCATTTCTACATTCCAGAGTCTATGTTTATAGCAACTTCAAGTGACGAAGAACCCACCATATGGTCAGTGGTTGACATACTATAGCTATTAAATACCTGTTCCCTTCGAATCCTGAATTGCATTCGTAGTCTAATATCATCTAGCTCCACACTCCAACCACTGGTTCCCATCAAGCCCTCTCTTAGATCAAAGAAGCCACATACCATCAAGAGCTTCTTTTCTATGCAGGCACTTGCATAAGTTTTAATTAATTGACTAAATTGCCTCCTACCCTTCTTCTGGACAAACGAAGTACACTGACATTCTTCATGCCACAAACCTTTCCCGAAGCTCTTTTCTGAAAGCCTTACAATATTTCTCTATCTCTTTTGAAGTCTGAACAGAAGAACTTCACACAATAGGCAAATAATATTCCAGCTAAAGCCAGAGGTGCTCCCAGTCAATATTTCTTACACAAATGGGAATTAGTTTTGCCCTTTTAACTATAACATCATAGTGGCAACCCATGTTCATCCCATCTGTTATGATATAAAATCTTTTTTTACTTCTCTCCAGGTTACAGCTGACAAGTGTGATACACATTCTTCATCCCTAAATATCCCACACAAAGAGAGTAGAAATGAACCTCTTTGCTATACAACCAGGAGTGGACTGTATGACCGATTTCACCATAGTTGACTGTTCCATGAGTTTTTGCATCCACTGAAGATTGAACTTTCATGCTTCCTAACAAACTCATAAAAAAGCAGAGCTAAATTTTCCTGAAGTATCACTGGCAGAAATATAGCAATTTCATATTTATAGTGAGTTTTTGTGACTGGCCAGTTCACCTACTTGAACCCAGTTTGTTTAGGTGCTTTTGTGCAGTGCCAGCAACCTAAGTGTTGGATGTCACATGAGTTGAAAGGTATGACTTGCTATAATTTCTTCACCATAAGACCCACTACTCCCCCTTTTCAAGCCATCTCTGCTTGACACCATAACTCACAACATCCCCCATCTGTGGTCATTACACCTCCATGGCCACTGTCTAAACCAGATCCCTGAAGTGATCCGGATATAAAAGCCTCCAAAAAGAACGCTTTTTCATTTGAAAAACGTGCTTTATAACAAGCCAAGATCTATTTTGGCACAAATGAAAATGTTGCCAATGATACTGCTGTGGCAGAAACAGTTGGCTAGGATGGAGGGGAAGGGACAGAAGCTTCTCAGTCTGCTTCTTCACAGAATAACGTATGTCAGATAAATACACCCCAAAAGCATGGTTAAGGAACGAGTTGCCAAGAAGTCTGGCAACTCCTGGCACAGCAAGACCTGGCAAGTCACACCACGCTCACCGAGGAGAAGATACCTTCCACTGCCCGGGGCTAAGAGCTGCTACAAGAGCCCTTACCACAGAGTAGTACGTGGTGTCAGTAGCAGTGCAGTGTAAAGGCACATGCTTCCTTACCTCATGGCAAGGTATTCATGTGGCTATGCCCTAATTCAAATTATAAATTGATTTTTAAAATGGTTTATAAGAAATTTTCTCTAGAAAAAAAATCAAATAGATTTTTTTTCAGAAAGTACTTATTTTCAGGAGATATTTTTCAGCAGATTTTTTTTCATTTGCATCAGCCATCAAATATTTTAAATGAGGTACTGCAGTGGCACCGTGCTTTCCGGTGGTGACAGTGCCCTTATGCCCTTGGCTTTCTGGCCAGACCACATTGCACACTCTCCCATAACTTCACACCCCTGGGATACACTGTCTCTCTTGCAGAAGGAGAACTGTACCCCAGAAAAATGCACTTCTTGATCAGGCTTTGTCAAATGCTTGACATGAGCCTAACTCCTTTAAATGCATAGATCAGGGATCCCAAAATCCAGTTAGGTATTGAGGTTCAAGAAATCACCTTGAGAAAACCCTGTAGGTTTAGGCACCAGAGACTTCCTCAGTGCCTAAAGCCATGCTGTAGCATCTCTGTTGGCTAGGTCTGTGCCTGTCTCCTACTTAAAGCCATCTAGGAGTCAGGAAAAGAAGTCTTTTTTAGTGCTAGCTTTCTGAAAAGAGGCCCATTCAAATTCTCCACCTGTTCAGAGCTGCAGAGCCCACTGTCAGTGCAATGGGTATCAGCTGCAGCCAGTCACAATGTAGGTGATGCTCTTCTATGCAGGGCATCAAGCAATGCAAGAGTCATGGAGCCAGAAAGGGATCACAGCATGAAAGGAGCAACCTGGCCTCTTGGCCCTGGTTAATTATGGGTTTTGTTTAATCATTGTCCAAAAGAAACAACCAATCAACTCTGGGAGACAAATCCTACATGCCACTGATGCCCTTGCTGTTGCGTTACAGACTCAGGCTCTTTCATAGCTTCTTTTCCTTCTAGATCCACACTCTCCAAAGGGCAGAATAATTTCCTACCCAAAATGCCCTGATGTTTGGGAGTTTCTTGGAGTGCAGACACTTCAGCCTCACTCCTCCTTCTGTCTGAGAGGGGTAGAGCCCAGTTCTTCCACCTATACAGAGACATGTATTTTCAGCACATTCTCTTGGTTGCCCTCAGTACCCGAGAACAGAGCACACTGGTTGTTGTGAGTCCCACTCTAGGTGTCCACGCTGCCCCATTTCATCCAGGAGGACTTTTGGGTACCCACCTCAGCCTTGCAAGTAGCTGGTAGCTCTGTGCCTCTTTACAAGTGTTGCTGTGCTGCACATTACAGTGCTTAAAGTCCTTTGCAGAAAGACTACCCACACTGGAGCTAATGGCACCAGCCATAGGAAGCTCATAGAAAGGATGCATTGTTGTGAGTGGCTTCTCCTCTGCGCTCCCAAGTGCCTGGATCATGGGCATGTGGCCACACTGTGGGGCTGGTACCTCTGCCCAGTGCCACAGTGCACCCAGTGGATGTGTCGGAGGGAGCTGGCACAGGCTCAGTGCCACGGCCCCTGCTGCTCCATCAGTGGGACACAGAGGTTTCCCCCGTCCCTCTTCTTTCTTTCAGTGAGAGCTTCTTCTCAGTGCTCCATGAAGTCACTTCTGCCAGTGCCATTCGTACCAGCGCATCTCCCACCCCGCAGTTCCTTACCACCCATGTCCAGAATCCCTTGGAGATTTTCTCGGCTTCAGGATAGTGTCCTACTGACCTTTTATCTCCTGTCTTTGACAACAGTTCTCAAACACCATTCCCTGTCTTCTTTTGATGGTGTCTGCTTCCTTGGGAAACATTTCACATTTTCAGTCACTGAGTTAAACATCCCCTTCAACTGCATCTCCTGTTTCATTCTTTCCCACCTTCTGACTTTCCAATATGTTATTGCAGCAGTGGCTTCTCCAAATGCTGTAATGGTTAAACACATCCAATTCTCTGAATCTGCCTTTGCCTCTTCCTCTTTCAGTGGTCGCAATGTGCCTATTCTACTGGGCACCCCCTGCCAAAATGCCTCCTATCTGTCATTCCTCTCTTGTCACAAGAAAACAAACCTCTCCCCTGCTTCTTCATGCTCCCCTGCTCACTTCAAACTGCTTCATCCTCCCAGTGGCTTTGTGATACCGCTTCCTGAACCTCTTCCATCTTTCTGATCTTGTGCAGATGTAAAAGTTGCTCTTCTAAATCTTGACTATCTCCCTGCAACTCAGTTGTCAGGCTGCACCTCATGTGCAGAAAGTTGTGATGATCAGCCAGTACCACTCCTTATAGGAAAGGGGAATACTCCATTCTCTGGAGCTGTACCCATGCAAGCTTCCTAAATACCCTCCTTCATATCCTCCAGTCAGGCCAGCCTTGAGGTTATATGTAAAGGTAAGCAGGCTTGTGAATCAGGGCATAAAAAATCTTCTTCAGACTAAGAAAACCTGTGCCTGATTTCATTTTGCCTTGACCACTCTCAGCAGTTCTTAAGCTCCAAGAAAAGTTGGCAATGCACACGAGTGGGACAGGGAGTTATCAATAGGGAATTAACTCTAATTCCTTAAAATAAGTATTAACATAATTACAGAAATCCATCTCCCTGCAATGATGAGCACTATGACTCTTCCAAATGATAGAAGAAGTAAAACAAGGGTGTCATGTAGATTCTACTTCAAATCAAGACTAGACATGCAGATAATCTGCCATCTCAGGGTAGGACCACGAGTTAGGGTAGGACCACGAGTTAAGTGTAATTTCTACACCTATTTCTTTTATCACACAGAAAAAGTATTTTGCCAACATTTTTACCATGTTTATGTTACCTTTGATCTTAAGAAACAGAGCTACAACCTAACAGAGGATATTTTTTTCAAGAGGTGCTTACATGGGTACTATGTTACAGCGTGCAGTAAGAAATGGAGAGAGCTACATGTTGTGCATGGCCAAACAAACAGCTCCTCAGTAGACTGGAGCCAGATCCCTCGCTGACACAATTTCGAAGCCTGCTGAGTTTGCTTGCCGCTGTAATCCACGCTGAAAAATCAGTACTTCAAATAACTACCAGATGTGGAGTCCCAGATTTTCTCCTGCGGTTAACATGCCCAATAGCCACTGTACGCTCCTGGGTGCAACGGTAGGCAAATGCAAACTTTCTTTTATAACCATTGTTCCACTAAAGTCCCATAGATTTTACACTGATAACCATTTAAACAACTATCTTTATGGGTTTGTTCCCTAAAATCTGTTGGTGGTGAAACCTTCCTTACTCTCTACCCTCTTCACATACTCTATGGCTGGGTTTATAACAGGGTTTTTTTCCTCAGAGTTCCCTATTTTTGCTGTGGCTGGAGTAAGCCAGGACAGTGCCCACGGCTCCAGGCTGCCCCATCATTTTAGCCCCTGGGTCATGTAATCTGTTCAGGGTAACCCTCCGCCAAACCATGAGTCTTGTGCTAAGGCCAATGCAACGTCTGTGCTAGAGGGATGGCCAGCGGAGGGGGACCAGTGGTGCCAACTCACATTTGTAGATGGTGCCCTGACCACAAAGCATCAAACAACGAAGTTGTGTGTCCTCAAAAGAGAGAGACACAATGTCCTCAAAGGATGTTTTAGGCCTTTTCTGACCCACACAAGCCACAGAAAAGGTCAATCAAACCTGTAAAATCTTAGACGAAGCTCTGAGGTGTCGCTAGTTAAGTGTGGCTGTAATGGTTTCTCTCCTAGAATAAACTTCTGCTTCCCCTGAAGTCAATAACAAAACTCTTCTCAGGCTTCCTTAGAGCCAGGATTTCACCTTGAATACCCTTTTGATGTTGACCCTTCCCACAACGATCATCTCCGCTGATGCAATTGGGTCAGTTGGCCGCATGACGACTCAGCCATTAGTTTAGCATCTGTGACGACAGTTTCACTGTCATTTATCTGGGTGGGATCTCCTCATAGGCAAATTGCACAAACTGTGTTTGATGCTGTGGTAACAAAAAACACCCGTTAGTGTTGGTGGGTGCAAGACTTGGCCCAGATAAATGTAGGATTGGTGGCCTAAAGAGAAGGGATGAGCTGTTACATCAGGCAAAACTTAACATCTACCACCAGCAGAGCAAGATTTAAGTGTCCATCATATAAACTAGTACCAAATTAATTTAAAGGGGTTATCAACCAAACTCTAATCCTGAGGGCTGAACCACAGTAGGGAGGGAAAGACTGATATATGTCAAGCCACAACACCTAGGTGTATTTTTCTCTTGAAAGTCTGTTGCCTATGTGACCACTAAAGGGAACAGGCAATGTCTGAGCTCACCCTCCTACTGCAGCATATTCATGCCCTAACCCACAAAATCTCACTGGGATCTGCAGCACGTCCAGCAGCACTGACAGCACCTTGCACCCTGTGTGTCCAGTCCACCATGGTTTAATGATGTCACCTCTTTCACCAGTTAAATCAGGTGGGAGGGGATGCTGAACATCTTCCCAGCTCACCTATATTCAGTGGCCATAATTTGGATCTGTGATTTCCAAAGTCCTGCGTGCTTCAGAAAATGTCAGCTTAATTTTCAAAAGAAGAACCAAGAGTGAAATGCCTTGGTTTCATTCATAACGCTCCAAATTATGAGAATTAGTGGAACAGCTCGAGGCTTCAAGTAGACAAGACAAATGGCAGAGGCAAATAGCCTCATTACTTTCTTTACATAAGAAGCACTGATGCACAGCAAGATACTTGCTCTGTGCAAGCAGCAGGCTGGCCCTTGAGCACTGCAGCAACACAAGGCGTAATAAAAATTAGCATCCAAGCAGAATAGTTATATTAACACAGGGCTACGTTTGGGTTAATCAGCTCTGATGAGAGGCAGCCATTTCAGCTCACACCCAGGGAGGTGCTGATGCAGCTCTACGGCTCCTGGCTCGGGAGGCAGCTCACTCAGCACCAGAACAGCGGGAACTGAGCAGTGTAGCGATGCCTGGTGCCAGAACCAGCTCACCTGATTTCCAGGCCCATGCCTCAGCTACTGAAGTCTCCTTTCTCCTCTTTACTGTTAAAAACTGAAGGCTGAGAAAGGTATTATTGACTTTGGCACAACAACATTGAAAATCATCTCTTAAATCTCACTATCTGATCCAGGTAATGTAACACTTCCCATTACACACTTGCTAATTCAGCATTTTTATTAAGTAGTGAAGAATAAGTGGTTTTGATTATATCTCTGTGGGCTAGCTGGAATCAAAGCAAGCATTCCTTTATGTGTATGCACTGACTCTTTTAAAGATAATCAGTTTGTCTGCAACCTCTTTATCTTCACTTCCCTATCAATAAAACTGGGATAGTGCCCCATCAGATGGGTGCTGTGAGGATGCATCACAAGGTGAGAAGTGCTAGGCTCAGCGAGCCCGAGTGTTGCTGCTTGCAGAACACAGCTGGCTCAAAATGCATTCCTGTCTCTACCTAGGAACTGATCCTTAAACTTTATTTATGGAACTATGTTTTTTATAATATCTGTAGGGACCAATTGATTAGCTGAAAAGTAACCCATTAGTATACTGCTTTAAATTTACATTAGAAGTTATCCTAAAGAGTTAAATAGTCAAAATAAGCTATTACTGGTTCACTATTTAGTCCACATGCTTATGCAGACACGCTATTATTCCAGAATACAGCACTTTATTGTGGCTCAATTCAATACAGTTTGGAAATGGAGTAAACTAGTTGCAGGAATTGCTTTATTATTCTGCAGTAGAAGTCTTCATGTAGGGAGCTCATTACAGACGGCTCCCCGGCTTTGAATATATAGTCTACCTTAAAATCCAAATTACATTTCCCTTGTCGGTAAACCCTTTGGAATTAACATTCTGTAATTATTACATTACAGTGATGACTGAAGACATAAGCTATCATCCCGCCCTGTCGTGCCATGTAAAAGGCATCACATTTATGTCACAGACTTTAAAGTAAATGTGCCACTTGATGTTCACAGAACACAAAGTGCAGACAGCCTTAAAAGTACAATTTACAGAACAGATTCCAAGTCTCTCTGTGGTATCTGGGGTGGATTTATAGGTACCTGCCCTTCCTTTAAAGCTGAGCTATTTTTAGTGAGAGGTCTTCAAGGTTAGGGAGCGGAGGAAGTTATCCTGTGCTAAAAAGAATAGGGAAGTGAGAAATTCAAGTGTTTAACACAACTGAAGAATAACCTTTCCAGCAAAGCCTGTTTTCATGGGCTGGGAACAAACTATTACCCTGAATTTTACCTATAAAGGTAACACCTATTAACTTGGATGTTCTTTGGGACCTCCAGTTGTTAAGAGCATAAGTGTAAGTTTGTGTTGAAAAATAAAACTCTTTCTTGCCTGCTGCTTGTGGCAAAATAATTTCCTTATGAAATCCAACTGAGAGTGATTCTGAAATTACCAGCCACTAGAGAAAAGTCTGGCATTGCTTGGGATTTCCTGAAAAATCAGAAAGGACATTTCAATTTCTAACTCCCGGGACACAGCATCCAGCTCCCAGTGTGCCTCCAGGCCTGGTATGGACACCAGGACCTCCTCACTTGCTTACAGCTCCCACCCCAACCCCAAGCCTAGACTCAGAGGAAGGACCCCCAAACTATCTCTAGGGTGTCAAAGATATCAGTGAAATCTTAAAAACAGTCCCACACATGTTTGAAGCCCACGCCGTAGAGAGGCACCAAGGGTCTGTGCCATACCCATCCAATGTCCAGGCCAGCTCTCCCGGTGTGGGAGGGACACGCAGCCAACCCCAGCAGTGTGGGCATGAGAATGGATGCCTGTTTTCCTCTGGCCAAGGCACAATTCATCACAGTGTTTACCTACGCACTCCAGTTTCAGCACGGGTGATCACCAGGAGTTCAGCGTGACCATTCGCTGTTGTATATTTAAGCACTTATCTAAAAAGATTTCCTAAATGGAGGTCTCCACAGTTGCACACATTGCAGGGATATATGGACCATCTAATTGTATCTCATTCGTAGGTACTATACACATCTGAATTCTACAATGTCATACCAAGCCCCCCAACTTTTATCATCTCACAGGGAGAAAACTTACAATCTTTTGCCAATTAAATAGACTTCTATGTCTTACAGCAAAGAGCTGTGCTTGATTATAGCAAAGTTGCAGTTTGCCTTTGGACAAGTCCCAGAAATACCTGCATCTCCATGAAACACACACAGGGGATTTTGAAGCCACTACCTGACACTTTTTTGAGAAATATCAGTTCCTTAACGTCACCTTCAAACACACACTATCACCTTGCTTAATCAACCACAATGGAAGAGAAATCGACCAAAGTCTACTCGTGCCTTGAAGCTGAAATCCTGCCTATGACAACATCATTGGAAGAAAAACAAGAAAAAGGCCATCTTAAGACATTTACAACAACATTAACCACTTTAGTCAATTTTCTTTGGAGCTGTGAATACATCTCAAATTTATCAGAGACCCCAGTGACTTACTTGTCCTCTAAGAGGTTTTGTCCCGTGATCAGATTTTTCCCAGATGGTGCATAGTCCCAGTTCTCTTCCACAATCCCGAGGTAATAGGTTCTGGTCTTTGCTTCCACCACTGCAAACAGCCAGAGGAACCCAACAGCGCGAAGGTAGCCACCACGCTGCGCGGGAGGCATTTGTAGTTGTGATTGCAAGGCTGGCAACGGGCAGGCAGCAGCAGGATGCACCACAGAGAACTCACCCCTCCCTCCCAGCTCTCGACAAGTTATAAATAAGGAATGGACGGAGCAAAGCTCCTCCTTTTCAGCAGGTAGGACTGGGATAGGTAGAGAGCCCAGCTATGCAGAGCAGGGCTAGGGAGGAGGTTGCTACCATGGCAGGACCTTTGCCAATCCTTTGGTGAATGCATAAATTGCTCACTTACCTGTCCAGCCTAGAGCCAGTTGGTGTTTTTTGGAAGTTTGGCTGCTTTTTTGTCCTCCTTTTTCCAGACTAGGTGGTATGGCATGTTGGAGAAACTTTTTGTTGGTCTTTTTGCCATCCCTGTCAAAACCCTTTTTTTTTTTTTAGTTTTAATTTAACTCCTTTATCATGTCTGAGATTTCTAAAGCTAGCATCTTGCTGCCTTTGTTGTTTTTTTTCCAATGGCATAACACTAGTTTACAATCCAGCATTATCAGAGAGAGAGAGAGAATTCTCCAGTACCTCTCCAATTTCTAGGATTTTCTGACCCATTTATTAAGATGGCAAGTGATCTGAATGTATTCACTTTTAGAGTGCCCAAAATGAGGCCTCTTTTTACAAACATTTCTAGAAATTAGAGCCCTTGTAAAGTCTTTCCATTTGGACACCTAAGAATTGAGGCACACAAAGATCACCCTTTTATTAAACTTGGTAATTAACATGCCCACGCAGCGCTCTAGAAAATCAGTCTCTCCCTTTATAGCTTAACTTCCTCTAAGACAACATCTCTACTACCATCTTGGCAAAGTGTAAACCTGTATGAGTATGAATTGATAGGCTATTCTAAACCATTTAGGTAGCATCCCCTAGGTGGCAAGACACTCTGCAGAATCATACTGCTCTCTTACTCATTTTTAACTGACTAAAGACATTAAAAAGTTGCAGTTCTGGAATATAGCATTATACTTGAGACCCATTGCCAGGTTTAACAGTTGTGAAATTCCCCTTTCAGCTCCAGAACCATCTGACCTCTTCCTGTTGAAGCTAATGGTTACTCATGGATAGGGGTGTAAGAGGCTTCTCAAATGAATTTGGTAGCCACAGGTTTAACTTCATCAGTCAAAACCTAGCTCAGTGATATGAATGTTTTTATGTGGCATTTGCATGAGGATCACCCTCTGGCATGCAACAGAGACAGCTACACATACGGTCAGCTGTGCTGAACGCCTCACCATCACTGGTGTGCAGGTGGCTCTGAAGTCGCACACAGAATTCAAAAAGCAGGTGGGGTTCACAGCGTCCCAGCCTCCAGCCACCTGGACCGTGGTGAGTCTCATCTAAATTCAGACACAAAGCACACAGACACACAGAGTATCTTACTAAAGAAGCTTTCAGTTTCTTTAGGCTATTCATTGCATCTCTTTAGCTGCGAGGACTGAAAGCCCAGTATACGTGGGTAAGGATACAGTCAGACAGTTGCAAATGGTCAGCTTAACATAGCTGTAAAAGCAAGAGTCCCTCAGCTGTAAGCTGCTCTCTGACACATGCTGATGTTCATTTTCTCAAGTCAGTTAATTGATGAACAATGAGAAGGAGAAAAAGTAATAGGACAATATAGATGTTGTACAAAGAGAGATCCTGATCCTCAGAAGTGGCACCCACAGACTTCCTGATAACCCTGAAGACCTTGCTCGTCTCTTCATTCTTCTGCTGCAAACGCCACGCTGCCCAACCTCTTGGCATCTCACGTCAATCTATGTCCTCTCTTTCAAAATACCAATAGTTAAAAATCATCTTCCTTTTCCACTGCTTTGTTGTGTCACTCAGTTACTTAAATGATGCCAACTAATAGTACTGTGATTCCAAAAGGCATAATCAGAAAGCAAAAGAAAAGACAATGACTGCAGGACAGGCAGAGGCTTTGCCAGCCGGTGGCACAGCTATCAAACATGCAACTGTGGTGGGACCGATGGGCCAGCTGGTGGGCTATGAAGCTGTGAAAAGGCCAAGGTGGCCTTTTAACAGGTTAGCATATTCCCACTGTGATCTTTGCACAGGGCCTGGGACCCTGCAGCCTCCTGCAGTGAATACTTCCCTTGCCCAGAGTAGCTGTCCTGAGCCAAGACAAACTACGAGCTTTATCTCCTGTCACTCAAACACCTGAGTTTACAGAACTGGGTACCTGCTGTGCAAATATTCATTGTTATAACATATGAACATTTGCATTTGAATAGGAAATATCTTTATTTAGAGGGTAACATGCAATTTGAATGAGATTGTGGAGAGCTCAATTGCTTACATCAGCCATTTCCATGACATTAGACATATTTAATAAGACCAGGTACAGTTTTGCTATGACCTTCTTTTTGTTTTCTTTTTTTGTAACTAAAGAATTCTGTTATATGTTTAACATAAATCTATATATATGTGGACTCATAGTGCATTGAGCTAATGGGGAATAGGAAGGGGGAGTGTCCAGTTCTGAGCTGGCACCTGACAGCACTATAGTAATTTAAATAATAATAGTCCTATGTCCTAGTTTTTCTATTGCTTCTCATGTGCCCAGGATTGGGTCCTGGTTGCTTTCTTGCTAGAATAACTATTCAAAATTCAAATACAAAGGTAATTTCTTTGTCTATTACCGCAAAAATTATTTGTGTAACAGGAATAATGTGTGGGCATTAGCACCCTATATCAGCAATGTGTTGTAAGTCTGGTAAACGCCTTAGCTTGGCTTCAGCATTTACTAGATCTGGCAACTTGTATACCCTTTGCATCCACACATTAACACTTAATTACCTTGTCACATCATTAAACCCAGGCACATTTACATTCCGGAGAGGTGCTCTGAGCATGACTCAGAAAAAGATGAAAGAACAGCTGTTTTGCCCTTGCATCAGGAAAATTTCTGGAAGCTCCCCTCCGGCAGTGAGGTAATGGGATTAAGTTTGTCCCTTTGTTCAGGATCCTTTCAGCAAAAGGGTTGGATACTGGTTCCTCTGAGGCTTTCTGTTCCTCTGAAGGCTAAAATTAGTGCATGGCTGGGTTTCGAAGTTTTGTAATGAGGAGCAATGTTCATAGGTCTGAAGGGCGAACACCTTGAGTACCAGTTTGTGAATGAGACCTGAAACATCACCAATGGAGATTTCTTTTTAAGTACATCAGGAATGATTGCAATAATTAGCTTAAGTTAATCCACTAAAGCCCATACTTGTGCCAACTAATGTTAGTGAATTAACTAGAATATGTAAGTTAGTTAACCTGGCAATGGCCATAAGGTCAATGAAGAGAGATGTTGGACGTGCTGATCTTCTGCATTGACTATACCTCAGTTCGTTGAAATTACGCAACGTGTTCAGAGATGAGCACTTTATTCAGGCTGCTTACTACTGAAACCCAGCTTGCATTCTCCACTGAGCAGATGATGAGCTGATGTTCAAGCAGATTGACTACCCTGTTCCCTCTGCTTCTTCTTGATAGCAGTAGAGTTCCCATTCGTACACACTTGTTCCCAGTCCCTCTGCTATGTTGGTTTGTGTCTGCATTGCAATCCAGGTTGGAGAATTAGTCTGTCTTTTTCCAGCATAAGACTACCCTCAGCTGGTATTGCCACCAAACCTGGAGCTGTGCCTGTAGTGACCATCCCAAGGTGAAAAAGAGTGCCTGTGGTAAAGCTGGGAACTGAGTTACACCCTCCCAAGTTTCACACCACACTCTTAACCAAGCCATCCTTCCCCTTCCTCGGTTTTCCCACACTCTCAAGCCATGAACACATATTAAATACAAAAGCCTCGTATATCTGGGAAAAACAATTTCACTTGCACTTTCTAATCATTTTCTGAGTTGCAGCAGTAGTAAGCAGAAGGTAAACCTCATGTTACGGTCTTGGATAGTCACACCAGGTGTATCTGAATTAGTGGAATCTTTTGAGTTCACACTGGTAGGTTGGAAATCTCAAAAACTGTCTGCCCTGAAGGCTTCCACCACTTCTATTTGCAATTCTGGATAGGACCTTGGTGAGAAAGGATTCCTTGTCATATACAGCACTTCCCAGGAGCACTCCGAGTCTGAGCACTGAAACAGTTGGAGACAGAAGGACAAAAAAGCTGCTGAAACTCCAAGAATAGTTACAAGGATCTGTGATAAGTGAGGATATTAGAAGGGGAGCTGTAGCCCATATTACAGGCGGCCCAGTGTGGACCTGACTCATGTCTGCCCAGAAGTCCCTGTGGCAGGACGGAGACTGAAACCAGCCCTCCAGATTCCCATGTCAGAGTCCACACGGCTCCCCAGCGTTGCCCTCCAGCCATTTGGGCTCAGTCCATGCACCCAGCTCATGGTCACACTTGGCATTTACCACAATAGTTGTCTGGAGATCATTAGGGCAGAATAATTTTCTCTGTGCAGACGCTCTCCTTGCAGAACAGCTGCTTTGGTACATTACCAGCTGCGGACAAATCTTGAGCCAAGGCGTGAAATGGAAAAGAGGGCTCCTGTTATATCAGAAGCAGCCCACAGATCCTTTCATCATGGGTTTGAGCCGAATCCTACATCTGCCACATCGATGACAAAGGACAATATTGTAGCTGAATTTATACTTTAGAGAAATTAATTATACATTGGGAAAAAAGATACTTAAATTCAAAGATTGTAAAGGGATGCAACAGTGAGAAGGAAGGCGTTTAACAGTGTACTGAAAGGAGCTGCAAGTTTGAAGAGATTATAATAAATTGCCAAATAGACCAAGCAAGTGTAATGTGTTCAGCCTCAAAAGCCATTACAGCAAGGCTAAAAAAAGTAAGTTTTAATCCTAATTAAGAGAAGCTTCTTGCGTGTGGTAACTCATGTAATATCCGCACTGTTAAAACAAGGCTAATACCTCGACAGAACTTCAAGGTATATTATTTATGGGTTTCTATAGTGCTGCCCATTGTAGCACCTAACAAACATGAAAGAGCTTAACTTTACGTCATCACTGTTGGGCAGAGCGTGTTTATTAACCCTATTATACAAATGAGGAAAGAGGAAGGCTAGGTAACTTCCAGGCACTCATGCAGGAAGGCAGCCTGGTCTCCTGGCTTCCCGTCCAGCTGTGGAAGCAAGGCAACAGCCCTCCTGTCCCACCACCTTCCCTCTGTGCATGAGGGTGGTGGAGACCGGGGTCTCGTTGGACTTTCACTCTTTGTGGGAGTGATGCTGTAACCCAGTTGCATGATGAAACCCTTTCATACCCACCTTTGCTGCCTGCTTGCAGGAGTGCCAGCTCCAAGGGCTTCCTTGGCTTTCTCCCGAGCAGCTCTGCTGCCTGCCCAGCCTCCTCCAGCTGCCCCATGGGCATCATGGGTTCCTCTTCCATCATGTCTCACAGCACTGACCTACTTACTAACTCTAGAGGAAATGTGGCCCTTTTGTTTTCCTCCTATGAGATCATTGCCCCATTTTCTTTCTGGGTAAATAGGGGAGTTGTGGTAAGAAACCCCATCACTGGAAAACTAACTGGGACTATTTAAAGCAGGTAGCAGAAAGGAAGGTATTGAGCATTGTGGGAAGAAAAGAAAGAAGTGATGTGATTGCATCTGCACAAGTGGCTTCCAAACTGTTGCAAATTCACCTCTGCCAGGCAAGCCATCCCCCAAAGTGTTATAAACCTCCAAATTCCCAGCAGGTTTGTGACACTTTGCTGGGGGTCTGCTGATTAAATGGGAGGGTGTTGTGTGCAGTGGAGGAGCTAACAGAAGTTACCTGCTGTCCAGACAACTTCTTCTGTCCAGTTTCTCTGCCTGAAAAGGAGCAAGTGGGGAAAATGTGATGACCTTGTGGAAGCCTGGATGGCTGCCCACAGTGAAACGATGTGATTTATGGGATATGCAGATGGCTGCCAAACACTTTTAATGTCTTTCATCTGTGTCTACAAAGCTTTGCAATAAAGAGCAGCCCTGCTGCTCTTCAGTGACTCTGTTGCTTCCTATTTGAAGAAGCCTATGTTACAGCCTGAGTGCCATTGGATGGAGTGGAAACCTTTCAGGTCTAGTATTAAAAAGGAAAATAATTTCTATAAAATTAGAAATTCCACAGTGCATGGAAAAACCCCTCTCCCTTCCATGAACTCAGTTATCACTTTTAAGAGCTTGCTGTGGTCTTCCAAAACATCATTTGCCTTTGTTCTATCATTCTGAGTTAGAACTGAATCCTATATAGTCCCTACTGAGGACTTCTGTCCTCTGCCCAACTTTTGCCTAGTGTCTCCTTTCCACTGCTGGGTACAATCCTGGGAGGTGCAGAGCATCCTTCGTTTAAAGGAGAAAAAAGATGACTGTGGATTAAGACCCTGGAGTTGGGTCAGGGCTCTTGGCATCTTTCTTTGCAAGTAAGGGCTTGTGAACACCGTGGCAGGGATGCAGCCTGGTAAGTCTGCACCATGCATACAAGACTGAGCAAATTTGCCAACTCAGATGCAGATCCCTCTCTGAAAGGGTAATGAAGTGAAAGGCAGCATGATGCAAATGTGGCTGCACCACCCCTGGGTCCAAGCTGGAGTGTTTCTGCACCAGAGTCCACTTATATTTCTGAAACCAGGACTAACTCAGAGTCACCCTGGCTTTGCCTGCTCACAGTGATGCCAACACGGTGTAAGCAGAGCTTCCTCCTTTCCCAGGCCAGGCTAGTAGTTCAAAAGGGAAACTTCATGAATCGCAGTGCCTGAAATGGCTCCTCCAGCTCCTGCAGGACTTGGGACAGATCACGCAGGTCCACAGTCTGTATGTTTTGGAAGTAAAAAAGCAGACATCAAAACCCACCTTTGGGCACCTGAGAAAACAGCTTGAACCTCAAGAAATGCTGAGCAACCTGCCTCAATGGAGGAAACACGGTTTCAGCTGACTAACTGTAAGCACTCAGTTAGCCTTCGCTTCTCTTGTGTGCTCATCTGCAAAGTGGGGATCATTATATCTGACTCCTTCTCCAGGTATTTGGAAGCTCATTTAGTTAATGCTTGTCAAGCACTTTAAGGTTTCCAGATGAAAGGAGCCGCAGATAGGCAAAGCATTGCTATTACTATTAATTATTTCTATTGTGCAAGTAGACATGAAAGCAGCAAGAGTGATGATTACTCGCTTCCTTTACAAGTGGCAAGACACAGTGCAAATACACAAACAGGGACTCTCCCTGCCCTGCAGTGCTCCTAATCTTACCAGCCAGATAAACCAGACAAAGAGCGAGGAAAGGAGCACAAACCCAGAGAAAGCAATGCATGTAGTGACTTACCACACAGGGGTTTTTTGCAACAGCTGCTTTTTAAAAGTGCCCTGTTAGCCAAAAATCACAATATCACTATTCTGGGGTATTTAAAAAACACAAGTCAGGCTCTCAAAAATGGAAAAGTTTTTTACAGAAGATAGTAAATGCTAATTCTCCTTATTTGGCCTCTGATTTTTGAGCAGATCAAGCTTTGAAGTTTTTCTCTGCAGCCATGAGGACCGAAAATATTTCACTCATTAAAAAAAAGTCAAAATTCTCAAAGAACAAGTTAAAGTATTTGGATATGTAAGACAAATTCCTGGCGGTAACAGGTTGCTGTCAATCAGCTGCTCAGCAGAAAGGAGATGAGCGTGGGCTTGGTGGCAGCTCATCCCTCTTCCCTCCCAGGCGTCCGGTGAGTCTCTCACAATTAGTTTTCATTCTCCCCAGGGTGCCAGGGGCTGGGTGCACACCACAGAGGAGTTTACATGCAGTGATGAGATGCTCTGCAGTAATTTGTTCCTTTATCTAATGCCTGACTAGACAGGCAGACCAATAGAGGAGCAAAAAAACCAAGTGGCTCCCAGCCAGATGCTGAAACCTCTCACGCGTGGCTGTGAAAGGGCTGGCGCTGGCTCAGTGGAGGGGGTGGGAAGCATGGCCAAGGCCAGCGGTGTAGCGGGACTGGGATGCTCTGGGGTGAGACACGCCGATCTGAGCCATCCCGCCTTTCCTTCAGAGCATGAAGGCTCACGGAGGCATATCCTGGGCCAGGGAGTACCAGGCTAGCCCAGCAGTCGGGCATCTGCATCCCTCACCTCCTTCAGAGACAGTTTCAGCCCATCTGTGGAAGGAGGCTGCAGCTGGATCTGCAATGTCCTGGGTGAATCCAGGAACTGCTGAACCTTCCTCTGACTGCTGTATGAATCCATACGGTTTTCTGGTTTGCTTTTTCCCAAGTAAAAGCATCCAGTTCATTTAATATCAGCTGGTGAACAGGCTTGGGACAGTATCAACTGCATTTTTTGGTAAGCTTATGGTGGGATGAGGATGCCTGATGCAAGCTGTTATAAAACTATTAAACTATTCTTAAAAGAATCTCAGCTTCTTTCAAAAAGCAATTCTTGTGAGGAAGAGGCAGCAGTGTTTCTGGCAGGTCATAGGGAAGTGCATCCTTATCTCATAATAGCCATATACAATACTACAAGCATCATAAGGATATCAAAAATAGATTTAAAAAGCAGAACCAACTGTCCTCCATGCACTGCTTCAACTTTTCAGGTCTGCATTTCATCCTTGGGCTCTCACCAAGCTCCCTCTAATGGTGATAGACATCGTGTTTCATTGCCTCCCTGTGCCGCCGGCCAGGCAAGACACAGGCACGAAGGCCCGGCGTTGCACAGGGCGAGATGTGCCTACTGCAGGAGGCCCTCCAGGTTTTTATTTTTGTAATGTGTGGGGGTTCATCTCTCACCTAGCTCTTTTATGATTCTGTCTCCACCCGGTATCTTCCCTCTTAACACTTCCCTGGGTTCTTACCTTTCTCCCCAGCCTCTGGAGACCTGCCGTCATCACAGAGTTAATGCATGTCCTGCCCTTAGCACAATTTGGGCACACACCCTAATATAAAGAATGGATTACACCACCGAGGAATGACAGCAGCATATGCCAGACAGTTTGTACATCTTTTTAAGTCCAGCTTTTTTATGTCTTCCTCATGCCAGCTGTGGAGGAGCTGCGGACTCAAGCCAGCTCTGCTACAGGGACCAGGGACCAAAGCCCATGGCAGCACAGTGCCACTGCTGTAAACATGACCACAGTGCTTGGTGCAAAGGGCAGTGCAGCTGGCCCTGAGCCACACCAGCGCTGCGCTACTATCCCTCTCTGATATATCACAGTCCTTCACAGAGTCACACAATCACAGAGTGGCTGAGGTTGGCAGGGACCTCCGGAGGTCATCTGGTCCAACCCCCCTGCTCAAGCAAAGGCACCTGGACAAGGCTTCCCAGGACCATGCCCAGATGGCTTTTGAATATTTCCAAGGATAGAGATACTGTATCTCCAAGGATGGAGACAGACAGTTCACACCTTTTCAGAAAGGACCTTTAATTATGTCTCCTTTTGGTACCTAATTTTAGACAACAAACAAAAATGCCTGCAGTCCACCTTCTTCAACATCCCCTCACCCTCAAAAAAGCCTTGAGACTGCCTTCCAGTAGACACAGGAGCAGAAAAGTATAAATAGTTTGAAGATGGAGAGTACTTAATTTCTGGAAAAATTTTGTGATGCAGTTGTCTGCGCAAGCAGCAAATCACTTTCAGAAACCCAAGCAGTGCTAAGAAATGTCCAAAGGCACTTCCCACTTTGGGAAATATTGCCCTAATTGCCTTGGGCCCTTCTGCTACATAAGATACATGGAGATTTAAAATACTATTCTGTCCCACAGTGGGCCCAAACTAACAACTTCAGGGTCAGCAAGGGGATGGATTGTCCTTTCTTCAACCAGCCAGCACCGGCTGGAAAAAACAGACAGACCTCAGGATCTGGCCACCAGCTGTATTTCCAAAGGCTTATCCAATTTTTCTACATATATCAGTTTCTCCGATAGAGGCAAAGTAAGTAGTAAGTACTTTTACTAGCAAGCAGTAATTCTGGCTACAAACCTGGCCTCATGTGCATGTTTGAAACATTACAGCTACGCACACACAACTAGTATTGATTTTCAGGTTTTTTTTTCTTTTGGCACAAAACCAGATGAGGATGATTAACGAGAGGACGGTCCCCCTTGCAATAACGAAACACTTAATGATCAATTCTAACCTCATGGCTGTTGCCCCCCTCTTTCATTCTAGTGGAAGTCGCTGCTCCAGATGCCTCAGCCTCGCGTGGGAGTTTTTAATCTCTCACAGGTTACCTGTCCAAGCCACGTGTCTCTCAGTCTGACCAAAAACACCACCCTGGACTACAGAAACCTTCCCTCCTGACAATGTCAAACAGCTATAAAAAATGCAATGACCTTTTTTTGACAAAACCCATGTTTCTTTAGTATATTCCCAATATTTGCTCTTCATTACTGAAAGCTTCCTGAGAGACCCAGGGCAGTTCAGGGCAAGCTAGGAAGGGAGGAGAAGGATCACCAGAAGAAGTAACATTTCTCTCGTTTGGTCGGGTAAATAGGGGCATTTTCCTGTGGGTACTGCTTTTAGCTCCGAATTTACCTGCACCCTGAGCACATACCTGGACAAACCCCAGTGACAAAACACAAGGATGAGAAATGCCTTTCAGCCAAAACCAGAAAGAAGTGTTGCATGAAACCAGCAAAATGAAAGCACAAACCTCTAATTATTTTAATATTGGATAGTGACAGTGTTGTTCTGTGTTAGGAGCACAAACAACCTTTGGCCACAGGTCATGGTTCATTGCCATTTTAGAAAACAGTGGGGATGGCACAGTGTTGTCCCTGGACAAGACACTCAGGTAATTAAACAAAATCAGCCCTGCGATAAATCAGATGAACATACATACATACACACACAAGCAAGAAGTGGGTAATACTTTGCTGGATGGGCAGAGCTTACTGGGTGTTTTTTCGGCACCATTCCCCCTCATCCCAGAAGGTGCTTCTGCAGAACATTGGCTGTGCAACCCTGGGGTGCCCCAGGCTCACAGAGTCACTGATAACCACAGGGTTTATTCCTAAGGGACTGTCTCTTTCTGGTGGCACTACTGTCCCAGAGTCAATGATGTGTGCACCATCATCAGAGGGGGAAAAGTGCTCAGCAAAGACTCTGGATGTCATCTCAGGGAGGAGAGAGAGCCTAAGTATGTTGGAGAGGGAGTTGTGCGTAAAAAGGAGATACAAGGGAAAAGGAAGAAGGAAAAAATATCAGAAAAATAGGTAAAATAGAAGAGAAGACCCATCCATGCGATATTTAAGCTGTGGTCCCTGTGAAGTGCACAGTCAGAACAAGCTGTGTTTTAGGACCACACGTGTGATGGTACTGTGCAGTGAATATACCCCCAAAGAGTGCAGAGAGCCTATTTCAAACTTCGTCCGGAACAACTTCCATTCCACCTCTTCAGACTCATATATATTCTTAATATAAGCACCATAGCCTGCACCACTCAATTATTCAATTTTATTCCTTGTTGCTATCTCTGATCTGATTCAAGACTTGAGCCTTTTTGCATTGAGCTGCTCCTCAACTTCCTCAGTGCTCTTGCTATGCGATCAGCTCTTTGTTGGCTGGGGTTAGGTGGGTCTGGGATACTCCAGGTAAAGGAAAACCTGAATAACACTGGTACTGCTGTTTCCACCTTGCTTTTTCTACCTTAACAGGGCATCCACACAGTCCTGGATACAGGCAGGCATGTTAACCTGGGTACCTGTTGCAAGAGCAGGGAGCGCCAAGGGCTCTGGGGCAGGTTATCTGCAATGCCCAAGCTCATGAACCTCCTCAGAGCCAGCTCATCTTGGAAAAAGCCTCTTAACAGCAGTTTGCTTCCTGATTCTTCCTCAGGGAAATCAACCTCCCTTTCCCTCAGTTGAAGAAAACATTAACAACAAAGTGTCATAGGAAACAGCAGCAAGAGATAATTTGTGTCATGGTGCCAAAGTGGAATAAATTAAATTGAGTGGAGTGTCACTGTGTACTTGGAATAAAGCTTTGACTTCAGAGGAACCACTTAAGATTTTTTCTAGAATAAATGAGAGCAGAGCTGCCTGGCTCCTTTTTACACAGGGTATCAACAGCAAAAAGGGCATTTTCTCATCAGCGCTCTGCAGCTGCACTCCAAATGGGGCAGATCTATTAATAGAGTAAGTGGGCAGTCAGATATGCCCTTCAAAAACCTGCACGGGGCTGTAATTCTTCAGTTTCTAACTCACACATTGCACCACACAGGGAAATTGTAGGGCTGGAACGCCTTTCGTTTCTGGCATGATGAACAGGACTTTTCACATATTTACACTTCCTCTCTCAGTACTGGTGCTACTACATGTAAATGGAAAATTAATAAAGAGTTTATGGCTAAAAAGATAGAAATAAAAGGAGGACCAGAGATGATGAACAGTAAGTCAATATAATCAGGAGGCATTGATCAGTGGAACACAAAATGCTTTCATTGCCTTCAAAATCAATATTGCAGGGGGAAAAATAGATGTGCACAATTGTATACACTCAGCTTAGCCACTGAACACTTCAGAGTCAAAATTCAGTTTTTCTAAGTATTTTATGGCTTCTGGTTTGTTTTTTTTTTTTCATTTCTTTAGGACTTCACTTCAGAAAAACAGGTAGGAGTCAGGCTCTCTGGAGTTAATACAGACTTTTATTGTGCTCTTCTTTTTGTCATTCATTCTGTACCCCACAATGAGCAGTATTTCAGGCCAGAACATTGTTTCAAAATCCCAGAGACTGAGTGGCATCGTTTGCACTCAGAAGTCTGCATTTCAGAATGAACCAACAAGACCCTGTTCAGGAACGAGAAATAAGCTCTTCCCCTGGTCCTAATTTTACAGTACTGTGAAATCTCATTAAATCTCACAAGTACTGAAGCCTCCTGCACTCTTCAAAAGAATTTAGTTCAGTTCTCATCAAAAAACGAATATGGATCCTACTCAGCAACAGCAAATCTAAGCATATTCTTGAAGCAGTAAGAGAATTGTGTTTAATATAGCTTACCAGTATTTTTATTTTTCTGTAATGGCTAGAAACACTAGTCATTGGTTAAGCCCCTGAGTGCAAAGTGTTGCACAAACATAGATGAAAACACTGAACTTGTCCCAAACAGTTTAAAATCTATGTAGTAGAATAAAAGACAACAGATTGCTGTAGGCAAATGGAAAAGCATAAAGCTAATACAATATCCATTCCGCTCATTGTGCACTTGCTTGAAAAACTATTAAGCATTCAGTGGAGAAGGGCACTGAGAGGTATTTGAGATTAAGAGACACAATCAAGTCTAGGTATCCAGTCTAGACACTAAATGATAAGTAATAAATATGGTAGGCCTATGGGATAGGCTTTGGAAGGTGAAGAGAAGAAACTAAAATGGTCAGTAAATGCATGTACAGTGCTGGGAGCACAGTACAAATGAGACAATACAGAGGTAAGCCTCGCACATCACCCTGGAGGGCTATGAGCTGGACAAAATCAGAGAAAAGCAGAATCAAAATCAAAGATGCTGAGCCCAAATGAGAATGTTAGCTATGTGAGGATGGGAAAGGTGGTACCTTAGAGATATTATAGCGTAAGAGTCTATAAAACCTCCAACCAACCAGGATATAAGACTTAGGGGGAGGTTCATCTTAAGTATCATTACAAAGTTTCCTTATTTGCTTCTTAACTCTCTGCATAAGCTGGCAGTTCCCCCCCAGGTGCCCCAGCTGTCAGTGCAAATTGCTGATAGTCTTCAAGTTGTTCTAAATTTAATTCTTTAAATGCTTTAAATGCCACTAGACCTTGTGCCTTTGCCCTGTCTGAAGTTTGCTGAGACTTACTTTGTTCCTTTTCCTTGGGGTTGAAGCACCACCACCTGAAACGTGGTGAAATGCTGTTGCCACTGATGTCAGCTGAAGTTTGGGGCATTGGGTTCAGCTCAGTTTCCCTCCTTTTTTGCCATTTGCACTGTAATGAAGTTTATTTGCCTGAGACTACTCTATGGGCTTTTTTAAGATTTTCACTAGCTGAGAGTCAGTGATGAAGACAACCTTCCCTGCATCCTCTGATGCTGGTGGTATTAAATATGCAACCTGGGGACCAAAGTCCCAGGCTTTGCCCCTGTGCTTTTGCAGCCACCCTGCCACGCTGGTAGTCCTCATGGATGGGATTCATCTGACCACAGAAGCCAGCATTTAGGTCTGAACAAGTGTTGAGATTCTTTCACCATTAATGATTTATTATAACCCTACAGTAGCTCCTACAATAGGTCTGGTGATTTTCTCCTGTTTCTCTCACTAGGAATAAAGGCAGTCTAGGGTGACAT
The DNA here is from genome assembly GCF_965638725.1 of Aptenodytes patagonicus. Classification (NCBI taxonomy): domain Eukaryota; kingdom Metazoa; phylum Chordata; class Aves; order Sphenisciformes; family Spheniscidae; genus Aptenodytes; species Aptenodytes patagonicus. The sequence goes on from NC_134949.1 coordinate 215,963,072, forward strand.
CTACCTCATGGACATCTAAAGTCATGTGAGATGAATTCCATCCTACACAACAATCTTTCATAGTGAGAAATCTTCTCCAAAAATAAGAATGAAGATGAGAGGTGGTGGGGTGGACAGTGGAATATTTTGCATCTTTGCTTTCACTCACATGCCCCTTTCGTTGCTGTTTTTGTGATCAAGTCACCCTTCCATCTGGATGTTGAGAACAAAGCAATGGCCCGTGCCTGCCAGAGGAGACATGTTTTCAAAGAGAGAGCTGAGCATATTCCCAGCATGATTTGGGCCAAATCTAACCTACTGAGTAACTTATATATTTATATGTTTTAGTGTTTCAACATATTTTAACAGTTATTACTCTCACATTTTCTACAAAAGAAAACTGCTACATCCCTCTTTCCTCAGTATGAGTCTTCTCCCAGTTTAATTTTGACATTTCTTCATACCCTTTGCTGTGTTTTTCATTTCTTGGCCCATCTCTAGTGTCTCTTCTAGGTTTCTCTTGTCCTTTGCCAAAGCAAATCCTCAGTTTCCCTTCCATATTCCCACTCTTTCCTCCTTGGAATTGTGTTTTTCTTTCCTTGTTTCCTCACTTGGTCACACCTCTCCCTTCTCTCCAGCCTTTCTGCCCTTCTCCCTCTTTTTTCCCCTGCCTTATTGAGAATTTTCTTTCCTTCCCTTCCCGTCCCCAGTCTCCTCACCCAGCTCTCCCAGAAGCACGCTTTGGAGTAAAGCCAGTGCCAAATTTTGTGTGGAAGATGACTCCTCACTGATGGCCATAGTTTGCTGTGCCATCACCTCGTGCTTCAACCACATTTTCTGCCACACGCTTATTGTTCCTCTTCACGTGCTTGCACTCCTGCCATCTCCTGCCTTTCCTCTTCCACCAAACTGTGCATGGCTGAAATGGTTGCGGCACTAAAAAGGTCTCCGCTGCGCCGATCTGCGTGTCCCGGGGGGCCGAGGCATTGACCACTGGAACACTGCCTTAAAATGATCAATAACACTGGGTGGCACGCCAACCTCACGCTGGCCAACCAGGGATAACTTGGGGTATTTCCTCATTCCCCGGAGAGAAACAGCTATTGGTTTAATAGAGGCCGTCACCCGAAAACATTGCTGTGCCTCCCTCAGACCACCACGCTCCAGGAGAGAGGAGCTGGAAAGCCTGAAGCCGGCTGCGGGGAACTCTGGAGCCTGGAGGCCATCTTATCCCCGTGTAGAAGGTAAGCAAAGGTATCTACCCGCTTCCCTCAGCATTCAAAAGCAAAACTTTCTAAAACACTAGTTAAAAATTAGAAGCTTGCTCTAGCCGCCTTGCTTAATGAAGCTGTAGAAAGTGCTTTTGTTTACTGAATTAATAAAGTGTTTTGAGTGCTTTTGGCAATCCAGAGTGTTTTCCTAAGCTGTAATAACACGGTCAGATCCTCTGATGTACACAGGTAGCAAAATGGCATTGATTTTGGTGGTAGAGGCTCTCGCTAGGTCTGGTGATTGATGTTTAGGTAAGTTCTCCTTGCAGTTTGAAGTGGTATTGAGATAGGTCAGAGACAATGGGCTGTAAACCCCTGTTCTTCCAGCCAAAGAAGCGTTGTGTTCCTTCACATCGGGCAAAAACTGGGCCCTCCAGCTATGTGCAAAAGATGCAGAAGAGAATTTATAACTCACCTACAAGACTTAGCTTTTACAGAAGGAGGCCAGGCTGTGCCTGTGCTTGTTTGCTTCTCTCTGAGGGGGGAGGGGAAAGTAGGTGAGGTTGGGTAAACACATGGAAAAGCAAAAGTTGGAACGAGAAGGGAAAGCAGACAGGCAAAAGTCAGTGCAAAAAAAAAAGCAAATGCACTGGGCATTTGAGAGAAAGACGGGTGAAATATCCAATATTCTTTCCATTTCCCTCCACTCCCTCCCCGCTTCATCTTGCATTTGCACATTGCCAGTCTGCTTAGATTTGTATCTCTTTCAGCTGGGGCTTGCAAAATGCCCCACCCAATTTTGAGCACTATATAAACAATAGGTAATGACTGTAAACCAAGAAGCATCACTGTTAAAAATGTTCCTTTCTGGAATAGTTTAATGCCAGTTAACTTGTTTTAAAGCTGGATTAAAAAGCATAACATGATTGTAAAGTGCTCAGAAGATAAGTCATATAAGCACAGTGTTCTTACTAAACTTGTAGCAGCAGACAACAATGCAAATTTTTTGCTATAGAAATGCAAACTCAGAAGAAGTCTCTGGCAGTCCCAGCTACCTCACAGCAATATAGGGCATCCCATAAAGTCTTTCTGTTTTCCTTCTCAGTTACAGAGGTCTGAGGACATTGGTCTGTCTTCGTGCCTTACCTCACCTCTTTGCTGTCTTTGTTCTGTCAACAAAGCCGGTTTCAGCCTGTCTCTGGTTTCTCAAATACCTTCATACTATCGTTCACCTGGTTTTTTTTGCTTGGGAACCCAACCTCGATTGATTTCTGTACTCCTAGCCCACTTAATGCCTTCTCAACACCAACTTCTGTCACAGAACTTTCAGGATTAGCCAACGCACATGACTAAATTGAAGGACATTTCACTGTTTACTGCCTCGGTTATTATAAAAACCATTAGCACATAGCAAGCGTAGGCATGCGTGTGTGCATGGGTGCATGTGTGTGCATGTGTAACATGGGTGTGTGTACTGAAACGGTGTGTATCCAGATTATCTTCCCTCTCCTACATTTTCTAACTTGCTCATGGTAGAGCAAAGCCATCTTTGTCATAAACTGTCAGCTTTCTCTGAGGACAGAAACCTGCAGATTGACATTTTGTATTTTTATGCATTTGAAAGCCTTGAGCTGGAGTGAAGCTATGATAAAACATCATGAAGAAGTTGTGATCAGTTTATGCCGTAAAGTTAATGGCAGTGTGAAAGTTCAATAATCTCACTTACAATAGACTAAATTTCCAACCTGACATGGAGAAATATTTGTGGATCCACTTTTGTATTGATCAGCCTTTTCTCTTTGGCTATAGATCACAGCATGGGTGCAGTATGAGCTGGGGTTACTCACTTTGGTGAAGGGGGATATAATAGCAGCCTACATCAAATTTGTAAGGGAGTGACAGAGGTGATGGAGTGATGGGAGAGGATATAACAAGGAGCAACAGCCACGTTTACAGCTTGGGAGATTCAAGTTGGACATGAGGAAAGACCTTTTCACCAAGAGGCTGGGGCAGCCCTGCAACAGGTCACCCATAGAGATGGTGGTAGCTTCGTCCTTGGGGGTTTTCAAGGCTCAGCTATGCAAAGCCATGGCTGACAGAGCAACCTAGTGTTGGTGGTAGTCCTGCTTTCAGCAGGAGGTCAGACTGGAGACCTGCAGAGATCCATTTCAACCAGTGCTTCATTTATGTTGATTCTTTGTTTTTAAAAGATGATTCTTTGATTTTAAAAGAAGAACCTGACCACTGTGAAATATTAAGCTTCTGTTTTACATGTTATGGCAGATCTCTAAAAATGAGGTGGGATGGCTTTGTGACCTGCCCTTAGCAAGTAGCCAAAGGATTAGACATGCTTCCAGTTTTTCAGATATTTTAGTGTGGGTGCCAAACAGCCCCGTAACCCACAGTCTTATCTACCCTTATCTGCAGAACAAGCGCGTCACAGGAAACAGTAATGAAAGTTTCTCCAGTTCTTGACGACAGTGTAGTTTTGACTGAAATAGAGAAAATGCAGCTGGTAGGGGTGCTGGTGAGGCTCCCCAGTCTGCCCCAGTGCCAAGGCAGGGTTGAATGTTTCTATGGCATTCCTGGCAGTCATTTCCTGCTCTTCTACACCGTCAGTGCAGGAGATGTCAAATCAGCTTCCCAAGACAGTGGTCCCAGACAACCTGGTGCAGCCACCTCCCCTTCCACACAAGGCCTTAGCCCCACCATGAAGTCTGCCAGCCAGGGTATCAGTTTGTGCGGCCATGGCTGTGTTACTGATGTTCCAAATGGACAGACAATTGTCCATTAACAACTAAAATGAAACTCTCCATTCATTTCATACCAATACATGCTTAGTCTTGGCAATTTTAAATAAATTCAGTTAAACATTCCAGTTTTTAATAATTCCATTTTAAATAAAGTCTCTGAAGGGAACAGGCTCTGTAGAACAGGATTATCTGTGTAAGTCTTAACTGGAACATTTCTTGCTTCAAAACTGATTCTTCTTTCATAAAAGAACAAAACTGCTGAAATCCCGTGCTCCCTGTGCTGCAGTAACCCAAACCTCCCTGCGTCTTTCCTCAGCAGAGAGCTACCATGTGCACAGGGAAGTGTTCGAGGTGCATTGGGATCACCCTGTTCCCACTGGCGACATGTGCCATAGTCTCCAATATCCTCCTGTACTTCCCCAATGGACAAGTTCTGCAGCTCAGCGAGATAACCGATCTGGTCTGGTTTTTCCATGGCATTCTGGGAGCTGGGATACTGGTAAGAAAGAAGTGTTGCTACTGTTTCTTATAGGGTGTTTTTTTGGTTTGTTTTGTTTTAATTTCAGGGCTAAGAAAACCTTTGTTAACAAAAAAAAAGTCATAGAACTGTCTTTTGCATAAACTTGTGAGCAGCTTAACTGGGAAGTTGGGGTTCATGACGGAGAAAGTACATTCAAGACTGAAAAAGTCCCTAATCACAGGAATACAAGGTATTCCTGAAATAAATGTCAGGACTCCAAGTCAGGAGGAAGCAATAGGACTGACTTCTCATTGTGGAGAAGGGTGACTTGGGTGTTCATGTCTCCATGAGTCAAAGCAAAGCTGAGGTCCTAAGCTTAGCTGGAGGTGGTGAGTTTTCACTATTGGCTGCACCCCCTCGTTACTTCTCTAACTGATTTTATGCTCATGTAATTCACAAAAAACATTAAGGGCAAAATTGAAACATGGTTCAGTAGGTGTTCATTAGAGACCCAGCCAACACTCAATGAATGTGGAGCTGCAAATGGCTTAAACCCCAAATGCCCCCTGTGTTCCCACACACCCACCTACCTCCTTTTGGGTTTGGTCTGGTTTGTATGTGCTCTTCTATAACCAGTTCTCCATTCCACCACTCAGGAAAAATTGCTTTTTTGTGAATATCCATAACTAGAAGGGAACGTGTTTGGGAATACTGATCTTCCCAGTTCATTAGAAAGCCTGCTCCCTCATCCAATAATCCACCCAAGTGCAGATAAAAAGCCAAGCGAGTAACATGCACATGACAAGTACTGGCTGTTACGCAGCCTAGGCAGACGGTAAACTGGCACAGTCACAGCCAGTTACCTGCACGTCAAAAAAATGAGTGTTTAAGAATAATTAACTTAGAGAAAAGCAAATCTCATTCACAGTCAGGCTATGATGCAGCTAACACTTAAGTCTATGGAAAAGCTACAATGGATTTGATTCAGACTCATCTTTCCCAAAGCAGAAACATGGTATAAGATCATTCAATAAATTGTTCTCCACCAGCAGCTTGGCTGCTTCTTCTTCCAGCTACCACTTGGGCCTATTACTCATGCTGAGCTTGAACGTAAGCATGAGTTTGTGGAAGAAAGCCTAAAGGAAGAAGTGGAACTACATGACAGACCTGTGGAAAATTCGTATCACTGCAAGCCCAGGAGTCATTGGCGTTCAATGAAAGGAAAGGTAGATGTTAGGAATGAGAGCATCACAGGCTCAGTGAAAACGTGCCTTCTTTTAAGGCTTCCACAGAGGCTTGCCTGTGGCCAGCACTGCATACATCAAAAATGAGAACAGCAAGTGAGAGGGGAGGGAAAATTTGCATTGACCTTCAAAACACAGCATTAGGAGTAATTATTGATCCACAAACAATGCTGTTGAGTGTACATATTTTCCAGAAAACACCATGACAAATGCCCACAGGTGAAGAGAAGGTAAAAGAAAGTATTATCATCAGCTCCATTTTCCAGGTGCTGGAAGCATGGAAAAATGAAGACTGGCTTCTGGGCCTCATAGGGAGCTAAGCAAAGATCAAGAGTGCCCCATGACTGGAGCCTGGGCCGTATCCTGACTCCACAGCGAGGACAGACCAGGCTGCACTGTGTTCCCCCATGCACCCAACTTCTCCCCAAAGGAAACTCAGGAAAGTCATGCCAACAGGTTGCCTGACCTTGGAGAATCTCCCTGTAACCAGGACACAGCCTCCGGAGCCAGGACTGTGGGGGAAACTTCATAACAGCCTGGCCTGGCTCTGTGAGCCAGAAAACCTGCCTCCACCTGGGACCTTCATCCATAGACTGATACCTAGATCATCAGCACACCCTTTGGCTGAGCAGCCAGCCCCACCCTTTCCTCCTCCTCTGCTGCTTCGCTAATGGAATTTTATATGACATGAAAACCTCTCCATTTCCTTATTTCAAAAGTTTAGGGTGTAAAGAGAGGAAGACTGGCTCCGTGTGTCATAGTAACGTCTTTCCTGATGGAAAGCCTATGTGCAACACTGGGAAATGCCTGACTGAGCCTTGGCTCACGCGTAGCCCTCATTTTACTGAAAACAGCCAAATCTAGCAAATTCTCATTCCCATATCAAGAGGCAGGTGTTTATAATCAGGCACTGCAAAAAAAGAAAGTTGCCAAGCAAACCCTTCATCCTGAGCCAGGCTAATAAATGACACAAAGGTGTTCACAGCTTAGATGGGAAACCTCCAAAGAACAAAGACAGCCCTGGAGGAAAGGGAGCGTTGGTTTGATGGGCAGAGGTATTAGCTCTCCTTCTGAGTGCCAGGCAGTGGCACGCTGGGGCTGAAGCTGCCTTGGGGACCACCTGTGATTATTTAAGAGCTGACTTCTTTCCACAAAGAGGAACGTCTTTTTAACCTCAATGCTCTACTTCTGCAGGCCTCCAGCTGTGATCCAGTGACCACTGCAGGTGCTGGAGGCTGCCGCTGGGATGCACATAGAAGGCAATGGAGAGAAAATCCTTTGAAAAATATTTAGGGCCCTGCAAATCTAAGCAGGTTTCATAACACTGTCCTACACAGAGATATTCACACTACACACATAAATTCCCTGGGCTTCATTCACCATAGACATTCTGCTCTTCCTGCCTTACATGGAACAGTATCTCTCCAACATCTAGTCAGGCTGTTTTTACAGCTTTTACCTTTTTTGTTTGTTTGTTTGGGGGGTTCTCCTTCTTTCATTAACTTTATAGGGACCATTTCCTACTTTCTCAAATACTCATTTTCTTGCGTTGCTCTTTAAGATGCCTACACAACCAGCGGTGGGCAGAGGCAAGGCAGCAGGAGTGCTCTGGCTGCACAGCTAGACCCACAAAAGCTTTCTTGCCCTCTAGCTACCAAACTAAATGCAGCTTTTCCTATCTCCAAAGTGCCTCTGTAAGGTGGCATTATATCCTGAGACACAGATGGTTGCTGACTCCATTGTATCAGTCCAGCTCCATCTGATAATTACCACGGAGAAAGCTGATGTGAACTGGGAGTTCCCTGTTGAGTGAAGTCCATTTTGTAGGTTTTCCAGAAGCTTAGCACAAAGAACCAAAGTCAGATGTGTTTCAGGAAGTTTAAGACTGATTTCCCATTCATAATCCAGAGCAGGATGCTCAGAAGATTTAAACTCACATAATTCTTACTGCAGTGATGCATCTTTTCTGAGCAGAAATTCCATTTTCTCAAAACTGATGTTTGTTCCTGAAAAAAAACAACAAACCCCTGCTGAAAAGAAGCAGTATAGCTTCAGCAGCCCGAATTACTGTACCAGAAACTTGCCAGCCAGCTCTAGCTGTAATCCCACACTTCTTCCTGAGTTACTCTTCAGTAAGCACCAACATGTAAGCAGGCGTAACTTACAGAGAAGAGGCAGAAGGTAGTTCGCATTTGAGGAACATGACGCCCCAGCTCCTAGACTTTAAAAACCATCCCAGCAGAAGTACTGCACACCAATTCAGCTTGTGCTTTTCTCACAGGTTATTTTGCCGGCATTCATGATGCTGGGAGCAGGCGGAGCAGGATGTTGCGCTAACAGATGTGGGGTAAGTGGATATTTATGTGTTGAAATGGCACTATAGGGTTTGCACAATAGCTCTCAGATGGCTGCTCAGCAGGTGGAAACGTACAATGACAAACCATCACACCACCATCAACAGCCATGTCAGGGAAATGCAGAAGAAGAGCTTGATCTACAGCGTCCCTGGGCTGGCGCTGAGAGCTCAGTTAGCCAACAAGAATGTTATGATATCGCAGCCACTGATATGAGGGAAATCATACTCAGCCAGGGCAGGTACTGGAGCATTTAGTCACATCACTGAGGGCAGAGGGGGACAAAGCTACTTCACTTCACCCCACATAAAGTAAAGCACGGCTCCAGCTTCCTCCTGCTCAAGGCGATCCTAAAGACTGAGACAGGTACCTGTTCCTTCTGCTTTCACCCGGTCCTGTTTCCTCCATACCCTTCCATGGCAATTTGCTTTTCCACAGGTTCATCCCTGCTTACCTCTGTAGGGGCAGATAGGTCCCCTACTTTGCAGGCCCATGCTAAAAGCCTGAGCTGCTGCTGGCACTAAGGAGCCAGCACTGCTTCCTGGAGGCTGGTCCCCATGGAAGGCTTTGACCCGTAGCACACGTTTGCCCAAGAGTTATGCACACGAAAGGTGCAAATGCAATTTGGGCTCTCTGTCATCCAGAAAAAGGCCAGAGAGACTTTCTCCCTTGATAATTAAGAATATTATAAAGCAACATGTTATACAGGCATCTCCATTAATCCTCAAGCCCTGGGCACAGACTTCTATGTGGCTATCATTATTAGCAAGAATAAACTGACTTAGGAATTTTTTTTTAGTCTGCATCCTTCCCAGAAGCAGCCTGGAACAAGAGATTCCATACAATAAAGCATGCCTCTTCTGTACTCTTCAATTAATGTTTAGTTTGATCCATGAGAAGACCTTTACCTCTTCAAGATGTTTTGCTTAAGTGAATTCATTATTCTAACATTCTTCATTAGGATGTCAGCAAGTACATCCCAAGGGACATGTCATTACATTGATTTTACCAAATGTCACATGCACAGAGAGGATGCTAACGATGGCCAAGTAGGCCAGTTGCAGAGCCGGGATGTGAGCCTAGGCACCCTGAACCCAGTGCCTGAGCCAGCTGCTTCTCCTGGTTTTGAGTGATGTAGAAAGTGGTGGTGAAAAACAGCTGTACTGTGGGTGTTCCCATGCTCTGCTGAACATGGTAAGTCATGAGGGGAAATTCAGCTGAACCAGGCTCAGTTCACACAGCATCTCAGGGCTCCCTTCTCCATCCTTCATCCCAGCACTAAATATTACAGAGCCAAGAGTCAAACTTCCCCAGACTGGCTGGGTTCACTCCCCCTGCCCACTGATGCAGGCAGTAAGCACAGTGCCATCCAGCAGCCCACATCCGCAGACCTCCCACACTCCTCCACTCCCCTCCACCACCCTTTCGCTGTCTGAGCCATTCCTAGCAGCAGCACATGGATGCCTGTCTGCACCTTCCCATCACTGATCGGTTACCTACAAGCTGTTCCTCCTCTTCCTTATTTGCTGTTATAAAGGAATACAACAGACATTGTTGAGAAAGTAGTTGGATTATGCATTACGATATTGATGGCCAGGTGGTGAAGCTACTCAAACCAAACTAGAGAATAGGCTCGGTAAGGACAGTGTATCTTTGAAAATGCTGTCTTCTGGGACTGCAGGAATTGCCCACCTCTTTGAGGTGGAAAGGGGTGAAGCTCTACAAATCACTCTATGGTTTAAACAGAATCAATCTCAATGTAGAGATGAGATGGGGACATGAGCAAAGAGCAAGTGGCTATGAATGGCATTAAAAACAACCATTTCCCCTGCACAGCTCATGGGGAAGAGTGATTTCCAAGCATTCAAAAAGAGGTGAGTATTACAGGGAGATCTGAAGGCTAATGATGTGCTTCTTCAGGAGAAGAAACCTCAGGGAAGCTTTGCTTTGGGGATAGAGGGAGGAAATGCACAGACACCCACAGCAGGGTTGCTCAGATGCCCTGACCGTATGGGTTGTATACCCAAGGCAGGGCATGGTGTGAATCACCAGGCACTGGAGAGCAGAGGAGCCCTGGGACTGGTTCAAACACTCATGATGGCAGCGACTTCCCAAGGTGCCAGAGCTCCTTGCGAGGTGGGTCTGGGTGGACCTGATAGGGATTCCCCAGCTCTTGGTGGCTTGTCCACCAACTTCTACCTGCTGGCAGAGAAATAGCCCACACTGAAGCTACTCAGGAGCCTCTGTAATCCAAAGGTTAGTTTGTCCACCTTTCTGCTTTGGGGACCTTAGGTATTAAATTGTAATTTACACTGAATACTGAGCATTGCTTTTCATAGGAAAAAAAAAAAGGCTAAAGAACTAATACTGGTCAGAATTATTATTCAATCAGAACATAACCATTTTCCTCAGGGTAGGGACTCTATCCTATTATATTTTGTGCAATCCCTAGTTTAATAGTTTCAGACTTCATCACAGCCTTTACACACTGCTGAAGTATCAACAACAGTAAATAGTAATTACTAAATTTCTCATCCTTTTATTCACCTTATTGAGTTCTCCAGTTCACAGTGATTATGTGCTGCATTAAGTAAGTTTTTTCATTAATCCATTTTAAATTGTTGCCTGCAAACATACCTAGATGGCTTCTTGTCCTTGCATTATGGAGTAATGATTTTGGAAAGTAATAGATTTAGAAAGCTTCCGTGTCTTGCAGCTTAGCCTGTACACAACTGAAAGCATCCACTGCACTGGCACAATGAGGAAAAAAGGCCCCCCAAAACACAGCTTCTATTGTTGCATCAGCAAGCATACTCCAGTATTTCTCTCTAAGTCTTCCTTAAGAGTTACTAGTAGAACAAGACTAGCCATAACAGCTTTCCAGACAAACAAACCTAGATAAGCAAAGATATCTGGATAACCAGACAGGATATTAATGCCACAAAAAAAAACACCTCCAGAGAAAGAAACAGAGAAGAAAGAAATGTGCATGAAACAAGAACCAGGGCAATAAAGAGCAGCACAAGCTGGGACAGGAGGAACTTGGTAACTTCACCAAAGCAGCTGATCCAAATGCTCAAAGAATTAATGCTAAAAGTCTTCATCAGTTCACCAGAGACAATCCAATTCTGTGAAGGATAAAGCAGGGAAAACATTAAAAGAAAATCAGCAAAAATGATCAGCTAAACCTTTGCAAGAGGTAGAGAACAGGCCAACACCATGGGAAACTAATTTCAACAAACTCAAGCATCCCAGCTTAGACCTCACGTTGCAACTGAAGACACAAATGAGGAAAATAAAGATTAAAAAAAAAAAGGTAAATGAAAATGGTACAGCTAGGGAAAATGCTGAAAGGTTGATCTGATGTGATAGTTAATAAAATTGTTGGATTTCCATAGAATATGGGACAAGCCTCCAGAAAAGACACCAGAAGAGTAGATATAATGGGGAAATGCCACTGTGTGTCTAGAAAATGCCCAGGAGAGCCAATTTAACAGCTGCAGCAACTTCAGACTCCCCTTTCAGTGACAAGTAGTCTTTGTCTATATAACATGTGCACAGTAAAGGAAATAGGTGAGATGAAGCTAGCCATACAGCCAACAGATTTCAAATGAGAAAGTAATGTGTCAAAGAATAGTCATCAAAGATAGCACTGATGAGTACTACTAGTACTAACCACTATCATAAAACATAGTAGTAGCAAAAGACCATTTAACTTTTTCTATCATAATTGTCTTTGGGATGCCCATACTGCTATGCTGTGCTAAAACTAATCGTTAGCATAATTAAGATCCTTCAACCAAGATGCAGAATGCACAGTTGAAGTAAATGAGAAAATAGGTGGGGAGAAGTGGTTCAGCGTAGGTAGGAGTTTCAGACAGAGTATCAGTCACTCACCTTCACCGCGAGGCATGGCTGGTGATCTTATTATGAGAGACGGTGCATCAGCTACAACCCAGCACTACTTTGGTCTGGGACAATATACTAAATTACCTACATTTTGCTGACAATGAAGCTCTGCTAAAAGGCAACTCAGCCAACATGCAGATAAAGACAAAAAGTGTCCAGCTTTGCAAAAAAAGACAGTTATTAATCAGTTATGATGAAATAAATCTCATGAGAAATCCCAGCAACTTCTAACTCAAGGATTGCTTTAGAGGCAAAAGGACACAAAAAATGAGTCAATTCACACGCTGGCAGCATGCAAGGTTGTACAGAAAGCAGTAATGTCATCAGCTGGCAAGTTGGAAACTGCATTCACCAGCTTGAACACGTTTGGATGGTGAATAGTTTTCAAGACTATGTCACAGATCTGCAATGTGGATGGTGGATATTTCCATTTGGCTCTGTAATGCAGTGCTCTGTGGGGCAGCTGGCATTAGGAGAAGGTTTCTACCTTCCTTGTGGGCTATTAGTTTTCACTGGTATTTGCTGGCAATAGGGAAATGTTGCCAGAGGTATTTGGCTTCAAACCCAAGTCATGGACGGGAGCGTTTCGCATGTGCTTCCTCAGCCATGCCTCTGCCCTGACTCCGAGGCAGTCCTGCTGCCTTGCCCCTAGTCCAGGTCTTCCCCTGGCTCTGGCAGGCTGCTCCAGAGTTTTCTCTTCTCCTTCTTGGCAGACTTGTGAAGAACCACAGGCAGGGTCTCTTAACAAGACTAGTGGGAAGCCTGTCCCAGATACACCACCAGTAGCACCTGCTTGAGATTCTTGTTTCTATATACAAACAGCAAGCAGATACATTCCATCCATTAATAGAAAACTACCCCAAAACAGAGAAAAGGTAACGTTTCTGTGGGGGCGGCCAATGTAAAACATACAGGTGCATTACATTGCCCAGTCAGAAACACCGTTGTTGTCAGTGGGAAAGCAATTAATTCTGCTACAATTAGGCACTGTAATTCCCTCAGCTCCCTTTCCCAGCTTTCAGCTGTGAAGACTCTCTGCCAGCATTCACTACACCAGATACAGGGAGAAAATTTTATCACAAAAGCATCTTTGAACACAGCACAAACCAGGAGTACTGTATTTTACAAAGTATGTTCAAAGCATTTCAATCTAACATTTCATGGAAGACATATCCTAGAATATGCAAACCTAAAAATACAGGCTTAGGATCAATTGTAAAGGTTTTTAATAATTTTCCAGTATAAAATTTACTGCACTGACATGTGATGACATACCATGCAAGGTATGTTGCTGTTAACCCTGGTGTGCTGAACGGCAATTGCAAACTCCATTTACTTCGTTAAGAACTTCTGTAGGGAATACAAAATGGAGTGGACGGAGTAGTCTATCATGGCTCTAATGTTAAAAACTAGAGCTTCCTTAATTCTTGTTCCAGTATTGCTATTTAAGCTCTTCTGGATAATTCGAAGTCACCGCTGGTTCATTTCTGCATGCAGCACAATTAGATTTCTCAACATGAGCAGTGGCAACCACATGTCATGCTGTTGCAAAATGAAGGAAAGCAGCAATAAGAAAGGCTCGTTTGAATTCCTCATCAATTAGCAAAAACAACTAATGCATCTTCTGTTGTTTTCATACCTGGTTGGTAGTTGCTTGCTAGTTTCTGTTGGTACAAGGGCTGAGAAAGGTGCTGTTGGTGAAGAGGTGGAAATGCCAAGGCACATGATGTAGACCACATCAGGCCAGTACTGGCCTCATCTTGCCTTTTTGAAAGACGACCACCAGATTTTTCATAATTGATTCGTCAAGTATAAAACTCTGAATAATTAAAGCTCTGGGCTTACCCACTTTTAAAAGCAAAACAAATACAGTCTGAAATCCTTTCACATCTAGGATAGCTGCACTAGTCAGAAAAAGTCAACTATTCTTTATTCCCACAAATACCATACTATTATTATGAGTTTCAGCATATAGTAAGAAATAGGTAAAGGTCGTTTCCGTCTCATTCAGTGTAAGCTTTCCGTGCTACTCAGTGCCTCTGTGCATGTGATGTTGAAGGTCTTTTCCCTTTCAGATGCTGCTGTCAGTGGTCCTGGCTGTGCTGGGATTTGCAGGAGGAGCATATTGTGCAGTCATCTCCTCACTGGGGCTGATTGGGGGCCCTCTATGTGACACGGGTGATGGAGAATACCTCTACCCTTTCAGGAATGACACTCTTGAGTGAGTATGACTTACAGGCTCCTCCAACTTCACTTTCCGTAATCCACCCCCGCCCGACTCCCCCCCCCCCCCCCCCCCCCCGCCATCTTTCTATAGCAAATTTGAGTTTTTCCAAAGTGAACTGATGGTCCACCCGGTCTACAAATAAATTCACATTTCTCTGAGCCAGCATGTTCCAGCTGATCATCTCTTTGACCAAGGATCAACTTTGGGCAAACTGCCTGAGTTTCTTCTGTTGTGCTTGTCAGCAGCCCCTTGTGCAAGTTGCACCACGCTTTCAAAAGGCTGCTGAGCTATGACTCCCACCGGAGTCAAAAGGAAATGTTCGATAAGTATGCCACATTAATCTGTTAAATCACCATGAACTGAGTCTACTCTACCTACTTCTGAAAAGCAAAGCAAAAATCTTTTCTAACTCTTCAAAGTGAACCTTGGCAACCACGCCCTTCAAGCCAGAGCTAGAGATGATGGATGGACTGGGCTGAGATACCACAGCAGGAATGGAGAATATGGAGACACATTTTTAAAACCATTAGGGACCTTTCCCTTTAGTTATTAGCACTGCCATAAAACAAAAGGGACATTCTTGTGCATGCAACAAAGTACAGGTGTGGCTCTCTTCCCAGTCATCAATTGCACCTCTGCAAAGGCAATTCTGAAGAGAATCACCAGCTTTTACCAATCATAGTAGAATTTGAGACTCATTTTGTGCAATCAAGTTCAGAAAATGTAATGCCAGAAAACACAGAAAGCATTCTCAAATTTTAATTTTCTAATACATTGCCAATTATTTTTCTCTGTCACAGAGACAATTATTTGTTCAACCAGACAACATGGAGCATTTGCAAAGAACCTGAAAACATCATCCTTTGGAATATTGTCCTTTTCTCTATTCTCCTGGCCATTGGTGTGATTGAAGCTATTCTTTGTTTTATTCAAGTCATCAGTGGACTTACCGGCTTCATATGTGGCACATGTATGAGGAAAAGAAAGGTTGGTATGCAGTAAAAGGTATCAGAGTGCTTTGCATTCTTACCACTTTTATTTTTCAGGATCTGGGAATGGTACATGATCAGAGAGATCTGCACAGCCCCTGAATGAGCTCCTCCAGGGAGCTGAGGCAGTACAGATGCATTTGCACACTGTCTCTCTCTCCCTCACATTGTAGTCAGGGATCACCCGGTCCTCAGATATTTCAAAACAGCAGAGCAGTGTGATGTATTGACATGCTCAGCTGCATGGCTGTTTTCCTATTCAAGAGTCTTTTTGCTAAAGTATAATGAGCCCCAGCATCTGTAAGTGACAAAGATGAGAAGTAGAGGTGTTTTTAGTTGGTCAACAGTAGTAAAAATGTCATTTTACAAAATGAAAGAAAACCTCTTTCAAGTTTCATTTATCACCACTGCTTCCTTTTCACTGTTTATTTTCATTGTACAAGAAGCTTGCAGTAAGTCTGATATCTCTCTGGGATATTAATTAATCATCTTTCATTCATTGCCTTTCAGACAAATATTTCTGGAATGTGAATGATCTACAGGGAATGCCGGCACAAGCCCCACGCTGCCGATTCACATACAATAAGGATAGTGCACTGTGCTGTATTTATGGGGGGATGACAAAGAAAGCCCAAAATGTTCAGGAGTTTCATGGGGCAAAATAATTTTTTAATAAAGAAGCCAGGGTGGAAAAAGACTAGATCATTTAGATCTGAGACTCCAAATTTTCATCTCTCTAAATATTCCTGCTAAATCTCAGGTATTGGCAAAAACACTAATCTGTCTGGTCCTGACTGCCGTACTTGTGCATAAAACACAAAAGTCCCCAGATCAAAGCTCACCACTTGCCCTCTTGTGTATACGGGATACTGAACCATTGTTAATGTATGCATTTATCAGCTGCACAAAGCAGGCACTCTCTGGCTGGATGTAAATAACCTCCCATCCCTTCCAAATCCCACCTTGAGCTCACCTGTCTGTTCCTATTAACTTGCTACCCAGACACTCCCAGATTTAAATTAGGATGTGCAGAGAATATATCGAGCGGCACCTGTGACACTGCAGAGGCAATTGAAGCATGCAGTTTTCAGCCTCCCTCAGCCACCCTGGAGCCAAATCCCCTTGTGCTCATTTGGTAGCTTGCTACCATTGACAAAGTCCAGTGCACTTCTACATCAGTTCTTCAGGAGCATCTGAGAGACGTGGTAGCCCTGGAGGGGCATTTGGGTCAATATAGACAGTAGGGTTTGGAGCAAGAGTTTAACAATGGCCGGTTTAACTAAAGGGAGAACCTCAGCACCAGTTTTGCCCTCACGAGACTGCATAGGAGTCTCACTAATTTCCACACAGGTCCGTAGGGCTGTTCTAGAATAGATCACATGGACAAGCAATTAACTGGTAAAGATAAACATTAAATTGATAAAGGTAATAATTTTGTGCAGCTTAGTAACAAATAAGAGATATAATCTGAAAGGCAACAAATTGCATCAGTCTTAGTGTTACAGCAACAGTAATCCCAACCAGGAACTGTGTAATTCCCCATCATCACTCAAGATCAAGCCCTTGATGCTAAAGTCCATGACTGGCAGATTTCAGAAACCCCATCATTTCAGTGCCTTCCTCAAAGGTTAATTCCTGGACGTGCCACTGAATTCCCTGAGTCAGCCAAACTGTAAGATAATCTTTATCCAACCTGAAGGCATGTGTGCAGTTATGAAAATCTGAATATATTCAAAGCACTTGGAGTCTATTTTTCAAAGAGAGACATTTATGTTTTCTCAGTCGAAAGTTGTTCATATTTCTGCATTGTAGCATGGGAGCAAGTTATTTGAACACAGTTATAGCAGACACACATGCTTGTTTGTGCTGTCCTCTAATGCAGCATGCAAACCTCTTTATACATAATGGGGAAGAAAACGCCAGTTATGCTGAGATGAGAAGCACATGTACACTTCCTTGGAGCATAGCTTCACCCCTAGAAGCAGGAAATTTGACCATAAAACTTAAAACTACCTTCTGCAAAAAAAGCGTAAGACTTGTTGAAGTTTGCAATCACGACTAGGTGCATCCAAACCTGCCAGGTGGCTTAAAAAGCTCATGTACATTGTCAGCAGTGAAGCCTGGACAGTGCTGCCATATAAAGTGGACATCAAAACAAAGCCAACTGATTCAACCAGGAAAAGAGTCAAGGAGGCAGCTAGAAGTAAGGACATCCAGCATGTAGCCAGACCAAGAGAGACTCCTTCATCAGCAGAGGGCCTCTATGAGCTCTTCACAGCGCCTAAATATCAGCCCTGCCCTCATCCTTTAGTTTTGTCTCCCTGACTCTCATCTCTATGATAAAGCCGGTTTGGGCTGTGCCAGCACCAGGAGAGGAAGAGGTACCCACTGGCACACACCACCTCCAGCACCGGAAAGTAAATGCACTGTACTGCTGCCATCTGCTTGTTCCAAGCTGTCCTGCCCTGGCAATGTTTAGTGTCACATCTGTGTGCTAACGGGGACACCCTCTGTCCTGTCAACTGTGCAATCACTTGCCTCACTGATATATGTAAATATTAAATATTGTTATTCTGAAGTTATTTTCTGGCTTGACTTGTGTGACCTAAAGGACTTGTGACTTCAAACTAGCTCTGGCAGGAAGACACATGGAATAACACAGAAATTCATCTTGTCTAACTTGAACCACTGAAAAGGAGTCTTTTCCGGGGTAGGCATCAAGCCACATAGTCCATGGAGAGAGGCAGCCTTTCCCCAGCCCATACTGAAAGAGATGTCTAGAGCAGACAGGAGGAATTGTCTCTCCAGGCAAGATTCAGTTGTCCACCCTAGACAGGAGCATCTGGTGCCATTTGAAGTGCAGCAAAGCATCCTGCTCAGCCTCCAGATGCCACTTGAGGTGGCAAAGGCCTCCCATGTGTCCTGTGTCACACCTGAGAGCCACTCGCAGATCTCTAGAGACCCAAGTATCTCAGCTGGAGCTAGCAACACAGAGGTGTGGGTGACCAAAGCAAATGCCTGTCTCTTGCAAACACAAGGATGCTAAAAATTCATTTAGCCAAGATACCTAAAGGTGGCGAAAATGAGGTGAAATCATTTCAGCTCATGGCTTTTCAGATCCCCCAAATAGCCTTTTACATATGTGCCAAAGCCTGAGCTCTCAGAAATGTCACCAAGAGCCTTCTCCGGGAGCCAGCCAGCACATCACAACAGGGGCGGCTCCTCGCACTGAGCACTGCAGAGAGACCTGTAAGAAAATGACTACATAATACTAATAATAATTTTGGTTTGGACAGAGAGTTGGTTCAACTAAAGATAAAATATGATGTTTCAGAATTGGTATTACTACAGATTTTAATTTGGTTTTTTTTCCATAATGAGAAGAATTATTTCAGTGAAATCTCCTAACAAAGGAAAAGAGGCATTTTGTCTCTGAAATGTTTCATGTGTTGTACACATGAAGAATTTAGTAAAACTAAGGAACTCATAATATTCTTCTATATCAATCTTTTATGTCTGTTCACCTTCTATCTATCTATCTATCTATCTACCTACCTACCTACCTATCAATCTGTCTTCTCTATATCTACCAATCTTAAATAATTAATGGTCAAAAACTCATACAAGCATAATGAAAAAATATTTGTTTAATTTTTGTATTTATTACTCACTGTGCAGTCTCACCACACAGGTTCTCATACAAGGAGTAAAAATGTGTTACATTCTCATAAAATTATTCCTCTCTCTTCTGCATTTGAAACTCATGCAGATCAACCACTTGCAAATAAATCTTCATTGGTTGGAAGAAATAATACTTCTAACACATGAGGAAAAAGTGTTCCTGGGATTGTCTTGGGAAAGGAATAAAACCTTAGACTAAGCACACCGTGTGAAAAATTGTAAATGTTTGGAGACAAATGGCCCGGTGTTTCAGCTGCCAGGATCAAGGACATGATTCAAATACCTGGGTTGGAAACCACAGACTAATTCATACCAACTCATTTCAAGAGGAACTGTCAGATCATTTTGATGCAAATAGCTCAGATGCCTCAGGCCCCAGTGCTCGTTTTTTCTTGGTGAGCAGAGCAAAGCAAACCAGTGAGAGGCTGGTCCCCACAGACTTCCCTGTGCCACAGCCTCTGCTCTACTGCCCCATCCCCAGCTCCTCCCAGGGAGCTCCTCACAGGCAACCACTTCTTTGCAAAGAAACTTCAAAAACATCCCAAAGAAAATAGTAATAATAATTAAAAAAAAACCAAAATGATCTTTCCAGATTCTCAGGGTACTTTATTTCATTTCCTACAGAGCACCAGCTCACTGGGCTTGTCCCTTCCCGGAGGAGTGACCGGGGAGAGCCACCCTTCAGAAATGCCCTTTCCTGCTGGACCTCTCTCACTCCACAGCCCCCCTTTCATCCTGAGCCCATGGGCCACAGAGGGCAGTCTAAAGCTTGTCATCAATAATGTAGCACATTTAACCCAGAAAGGCAGGGCAAGGGCTTTACCTTAGGCACAGAGGCCACTGTTTTTTCCATCTTTATTTCTTCCTGTCAGTTAGCTTCAAAGCTGAGTAGCTGTAAGTGCTCACTACCATGCAGATCATTTCCACCATAGATAGAAAACTCCCCTGGTACACAGCACTACTCACTTTCTTCCAGGCGCTCCTCTATTTTTATCAACCACCTATGTCAGAGTTTGTTCCATCAAGGTCAAGTGATAAGAAGAGCGAGCAAGAGCTCAGCTGAGTATCCCCCAAGTAGATACTCAGAACCATTGGAGATACACCAGAATATCCTGGCTGCTGCTCCAGAAGGGCATGTGTCTCCCACAGGGGCTCTGTGACATCTGCTTGCCCATGTGGACATCTCAGAGGCTTTAGAGCATCTCAGGTGGCACCAGCCATCTCTATGTGAGCATCTGAATCAAGCTCTGAAACATCTACTGGGTACAGCGACACCGCTCTTAAAAGCAGTCCTGAGTCCCGCAGACTGAGATCTGCCCTCGCCCTGTCCTGCCTCACAGGACCTAAAATAGGTCAGTGAATCACCTCCTAAAATTGCATATTTCTCCCCACGGGTTACACAGGGAGCTTGAAGTGAGTGGTGCAGCAGCTGGCACCCGAAGATGCAGCCCTCCATCATGAGTGGGGAGGTGAAGTCCACCTCAAACATCACTCCATTAGTGAGATTTCTTTTTTTTTTGTAAAATAGATGCATTAGCTGAGAGTCATCTAGTGGCAAAAGAGCACAACAGATTCAGCAAAGAACTGGTATTCTTGATATCACCTCATGCTTTTACAATCCATCTTCCATGTACTGTATATCATCAAAAACACTCCAGTCTCAGATGAACTACCTTACACATACTTTTTCTCTAAGCCTCCTTCATCCCATTAGGTAACGTTTTCACTTACATTTTGTCCTACCACATCTGCCCTCCATCCCTCTGGGTCTTTAAATTGTTTCCCTGCAGATTTTTATGCCTGCCACTTTTTACTGTTTTTTTTTTCAAGAGATGATAAAAAGCAGAGTCAGTCCAGACGTTCTCTGCAGATGTCAAAGGACAAATTCAAATCTTGTTTTGGACATGTTGAATTTAGTTGACCCCCACATGAAGGATGCAACACCAGGTGTTTCCTCCCAGGAGTGCCTGGCTGCAGAGCGGGCTGAGACCTGGCTGCCTGCACCTTCAGCCACATGCATCTTCAACCCTATTCTGTTCCTGCCTAGGAAATACACTGCAAAACATTTGTTCATTGAAAAAATCTTAGTGTGTGTCTGTGTGTAAACAGCATTTTAAAAGTTTTTAAATCATCCCATTTTGTGCAAGGAAGGCAACCCAGAGAAACCAATGGCTCCATTGCCACCGACAGCTGCAGTTTTGACTACTTTCTAGCACATACATTTAAGGTGGAAGGGAATGTTTCTAATTACCACACAGAAAATGTGCCTTCAAAATGCACAGTGTCCCTTTTTGTACCTAAATAATTGGGTCAAAGTTAAAACCCCTTACTCAGTCAAAATAGCATTTGTTTATAAATATAAAGGAATATTTCTCCTAAGGCAGGATAAGTAATCATCTGGTTGTCAGGCTTTTTCATCTTTTCTAATTTTCACTTTTTTTTAAATACTTCTTATAGAGTCTTCCCACCAGATCACTGCATAACTTACTGAAACCCTTATTTTCCCTTGTACAGAGAGGTGTCACGGAAAACATGGGGTTCCTACACTTCTCCCCTCTTCTTCCCACAGCCATTGCCCATGTGCCCATGTGTTCCTACCATGTCCTGCCCATGGGACATGCTTAACCTGTGCCACTGTCATTTCCATGCACAGCTACTCCTGGCTGTCTGCAGGAGATGGCACACTGCAGAAAACCTTCCTAAAGATTTGGGCTTTCAAACTCCTGAGTGCATCTGTGAAGAAGAAATCTGTGATTTCCATGTGGAAAGGAGCTACCCGCTCCACAGATGAACGCGAGTATCCAGGAAAGCCAAGCAAGTGCCCTAAACAGGGCAGGTTTTACATAGAACTGGTTATGAAGAATCATACCTGGACAGATGAAAAACATTCACAGGGCAACTAAAAAGATATTGGTATGGCAACTCTATAATAAATGTAACTGACTTAATTCCTTAACACATATATGAGTTTTTCTCAGAATTATGTCTGTTTAAAGGGAGCTTCACAAAGTAGTTTAAAAAAGTCCTTATCTTTCCTGTAGTTTTAGTGCCGAGTCTAACAACACCTTGCTCTCTTGCCTGTTTCCAGCAGCGAAATGATAATGCACTTGCTTTGAATATCAGCATGCAGCTCCTTCAGTTGGTCAGTGGTAAATCTTCTTTTACTGTTTCCTAGGTTTATTTTGATGATTATTGTGGGTTTAGTTCAGTCAACTTTAAACAGACAAATTCTTAGCCCTATCTTCTGCGTTAGCCTTGTGCCTAGAACCTAGAGAAATAGATTATTTTCATACCATTGCATATCAGACAAAATATAACATTTACCCTCCTTTAAGCCAAGCTAGTATTACCCCTCACATCAGTGCTCCATTGCTCTTATCAACACTAATTCCTACCCTCTTAATCTCTGCTCCCCAGAAAAATAAGATTGGATATCTTCTGAAGAAGGGGGAAGACTGAAGAATTGCCAGTAGTCCTCCAAAGACAGAGACTCTGCATCCAGTTCTCAAGACTTTTGGGTTTATGGCTCTGTTTTATACTGCATCTTTCCTTACAAAGTACAGCAAACTAATACTTAGCAGTTTCTTTACAAGGCGGCACTATTTTTTCTGATTTATTCCTTTTTTTTTTGATTGTGGGCTCCATCAAAGAATATTATAATCAAGCCACTATTCCTCTCTATGCTCTAAACTAAGCAACAGAAAATGGCTCTAAATATACCAGGCTTAGTATCTCTGAGTGTGTTTTTTATGTTAACTTTAGCTACTGGAATTTGGGCTTCTTGGAAAAGCAAAAAGGACCAGCAGAACAGAAACCCAACTGAAATGGCCATAGTTGGAGGCAGGAATATAAATGTTTTCATTGGATTGTTTACTGCAACAGGTAAGTTTTCTTAAAGGACTTTTAAAAGTTCTTCTTAAAACACATGCATTACACAGATCTGGGGGACTTTTCTTTCAAAGCAGGTGAACTCCTTTAATGTCAGGGCAGATTTTACCTGAGTGTGGCTTTAAAGGAGTATGGTTTCATGAATCATTTTGGGACGGATTCTTCCAAACCTCTTCACACTGAGCAGAACCTAATGTTTATGTAGATTCTTTTAAATTAAAGAGATTAATTTAAGAGTTTAGTTAAGAGTTAAAGAGTTTAATTTAAGAGTGACTGAAGAATACGACACTTTCATTAAGGAGGACTGTGGTCACAATCTTGAACGAGTTTCTGTTATCCAGCATAACAGAAGAATTTTACTCCTGGAACAATCCAGTTCTGTGTGGAATAAATTGCTACTCGTGGCGAGCATTGGCCTCTCTCCTAAAGAGAAAATGTTTCCCCACAGACTGCTGCTCTCCACTTCCCTTTTCTCTCCTTGCTGCCTGGCATAATCTGAAATTTGCTTCGCTGCCCTGTTTTTTGTGAAGGCTTCCCCAAGTGGTATTTGCCTGGCTAAGACACTTAAGCCTGTGTTGTAGGTTTGTATTCTGACTGCAGTGTCTGCTTGCATTTTTTTTTCCTAATGTCTATTTTCTTAGACTGTGTAAGTGATGCTCATGAAGGATGGTCTATCAGTCATGGCAGAATAACAAAGACAATTCTGTTTGCTCTAGCAAAAGTCTTCCACTGAGAAAAATGAAATTAAAAATGAGTATATTCAAATTGCCTCTAAATGTTTAAACATTGAGCTTTTCCATGCACCCATAGATATTCATTCTTGAACCTGGGAAATCATTTCGGGTGAGATACTAATACTGTTACCTGTACTCAGCAGCACATCTCACTATGGGAGAAAACTCTGGAAAGAAAATAGAAGTGTGATTAAATATTTGTATGAGAAAAAGGTTTACAAGCTCTCAGAGTGTTCTACAAGACTAGTTGAGAATATGTATCACAATTCTTACCTTTCCACCTTTCATGTTTACAGCGACCTGGGTTGGAGGAGCATATATCAATGGCACAGCTGAAATTGTCTACCTGCCTTCGAAAGGACTATTGTGGGTCCAGGCACCTGTGGGATTTGCCTTGTCCCTTGTTATTGGTAAATAATTCACGTAATCAGGACACATAAGCTTTAAAAAAAAATCATATATTAAGATGTGTAACAGAGTACAGAGTACGTTTTAAAGGTAATTTTGTTTCTTCAGTCTCCCATAGATCCAGAAAAAGCATTTATAAAGTTATCCTCTAAACTGAAACATAAGAAATTGGGGTAGCTTGGAGCTAGTGTAGAGTTTTGCCTCCTTGGAGCAATTTATAGAACAAAAATCTTATCTGAGAACTTTAGAAGCATGTGGCTATGTTCATATTGCTTTTTTATCATGGTCTTTTATTCACAGACTATTGAGAGTATTGGTATCATTTTAATTTTTTCTTCAAAATTTCTGTGTGATGAAATACTACTATCTTAATTTTTCCACTAAAATGCATTTTTCTGAGTAGTCTCATCTCAGGATGAATTTGTAGTGCATCCAGCTTATCCCACGTTACAGCTGGTCACTATTTTGTTGAAACTAAGCTAAGTTTGCAGTGTCCTATATACCTAAGTTGCCATTTCTAACTCCAAGAATTATTGGACTCATGCTGAGGTTCAGCTGTCTTGCCAAGACCAAAGTTTCTTCCAGTCCACACTGAGTTATACCATCAGTCTCTAGGGACACAGGAAGCAAGGAGACCTGTGCAGACCTTGCATAGGAATTTCTAAAAGAACAATAACCTTTATTCTCAAGTCAGAGAAAAGAGTCCAATTCATGTGAATATGAATCAGGCTTGGAAATATAGTGCCAGCATTTCTTATGTGAGTAATTCTTACTAATGAAATTGAGGAGTGCAGGTCTGATCCTGCAATCTTTACTCAGGTCAGTAGTGCCCAGACAAGCAGTCCTGTTGACTTCAGGGTTAGGCACAATACGTATTCTTTGGTTTTAATGAGACAGCTGTATGTCTGAAGTCTAATATTTAGATGAAGGCGGGTGGGACTCAGCTCAATGCATGGATTAAAACAATATAGTTCTGGGAAGAGACAATGAAGCCACCAAAATGAAAATGTAACCAGAAAAGGAATATATATCAACATGTTGCATCATGTGGTCAAGGACAAAAGTTTGTCTCTTTTTTAGCCAAATATGAGTCTTCAATGCCTCACTCTGCCTACTGACATTTTCCACAGGAAGCATTTCAGAAAACTTTGTGTCTCAGGTTGGTAGGTCATTGGAGATGGAGAGGAGACTACATGTGGGTGTCCTCTGAGCTAAGTTCCTGTTACAGTCACACAGGTATCTTATGCCATTGGGGGTGCCCTAGGGGGTCCTACCTGGTCTCCAGTAGCCACTCCAGAAAGATGTAGGTCTGCCAAAAGTGGAGGGTCATATCTGTCAGCTGTAAGCAGATGTCCTTTATAACCTGGGACCTCTCAGGTGGATGAAACACCACATTTAGGCAAGTGAATTGAGGCCCCGGTGTCTGGTTGGCTGCATCATTCTCTAGGGACCATTATGTACGAATTCCACACTCACTATATGGGTCTGATACCCAAATACTGTAGTATTCTTACTTTTTTTTCCTGGAATATAATACCTGTAAAATTCTACCAAAATGTCATCACTCTGATAGGTGGTTTCTTCTTTGTAAATCCAATGAGATCCAAGAATTATGTGACAGTGATGGATCCCCTTCAAGAAACTTATGGGAATGTGATGGGAAGCTTACTCTTCATTCCACCACTGCTAGGAGAGGTGTTCTGGTTTGCAGCTATCCTCGCATCCCTAGGTAAACACTTACTTTGCTGTTATATTTGTTAAAGGTCATGTGGCACAACTATCAGAGTATAATACGCATTTGGGAATTGTGTTGGACTAAGCTGTGGAAAGTTGTGCTTCATACCTCCTTTTGTGAGAAGAACACAAGCATTTCTCATTTCTGGAAAATATGGGTTTGGGTTTAAAACAAATGGCAGTAGTATATATTCATGATATTATAATAGAAAGGTCTGGCAATATGAGTTAGTACCTTCCTCTTGCCTGTGGGAAAGCAGATGTAAAAAGCAAAGTGCCTTGGAAAAGGCCATGCAGCAAGGTAGCAGCAAGAGCAGAAAGGGAACATGGGCTCTCCTGAGTCGTCACTCTGCCCACTCTCTGTAGACCATGCGCTTCTCATACAGTGTGGTGTGCTGGCATCGAGGGAATAACATATCCTTATTTATTCTGTATTCTGCATGTATGAAATCTGTCTTAAAATACTTGACCGCTGTCCTTGTCTGCAGGAGCAACAATGAGGGTCATCTTGGATATTGGAGGCTCTTTGGCTATCATCGTCTCAGCATGCACTGTCATACTCTACACTCTACTGGGAGGCCTCTACTCTGTTGCATACACAGATGTCATCCAGCTGGTTTTCATTACCCTCAGCCTGGCAAGTCCTGTGCATTTCTTTGTTACCAGTTTCCTAACTAAGGGAAAAAATCCTGCTCTTCTTTTCAGTATGTCTCAGACCAAAAATAACTCCACCAATACTGGCCCTTGCCCTACAGTTCCTCTTCAGGAGAACAGGCCTCCTGAAACATCTTACAGTCCTTATGCATTTCAGACAGTGCTCACAAAAGCTATTGGCCCTGCTGGGTGAACGCGGCTGCTCTGCTGAAGGCACCAATGGATCTGAATTACAGACTCATGTTTGTGATGATGCCATGAACCAGAAACATGTAGATTTAGAGTAAGGAAGGGGGAGAAAGGAAGACTCTTAGTCTGGGTTTAATCTTACGTAACTTTATGTTCTACATCTACCTTAATTCCAATATCTGAATAGGTTCTCCACGAACAAGGACCCTGGGGATGGTTAACTATTTCCGTTTCTATCCTAGTGGGTCTGTATCCCCTTTGCCCTGGTGAACTCTGCAACAGAAAGTATTTATTACACTGCAACTCATCAATCTTACCAAGACCCTTGGATTGGGAAGATAGAAAAACAGTATCTTGGAAGGTGGCTGGATGACTTCTTCTACCTGGTATGGAGTATTTCTTGGACAGGTGGTTGGGAGAAAGGATTGTGCAGGGACTTTCTGTCTGGAAAACTTGTGGGTTCTTCCAGCCACGAGTCCTACATTGCACAGTTGGCAGGGGAAGGATGATGAGTAAAACCTTCTCTCAGCCACTCTGCAGCACACTGAATGGAGTGGGGAGATCCAGGGCTCAGCTGTGGGAAGGAAAGAAGCAGTAGGGACACTCCATCCTTTACCCACATGAAGGAATCTACCTCTTGAGTAAGATCATCCAGGCAACTAGTTCCACTCCTGGCACCTGAATGAGGCATTTCCTACCTTTTGAGAGGTTGGTCATGCAGCCTCAATAGCGTGCTTTCACATAATTATGTAAAAATCCCTCTATTTGAAAAAAAAAAATTAAAATTACATGACTGCAGGTCATCAGCAAGCATGGTGCCATTGGCTCCACTGCACAACTCAAATTTTGAGCTACCAATATAGCCAAGACTACAGGAGGTTGTTATGCTCTTGCTAGACTGGTAATAGGGACACATCAAAGCTTGAGCTTGTTTGGTGAGGACAGAATCTTCAGATTTTATCTGATAAAATTTGTCTGCTAAGAAAGTGAAAATGGTGATTTTATTTTTAATTTTAGATTATACTCTAGCTAAGTTTGGGTAGATTTTTTACAAAAGTTGCATTCCTGAAAAACTTGTCTTCTCTTTTCCTTCCTCTGTGCCTGTTTCACTATGCCAAGCAACCTATTTTTCAGCTTTCTCAGTCTGCCAAACCATTAACCTGTTTTGATCAAAATTTCACATCCATCACAATGAAAACAAAGGAAAAGGACACCCTCAACCATCAGAGATATCATCCTCAATAGTTAAAGCTGGGCAACGTTTATGCGTCTGAAATGAGAGTTTTATAACAGTAAAGATTATCATCCATCTGAGTGGATGGATGATGCCCTACAGCAGGAAGCAGCCTGGTGGGTACCACTGGTAACATCTGAATATTTCAGGTGCTTGGGAGCATCCCGTGGCAAACTTACTTCCAAAGAGTGCTCTCCGCTGCCTCGCCAGGACAGGCAAGGCTCATCTCCTACCTCTCTGGACTTGGGTGCTTTTCAATGGCCATCCCCTCTGTGCTCATTGGTGCAGTTGCAGCATCAACAGGTAAAACTAATTGTTTGTCTCTGAATAATGAACATGTTTTTGTCAAAGGTAATAAAAACGGGATCCAAAGAAGTCCTGATTTAGACTTCAAATAACCTAATCATGTGTACCTAAAAGCATAGCCCTGGCCACCAACCTAGGTGGTCTGTACCAGAAATGTGGAGCCCTCTGAGGTTCAGTGCACAACTACCTAGAGACATTTAAACAGCCCCAAGACGTGTTTAAAGCCATTTCATTACGATGAAATGGCTTTTCATGGACCTTGTGTTGAGGAAAGATTAAGGCAGACCCCTTAAAACCCTGGATAATCCTATTTTCCAAGAAATCTTATGCTTGCTTCTGTTAATGCTTTCTGCATGTAAGGCCCAGTAATATTCCTACAGATTGTTAATAAGGTTCTGAAGAAAACCTGCTTGAAGGAATCAAGAAGTTCAGTCCTGTAAACTCACAGCCCCCGCCCAGGGGATCAGTCCTGCATTGGCTGTGAGCAAGGGTTAAAGAGCAGCCAGGTCACTGAACATTTAAAGAAATCAGCTGAACTCATTAATTCATCTGTCACTAGGGGCATCAGAACAAAACTCCCTTCTCCTCACAAGCAGGGTCTAGAATGCTGACCTTTAACTGTCCCAGTTCTGGAAACATACGAAGCACAGCTATTTCTATAGATGCTACTGCAGAAAAGGAAAATCTTTGATCTAGTGAGAGCTGCAGCATGCTAAGGGGAATCACAAGAGACCATAAGAGAATCCAAAAAATTAATCCAAGTGCTAAAATACCGAGTGGGTCTCAGTCCTTAGCCCTGTTGTGACTGGTTCCTGTGGAAAGGCAGCTTCAAAGACAGCAGAAATGTCAATGAAGGATTTGTTGTGACTTTTCTTTGTTCTGTTTTAAAGACTGGAACCAGACAAGCTATGGTCTTCCAAGTCCACTCGAGAGAGGGGAATCGGCGATGATACTGCCACTTGTTTTACACTATCTCTGCCCAGCATACATCTCCATTGCTGGTTTGGGAGCCATTGCTGCTGCCACAATGTCCTCTGCAGATTCAGCTCTTCTCTCCGCTGGCTCCATGTTCGCTCACAACATCTACAGAAAAATCCTGAGGAAAAAGGTACTTGGTTACAGCATTCAATAGTTTTGGTGTCAGGAAAGATGCTTTTGTTTCAAGACCGTTTCAAATCCAGTCTGTGTAGTCTGCGATTAGAGGTCTGTCCTTCAGCTGCTGAACTGAGTTCTGGACCCAGCGCTTCAAACATAGGTCAGGGGTGTTCATATCCTTGGTAGGGATACAAATACCCACACTGGTGAGCTTTGCTCTTTATAAAATGACTAGTATAAAATTTGGACTAGGATATTAATGGAAACAGCATAAAACCATGACCCTTAAAATTACAGAGGGCAGCTCCATCTCCAGGAGTGCCTGCCTCGGGCGGCTGCTGGTGGCAAGCACTGCCTGAAAGCAGTGAGGGCTTGGTGAGAACCAGCCCACGGCACGGCAGAGCTGGTCACCCCGCCAGTAAACGCCGTGTCTGTAATGTTACAATCTCTGTTTTACAGGCGACGGAGATGGAGGTCTTATGGGCCATGAGGACCTCCATGCTGGTGTTTGGGGCCGGGGCTGCCGGTCTGGCTTTTTACTCCAGCTCTATCTATGACCTCTGGTTCCTCAGCGGGGAGCTGGTGTACGCCCTGCTCTTCCCGCAGCTCTGCTGCGCCCTTTTCGTTCCCAGCACCAACACCTATGGCTCGGCTGCCGGCTTCTTGGTTGGGCTCCTCCTGAGGCTGCTGGCAGGGGAGCCTGCCCTGAGCATCCCCCCCGTCATCTGTTACCCAGCCTGTTCCCTGGTGAATGGGACCTACAGCCAGCTCTTCCCCTTTAAAATATTCACCATGCTTCTCACCCTGGGGACAATCGTTGCTGTTTCATACCTGGCTGCAGTTTTGTTTCAGAGAAACCTCCTTCCCCGCAGGTGGGATGTTTGCAATATCACGGGGGGAACCGGCACCCTCATCCCCCTGCAGCAGATGGAGAAACAGATGGGTTCACCAACGGTTGCACTAGAAGAGAATCATGATTAAATGTGGGGCCTCATTTGAAAGGTCACGGTGCATTCAGCCATTAAGAGTATGGCACAAACAGCACTGCTCTTCCCTTTGCTTTCTCCCGTAAGGAATTATTTAAAGTCCTCACAAAGTAATAAAGACACACTCTGTTCATCCAAGGAGAATGTGTGATCTTGAAGTTTGCAATGATTAAAGGTGCGTGGTGATGGAGCACAATCTTGTGGTGGTGACCACGGGGCACCTCGGGCCCCAGCAGTGTTTGCTTCGGGGTGCCCCTGGTACCCCACCCGAAAGCAAGGCTACAAATCACACTCCAACATTTATGGCATTCTCAAGTCACATACTTTTCTCACCACAAAGGAGACAAATTAGTGTTTAATAGATTGGGTATTCTTGATTAAAAAAGAAGGGAGCAAACCTGTTCCTATTACCACAGCTAGAGTTTTAGCATAATCATCAAATGGGAGCACATCAAACCTATAAAAACACAGATTACTGAGTGCAGTGCAACCACCACAGCAGTCCAGCAGTAATATCAGTTCTGCACCATTCTTTGTAAGCTTTACAAAGCTTTCCTTGATACCGCAAAAGCTTTTGCATATGCCTCTCCCCAGACGTGGTCTCAGGCCACGCAGCCAGTCTGCTGCCACATAGCTGAGAAGACATCCCCTCTCATATGACCTGGTAAGGCAGAGGCAGATGAGCAAGATGAAGCAACAGCCCTTAATTACTGGATAAGAAAGTTTTACATAGCCACTATTTACAAAAACTCAACCAGCTGGAAAAATGGAGGTGCCAGAGAGACTCTTGAATGAGTCTTCTCTAAAACACCTGGTTAAATCACTCGTGTGAAGGTGTTACCCAAGCACAGCAGTGGGATGGTGTGGGACACATACACAAACTGGTGTGTGAGAACTCAGAGGACTGTGATGACAGAAAGGTGCTGGAATCTGATCCTGAACCTGCCTGCAGGGACATGAAATCCTGAGGGCAAGATCCCAAAAGATTCAAGCCCCCAGGTCTGTACAGAAAAGCCCCTGATACCTTGTTGGCATAAATTCTCAATGGGTCAGAAGAAAAGCAACCCAGCTAACTAGTGAGTTTGGCCTCTAGCCTGAAGTCTGATGGACCAAGACCATCCCACAGTGGCATGGGTCATTAAGATGGGAGCTGAAATAAAGATTCAGAAGGATCCTGCAGTGATGGCTCACAGAAGGCTGTCATTTTATACTTCCCTCTGCAGCTGTGCAGTGGCTCACCAGGGGTCAGTCGCAATCCACCCACAACAGCCAGCAGGAACCGCACTCTGGGCAGCCCCTCGCCACAAAACCTTTACAAAGCGGTTGTGGGAGCTGCTGTGCATGGAAACACCTGGCACTGTTGGAGGGAAGATATTTACTGACATATCCAAAATACCCCAAGGCACAGCAACCCTGACAGCCAACTGAGCTGTCGAGGGTGAAAACAATACGCTGCTCGGTGAATTGCTTCCAGCACGTGCTGAACACCCCACTGTGCATGCACAAGGCGAGAAACTCTGCTGGTGCCACCATGCACGGCTGCAGCAAGCTCAGCAAGGAGCCATGTGTCACTCTGAACTGTACCAAGGCAAGTGCAGTGGCTCAGGAGGAGGACTGGCAGCCCTAAGCTCTTGATATGGCTTTGATGACTCTGCTCCCTATGGGGAGCATCTATCTCCCTTAAAATACCCATCCTCAGCAAGGTGGAGATTCTGCTCCTCATCAGAAAAATATCACACAACTTCATGCTTTGCCCTAGCATTAGTAAACACCTGGGCACACTTAACTTCCCATGCATAGCAGTCCTGTTGATATCTTTTGTTTAACCAAGACCAGAAATTCTTTCCTGTATCTCTAGAGACTGTCATGAAATATTAATTATAACGTGTCTAGAAAAGGGAAAAAAAACTGTTTTGAAAATTAAAAGCATTACCATTAACTATGGCCCTAGGCAGTCACCCACTGAAGTCTTTCATACCCCAGTGATTTGAGTGGGAGCATGTGAGGTCATGCTTAGCTAAGGGAGACACTAAAGCTATCGTTACCATAGCACCAAAAGAACAGGGCTGCTGTTGTTAAATCTTAGTTACGGTATGCTGATCCAAGCATACTCCCCTGAAAGATTTAGGGATGACCTAGTTTGGGGACCTGTATGGCCCTCTGTGTGGAGCAGACCAAAGCTGGCATAGTGCACTTGCACAAGGGCACAGACCTGCTGCACGGCCCAGATGAGAGTGAAACTCCAGTGTCCTCATGTCAAGGTCAGCATCCCACTCACCGACCATCCCACCTAGCGGCTCTGAAAGGCGAATGACTACATCTGGAGATATCTTTTCTCCACGCCACTGTGCCCAACTTCTCCTGCTGTTCCCCTGCAGAGTCATGAAGTTTGATATTAAAGCCTTTCCGTGCTCACACGCTTGGCCTGGCGGGCAGTGGATCCACAGCTTCCTGAGACAGCACTGAAGGACAGCACTCTGGGGTAGGACATTGCTGAAGAGCGTCACCACCACCGTCACATCACCATCCAGCATCACCGCAGAAAACTCCCAGTGACTTCAAATAGGAAATTCTTAGCACTGTAAGGGGTATCTGGCATACTCATCAGAGACACTTTGCCCTTACAAAGCTTCTCTGAATTTCATACCACTAAAACACGCTTTGCTTCGTGTGGAGAGACGAAAATTGCAAAGATACAATTACTGTAACTCTCCTGAATGTTTACCATTTTCCATCCTTATATGACTCCCTCCTCAGAACATCCCCCAGCAAGCTTAAAAAGAAAACATTCATCAAGGTCAGGCAAAGTTTTGAAAGCAATTATCTGCAAGTAAAATAAATATAAAAGCAATTCTAGCCTATACTTAATGACAAAATGCCTAGTTGTTCCAGCCCAGCACACCCAAAGTCCTTGAGGTGTTGCCAGCACGGGGGATAATGACCCAGCTCCCATGAAATCATTCCTCTCACAGGTTACTGCCTCCAGTTCAGTATTCCTTTTTTTTTCCTTGCCCCCTCTTTATGAAAAATTTGCTCAAGCACCGGAGGGTCCCAATTTACCCCTCCACTTGTGGATTTAACTCCTTTACCTCCTCAATGTGTCCATGCCAATGACTGTACAGTTCCAGTTTTCATTAACTTTTCCCAGCCTAGACAGCTGCTACCTGTTTCTGGCATTTTTGAGGTTAGTAATACCCTATCTGTCATGTCTAATTTAAAAAAAAAAAACCAACAAACATGTAATTTGGGAAGCCTTTGGTTTGCAGTGAGTTCTCAGCATCTCATCAGATCCTCACCAGGCATCTTTGGGTGTCTGGTTTACGTAGATGAGAAAAATAGGAACATAACATTTCTGAAGGGAAATCTACATCTCTTCCCCTTCTCACTTATGCTAATTTTTAGGATTTCCGAAATGTGTCCTCACTGGAATGACAGCTGGCATCCAGCAAGAAAGCAAAGAAACACTCGCAGGTTTGCCAGACATTTCTAGCACTGTGTCCTGGTTTCGGCAGGGATAGAGTTAATTTCCTTCCTAGTAGCTGGTACAGTGCTGGGTTTTGGATTTAGGGTGAGAACAAAGTTGATAACGCACTGATGTTTTAGTTGTTGCTAGGTAATGCTTACACTAGTCAAGGACTTTTCAGCTCCCCATGCTCTACTGACTGAGAAGGCTGGAGGGGCACAAGAAGCTGGGAGGGGGCACAGCCAGGACAGCTGACCCCAACTGGCCAAAGGGACATTCCATACCATGGGACGTCATGCTCAGTACATAAACTGGGGAAAGCTGGCCGGGAGGGGGCCGCTGCTTGGGGATTGGCTGGGCATCGGTCGGCGAGTGATGAGCAATTGCATTGTGCATCACTTGTTTTGTATATTTTTATTTTATTTTATTTTATTTTATTTCAATTATTAAACTGTTTTTATCTCAACCCATGAGTTTTCTCACTTTTACTCTTCCGATTCTCTCCCCCATCCCACCAGGGAGGGGGGAGCGAGTGAGCGGCTGTGTGGTGCTCAGTTGCCAACTGAGGTTAAACCACGACACACTGTCAGGGAGATACTTCCATGTGAGCAATGAGCTGTGTGGGGCCAGGGTGATCCTCTCATCATTTCCACACAAATGCCATTGTGCTGGTTTTGGCTGGCATAGAGTTAATTTTCTTCATAGTAGCTAGTGTGGGGCTATGTTTTGGATTTGTGCTGAAAACAGTGTTGATAACACAGGGATGTTTTAGTTACTGCTGAGCAGGGCTTACACAGCATCAAGGCCTTTTCTGCTCCTCATACCACCCCACCAGTGAGTAGGCTGGGGGGGCACAAGAAGCTGGGAGGGGACACAGCCAGGACAGCTGACCCCAACTGGCCACAGGGATATTCTATACCATGTGACATCATGCTCAGCATATAGAGCTGGGGGAAGAAGGAGGAAGGGGGGGACGTTCGGAGTGATGGCGTTTGTCTTCCCAAGTAACCGTTACGCGTGATGGAGCCCTGCTTTCCTGGAGATGGCTGAACACCTGCCTGCCCATGGGAAGGAGTGAATGAATTCCTTGTTTTGCTTTGCTTGCATGCATGGTTTCTGCTTTACCTGTTCAACTGTCTTTATCTCAACCCACAAGTTTTCTCACTTTTACCCTTCCGACTCTCTCCCCCGTCCCACCAGGGGGGAGTGAGCGAGCAGCTGGGTGGTGCTCAGTTGCTGGCTGGGGTTAAACCATGACAGCCGTGCTCTCTGGCTTTATCCCACATGCCACACACCAATCGTCCCTCGCAGTTCTCAGACTTTACTACAACCTCTGCTGGAGAATACATCAGGTCAGGTAGAAGAGTTTTTCAGTCTTGTAATAACTTTTCCTGCTCTAGATCGCCACTGACTTTTTTGTGCTCCTATAACAAGGGAAGAATTCAAAGGCATTAATCCCCCACAACAGGATATTTGTAAATCCAGAAAAAAAAGCAAGCTTGCTTTGCTGATCTTTAAAGCTTCGAGGCAATCCATCATCCCCAGGGATGGGAATGCTGCTGCAGCAAAGCATGGCTTTCTCTGCCCCCCAGGTAGGGGCCAGGATCATCTTTGTGACTGGAATTTGGGCTGTCTGGAATAATCAAAAAACGGAGAAAAATGTGAACTGGAGTAAGGTTTCCATTATCAGACACAAAAAGCATGAACATTCCAAATGATGTAGAGCTAAAATTTTCCTTAAGTCTGCTGGGAAATGTCTTTCTTCAACATTAAACAACCTAAAGAACAGGTAATATTTTGTTTCAGTTCTTTGGCCAAATGGTTGTTTTGTGGATTTTTTTAAAATCTTTTGGCAGGTCTCTTGAAGTAATACAGGATCTGCCTTGGCAGAGGTGTCCATTTTCCTCCTCCCCTCCTCACTTTCCCTCCACCAGCTATCTTATCTGACCCTGGAGGTATTGCTGCACAAGTTAGACTTTGCAAATCTACCTTAGGCAACTCACTTGACTCACTCGTGCTTTAGTTTCCCAGTCCCTTGAAGAGGGACAGCATTTTAATTGATTCCAAGGAGGATTTTGAGATCTTTGGAAGAAAGGTCTGTTATACATGGTGAACACTCATTTTGCATGAGTTGAGAACTTCTGTTCATAGCTGGAGGGCAGTTTTCCTGGTCAGTTTAATTCACAACCCTGAACAAGTAGGGGTTGTTTATCTTTGCTTTAGCAAGGCTTTTGACACTGCCTCTAACAAAATTGTCACAAGCAAACTGATGAAGTACAGGTTAGATAAGCGGACAGTGAGGTGGACTGAAAAGTGGCTGAACTGCCAGGCTCAGATGTCTGTGATCCACAGCACAAGGTCCAGCTGGATGCCAGTCACTAGTGGTGTACCCCAGGGTTTGATGCTGGGACCACTACTGTTTAGCATCTTCATTAACGGCCTTAGTGCTGGGGCACGGTGCACACTCAGCATGTTTGCAGATGATACAAAACCAGGAGTGGCTGATACAGCAGATGGGTCTGCTGCTGTCCAGAGGGACCTGGACAGGCTGGAGAAATGGGCTGACAGAAACCTCATGAAGTTCAGCAAAGGGAAGTGCGAAGTCCTGCACCTGGGGAGGGATAACCCCAGGCAGCAGGACAGGCTGGGGGTTGACAAGCTTGAGAACAGCTTTGCAGAAAAGGACCTGGGGATCCTGGTTGCCAGCAAGCTGACCATGAGCCAGCAATGTGCCCTTGTGACAAAAAATGCCAACAGCCTCCTGGGCTGCATTAGGCAGAGCATTGCCAGCAGGTCAAGGGACATGACTCTTTGTCTCCACACAGCCCTGGTGAGGCACATCTGGAGTGCTGTGTCCAGTGCTGGGCTGCCCAGTACTACAGAGACATAGACTTACTGGAGAGAGTCCACTGAAGGACTACGAAGATAATTAAGGGCTTGGAACATCTTTCATATGACAAGAGGCTGAAAGAGCTGGGACTGTTCAGCCTGGAGAAGAGAAGGCTCAGGGGGATCTTATCAATGTCTATAAATACCTGAAGAGGGAAAAAAAGAAGACAGAGCCAGACTCTTCTCAGTGGTGCCCAGTGAGAGGACAAGAGGCAATGGGCACAAACTTGAAACACAGGATAATCCATAAGAAAAGTCGTCTTCACTGTGAGTGTGGTCAGTCACTGGAACAGGTCACCTACTCCATCCTTGGAGATATCAAAGCCAACTGGACACAGGTCTGAGCAACCTGCTTTCGCTGACCCTGCTCTGAGCAGGAGGTTGGACTAAATTTCCAGAGGTGCCTTCCTACCTCAGCCGCTCTGTGATTTTGTGACCCTAGAAGAGTGCAATGCCAGTCTCATGGCAGGATCAAGAAGCTAAACTCCTTCAGCAGCAGCATCCCTTCGGTGGGCTGGACTGGGGTTCTTTTCAGATATGTTCTCACTTTAGTCATTGGTAATAACAAAAGTTGAATCCTAGAAGGTTTTAATTTTGAAGTTATTGTAAAACTGTGCTTTTTTTATTGCTGTACAGTGATCTGGATCCAAAATTCTCCAAGACAACAGAAGTCCAGCTTAGTCGGCTGCATGCAAGTGTTTATGAAAACTAACAAAAGCTGGGACAAAAAGGGCAGAACAGTCTGGATCATTTATGTGAATATGGGTGTGATAAAGAGTCTTCAAGGCTCCTGGTGCTGTTTTGTTTTGTGCATGATAATGAGCAGAAAGAGTCTAAAAATGGGAAAAAGAGCTTCCAGATGAAAAGGGTGGCTGGACTGGGTTTTGGTCAGCTACCTCAAAGGAGATGAAGAGCCTCTTGGACATTGCTTGTGCTGAATCACTCCATGTGGAGCCCAGTGGACTCAAAGGTTACATCTACATGACTAAATGCTTCTGCATGATGGAGCAGTTCTGGGCCCCTAGGCCAAGTTGTAGAGTGAACGCAACCAGACTGTGGGGGTGCAAAGCCTGCTGGAATAGACGTGGAAGACTGCAAAAGTTGGAGGAGCCAAATCTAGTTCAATCTCAGTCCTCTGGAGCGGTCTGAACTTTCTCCAGAATAGCACCTGAGTTTTGGTTTTGAAGAAACCAGTTGGTTCAGTCCAAAAAAGAGCCAGGGAATTCACTAACATTCACACAAAGTGGACAGTCAGCGGCCCGGGACCTGGGACTGAACTGAGAGGATAAAATATTTGCAGTAGACAGACTTAAAGCAGCAAATGCCAGCATCTGAGCAGCACTCTACTGTCGCCTGGGCTGGCAGGATCCACTGAGATACCCTGAGGCTTCCATTGTCTTGGTTTTCCTTGACATTTTTAGAATTCATCTCCTGTGGAACGTCTGAGATGGTATCAGACAGAAATTTGATTAAGAAACAAGAACAATACAAAATCAATGCCATGTACATTAGGTGGATTAACAACTGGCTAACTGACAGGTCTTCAAATGTAATTATAAGTAGAAAATTATCATGCAGTATCTGAATCTCTAGTGAGGTTGATTCCTGGCATTATACTTTTGAACTGCACTTATCAGTGACTGGGTAGGCAATGAGGAGCAGTCCACATTGTGTGCTCAGCTGGGCAAACAAACAAGATGCACTTCAGTATGGACTAGTGGACAATCTAACGCAGATGTCTATAGACAGATCAGGTGAATCATAGTCTAAAACTGACTATTGCCTGTATTGCCCTGCAAGGAAGCCCCGAGTGATGCTATGCACCGTAATGGCTGGAAAGATGCCTGGTGGAAAAGGACCTGGGGGTGCTGGTCGACAGCTGTCTGAACATGAGCCAGCAGTGTGCCCAGGTGGCCAAGGCCAATGGCATCCTGGCCTGTATCAGAAATAGTGTGGCCAGCAGGAGTAGGGAAGTGATCGTGCCCCTGTACTCGGCCCTGGTGAGGCCGCACCTCGAATACTGTGTTCAGTTTTGGGCCCCTCACTACAAGAAGGACGTTGAGGTGCTGGAGTGTGTCCAGAGAAGGGCAACGAGGCTGGTGAGGGGTCTGGAGAACAAGTCTTATGAGGAGCGGCTGAGGGAACTGGGACTGTTTAGCCTGGAGAAAAGGAAGCTGAGGGGAGACCTTATTGCTCTCTACAACTCCCTGAAAGGAGGTTGTAGCGAGGTGGGTGTCGGTCTCTTCTCCCAAGTAACAAGCGATAGGACGAGAGGAAATGGCCTCAAGTTGCGCCAGGGGAGGTTTAGACTGGATGTGAGGAAAAATTTCTTTACTGAAAGAGTGGTTAAACATTGGAACAGGCTGCCCAGGGAAGTGGTTGAGTTCCCATCCCTGGAAGTATTTAAAAGACGAGTAGATGAGGCGCTTAGGGACATGGTTTATTGGGCATGGTGGTGTTGGGTTGACGGTTGGACTCGATGATCTTAGAGGTCTTTTCCAACCTTAATGATTCTATGATTCTATGTTGAAATTTAGATGAGATTAATCATACCCAGAGCATGTTCCTGCTACTTTGATAATCTCTCTTCTCTCACAGGCAGGGCTTATGACAAGATCCAATGTCTGGAGGTTAAAACTAGACAAATTCAGACTACAAACAAGGCTCAGCTTTTAAGGACCTTTTAAGGTCCTTTAAATGTTAGAACAATTTGCCAAGGATTGAGGTGGATTCTTCATCACTAAAAATGCTACAGTGAAATTGGAAGCCTTTCTGAAAGTTATCCTCTGTTTTAAGGAGGAATTCATTCAGGGATCCCTAGGGTATGTGATGTCCAGCCCAGAGTTCAGACTGGCAAACCCCCGTGATGTCTTCTGTTCCTTACTTCTTCCAACCCCGACCTCACGGCTGGAGATGGGCAACCATGTACCATCCAGGTAACCACTACTGCTTTTAGCTTAATGCTGACAAATGCTCAGCGCCTTGTTGTTACACTTGAGCTCCAACCATGGAGAAGAAGTCAAGACCATAGTGTGACTTGGGAACTCTTGCTATGCAACTGCAAGCTGTGACACTTGCATTGCATTGCAGAAAGGGCATGACAGGGTTTTCTTTAATACAAACGTGGGAATTAGTTTCTCCCAGAGTTCACCTATGCTCATAATTCAATAATAACAGACCTTGACTTGATTACAGAATTGGAGAGAAATTTTACGCTATGGGATTAAAGCAAACTGAAAAATTTCCAACTTTTTCACTTTTTTTACAATTTTGGTGAACTGTGCAACAGCGTGCTGTACATTGCATAATGCAGCTCTGGACAGGGCTCAGATCACAGCATGATGAGCACAGTACAAGGGCTGATATGCAACAGAACTGAACAGGACAGTTTGAAATGATGCCTAGCAGAGATTAATTCCCCTGCACATCCCTTAATCATGCTAAGTTTTCAAGCCTAACTATGATAATTAATTGCAAAGATTAACTATCTATCTAATTGGTGATTGTCATATTAGATGGAATTAGGAAGGAACAGGTAGGGAGCCCTGCCAGTTTGAAAGTGTTCATTTGCACAGGCAAGGAAACAAGAGGGGAGAGCAGAAGATCCACAGACAGGAAAGAGAGAGAAACACACGGGAAATGGGATTGAGGAGCACAGCACAGGATAGTCATAGATATGGTGCTCAAAGTGAGAATATTCTCTTCTGTGGGGAAATATTCCCTCCTGGAGGATGCTTAAAGTGACAAGAAGGTACTGAACAATGGCCAGAAGCTCAGCAACTAGTAACATCCACCTTCACCCAAACCTGCCTTTGACATCAGAAAAAGGTCTGTGTTGGATAAATTTACCCCATTTTCCCAAATCATCATTAATTAAGGGAGAACTGGGATGTAGGAGTGGAAAGTTTATGCGTGGTAAAGGGGAACTTTCAGTTCTACTTTCCCAAGTAGCATTCTTCTCAGTTAGATATCACACATACTGGACCTTGAATATTAGGAGCTATGCAGTTGTCATCATTTCATCAGGTAGTGAAACAGAGATAAAGAAAAAGGGGCCCATTTAGGTACTGAAAGGGCTTTTTTCATTTTTTTAATTTCTTGGCCTCACTATGCAGTTACTATTTGTAAATGTAAGAAGCACTTTATGGACAGGGAGTTATACACTGGACATAAACCAGAGACATTTGGTTTCCAGAAATGAGTTATTTTATGCACCACTGGTGTGCAGCTTCTCCTTGGATGGATGTGGCTGGTTAGAGACAGGCTTTCATACCACTGCTCTGGACCCGAGGAGAAGGTATATGGGAAGCAATAATCAGGTCTGTAGTGGGAAAGTAGGCAGGTTGTATTAACTGTGCC
Organism: Aptenodytes patagonicus; assembly: GCF_965638725.1. Classification (NCBI taxonomy): domain Eukaryota; kingdom Metazoa; phylum Chordata; class Aves; order Sphenisciformes; family Spheniscidae; genus Aptenodytes; species Aptenodytes patagonicus. The sequence continues at coordinate 216,003,818 of NC_134949.1, forward strand.
CTCTCTGAGGTTCTCAGGCACTGAGAATAACACACTACTCTGAAAATTAAGTCTTTAATGTCTATGAGCACTGATGGCCACCTGAGCACTGGTGGCCACCTGAACGGCAAAGCATAAATGAAAAGATAGCCTTTAGCCACACTGCAGTCACCAAAGGCCATGCAGAGGTTGTGTCCTGACATCACTGAAGGAAATTAATGCCACCTTAGCATGAATTCATGCTACTTGCATGCAGTCTACGAAAGATTACTGCTCAGTCCCATCAAGGTAGATCTAGATCAACCTCGCTGAAGCTGCTTTGGCTATATAACCCCCTCATCAGGAGGAAAGTCACCTTTGCACATATTAGTCTGGGAATAAGACTGTGAAAAAAGTGGAAATGAGGCTGAAATCAAACCTGCAATCTCTGCCCTGGGGCTCCTTCAGCTCGTCCAGTTAAAATACAGGTCCTCCACAGGCTTATGAGAGGTTTTCCCAAAAGCAGGAATCAAACATCAAACATTTAATAAGGATCAGAGATGAATACAGATTGAACATCAAACTTTTCCCCTCAGTTGCTGTATTGATGTTTCTACATCAATTCATTAAGAGACCACCTTTCCAAAGCCCTTCCAGGTTCAGAGAATTGTTTAGACATTTGAAATAGAAATCTGGGATACAGAAATATACAGGTAAACTTAAATTTGCAGAAAACACTAAATTCACAAAACTAAAAGGCCTCTCAGAAAAGTAAAACCTACAGAAAAAAAAATTAAATGCTGTTTGAAGTAGACGAAGGCTGGGCAAACCTTTCAAGAGCACTAGATGAACTGCCCCTGCTTGCTGTCCTTAGGACCAAGCACTTCTTTTAATTCCATGTGTAACTTGATTTATGAGAGTACTCCCATTCACTTCATCATGGTGATTCAAATCTAGGAAACACTACACAAACTGAGGTCGTGGTCTTGCAGTGGTCTCTCTGCATGTGAGACTCGGTGCACACACATGAAGCTCCAGGAAGTCCTGGGGCTTTGGACAAGGCTCTGTGCTGATCAGCTGTGTGTGCTGTTGTGTAGACCCTTCTTGGAAACTCAAAATGAACCCCACAGGGTGGCAAGACCACAGCTAGGGAAGGGTGTAGAAAAGACAAGGGGCTACAGCTTGCAATATGGATCATAGGTTTGGCCATGTTAGACCTTGCTTTTAACTTTGCAGTGGAGATAATGTCTGTCAGATTGGCACACTACTGTTAAAACCAACAGCAAAACTTAAAACTGGCTAGTTAGATATAAAACCTGGAATTTCTAGCTCTACTTCCACTGTGGAGTCCAACATCATCATACACTGGCCCTGTTGCTATGAAAGACCAAATTCTAGGTCCTACACATTTTTCGTAAAGCAAGCACCGTGTCTGAGAGCCCTTATCCAAACACCATACGCCAGGGCTATAAAATACCCAAGAGGGAAAGGATGCTTACCTTCAAGATGTGAATGCGATACTAAAACTCACTCAGGCTCCAAATTCCTGCAGGCAGATTCCATATGGGAGAAGCCCCGCTGCTGTGCTCTGCCAAAGATGAACACCACCCTACCCAGTTCTCCTCTCCCCCGCACAACTTGCAGGGCAATGCAAATGCCGGGTGCCAATCCTGATGTGCACGGCAAGAAAGGAGAATGGGTTTTTTTGGGAAGTTGGAAGAAACAGGACCAGCAGGAGAGGCAGAATAGAGGCTGCACTCACCGCTCCCCCAGTTGTGCTGTTATGGGCGAGAGAATGCGTAAGTCACGTTTTGGTCTGCAAATTTTTATTTGAACTGTATCACTCTAAATATCCCTCTGGTAGGAATTTCAGGCAAGGATTTTGTCACTGGATACAACTGGAGGGTCTCCTGTTCTTCAAATCAAGTTTTGAGAACATACTAAAAAGGTAAGACAATTTAAGTTTCCTTTTCCTTAAACATTGCAGCCCTGGCATGTCCTGTGAGATGCGACTTACTGGGCAGTGTTGAGTCCACCCGATCACCATTCTTCACAAGATGTTTTAGGTACAAATGTTGCCGAACTCCCCATCCAGACACCCAAATTGCAGGGAGGTTTTAATTATTTACTCTCTAGCACCACCTAAGCGCAGCCCCAAGTAACACAAACCAGCGCTTCCCTTTCAGAGCACGCCTTTCCCCGCGCCCTGAATGTGGCTCTTGTAGTATCACCAGAAGGGTCCTCATGAGGAGATGCAGACTGCCACCAAGCACCATCGCCTGCCACTTGCCAGTCAGATACGCACCTCCCCAAGTGGCCGGTGGCCTTTGGGCCCTGGCAAGGCACCTGCAGCCCGTCCCAGGTCACTGTGCACTGGGTGCCTCTATTAAGGTTGTTGGGAGGTCTTCCACTGTCAGTGATGGTGCTGCATGACCTCCTCCACCAGCCACCTACCCACACTGCACTCCTGCAAATTAGAGGCAAAAAATAAATGAAGTTTCCATCTCTGATATGTTTGGAGCAGTTCCTAAGTCCACCCATCACACAGGCTGAGGTGGGGAGCTGGGGCCAAGGCTATAATTGATGTTGTGACATCCGTGGTGCTCCAGGAGGAAACCACCGATAGTGCATGTGCAAGGGTCTGAGCTGTGACTGCCCTGAGTTACCCACACTTGCTTCTGTGGGAGACACCATAATTACATCACCATTGCTCAATCATGGTCGTTATTTGAAAAGCAACATGCCTAAAATGCTTCAGCAGTCATTCTGCAGGGCCGGATTGGGCTTGACTCGATTTGCTTCAGTGCTGCGCATTCCCAGCTGCCCAGGTGCAGTGTCCAGCCATGGGAGGCAACACGGGCAGCAAGGCTGCCCACAGCGAAGAGTATCAAGCCTGGCTCTGCAGAGAGACACTGTGGGCAGTCCCTGCTCAGCCCTTCTGCAAACCCAGAGAGAGCCTACATCAGTGGTAGAAAAAGAGGGTTCTGGTTTCGGCAGCTCAGTTAGACCACGTGAGGACACGGCTGTGCTGACAGGGCAGGTCAAAATAAATTCTTTGCACCAAATTTATACCAAATGAAATGGAGAGGTGCTCAGGTGATCCACATAAAAAGAGCTGTTGAGACTCAAGTGTAGATATTTAAATGGTCCATTTCAACTAGACCAGCTTAATCATGCTTAATTATTGCCTTGTTTAATTATTACTCATGCTTAATTCTGTTTAAGTTCTCACCTAATCTGTACATATCACTACTCCTGCATCTTAGGACAGTGACAGAATTGGAGACGGGAGACAGGCTTGAGCACCTGGGGCATCCCAAGATTTGGGATGACAAAACCTTGTGCTATTCTGGTAACAGCAAGGAGAAAATCAAAACTCACAGGGAAAAAAGGGAAGGCACAAGAGCCCCTTTGTGTATTTTCCCCTTTTTGAGATTGTTTTCATTCTGCACATAGTGGATAGATGTGCCATTTGCTTTCCTGAATTCTGCAATTGAAATTATTCACACTGCTAATAATCAATAGTGAAAAGTACCATGGATCAGCAAAGTAGAACCAGAGTATCTTGGAAAATGGTCAGATGATTCTTACATGTGATAAAAGCTCCTTTTATATTTTCTTTGTATGGTGTAACACTAACCAGGCCCTTTTCTAGACAACAGACAATAACTTCAGACATTGATGTGAAGTGAAGGGTTATATGAATCACTGACCTTCTGGTGTCCTGGTCAAACTGGAACACAAATATTTTTATTTAATCAGAAACGCATTATTATTTTGCTAGTATTAGTTTGTCTTTGTTTTCTGAAATTAAAGCCTACTTTGTTCTGTGGAGTTAACATTTCAAAGTAAAAGAAATGGGCATCCAGTTATTATCCTCCATCCCACCTCCCCAGAAGTGTCCACATTCGACCTGGGTCTCCCATTTCTTGGGCGTGAGCTTCTACCCCTGATCTGTTGAATAAAAGGCAAGAGGAGAAAGACAGTACACCCTGCTTATGGGCTTTTGGACTCTAGCCTGGGAAAAGAATCCTGAAAATAGTCAGCAAACAGGATTCAAATTCTTGAGCAGCTTTAGATGAACCAAAATAAGGTTCTGATAACAGATTTACCTACTGGGTGATGCCTAGGATTCTTTAAGCCTCTTTGATTTATAGAGCTGGACTATAAAATCTGAGAAGCAAGCCTTCAGGTGACACATATATAGCTTTCTGGGAGAGCCAGCCTGTCTGTGTCACTAGACACAGCGTCTTCAGGGTCCCCAGAGACATGCACCGACTGTGCCAGGCTGGAAATCCCAACCTATTAGTTGTAGTAAAAGTGAGGCGTGGATGCAATCATTGTCTTCCTTCAGTCTCTGGGAAGATCTTGATAGCAGAGCCATACCAGAAATCCTTTGTAGCCAACTCCTACAAGATTTACTTCTAATTTTGCAGGATTTGAGTATGTTTTAATGGCTGTCACACCTGTCCTGAATGGTGCCGTAGTTGCTTCTCTGGGTCAAGCAGTTTTTCTTGGCATTGCTTGTGGTGCAAGGATTGCAACTAGTGTTGATAATCAATGCCTCAGCGTCTTAGGCATCATCTGCAGGCAGGCGCATTGAGCATGATGAACTGGACAAAGAAGGAGGGAGGAAGACAGAGAGAGAAAAATGCTAATGAAGAGCTCAATGAATTGCAGTGGTCATATAATGTGTCCTGCTACCGTAGTGCAAGACTGCAGCCACTGTCCCTGTGCTGGCTGTGCCCTGTGCTCTTGCCACACCTTCTGGAAGGGATAAAGGCCACCTCAGAGACTCAAGAAAGTGAGGATTTTTTTTCCTCTGTTTTGCCATAAACTTCCTAGAAAAAAAGCAACTTTGTGCTTTGGTTTCCCGTTGAAAGAAAATGGGGGTATTGCTCTCTCTGTAAATACAGAAGGAGGATGTAACATCTTGGAAGAGTTTTAATGCCACGTAGCGAAAGCCTTTCATTTCTGACCCTGAACAGTGCCTTGTGGGCGAATGCAATCACCCAGCTATCCCCACTCAAAGGTGTGCTTTTGAGCACCTCCCATTTGATAAAAGCTGTTTCCAAATGTCTCCCTTCTACTAAGCAGCTGTGCATCCTCAGATATACATTTCTGCATCTTCCAAGGTTGAGTTTCACTTCATTTCATTTTTTCCTTTGTTTTCCTAACCCCCCAAACCACAGACCAAAACCACAAGGAGACTCAGGCAGTCTAGATAGCTTAAAAAGTGGAGGAATGCTGACAGACCAGGACTGCCCATGGTCTCTCCTCTTACAGCTATCGATTGATTTCGGGTAAGAGAAGAGCTTTTTGTACTGTGCCTCTGCCAAAAAAATAGAAGGCAGAAAGAAACCACTGACAAACAAAGTGCATATTTGGCCAGGTTCTACTTCAGATGCTGAAAAAGACTTTTTTTCATCTTATATGGATGGAAGGAATGTTTTTACACACTGATACCTCCCAAGGAAAGTTCTTGCCCCTTCCAGAAGACCAGAATAAAGTAAGCCTGGACCACCAACTTCATGTGAAAGAGGAGGGTCCAGCAGGATGTTACCTATTTTTCTTCTATACCTGTGCCTGGTGTACATTTCTGCTGCTGATTCAGAAGCTTGCAGCTCTTTCCTGCTCTCTGCCAGCTGTTTGCCAGCTCACTGCATCGACTAAAAGCATCTCAAGGCAGTGGTGAGCAGCCTCCACAGCCCTCTAACCCTGCAGATGCAATGCCTTACAGTCCCTGTTAACATTTCTTTGCTGAATTTTCTCCCATGGTTTCTCGCAGGATGAAATTACCTCTAAAGTGCTACTGCAGGTCTGGAACCTCTGTGAATTTTCAACTCTCATGTTTTTTATCTTTTCTTCAGCAAAAGACAAGGTCAAGCATTTTGTTGAGTCCAAAAAGACATCAAAAGAAAAGGGTGAAGAAAAAAAAAAGCAAACCCTCTGTATAAAGCATTTCAGAGTACTCATGCAGCATATTAGAGAGCAAAAGGAGCTTTCTGGCTCCTATCTGGCTGTTGTTGCAATTGTTAATGTGGTTTTGTTCCATTATTAATGACACTGGAAGAGAAATCAGGCCTTCCAGACAAACCTGAAAGACTCTCAGATGGCAAAGAGAAGGAAGGGGAAAAAAAATCCTTAAAATAATGGAAATAAGCAAAGGGGAGGGGAAACTTAATATACCAAGGATGTAGCAATAAAAGTTTGCAGGTGTCTAGCACTGTAGGGATGGTGAACCGAATCTTTCACAAAGCTTGTAAATCATTCCCAGAGCCTGCTAGTTTAAGGGCACTTTGTAATTAAACCCGGAAAAACTAATTTCTTACAGCCTGTACTATATTGCTCGATACATTTGTGTCTCCTAGAACTGCTGTTTGACAAGCAGAGAAAAATAAAACCAGAAAAGCAACATTAATGGACAAAATGTCTGTAACCCGGAGCGGCGTATCAGTAGCCTCATCTGAATGTGGTTGGACAGGATTTTAATAAAAAGCTTTGTTAGGAAAATACATCATGAATATGCCAAGGTAAGTAATCTCAGGATTAACCCTCCAATCTGGCTTTCCTGTAAAGTTACTCTAAGTTAGCTACCAAATCAGCATCCCTGCAGAAGAGCTGGGCAGGGCGCACCCCTTTGCTCCCACTCAGCAGAAGCAGCTCCACTGCCAAAGCCTTCCACTGATGCCCAAGCACCGAAGCCCAGGACCCACCACTGGCTCGTCAGCAGCATCCTCTTCAAACTCCACCCCCAACAGAAGGAGAGATCTGCTGAAGCTCTTCCCCCTTTTCATTTGGGGTGCTGGGAGGCAGGCAGATGCTGGGGGGACTCAGAGGGGCCAAGCATCAAGGTTAAATTTGGGTAGACTGGCTGCTAATCAATAATACAGCTATCACCAGTACTCCTTGAAGTCAAGTGATTCGCTCTGCAGTCACTTGTTGATGGGGCTGCAGCCCCGTGGTCCCCAACACCAACCCCTACAGTGCTGCTCGCCACGGCCACGCTCCTCTGCAGGCTGCTAGCGGGGAGCCTGCCTCGAAAATCCCCTCTGCCCTCTGCTGCTCCGCTGCCCTGCCAACGGGCTCCCACCCTGCCCAAAGCACACACCCATTGCTGCCACTTCACACCCTGACACATTTCTGCTTAAGAGAAACCTCCTCCCTTGCAGAGGGGATGTTTGCAGCACAGCAGGAGAAAGCATTGCTTGCAATGGGCTCTCAGGGAGAGAAGAACCAGCCGGCTTTCAGATAAATAGGGCTTATAAAAATCTGATTAAATGCTTTCTTAATACTGGGCATTTTGTCATATGTGTCACTGTATTTCTTGAGGTGCAGTTTATATTAAAAAAACCCAACCTCTAGACATTTGATAATTTTCCCTTTAAAAAGAAGGAATCTGAAAGCTCTTTGCTGCTAATTATTGATGCTGAAAACAAACACTCGTTTCTCATCCCAGGACTGAACGTTTGACCTTATACTGCAAAGCCAAAACTGCCAATATTTGGGAGAAACTCCAGACCTGGATTTCAATTTCATGACTAACATCTGTCTTTCCAATAGAGTGGATTAAATCAATGCAACCAGTGTGATACATTTTAAATTACTCAAAGTTCAATTCATTTTATATGAGCGTATGCCCCATACATTGTGCTGTCAAAATAGGTCACTGGGCCAAGAGCTTAAAAATAATTTAAATAAAGGTTTAAAGAAATGAAAAAGGAAAATGACATAAATGCACATTACCATGAGACCTTCTTTAATGCTTTGAGGAATAAAACTGCCATGAAGCTATGGGGTCAGGAAGAAATTTTGCCACTGGTGATCTCATTTTCAGCAGGGACGCCCAGACACGATGTTGGCCTGATGCAGCAGAGGGGATTTGGCAAAGCACAGGAGCAGCTCAGACAGATGGGGTGCAGGGGGAAGCACTTTGTAGGCTGCCTTTGCAGATGAAGGGCAACCGTGCTGTCAGGCACCCCCAGCACCACGGCAGGCTGCAAAACCTACGTGAGATCAAATATTCAGGCAGTATGTCTTCACTGACCTCTCCTCCCCCTCTCCCTTCAACTGACTCCCATTGCTGAAACTTCAAGAGATGCACCAGAAGTCAGGGAAGCTGGAGATTTTATTGCACCCTGAATAAAAGATGGACCCTGGAGCCCATGCAGATTGCACCCCCTCTTGCCAAGGCCTGACCTAAGTCCTGTGAAGTCCCCCCCAAGGTGTACAAGTAGGAAACCCTAATGTCACATGGAGGCTGTCACCTGGCTGCACATGACAGCGTCACACTTGGAAAGCCCCAGTGGGAGCAGGTCCCCTGCAGCCGAGCCCCCAAGCCACTCCTGCTCAGCCCCCTGCCCTGGGCTGTGCTTGGCCGCCCAGACCCCCATGGGGCTCACCTGCCATCCTCGCAGACAAGCAGTATGTAGGGAAACCTGCGCTAGTCCGTACAGTGCAGTGGGAGATGTGGCTGCCCGGCGCAGAGGGCTCTGGCAGACCCCGGCTGTCCCTCCTTGCGCGGGGAGTTGCCCTTTCCTCCCACCCAACCTGAGAAGCCTGTGCTGACGAGCAGACTGAGGTGTCTCTCTTTTATTCACACCCTTCTAAAGAAAACTTGAGGAGAGGGAAACACGAGGAAGAGGGGGATGGAAGATCAGCAGAAGGGCCACCCCGCCGGCGGCCCATTAGCGCTCGTTTCCTGGCTGGGGCGATGGCAGGCGGCCGGGCAGCACTTTCCCTTCCTCAGCCAATTGCATCCTCAATCCGCACCGGAGGATCGCGGGGTTTGAGGCGTGGGAGAGCCCGGGGGCCGGTGCGCGGCCGGTGCGGCGGGCGCCGGGGGGAAGCTGCGACCAGCCCCGGCGCCGCGGCAGGAGGGGGAGGAAGAGGAGGGAGAGGAGCGAGGAAGAGGCCTGGGGCGGGCCGCCCCCGGGGTCGGGCCGCGCTGGCCGGCCCAGCCGCTTAAATGCAACCCCTGGGGCATCGGCTCCTGTCTGATGAGACCGCTCCAGGGCTGCCGGGGACGGGGCGTCGTCGTGGGGACCGTCACCCTCTGCCTGGCCGCCGGGTGGGCTCTGCAGAGTAAGTGTCCCTTTCTCTCCTCCTCCTCCTCGCCGCGCTACCCCCGGCTCAGCCCCAGCGCCCAGCAGCTGCGCGGGGCGGTGCGGAGAGCCCGGCCGCCCCTCCGCGGGCTCCGGCCCCGGCCGCAGCCGCCCACGCTGGGCTGCCGGCAAGCGGCGAGAGCTCTTCCTAACGCGGCCTTAACCGGGAGTGCCCGGCGAGCTGCTGGGAGGGGATGGGATAGGGACTTACGGGGGCTCAGGCAGGCATCGCTGCTCTCGGCAGGCTGGAAGTGGTCTGGGGAGGCTCGTCCCCGCTCCTGCTGCTCGGAGGAAGCGGGGGAGCTGAGCGGTGCCAGCCCGGGGCTGCAGCCCGCCCGCTCGGGCGGGGGGCCGCGGCCGCAGGAGCCCCACGGCCGCTCCCGGCGGGGGCGGCCCCGAGCAGCCGCCGTTCCCCCCTGCATTCCCAACAACAGAGAGGAAAGCAAGGAGGAGGAAACAAACCCGGTTAACCAGCCCGAAAGGGCTCGGGTCACGCTGGGAAACGCGGTGGAGAAGAGGGAAGGTGGATTTTAACCCAGCACCCCGCGGGGGGCGAGTGGGGACAGGGCAGCACGCAGAGAGCTGGCCAGTCGTCTCCAAGCGGGGGCGAGAGGAGGCTGCAGCCAGCCCCCACGCCTGGGAACTGGGGTGGGCAGTGCCACCAGTGGGTTTGCTTTGGACACATCACGGCGTCTCCTTCATCATCAAGGTGACGCACAAGCAGGACACCGAAGGGTGGAGGAACTGTCCCCAGAGTTTAAGAGCTCCATTTTAGAGCTGTCCCCCCCATTTCAGAGCTCCTGCATGGAGGCTCCTCGCTGCCAGCCCTTTTCCGCCCATTCCCCAGCACGCTGCAGGCCCAGCTGCGTTGCTACAGCCAGGTCTGGTACACAGAGCCGCACTTCCAGCTTTGACTCTCAGCCAGGCGAATACTTTGGAGTGCAGCAGCGTACCAGGGACAGCAAACTCACCGCACTTCGAGCAGCACCAGTACCCTCTTCTCCTCGGTGCATGTTTTACTGGGCGTGAAGGGTCTGGTTTTGCAACCAGCAGAGCGCAGTGGCCTTGCACGGGGCGCTGCAGGTGGGTGTGATGTTTGCTCTCAAGGCCGATGCAGCTTTGTTTGGATTAGACCGGTTCAGGTAATCTAGGCGAACTGCGTATTAAAAATATTTTTGAATGGTTATTGCATTGCCATTTTTGGCTTTGTGTGCTGGATAGGGACAGAACACGTTTGCAAATAATTTAATGGAAGGATTTTTTTTTTTATATTTACCTTGCAATCACATATTCAAAACAAAGCCATGCCTTTATCAAAACATAAAGGGGTCACTGTGGTGAGACACTCAGCTCCTGTCTAGTCAGAAGCAGAGCAAAAGGCCTTTGCATAAACACATGGAGCAGAAACAATTAGAACAATTTGCAGCGATTACCAGAGGTTCCCGTCTGTTCTGTTTCTCTAGCTGGCACAAACCCCTTTTTTCACAGCTCTGGTTAGTCTCTCCTGCACACAGGCTGAATGGCAGACCACAGCTTAGCCGAGGATGCACCGGGCTACCCGGAAAGCGTGGGGTCCCTGCAAGGGGACCCGGCAGCACAGGCATGACAAGATATCCATGAAGGGGGAATCCCAGGAGTCTTACCCTGGAAAAAGCGTAGATCCCATCTGGTTAACAAATATATAGCAGCTGGGGCTTTCTTCTGTGCTGGACCCATAGGCGAGGACCTGGGAATCACGCTGGCTTCTCGAGCTTCCCTGCCTTACCTTGACCAGCGGAGTTTCCAAATTCTGCTACAGATCACAGAGTGAAGCTGGCTTGTAATTCCTTTACCCATCTCTCCCCATTTGTGGTTGCTCTGGGGTTTTGCTGGTCATGGGGGGTTCTTATTTTTTAATAAGATTTTTTAAAAGAATTTCTTTCCCTTGGAGATTTTTTTTCTTTGCCTTTTTTAACCATTCTTTTCCCTGACGTCTCTGCAGAACCTCCAGGAGCATCCTCAGGGGTCCTGCTTTGCACTCCTTCAGTGTAGCTGAGGGTCTCATCCTCCCTCCCTGCTGGCTTAGAGAGATTTGCAGCTCAGCATTATTTTTTCAGTTCTGCTATTGCAGTCAGGCTGTTCCCACAGTATTAGAGGAGAGCGGGTGAGCTGCCCCAAGCCAAACCAGGAAAAGGCATTCAGCGGTGAGGCTTACTCTGTGCTTTATCTGCCTTTTGTCTGGCTTGATTTTTGCGGGTAGATAACAGGATTTTAGTCTCTAGCCAAGTGTCTCAAACATGCCACTAATTATAAAAAAAAAAAAAAAAATGTATGCCAGTTGAAACTTGGATGTTTGGTGTTCATCCAAATCTTCATGCAGAAATACCCACATGCAAGCAGAAATTATTGCAGTTACATATTAAACTAAATGGTCAGTTCAGTTTCACAGTGTTATTAACAGCTCCATAATCGCATCAGTAGGAACTAGGTGAGAATTAAATATTCTTTCACGTGCATTTTTGCCTGGAAATCATCAGGAACATGAAGTCCCTGACTTCGTGTGAAACTGGGTACCTTTGGTTACATGCGATTTATCTGCACTGGCATATAACTGGCTGCCTTTACGAAGCTGTTGTCTCAAATGTTGATTATGCATCCTGAAAACATGATGAAGTCCTTATCAAGTCTTCACATACTTAAGCCTGCTACAGTTCCTGCTTTTGAGGGATGGTAATTAATTAATATAATAGGTTACCTTGGCCATGGCAATTAAACTTTCCATTTAAATGCAGGATTTTAAAGGAAAGCCAGTTACTGATGAATACAAAAGCATGGCTCAGCGTTTTCAGAAAATGTTATGCTCCCTTCCCCAAAAAGACTCTTCCAAACTCTCTCTTTGGTATCAAAACACTGAAACACAGGCAATTACTTGTCCTGTGTGGTGGAAATGTTTCTCTTGACTATCACCAATTAAAAAATGTGTATCTAGTCTTTAATTGTCTATGTATGTTCCTTTTATGGTCAGTAGAAAGAGAAAGAAACTGCAGAGCATAATCCATCCTCTCTTAAAACAGACCACTGAGATAGGTAGGACAATCACCCCTCAGAGGTCCCATCCTGCCCAGGAGAGTTGGTCAGCATCACCTGCTCACTCATTGCCCTCCTTTCTCTTTCAGCTCCCGGAGTAGTATCATTAGTTGTCCCACAACCCAACATCAACGCAACAGTGGCACAAAACATCTTGCTCTCCGTTGAATACTCTTGCAGAGGCGTCGCCACCATTGAGTGGAAGCATGTGTCGAGCTGGGGCACCACCAAAATTGTTGAGTGGAAAAGTGGGAATTATGTCAACATATCCACGGTGTACAAGGACAGAGTGACTACTTTTGAAAATGGCTCTATACAGCTTTTGAACGTGGGCATGAGAGATGCCGGCTACTATTTTATTACTGTAACAGAGGAGTATGGAACCAATACCTATGGCACCATCATAGTCAACGTTTATGGTACTAAGTAGATGGGAGTTCTTGGCTTTACCCTGTGTTTAAACATTAATCTGCTCATAATCAATTTTATAATATTAATTTTTTTCTGTCCTCCCTGCAGAGATTATCTATGAAGATCTACATTTTGTAGCAGTTCTCTTTGCATTTCTTGCTGCAGTATCTGCCATTTTGATCTGCTTCATGTGGCTGTGTAATAAATCTCTGCACCTATTCCAGAAGAAGACGACACACAAACTAACAGGTATCTCTGTAAGAATGCAGTCAATGTATAGGGTTTTCAAGTCTGAATTTTGAGCCTAAAATTCACTTGTGATTTGAGTCATAAAGGTGCTAAGCAGGGACACTGAGAAACAAGACTGGAAGGGCTCAGTTCAGTTATCCTGTTCAACTCTTTACTAGCAGAGGTAACTGAATAATAGGTATTTAGTTGCAGAACAATTCACAGGTCATCTACCTTACACATTTTACATCAGAAACCACAAAACACTTCCCAACACTGCTAACTGCAAAACTTAGGGAGAAAAGGCCAGAGCTGCAATAACCCCCTATCAGAGGGCAGGAGACAAAGTCAAGAGCATCAGCAACGCTCTCAAGGTCTGCACCAGAAGGGCATCTCCTAGGGGAAAATACTCAAATGGCCCTTGGGAGTGGCTCCCACCTCACTTCATGGAGGACTGCACCTCTTCTTCTCCTCTCAAACCCCCCTTTCATCTGTCCTCATGTTTGATCCAGTTGCGGACTTCAGCGAACACTAATATCAAAAGCAGACTCCTAACACGTGTCAAAGACACCAGTCATGAAAAGCAGATCAAGGGCTGCACTGAAGGGAACGTTCACGTTAGAGAAGAAACTTCTAAGCCACAGCCAGGGACATAGAGCCTAGGCAGCAAGACGCTACGGGCTTGGGCTCAAGATCTGGGCACATCCTTGGAACAGGAGGTTTCTTTTACCACTTCAAAACATTTTGGGCATTTACCTCCCTTCTTCGTAAGTGCAGATCCACTAGTGGTTTCTTGCCCTGCAGGTAAAAGGTTGTCTTTCTTCTCTAATAAGGACTGCTTAAGCTGTTACATTACAACAAGCAGCCTAAGTATCAGTATTTTACTAGACCAACACAGGTATTCAAGAATCCTAAGCCTCATGGCCCAGACTGTGTCAACTCTGCAAAGCCTGATACGAGAAGAGATGAATTTGGCTCGAGCTGTCTCTTCCTTTCTGCCACTCACCTACAGCTCTAAGGGCTGCTGCTGTTTTCACGGTGCACACACCGCTCAACAAGCTTCTGTAGCTACTGAAAATTTTGCTACCGTGCCAGAATATACAGGCTTTTGTTTGGATAAAGCCTCTCCTTCCTCCAGTTAAAGCCAATCTTCCTACAGAGCCAGAGTTTTACAAAGTCTGAATCAAATACACTTATTTGTCAGACTTAGGAAAACCACAGTTCTGGAGACCTGCTCTGTCATCTCCCAGAACATGATCCAAAGCAGGGACCTAACTTACGCCCCGATTCCACCTTAGAAGAGCCCTCCTTTCAAAAGTCACGAAGAGAGGTGTAAGGACCAGCCCTATGGACTTCAGTTTTCATAGTGCCTTTAGTCTTGTATGGGAAGAAACCAGTGTCACTTTAAAGATTGTGAGGGACTCTTTATGCAGTTAAATATTTTGAAAAGATGTATTTAAAACCTAATTATAGAGGAGTAAGCTTAAGCTAATATTAAAAAGTTCAAAATGTCTCAGCTATTAACACAGCGTTGTTAATTTTGGAATGCTGGCCTTCCAGTCCATTTGCCAATCAATAATAATATCCTTTTATTTGCAGCAAGTACAACTGAAGAGATTGAATTGGAAACCATTGAGTGTTAGCCAAGGACTGTCTTATAACAAAAATAACAATTCTACCTCAGAAGATATTGGCAAGGAAAGCGAGAAGAAACCTAAAAGGTAAAATATTTGTGACTATTGTAGAAACATCCTGACTTGCAAAGCTAATTAGACATAAAAGCAACAGTGTCTGATGGAGTTGTTTTAACCTGTTGAGATCTTGGCTCTGCTAGCCAAGGTCAAAGTAAAAAAGAGTATGCTTTCATGCTGAGCACGAACACATTTTTGTGGCTACTAAAATCTACAGCCTCTACCACTCTTAAAAACAACCAACCAGCCAAGCCTCTAAGATCAAATCATAAAGGAAATGATCATGGTTTTGAAGGACACCTGTATTTTGGCTACAGCAAGTCTCCTATTACAGACAGAGCAGCCATTAGCATCCTTCAACATAATAAATTTAATGTCTAATTACAGTATTACATTAAAAAATTAATTGCAAGGACTGAATCCTGTTTATTGCGCCTATGCTGCTACTTTTGGCTGTAAGGAATTTCCGGAAGCTCTGAAGACAAACTGTAATTCTTCATGAGACAAAACTGATTTTGAAACAATGCCGAGCTGGTCAAAGTTCTCCCACTTACATTTCCAATTGTTTACACTGCCCCAGGATATTAACACACATTTTATGACATTACTAGGAAAGGTTGTTAAACAAGGAACTACACACAGGCACTGAAGAAGACGCTGTCTATAGTGATTAGAGGGGTCAGATAAAATACTGACAACATCACACCAGTGGGGTGGCAAAATACTAAACAGTTTCATTGTGAAAGATGTCAAGTCCTTTGCAAACTTAGCCCACCGATGAATAGTCTATCTGGGAAGAAAAGTTAAAACAGCATTACTTTGAAATTTAGTATTTACAAATACAGTTCTGAAATTGCTCTTGTTGAGAAGCCACCTGTGCTCTATGTTGTAAGAAAACATGAAGTGATCTCACTAGTGTTTTCTTGAATCTGCATATCATACTTACATTTCCCACCTGCAGATCTTCTAGGTGGAATAACATTTTCTTTTGTGAGTGAGAAAGCACTAAACTGACCAGGCTTCAACTTACCCTGTTTTGCTTTTGTAAAGAGAAGAATTTTGCAGTGTGAAATAAGCTTTGAACGTGTAAGAGACCATGGACTAGTCTGTGTCTGCAGATTGCCATGTGGCTTTTTGAGCTGAGCTGCTGCCACTGCCTCTCTCACACTGTAGCTCACTTGTTTGCATAAGGCTTTTATAGGACAGGCTGACAGAGCTTCCCCTCTGGTCAGGGACTACGATGCTCAGGTGCAGAGGTACAATGGGTTAGGTATGGAAAACCAAAGAAGTCCTCACCTAGTGCATAACAAGGCAAACAGGCTTCTCCCAAAGCACCCTGTACACAATACTTTCAAAAAGTCATCCCTGGATTGAACTGGCCATTTGTAGTACAAAGGGCCTCTCACTCATAAATTCGGGTACCAGATGCAGCTGGTTGCTCCTTCCTGCATCTAGGATAAGAGGTCAAAAAATTAAATGAGAATTAATTAATGAGAAGTTAAAAAAAAAAAATCCTAGCTATAGCACAGCTTGGCAAAGTAAGTTTGTTCTAATTCTTCACTTCAAGTATGTATTACCAGTCTTCTGTATCTTTGAGTGAATTAAGCTTTGATGACACAGAAGAAGTTGTAAGTGCATCTGTTTTAATCACCAAGCTTGAAGTAAAGTATCCATATAGCATACAGAAAACATTATTAAATGGGTTTTTTTCTGTTTATCTGTTCCAGATTATTTTTTTTAATCCCTAAATCTTAGAACTTGAACGTGAAGTTATGCATGAGGCTGAGCTGAATATATAGCAGGTGCACTGCCAGACTTATTTAGAAAGGACAAGAAGCGCAGCTTACACGTACCACCACTATTATCTGCTAACATTGACCTGGATACTGTAATTGTCAAAGGAAAAGTCAGGAAATGTACACAGACATGAATGACCATTTGAATGCACTGCTGTAATTGCAGAGATCACTTACACTTTTAAACTACAATATTTGAAAGCTGGGATGAAAATAGGAAATGACCATTTAAAATTCGTCAATTTAAGATGCGCTATAACAGTAGTAAGAAGTTTCCAACTAGCACAGTTCTTCTACCTCTCTCAGCTTGGCTAAAGATACAGCAATTTCAGGCACCCATCCTTGGCTGGTGCCAACCTCGCTTTTAGGTAATAATATTCTAGATGAACAACCGGGATTGAAATAATATTCAGTGAGGACATACAGTACAGTTAGCCTATGTACTGCTTTCCTTATAGACAATTCCTCACACAGAATTTAACACGCTTACTCTACATAGGTAGGGTCACTTATAAAATATTCACATTTTCTGAAACTGATGTTTGTCAATATGCGTTATTAACGTCAATAATATTTGATATACAAAACGTGAGGCTAAGCTGTCTGTAGCAGTTTCTTGCTACACTGGAGGTGCCTGAAGTATCTAAAGTCTTACAGCAAGCTGTTGAAGTGGAAGTTCGGAAATTAATAGCTGTTCTTACTCCAGCTGGAAACTCCATGCAGAACAGCAGCAAATTGAGTATTTAGAGCATTCCAAGTGATCAAAGGGATTAAGGCATTTTGCATCTAAACTTTAATTAAAGAGATGTCCAAGTTCACAAGATTGCTTTGGCAATCAATTGTACAGGTCTTAATCATCCACTAATGTCCTCATTTCATGGTCAAAGATGTGCTACCAAGAATTTAAGACTGTCCCTCTGTTAGAAGCTTAATTAGTCTGTTTTCCATTAAAATTAGGAATCCCTGTGTATTAAATACTAAAAGACAGACTCTCCGGGTCCCTAATCATTCTTTTTTTTTTTAATTTTTTTTTGCAGCTAGGCCTGAAAGTCTTGACAAATGCCTTCACTGCTAATGTGCAGTGCTTGCACTTCTGCAACACAAGAGAAGTCCTCTTGCATCCATTGTTTCTTTTCAGAAGGGGACAAATCCTGCAACTATGAGACCCTAATAGCTCCACAGTGATCCTATTACTTGGTAATGAAGAGCTTACTTGACGAAAAGGCTATCACTACATGCAGACCTGTCAATTTAGGTTAAGAATAGTGAAGTGTAAAGACATGTTTGAGTTTCATATGCTCACCTTCTAATTATTAGTAAGAGATTTGTTGCGTTGCCAAGAGTCAAAACAGCCTCCTATAATTGGATGCATGACAGATGGATCAGGCTGTTGGCTGAACTGTTCAATAAGGAACAAAACCCCTCTGCCTGTAATCGTAGTGTCTGCTAGCCAAACAACACTGGACCTGGCATCACAGGTGTTGCATAAGATTCACCATCTTTCAAGAAGATCAAGAGACTATTTTCCACTAGTATTTTTTTCATTTTTGTTAAGTTGTCTTGGGTAACTCATCAGAAGCTGAAAGGAAAACCCTTTCTCTTCAGTTCTTCTGTTCAGTTGCACAGAAGCAAGTACTTCACGGAACTGAAATAACAAGATGTTCCACACTGGCAAACACCAACATAAGTACAATAGCTACTTTGGATACACACTGAGCAGCAGCTTGCCACAAGCAGTTGCTTAATATGTATTTCCTACAACTATTCTTTATTGCTCAAGAATACAGCAAAATACCAACTGTCACCATACAAGTATGATGTTCAATTCAAACATGTTCTATGTGCAAGTTCTCATATATATACACACACCCCTCATAAGACACAATATGGACTTAAGTCTGAACCAGTTCATACAGACAGGTTTCAGAAAGACCTTTAGCAATCAATCATCAAACAAAAGAAAAGCTTTGTGCAACACCTTACTAGAAGCTTCAAGAAGACTACAATTACAACCGAAAAAGACAAAACCATGATTTTTTTTTTTTTTATTTTAAAAGAACTCAAAAGAGCTGATCTTCAGGAGGGTATTATTGTTTCCCTGGATGATGATGAGTGCCAGTGCAGGAAAAAAAAGAGAACAGCACAAGTGTGGAGATCCAAGGTCTACTGCACAAGAGTTACCTGCTTCTATCCAGACATGAATTTACACAAGTCACCCACAAACTCAAATTGTCAGAATTTTGCAAGCAGAGCAAGGCCCTCTCCTCTACATACTTGCAAAAAACAAGGACAGAAAACAAGCAAAGTAACTGACACCACATAGGCTCATCTATAGGCATCAGACAGGAAAGGCATTTGCCACAAGCTGTGACTTCTTAATGCTCTCAAACAAATCACTAAGTAAATATCTCTCTCAAAAAGAAATGGGTCACCCAGAAGCCACATCAATGTACAGTTAACACAAACAAACCCCAACTCAAGAACATCATGCAGTGAAGATTGTTACTTGAATCTTAAGTTTTGTTTAGCCTTAATTCTTGACAAGGGAGCTCTGCTTCTCCTCTGTTGTCCCACTTCTCATCAAATGAGTCCTTTAGTTTCCACAAGGATAGCCGCTCCCTGTGGTATAAGCCACTAAAAAGCTTGTCGATAGCACAGTTCAGTTCTAATAATTTTCATCTTTCAGAAATACTTGCAAAGATTTATTGCAAAAAAGTAGGGGCACAAGGGGAAAGGGAATGACTCCGAGCAGACACCTTTCATGTAGCAAAGGACTACTGAATTTAATTTTATAAAAGAAAAATACATTAGTTACTCAGCTATGTTACTCTAGATAGAGTAATCTGCAAAGATACAGCTGAAAGGAACTTTTTCAGAAAGTTGTATTTTCTATGTCATCGAAAAAAGTTTTATTACAAACACTACAATGGACATATCTGTACAGGAAATAAATTTGGTTTTGCTTTCTTGTATTGCCCCATAGGTTCCATTTCCCTTTGCTGCACGGGCAGTGATCGTTTGCTGCACAGCGATGATTCAAACCCCCCACGGAGAGGCTGACAGGTTATTAACATGGAGTTAGGGCGGCCATGAGGAGTTCCATTTTATACACAAAGTTACGCCCTTCCATTTTATTCCACTGCACTTCCTTGAATGGCCCTCGAAGATGATTCCACTTGTTGTCTTGCAGTACATCGCCTTTGGGGAGATCCTTGCACTGACTCCGTGGAAACTGAACCATAACTTTGCTGCCACTTTCCGGACCATTCCGTACTGTGATGAACAGAGAGTTTTTATGAGCATTTTTACACTGTAGGAATTCCTCATATTAAATATCCTTCCTCGTGTATGCTATACATTACTCCTACTCAATTCCAAACACGCTGAAAGCAAACAAGGGAAATTACCTTACTTTTTTTTTTTTTTAAAGTTTTTCTCTTTGAATTTTCTCTCTCTCATCTCCCACTTCTCTATGATTTTGTTGCTTTAGCACTGCATGTTCTTGGTTAGAGCAAACCAGAGAAACATTTGACAAAAAACCCCACACATACACCTTACAAATGCATTTATTCTTCCCTAATGATGCCAGGAAGGGCAAAGGTTTTTTTTGCCGATTCTTACCTTGGATGTATTCCCCACCATTCTGTTGAAAAACATGATCAAAACTGTATTGTTTCTAGTGGATTTATCTCAAACGGACAGGAATGAAGTCACTCAGGATAGCTGTTGCTTTTAATCACAAAATTCTGCAAGATTGGGGGAGGGGTGGTGGTGTTCTATTGGCTTGGATGGGTTTTGTGTTTTGATGTGTGTGTGTGGGGGTGGTGGTGGTTGTTTTTTTAAATAAGCAGTTAGGGAGATAACACGTAGCTTTCCCCTCACCTACCAAGCTAGCCTTCTACAAAGAGATGACTACCAGGCTAATTGAACATAATTTCTCCTTCATAAATCGATGCTGACTATTCCCCATCACCTTCTTCTCCTTAATACATTTGGAAACTGCTTCTGGGACTGGTTTTTTGCCTCATCTTCCCAGTAATTGCAATGAGGCTGACCAGACTGTAGTTCCCCAGATTCTCCTTCCTAAATATAGGATGTGACATCTGCCTTCTTCCAGTCCTCAGGAACCCTTCCTGATCACCATGACCTTTCAAAGATGATCAAGAGTGGCCTTACAATGACATCAATCAGCTCCCTCAGCACTCATGGATACATCCCACCTGGTCCCATGAACTTGTGTATGTCCAATTTGTTCAAAAGTTCTCTAACTTGATCCTCCACTACTGAGGGTGAGTCTTCTTCGCTCCAAAATTTCCCATGGGTCTCAGGGACCTGGGATTCCCGAAGGCCAGTCTTAAGACCAAAGCAAAGAAGGCATCGAGTACCTTGGCCTTCTCCATGTCCTGTGCCACCAGGTCCTCTCCCCATTTAACAGCAGGCCCACATTTTCCCTAGTCTTCCTTTTGCTGCTGACATACCTGTTTGAAGCTGCTTTGTTGCCCTGTACGTCCTTCACCAGATTCAACTCCAGATGGGCTTTAGCTTTCCTATCCCCATCAATGCATGCTTGGACAGTCTCTCTATCTTCCTCCCAGGTCAACTGGTCCTACTTATAATCTCTTGCAGCTTCCTTTTTACGTCATGAGTTTAGTCATGAGCTCCCTGTTCATCCACAAAGATCTTCTGTCACCTTTGCACAACTTCCTGCACATTGGAATGACCATTCTTGAGCTTGAAAGAGGTGATCCTTGAAAAAAATAATCAACCAGCTCTTTTGGACCCCTCTTCTCTCCATTCCATAGGATGGTATCCCATAGGATTCTTCCAAGAAGATCCCTGAAAAGACCAAACTCTGTTCTCGTTAAGTCCAGAGTTGTGATCCTGTTGTTTGCCTTGTTCCCTCCTCTCAGGATCTTGATGGTTTCTGTAATCTATTTTTTTTTTATGCTAATTCTAAGAAATATTATCAAGCCTGAGTAAATTTAATCAGGTTTATATTAAGTGGCTTACTGGGCAAAGTATTGATTCTATTTAGGTGTCAATTCCATACAGAAAAGAGACTGTTTCTAGAATATTTTGCTATAAATTGACATTATTCTATAAAAGTTTAGAGACTATCTCAGAAAGAGACTTACAAAACCTGTAGAATTCGCTTAAGAATTTTAAGATTTTCCATACGTTTGCAATAGAAAACACTACCTGAAATGGCATAGTCTCCATTTGGTGATGCTACAGTTATTGCTGATGCATTGCCAATACTCTCCACCGGCCCCAGACCAACATGATTACTGAAACTCAGCACATGCCATCCCATAACTTTTGCAAGCTGCTGAACTGCATGTACTTGGTGCTGTGACATCTGAAAAATAACGAAAGGTTCGTCTTCTGTTCAATATTTGCACACCACAGAAAGAATTGCTTACTGGTTTTACCAAGCTTTTTTTCTTCTGCTGTACAGTAGTTATTTATAAAACTGACTTTGTCTTATAAGTTCTCTAGTTTCAGAGGAACTTTTTTTTTTAAACATATATGCTATATAAGTGCTAGTAGAGCTTTGTGTTCCTTTGCAGACAGAGAAGACCATATTAAGCAGACTATGCAGTTAGATGAATTTTCATAGGTATATGGGCTTATACATTTTATTTAAGTATTGCTTTCAATTTACAATCCCCTTTATTTAGGTCTCAAGAACTAATTAAAGTGATACAAACAGGATTTTGAAATAATCCTTTCTTTGAATGGAAATGAGACCTCTCCTGTAATATATATATATAAAATTTGTAGAGTATTATCATAGCAAACTCAGGAAAAAAAAAGTTGAGGTTCTCAGGTGCATGATTATATTATCTCCATTAATGCTCAAGTCTAAGCATTGAGCTTTAACAGCTTAAAAGTTTAAATACTAATGTTTTTCTGTATCAAGACTTAACACTTCTAACAAGGAAATACCTAGCACTGTTCAGCAGTTCCCTGTGAACAAGTCTGAAAACACTTGACCAAAAAGAGATACCCTCAATAGAATCTGTTTCAACTTGTTTTCTGTGTCATGGAGTTCCGTATAACTGCAACAGGCCAACCACTGTTATTAAAGACCTGTATTTTGACTATTTATAATGCATAGTAGGGAGACTGTCACTTCTGAATAAAACCAGCAGCTTGCTCTAAGCAATTAAGAAAACACAGTTCATTCAAGTATCAGCTGACTCAGTAATGGCTGATGCAAAGTGAACATTAACAAGACAATGTTGAAATGACAGTAATTGTGGGCTCATTAAGATCTCTACTCTAGACAGGACTTGGTTACAGTAAATTTCACATATTGAATACCTTATTGTCTGCTATGACTCTCACTGACTTGTTCTGAAGTAAGCAAAAATCTTAGGGCTCCCATAATGAGTAGCATAAAGAAACGTATTTTAAATGGGAGGGAAAAAATTATTATTACTACTGACCTTAGTAAAAACTGGCATTATATTTTAGTAACAGCTGCTAAAGTCACTATACAAACATACTGAAAAATTCAGTCATCCACCTTCCTATTTGCACTACCTTTATTTGAAGTTTTCTAACATTTTCTATATAGATAAAGGTGAGGTTCTAACTTCTTCTGTTTCCCAAACACTACAAGAAAAGGAAGAATAATGTATATGAGTCTACCTGAGATAAAAGGAAATCCTGCAGTTCTTGCTCTTGATGGGACAATGTAATAACTCTTCCATCTCTATGCACAACTCTGATCTGTTCAACTCCGATGTTCAGCTGTAGTTGAATGGATCTTTGACGACAAGATGCATATTTATTCAAAATGCATTACAACACTTAAGAAAACAGGAAGCTAAGAATCATAGAATCATAGAATCATTGAGGTTGGAAAAGACCTCTAAGATCATCGAGTCCAACCATCAACCCAACACCACCGTGCCCACTAAACCATGTCCCTAAGTGCTTCATCTACTTGTCTTTTAAATACCTCCAGGGATGGGGACTCAACCATTTCCCTGGGCAGCCTGTTCCAATGTTTCACCACTCTTTCAGTAAAGAAATTTTTCCTCACATCCAATCTAAACCTCCCCTGCCGCAACTTGAGGCCATTTCCTCTCGTCCTATCGCTTGGTACTTGGGAGAAGAGACCGACACCCACCTCGCTACAACCTCCTTTCAGGTAGTTGGAGAGAGCGATGAGGTCTCCCCTCAGCCTCCTCTTCTCCAGGCTAAACAACCCCAGTTCCCTCAGCCGCTCCTCAGAAGACTTGTTCTCCAGACCCCTCACCAGCCTCGTTGCCCTTCTCTGGACACACTCCAGCACCTCGACGTCCTTCTTGTAGTGAGGGGCCCAAAACTGAACACAGTATTCGAGGTGCGGCCTCACCAGGGCCGAGTACAGGGGCACGATCACTTCCCTGCTCCTGCTGGCCACACTATTTCTGATACAGGCCAGGATGCCATTGGCCTTCTTGGCCACCTGGGCACACTGCCGGCTCACATTCAGCCACCTGTCTACCAGCACCCCCAGGTCCTTTTCCGCCAGGCAGCTTTCCAGCCACTCTTCCCCAAGCCTGTAGCGCTGCATGGGGTTGTTGTGGCCGAAGGCACTTGGCCTTGTTGAACCTCATACAATTGGTCTGGGCCCATTGATCCAGCCTGTCCAGGTCCCTCTGCAGAGCCTTCCTACTCTCGAGCAGATCAACACTCCCACCCAACTTGGTGTCGTCTGCAAACTTACTGAGGGTGCACTCAATCCCCTCAATCCCCTCATCCAGATCATCGATAAAGATATTGAACAAGACCGGCCCCAAAACTGAGCCCTGGGGAACACCGCTCGTGACCGGCCGCCAACTGGATTTAACTCCATTCACCACAACTCTCTGGGCCCGGCCGTCCAGCCAGTTTTTGACCCAGCGCAGAGTACACCTGTCTAAGCCATGAGCCGCCAGCTTCTCTAGGAGAATGCTGTGGGAGAACACAGAATCCCTCCCATTCATTGACAAGAACACTAAGATGAGGATGCTGCAAAGCCTATGGAATACGACAGCAACTCCAAACATTTCAGTTTCATCACTCACCACAACAGCTCCCTCTATACTGCAGGAGACATATTCTGTGGCATGTTCCCAGACCTGGTCCACTGCTTATTCAGGTCAAGGAACCTCCTGAGGTGCCTCACAGCTGCCTGCCACTGTGCCCAAGTTTGCTTCCAGAGGTGCAGGGGAAAATGGTGTGTACTCAGGGCCTGTTCTATCCTACAGCCAAGACTTGGGCAGCATATGTACTCTGGAACTGAGACTACAAATCACACCAATGACCGCAGTCTGCTCCACACTGTGGACACAGCCAGAGAGGACTGCTCAAAATGGAAAAAACAACTGGTTCATCCTCTGTCAACGCATTAGTTAATTCACTGCTGGTCAGCATGAGACAGACATTTCCGGAACGTGAAATCTCTTATTTCGATGACAATGTGCGTAACTAATAGCATGAATTAGATGAGTTCCACGTTTCAGTACCTATGCAACCAAGCAAGGACTGAGCACTGACTAGCTCTCCATGACCAGAGACTGGAAGTTTAGAATCCAGCACATACAAAGATAGCTGAATATAAAGTATCTCTGCCCAAAGTAAATCCCCCCTTTAACGGCCACTTTCACTTTCAATTCCTTCTTTGAAAAGAAACTGTGCTAGTTAACAACTTACTAAGTTTCTTCATTAAAGTGTAAAGTGGGTGAAGAGTTTTCTTAGGGTGGCTGTTCCCCACCTCAAGTCAGAAAAACAAACACTTGCACACAAATAACGGGCTCCTACTTGTATGAAGAGAATCTAAACCTGTAAAACACAACTTGAATACACTCTGCCATTGCTGCATGCTTCTACAACTAGAAAGATAACATGCACTTTCATACTTACTTGCATATCTGTTCATATCCTTGAGAAGTTATTAGAACTTTAACACTGGATTCATAAACATCATTTATATTGGACCAGTGGGCCTGAATCTGAGGATCCTCAATACGACTAGCCAGACTGTCAATGGTTCGAGCTGTTCTAGAAGATAAAGACATATTCCGCGCACAATAATCTAGACAGTTTGTGCTGTTACCTTGTTTAAAGGAAATGAGTAGGTTATTAATTTGGGGGTTTTTTTGGTGGCACACTAAAAAAAAAAAAAAAAAAAAAAAAAAAAAGAGGCAAATTTAACAGAACCATGTGGATCAAAGTTCTGTTTCAGCACCATTCTGGTGCTAATGAAGCACACTTAGTTTACTCTGTACATTTCACATACATTCTGTAGCAGTATTAAAGTGATGTTACTCAGTATTGGCTATTGCACAGCAAAGAATACTAAAAAAGATTTATGCAGTTTAAGAAATGTAGGGACAATTGTCAGCAGCCTATGTCATAACCGTCACAGAGATCTTGAAGAAATCTAATTTTTTTTTCTTTTTTTACTAGCTGAGTGATGTTTGTTCATATTTCATTATATGTTATCGGTTCTTAGTACTTACAAATAAAGACTATTTTAACAGTGAAGGAAGAAGTAGCTAGTTTTAAGAACACTGAAAAAAGATCAATTGTATTCTACATAACGGTACATTTTATTTTAACAAGAATAGCTTGCAACCTACCTGCGTCTCAAAAAGATATGTTTTGCCTGCTTTATTATCTTTTCCAGAAGTCCTTCATTCGACTGTAAAGAACTGATATCATTTTTATCAAAAGCCTGGGGTCCTGCAAGTCTCATTCTCTTATGGCCAAAAGGTGCACTAGCTGGATGTGGCATCACTGTTGAGCTCAGGGTTTGCTTGTGGCACTGCAACAAACAACAGATGTTACAAAAGGAAGTGACCAAATAATGTATCTGCAAGAAATAATATGTATACTACAATATGCTGCATCAGGTTTTTTAAGTGTACATACTTTCAAAAAGTGCAACTTTTTTACTTTATAAACTTGACAGCACTTTAAAGCCAGCTTTACACTCATACTTTGCCTCCCATGTTTATGCAGGTCTTTCAAACCTTATGGAAAGTGATTTTTAAAAAAAGGTGCTAGCTAACAAAAACTCGGTAGTATGGCAGGCAGTAGCTCCTACTAATAAGTCTGCCTTGTATACATCTCTGGAAACAGACAGAATGGTCCAACAAAAATAAAGGAAGCATTTTCGAGATAAAAAATTGAGGTACAAAAAGATTTAGCAACATGTTCGAAGTTAAGAAAGGAAATTCACAACAGAACTGGGCACTGAGCCAAAGCTTCATGAAACCTAGTTCAGTCTTTAAAACACTGGACTATTCCACATGACTGCATGACTCGCAGAGCCATGCTCTAAGGAGATGAACACTCTCTGGAACATGATTCCACAACTGCTTAGACATCTGAAATTGTGCTCCTTTCCTGAACAGACGTTGCAACCTCAACCTTCTACCCCACGTCCTTCTGCTAGATTATATGAGAATCTAAAACACTGAAACAGAGAAGTGGACCTCAAAAGAAGCGAAGTTATTATAGTAATTGATTGTTCTTTCTTCACGGGAACATGGTCTGAACAGATACTCACTTAAAGTACTTGACAAGCACTAGACACAAGGAAAAAAGGGAGACTGATGAGCTGTACTGGAAAAACCTTGCATTGCTTTTCTGAAGTGGGCAGCCAGGCCTGAGGTTAAGTAAAGAACTACTAGCATTCTTTACTTAGTAAAGAACTCCCTAAGCACCCATACATACTAAAACTGAACGGTAGGTTGCCTTACACAAATGGATAGAAAGTGACTGGCCTCTAGTGGCACTCTGTTGTTACAACAGTGCCGCAGACCATGTAGAAGTCTGAACAAAAGCCCAAAGACTCTTCAGTCCTTGACCATAAATGCATTACCTCTCTGATAAGTTGATGCAAATTATGTTCCAGAACATAGAGGTGATCCTCTGGATTCTGTTTTTCAGAAGCAGACTTTTGTGATTTTTTGTCATTGGAAGAGTGACACAGAGAAATAGACAACTGCAAACCTGTTCAAAGCAGATGAAAATTGTCAGTGTCCTCTTTTTTTTTTTTTTTTTTTTAAGAAGGCTACTGAGAACTGCTTTTTCTTCACGTTTTATAGTCAGTAGTTTTACAACAAGTATTCACTGTATCAGAGAAAAATCAAACAATGATGTTGGAGAGCACAGCACCAAAGGCAAGTAAGACTTGCTACTCACTGAAGTGTTGACAGGCCAACTAGTAAATCACTAGGTGCATTTCACACCGATTTCTATGACTCAATTCCACACAAAAAGAAGAGTCCCCAGGACCACATTCCTTCCCCAAAGAAGGAATGATTTACCATCATATACATTTTAAGCAATCCAGAAACATTCTTCACATGATGTAATCAGTTGTGTACTCCTTGTAAGAACAGAGGATTCATCAGCCAACTCTAAGCCATCTTCATGCTGTTTAATTATACTCACTGAAGAGTATTAGCCTCCATTCTTCTGAAGACCCATTAACTGAAGTCTTAAATTTGACCTGCATGCAATCCAGGAGCAATGACTTATGCGCAGCTCCAAACTGCAATGTGCACGTGGCATTACAGTTGACAGCTTTAAGTGCGACTGACATTAAACACAAAGAAAAACAATCCAAAATCCATACAATAAAATATGAGTAAATTAGAAACTAAAGTGCATTAGTTGAATTTTTCTATAATTAGCAAATGAAATTCAAATTCTGGGAAATTCTGTTTTTCAAAACCTTTGAAAAACAAGATTACTTCCCCCCGCCCCCTGCCCCAAATTTCAGTTCATCTTTAAGCAAATAACCGTAGGTTAAGAAGTCTCAAAAAGTTTCCTACCTGGGAAAGGCTGGGAGATTATCTGATTTTTCACAACAATGTGAGGAATTTGTGATTTAATTTGAACAGCTTCTCGTGACAGCTGGGCAAAAATTTCTTTACATAAAAGAACATTCTGTGCAGTCTCCAACTTTGTCTGCCAGTGTGGAGAACCTGAAAAACATAAATCAACGTTTGCAGAAGGAAAGGGTAAAGAGAAGCTACAAAGGTAGCTTCCGATACCAGATACCGTGCAGTAGCTATGAGTAATCGCTAAGATAAGGCAGTCAGTGTCTTCTATCCAAATTGAGTGTTTTCAGAATTTTATCTCAGTTGAGCAAGCACTTTAAGATAACACTAGTGCATTTTACGTCGATTTTATATATAGGTATATTGTGAACTGCACCTCCCTTCTGGAACTGCCTGTTACATTCCCAGGCCTTTTGTGAACTCTGCTTATGAACCCCTGCTTCTTAAGTTGCCATTTACTTTCAATGATACTTCTGGCTTTATTAAATTCACGCTACAATGAACGACCAAATGTTAAATTAATGTATGTGCTTTCACAGGATTTATAGGCAGAAAATTCTTGGAAGATTCTGGTCTGAGTAAGCACACAAGCTCTATACTATACCCTGAATACCATATGAAACATCTACTTCATACAACATCCTGTCTATATTCAAGACAGCACAAGCATCTGTGTCACAGATCACTGTGAAATAAAATCCTGCCAGTTCTTTTTAATCCTAAGGAGTTAAGGATGAATTTTTAATCCCAAAGGTTTACACCTTCAGATACTGTCACACATCAAATGAATCAAGCTACTATCTGCCAGGTGAGCTGTTGGCAATTAATGCACATGTTACCAGCACACTTTCAGATTCAGAGAAAACAGACAAGCCGCAGAAACAAATGATGCATTTTGGGCAACATTAAGAGTGAACGGACATTTAATCCAGTTGAGCCACAACACCTTGGTTTGCTTTTGGTTATGTGCTCAAACTCTTAATGACTAACGAGAGGTGCTCCAGAATACCTGAAATACAATCCTAGTAATTTTATTTCAGAAATTGAGTAAACGTATAAAAAACTGAAGTAGTACACTTTGAAAGCATCATCTTTCCAAAGCCCAAGCAGCACCTACACAGAAAATTTCAGGTTAAATAAGAATATTCTTGTTCACCCTTCTTTCAAGCTAGAATTTTCAATAAACATCAGATGCAAACCCATTTCTTGAGAATGTGCTCAGAAAACAACATATAGCTAGCTATACCTGGCTTTGATTTTGGCATGGGTCTTTTAAAAAGATTGACTGTCCCAAGGTCACCAATGTCTGGAGCTTGTTTCTGAATAGAAACCTAGGCAAAAGAGAACATGATTTGATGTTTGTTCTTTGTTGCAAGCATACAAATAATAAAACAAAACCTGTGCTATATTATTAAAGTTTCTCTGGCAAACCTTTATATAAGCTGATCCTTCTAAATCACTTGGAATTTGAACATCCAATGGACAGTAATCCTCAGGTATCTTTTTATCCAAGTCAATGTCAGTGTTCTTTATCACCTCAAATGTGCCATGATGAAGAAAAAGGGAGCCTAAGAAAGGAAGGACAAAGACACACATAGTATAAGGCATCTTCTGCAATAATGAAGCTCATACCTCCATTTTGGAAGAATATGTATTTCTAAGTCTCCAAACCTCCATAGTTCCGCTTGACTCAAATTTCTTAATGAATTCTTAAACAGGTAAATTATAAAGCTCATTTCAGCACATCAGCATCTCAGTCCTCCAGCGTGTGCTGTGTAATATTTTACAGTAAGTTAGCAAGTAGTATTTAATAGTATGGGAGAAAACCAACAGTGTTTCAAAA
Source organism: Aptenodytes patagonicus (assembly GCF_965638725.1). Classification (NCBI taxonomy): domain Eukaryota; kingdom Metazoa; phylum Chordata; class Aves; order Sphenisciformes; family Spheniscidae; genus Aptenodytes; species Aptenodytes patagonicus. The sequence goes on from NC_134949.1 coordinate 216,033,749, forward strand.
TGGTGTCAGCAGAAGCAGGGAAGGAGAAAAAAAGGTATTTGCTTAAAACAAGACAAAAAAGTTAACTGCCCAAAGTTTTGCAAGCAAGTAGCTTAAGGTGCAACACCCCTACTGATTTAAAGGAATGCTGATGATGTTTGGCTTGCAGTCTTAAAACTATGACAGTGTTCAGTCTGTAAAAACCAGCCATACAGCCAGTCATTCAGGTGGGACTGATAAAGGCAGGTGCCCACATCTGTCCCAGTTGCATCCCTTTTACATCCAGGGCACACTTCACCTAGTCTAGGATAAATCATCTAAAAAGAGACATATCCTGGGTTACATCTACAGCTTCTTCATGAACACAAGATTAACAACTTTAAATTTGATAATTATGACAACTGGAGCCCAACATAACCGGTACAGATGCCTGCTTTATATCTACATCTTAAGTTTGGCAAGATTCTGTATTCACTCCTTCACTCCATAATTGGCTCTAGAACTCTGGGCTGGTTACCTTCTCCCACTGCAATCCATGAAATAATGCATATTCTCAGTATCACTTCTCACAAGCGTAGGAATAATAGGTATAATAAATACGTCTTCACTCAGAGAAAAATGCAAGATGCTCCTTAATTTTTTTAAAATGCTTTACAGACCAAATGTAGATAAAAGCCAACAATTTGCAAGGTCTACCTGTCAACTGATGAACTACACCGTCAATGCAGAATTGCTTCTGTAAAGGAATCTTTACTATAATCCTACACAGTCAGCTTTTAAAATCACTTTCTAGGTTAAAGATGGCAGGATATTTTCCCTGATAATAAAACAAATTTCCTCCTTTTATAATTGTCTCATAACCATAATCATATTTAAGAAGTCATGGCAGTCCGGTGAAGTTCCCACTGACTGGAAAAGGGGAAACATAAGCCCCATTTTTAAAAAGGGAAAAAAGGAAGACCCGGGGAACTACAGGCCAGTCAGTCTCACCTCTGTGCCTGGGAAGGTCACGGAACAGATCCTTCTGGAAGCTATGCTAAGGCACATGGAGGACAGGGAGGTGATTCGAGACAGCCAGCATGGCTTCACCAAGGGCAAGTCCTGCCTGACCAACCTAGTGGCCTTCTATGATGGAGGGACTACATCAGTGGACATGGGAAGGGCTGGAGATGCCGTCTATCTGGACCTCTGTAAGGCCTTTGACACGGTTCCCCACAACATCCTTCTCTCTAAACTAGAGAGGTATGGATTTGATGGGTGGACTGTCTGGTGGGTGAGGAATTGGTTAGATGGTCGCATCCAGAGGGTAGTGGTCAACGGCTCAATGTCCAGATGGAGACTGCTGACAAGTGGCGTCCCGCAGGGGTCCGTATTGGGACCAGTACTGTTTAATATCTTCATCAATGACATAGTGGGATTGAGTGCACCCTCAGCAAGTTTGCAGATGACACCAAGCTGAGTGGTGCGGCTGACATGCCAGAGGGACGGGATGCCATCCAGAGGGACCTGGACAAGCTCGAGAAGTGGGCCTGTGTGAACCTCATGAGTTTAACAAGGCCAAGTGCAGGGTCCTGCACCTGGGTCGGGGCAACCCCTGGTATCACTACAGGCTGGGGGATGAAGGGATTGAGAGCAGCCCTGCCGAGAAGGACTTGGGGGTGCTGGTGGATGAAAAGCTGGACATGAGCCAGCAGTGTGCGCTCGCAGCCCAGAAGGCCAATCGTATCCTGGGCTGCATCAAAAGAAGCGTGGCCAGCAGGTCGAGGGAGGTGATTCTGCCCCTCTCCTCTGCTCTGGTGAGACCCCACCTGCAGTACTGCATCCAGCTCTGGAGCCCTCAGCATAAGAAAGACACGGACCTGTTCGAGCGGGTCCAGAGGAGGGCCACGGAAATGATCAGGGGGATGGAACACCTCTCCTGTGAAGACAGACTGAGAGAGTTGGGGTTGTTCAGCCTAGAGAAGAGAAGGCTTCAGGGACACCTTCTTGCAGCCTATCAGTACTTCAAGGGAGCTTATAAAAAAGATGGCGGCAAACTTTTTAGCAGGGCCCGTTGCAACAGGACAAGGGGGAATGGCTTTAAACTAAAGGGGGGTAGATTTAGACTAGATACAAGGAAGAAATTTTTTACGCTGAGGGTGGTGAACCACTGGCAGAGGTTGCCCAGAGAGGTGGTGGATGCCCCATTCCTGGAAACATTCAAGGTCAGGTTGGACGGGGCTCTGAGCAACCTGATCTAGTGGAAGGTGTCCCTGCCCACGGCAGGGGGGTTGGACTAGATGACCTTTAGAGGTCCCTTCCAACCCAAACTATTCTATGATTCTATGATAATACTTTATTATCTGATACTATTTGTTATTAAAAATATTCCATCTGTTTTTCCAGTCACAAAAAAAATTGTGAAATGTGAATACCCATTCTTGAGAAAAACAAAAGACCCTACTGTTTACCTGCACTTCTGTAGCTCAGATCACCAAGAATTTTGTCTCCTACTTTTCTCAGCTTCCAATGTTGTCTCAGTCTTAGCAGTTCAGAGTTGAAGTCTCTTTGTCGCTTATTTTCCTGGTTTTCTGCAACCGATTTGGATAATCTTTCTGCACCTTTCAACAGGATTTGAGCTGCTCCAGCTAATGACTTCTTTTTTGAAATCAGCTGTAGAAACTGAGGATTCTAGTAACAAATAAAGAAAAAAACTTCTTGTATGTTAATTCTCCAAAAATTATTATTAGTTGTACTAATTGACATTGACTGACAACTTAGTTTTGCTGGATGTTCAGCAACTTATCTAGAGTAACTTTCATGACAATATTATGTAGCCACAAGCAGCATTTTGACTTACAGCTTCAGCAAAGAGGCCTTTGAAATCAGCCTCACCTCCCATTCTCAGCCTTCCCCGGACCCATAAAGCACTGTACCAGCACATCACAAGGAACATTTTACTAAATCTTGTATGTATCATACATGAAAAATTCCAGTGAAATAAAATCTTTAATATCAAGCCATAAAAACTACACAACTAGGTACAATATACCTGTTTTGGAGGAAGGGGATCCTGCACAACTGGATCTAGAGTCATGAACTTTTTATCCTTGACAATACTAAGAACATCGTACAACACACACATCTCAGTCAGGGCGCTTCTTAAGTTGTTCCTTACTGAATCCCAAGGCCAGAGGGACGGCTGAAACTTTACCAACCCTAAAAATAAAACAAAAGAAGGGAAAACAAAGGATTGTAAAAAGATACAGTGTAAGGCTCATTCTTAAACCACAGAGAGACCACAATGGCATGAAACACAACGTAACAGCACGATCTCTGGATCTATCCTTTTCCACTCCACCGCTGTAATTTGCGGTATTCGGTCACAAATATTCTGACCTGACCCACGGCCAACCGTGGGAATCCACGGGGGAAGGCAAGCCACGCCCAAGGGCCTGTGGGGCTGTAGGCCTCCGTCAGCTGCAGCCCGGTGAGAGAGCTCAGGCTCTGGGCCCGGCCGCGGGCCGACTGACAGGGAGCCGCGGGCCCGCCGCCCCTCACCTTCCTCATCCTCCGCCTCGCCCGGCTCGGCCCAGGCGCGGCCCGCCGAACCCGGCTCGTCCTCCTCGGAGCCGGAGCCCTGGCTGAAGTCAATGCGCTGCGCCAGGCGCGCCAAGTTCTGGGACATGGAGAGCGGCTGCAGGTAGGTCTCGCTGCCATCCAGCCCCACCTCCTGCACCTGCTTCTCGCACGCCGACTCGATGCTGATGCGCACAGCCGGCACACCCGCCATCTTGGCGCGACCTCCGACCGCGGCTACCGGGCGTGCGCGCCACCCCCGCGCCGACTACGGGTACCGGGCGGAGGCGGGACGGCGAGGGGGCGGGCTCAGCGCCGGGCGGGCCCGGCTGTCTCGGGAAAGCGCTCGGTAGCGGGCGGAGCCGGCCCGTGAGCGGCGGCCGCCCCTGAGGGGACGGTCGCAGACGGCAGCGGCACCCGCGGGGCGGCCTCGCTTTGCTGCGGCGAGTCGTTTCCACGGCCGATTACGATACACGGCCTTCTCCCTCTCACGTCGCAGGCAAACCCCAGCCCGGTTTACTCCTCAGCGGTGGCCGCGCAGGTCTGAGCTGCTGCGGTTTTCTTTTACAGCGTTATTTTTGACCAGAAGTTGGTTTAATTCCCCGTTCTAAACATAAACTCACTTCTGGTTCCCCATCACCAGCTACAACCACGCAGGACGCTCAACCAAGTAGCAAAAAATGACACAATAATTCTGCGGTGAAATTACTGTTTGAATTCAGTCATAACAATTTCAATTACACGTACACTCTGAATTTCTCGCTTTAACAAAATTGAGAAGCTGGCAGTTTACTGCTCTCATATTTATTCTCGACTCTGATAAATGTGCATAATTAGAACCGTTACAAAAATCATAATTTGTATTTTAGAAAGATCCAATTGCTATGCCTTCACCAGAGCCTCCCCGTTTCAGTCTCTCCCGACCAGGTGTGTCTCCTGGGGCCTGTCGATGCGGAAGAGCAGCTCGGCGGGCAGAAGGTACCCCAGGTACTGCACACTGTCGGGGCTGGTGTCCTGATGGTAGTGTCCTCCTTCCCCATGGTGGCTGAAACAGTGGGTGTGCTCTACGCGCAGATCAAAGCCCTGTCACCAGAGAAAGGCCCGTGAACATGCATTCATGTGAACTGTGGTTAAAAGTCCTGGGATAGTCTCTCCTTTCTACTGCATGTTTCCACGCATCTCAGAGCCTGCTCCAACCATTAAGCAGTGAAAACTTGCAAGATGCTTGTGAAACTAGTAGGACAAAAGAAGAAGAGCTGTACAAGGCTTTACCATAGGACATAAAACAGAAAAGAATTTAGAAAACCTGACAGCCCCCAACTTTTGGTGTCAATCTCCCAGACTTCCTTTTTTTTTTTTTTCTTTCCATTGGGATTAAATAAAGCAGTCGCACCAAGGAAGCCCTACTGGAAATCAGAACCCCTTTGCACTGAATGCCACAGACCCATGCAATAAAGGGACAATCTCTACTCCAATTCTGAGAGCCAGCTTAGATGAAAATGGGAAGAATAGCGGATAAAATAAAACCTAGCATACTAAACCATGAGATCACCCCCACCTGTTTTATGTATCACATTCTATCACATATCTATATCACATATCCTATTTTATGGAATAGTTTAGGTTGGAAGGGACCTTTAAAGATCATCTATTCCAACCCCCCTGCCATGGGCAGGGACATCTTCAACTAGATCAGGTTGCTCAGAGCCCCGTCCAACCTGACCTTGAACACTTCCAGGGAGGGGGCATCTGTCACCTCTCTGGGCAACCTGTTCCAGTGTCTCACCACCCTCATAGTGAAGAATTTCTTCCTTATATCCAATCTAAATCTGCTCTCTTTCAGTTTAAAACCATTGCCCCTTCTCCTGTCTCTACAGGCCCTACTGAAAAGTCTGTCCCCATCTTTCTTACAAGCCCCCTTGAAGTATTGAAAGGCCGCAATAAGGTCTCCCCAGAGCCTTCTCTTCTCCAGGCTGAGAGGTGTTCCAGCCCTCTGACCATTTTCATGCCCCTCCTCTGGACCCGCTCAACAGGTCCTTCCTGGGGCCCCAGAGCTGGATGCAGCACTCCAGGTGGGGTCTCATGACGGGGAGAATCACCTCCCTCAACCTGCTGGCCATGCTTCTTTTGATGCGGCCCAGGATACGGTTGGTTTTCTGAGCTGCAAGAGGATACTGATAAGTAATGCTATGGCATTTGAATGCCATCTTCTACTGTTGTCTCTGTAGCAACACTCAAACCCCAAACCATAGGCTTAACCGAGTGCTGTTGAGCTTGCAGTGGATACAGATGGGAGTAACCCAGCTGCATCCACTACACAAGTTGCATTGGTTCTGAATGGAGCAGCTGTTGATGGCTGTTTTCAAAGTACTCATCAGTTGATTCTGGGAAGATGCACACAATTTAGCCTTAGGCCAAAGGCTGCCACATAATGACACAATAAAGTCACACCCTTGAACATATCCAAGCCTACAGCATGTCTCATTTAACTCTGGAAAAAATGTTTTTTATATTACTTATGACTGCATTGTTACTTATAAAATAGTCATTTTCATCTATGTTTTCCTGGTTACTTTTAAATAGTCTTCCTATTGATGAACATCTTAATGGCTTTTGAAACCAGATTGTTTTTTATCCTGAATTGTTTGCTGTTGAATTTAGTGCTTGTGAAAGATGCCAGATAACTTTCTAGCATGAGGCTTTGCAGACTGTAATTTGCATCAGCAATTATAAGACACATGCCTCACATATTTCGACACAGCATTAGTAGAGACAGTTCTTATGAAAGTGAACTGCATGAACACATGGCTGAACAAGCTTCCATGCTCTTGACATTTCTCCTGGTGTGGCTGGCAGTGAATGCAAATTATGCTGTTGGGTTTGGGACGCAAACACTCGCACACTTGCAATTGGAACTGAACCATTAAGTTCAATCCACTGTGAACAGCCACTAGGTTTCAGTACAGATTGACCTAGCCTCAATTCAAACCAGTGACAGAAATGAGAAGCTTCTATTTAATCACAGCACCTCTGGAAGAGTTTAACACAATATATACACAATCCTGTTCTTAAAAGGAAAATCACATCCAAGACAAAATTCATTACAAGTCTCAGTTTACACTTAGAAATGAGAAAGAGACTCACTGGATCTCTGGAAACTATTACTGGCTGACAAATCAGTGGAGCCTTCATTTCAAAGAATTTGAGCCAGTTATTCACATCCTCATCGGTATTCAGAGGACAGGCAGAAAATTCTGGAGGCTACAGCAAAAGTAAAAGCTTTGTAAGTGAAAGGAAGACATGTGTCAAGATACTTTTTCTCTAGCAACTTTCCTTCACTTTTCCCCTCCCCACTATTCTGTTCACATTCTTTCTTGCCTAAAAGAAGCTCACCAGTGCCCATTACTGTGTTTCTGCTAGAAATCGAAGTGACCATAATATTGCATCTTTCATTGCACCGGTAGTGGGAGAACTACTGAAGTGAGGATTATACTCCTGGTACATTTTAGAAGCTCAGTTATTTTAAAAAAGTCTGTTGTTTCTTATAACTATCATCTCAGTTCATGTATTTAATTTCAATTCATTTTACAATAGCTCTATAGTTCTTTAGCTGCCCATGGATTTCAAAAGAAAAGATGACGGTATTAAGGCCAAGTGACACAGCATCACTAGTTTTGTAACGTCCGTTTTGTAATGTCAGCCTCTTACTTTAATACACTGCTTATACTAACAGTTTATGCATACATTTAGAAGTACAAAACAAAGTCAAGGCACTAGGATGTTACACCCTGATTTATATTTCTGTTTTCAGAAGGATGAAGAAAGTTCAATCATAGAATAGTCTGGGTTGGAAGGGACCTCTAAAGGTCATCTAGTCCAACCCCCCTACCGTGGACAGGGACATCTTCAACTAGATCAGGTTGCTCAGAGCCCCGGCCAACCTGACTTTGAATGTTTCCAGGGATGGGGCATCTGTCACCTCTCTGGGCAACCTGTGCCAGTGCCTCACCACCCTCATAGTGAAGAATTTCTTCCTTATATCTAGAGTTATATGAATTGAGAACAACTTACCATGATGTGAATCTTTGCTTTCCCCTTCTGTATGATAAATGTACCACCCATCCCAACTGGCTTTTCTCCATAGTGTTTCTCTAAAATTTGTCTCAGACAAGACACAAAGTTAAGTTCCCCAGTTCTTCCATTGGCTTTCACTTCAATGACCTAGAGAATAAAAGTTAATTTGTCAGTGCTGTCTCCCGCTGCAACAGTCTGCAAAGGTCTGTGGAAGCTGCTCTGAAATTCTCCCAAGCTTATAACCCAAGATTACTTTTTGGAAATGTGAGTTTCCCTGCCAGCGCTGCTCCACTTGCATCCTTCCAGTACCTGACCAACTCTTTTCCTGACTTTCTGTTCAACACTAGCTTTGCCTGTGAAGGGTGCTGGGCAGCAAGTCATTTACTCATACACGAGACAATGATATAAGCAACCCCTTTCTGTCCACCAGCTGGCTTCCACTCTGTCATAAAGAAACTCTTGGAAACTGAGAAGACTGCTCAATTTCCATGCAGTAGGCAGGTTTTTGACTGCTCTGCCAACACCTCTTTGTGCTAGCTGTGTTGGGGGAAGCACTTCTACAAAAAACTAGACAAGTGCCCAGACCTGACTTACACAAGTACATTGTGCAACCATTACCTTAAATCACTGCTAGTTTGGACCGGATTTGGATGGATGATTTATGATGGAAAAGTTTTAGTAAACTAATACTTATCCCTCAAAAATTCAAATGCCTCTCTGTCTCCACCAATTCTTCCCCTCGTTCACCAGCATCAGTTCCTTATGTTTGGATATTTCTTTCATGGAATTACTACTTTACTATTATCACAGAAAACAGATAGGAGAACATTGAAACATGAGTTTCCCTTCAGTCACAAAGCTCTACAAGCAAAGTCATCTTTGATCCAAGTACATACCTTACCAGGTTGGCCCTCACTGGCATAAAGGTTGGCCAACAGCCCAAACTCACAGTCAGTATATTTACTGCTGTACTTCTCAAGCAGGCACCCTTTATCTGCAGGATTTATCTGAGCAATGTAGCTCCCATTTACAGCAGGCTTTTTTTCGCTCTTAGTTTGAACAATAGGGATAAGCTGAGAAAAAGAACGTGTAAGAATAAGTCAAGTAAGTCAATAAGAACATGTAAGAGTCAGTCAAACGAACAGAACTCACATAAATGCAACTTAAGCTTTGGACCACAATCCTAAGAAATAATCCCCTTCGTCACACAGCTCTGTCTCTCAGGATGAGGTCTGTACTGGTAAGAAAAATGCACTAATATTGTAATGTAATTGAAAACGCCAGAAAACAGTTTTACTTTTTCTGGACAGTTAAATTTAACGTTACGTGAAGATGAAAGCTAGTGTTAAAAAAAAAAAAGAAAAGTCTAGTCTAACCATTGAGATCTGAGGCCTGCATGCAAGTATTGGAATTCTATGTTGTCCTGGTTTCGGCTGGGATAGAGTTAATTTCCTTAGGGAAAAGGACTGTCGTGGTTTAACCTCAGCTGGCAACTGAGCACCACACAGCCGCTCAGCTCACTCTCCCCCTGCCCCGGTGGGATGGGGGAGAGAATCAGAAGAGTAAACGTGAGAAAACTTGTGGGTTGAGATAAAAACAGTTTAATAATTGAAATAAAATAAAACAAAATAATAATAACAATAATAATAATAATAATATACAAAGCAAGTGATGCACAATGCAATTGCTCACCACCTGCCAACCGATGCCCAGCCAGTCCCCAAGCAGCGGCCCCCCCGGCCAGCTTTCCCCAGTTTATGTACTGAGCATGACGTCCCATGGTATGGAATGTCCCTTTGGCCAGCTGGGGTCAGCTGTCCTGGCTGTGCCCCCTCCCAGCTTCTTGTGCACCCCCAGCCTTCTCAGTCGGTAGAGCATGGGGAGCTGAAAAGTCCTTGACTAGTGTAAGCGCTACTTGGCAACAACTGAAACATTGAGAACAATCAACATTGTTCTCCTCCTAAATCCAAAACACAGCACTGTACCAGCTACTAGGAAGGAAATTAACTCTATCCCAGCTGAAACCAGGACATATGTAATGCTTTCTCAGTGTACAGTAACAACCACTATTACAGTGGCCCAAATTTAATGCTGAGATGGACTATCTCCCTCTGCCAATAAATGCATCAAAAGGAGATGGCAAGACCAGAGGTTTATGCTTAAAAAGCCTCCACAGGCAGTAGTTTTCGTCTCCCGCCTCTGCTGCAGGTGATCATTTTGTATGTAGCATCTTTAAAATTTACAATGGTAAAACAAAGCCATCCAAGAAGGCAAAAGACAGGGAGTATTTCAAAGGCATTTACCAGTAACTTTGACAAGCATTTCTAAATCTTGTCATTAAAACCTCTGGTCAGGTCTTTGTCAATCAGTTTCAAAAAATCATGTTTCTTGCACGCTTCAAAGCAATCACATGCTTCCTGGAGAATTACAAGTTAAAAATTAATCTTTAGTATCTCAGTAGTATGCACCTCATTGGATGGCACTCATCTCAATTCCTTCTAATGCGTTTTATGTGCTTTTGGCATGAATGGTGTTTATTAAACATTTTATTGTAAATGGGAAATACCCAGCATGATACTGCTCTACTATTATGATACTTCCATGAATTCATTGAGAACTATCACACTTATTTACTGACCTCAGCATTTACTCCAAGAATCTTAGATGAAGCAGCTCCAGCTCCAAGAATGAAAGCTCCAGGCAGCTCTATGTCTTTTGCAACTGTATTTAGATCGTAAACCTGCAAAAGAGAAACAATGCTTTGATTCTGGTGTGGTGCTCTGATTCAGAATTGTCATTCTGTTCACTGTAATCTCTGGATGAATTTAATTCAGAACACCCTCATTAGTATTTTGGATAATTATGTTGAACACAGTTTCTGAACAACACAACATTTGGTAGTAACAAATTGGGTACGTGTCCCTTTGTTTTCCGAAAGATAAAGTCTGCCTGTATGCTCCCCTGCTATTTTACCCAAAAACTGAATTATTGTTCTTATTGAAATTTATATTTATGTAAAATAAAAAATGGAAGGGAATACCACATAGAGACAGATGGGGTGAGGTGTCAGAAAGGAGGCATGATATTCTTGGAAAAGGACAGTAATGTGAATCCAGTGTTGGCCTGAAAATGCAAATACAGCCAGTTTTTATAAAGAAGCATGGCTGTGACTTGAAATCACAGGCATGCAGCAAGCCATGTATAAACATGCAGATAAGCCCTTTGTTTAGTAGTTCCTTCCATGGCTCCTGTCACAGATGGTATGTTTCCAAAACTATCTTGTATTTGGGGGCAGGAGAAGATGAACCATTAACCATGATATGCTATTTTTGCTATGATGTGTAAGGTTTCCTGACATAGTCTATGTTTAACACGTCAGAATCAATCTCATAAAACACTGAAAAGTAAGTCTCTTTCACAAGTGGAATCTTACAGTATCCGTTAGTCCTTAGTTTTGTTTCTATTTCAACAAGGTATTGCTTTTCTTTTGACAAATGTATTAAACCCCACAGCTACAAGAAAAACTCACTTTTTCTTTCTGTACAACAGGTATGAGGTAAGGAACACCTCCCACATCCGCTATTCTAGGCTTTCCACAGATTCCTGGAAGAATACAGCCAGTTAGCTTGGTAAAATATTTTTTCCTAATAATCTTAAATGAGCATGCAGTCTAACCCACCAAAGAACTGGTTCCTCAAACTTCTAAACCCTTTTGAGAGCACTATTTCCCGAGCATGCTTAGATAAAGTGTTCCACTATTAAGAAGTCCAAGGACAGTAAGCCCTAAAACGATTCACAGTAGGATTTACTGCTAGGCAACCTGTTGTAAAATTAACATTCTCTAAGCACAAAAAAATATTACAGGGGGCAACAACTGCCATTTGCCAGTTCTCCAGTAAGATGCCCTCACCACACAGTGGATACCCCCACTGGGACTCCACTTGCAAAATTTCAGCAAAGCTGGATGCCCAAGTCTCAGGACAATTCACCCCACTCGTGAAATTGGACATGTATTTTAAGAAGGGATGAATCACCTTCTGGAGGTGTTTCTTTCACTACATTGATGACAGAGGGAACTCAGATGAGTAGCACAGATGACATGTCTGTCTTCCAGACAGCTCATGTCAAAGAAGATGAATCCTACTCAGAATAAGACAGTTTCACTTCACCGACATACATGAATGGCAGGAATTTAAAAATGAATGGAAGTGCGACTCCTTAGGTTCAGATAGCGATTGGCACGGATCTAAAAAATTTCTCCATCTGGAAGATAACAACTTAATTTCAAAACGTTTTCAGTACACTAAATAAAGCTTATGAAATAAGTGAGTATTGCAATCATAGATTACGAAAAAAATTTATGACAAGTACTTGGTAATGACTTGTCCTTGTTCATACATCAACTAGGAAGCAAATCCAGGAATAAAATATAGCTTTCCTCTCATGCATATTCTTTACCTGAAAAACAATTTAAACTCTCCCAACATCTTTAGAAGATCAAAACCGAGTAGGATCAGGTAGAAAGAACTGGAGAAGTCTTAGTGAAAGACAGGAATGCTAGGTTACCTTTAGCAGGAAAGTTGAAGGGTTCCTGAGTCAGATCAGGACAGTCTACAACAGAGACTTGAGCATCAGCGAAGTTTTCTTTAAGCCCTTTCTGCAACACTGTAATAAAGAATAATGGCAAAGTTATTGACAATGAAAAATTACCAACAGTTTGACAAGTTACTAACAACAATAAATATATCTGTTCAGGCTTTATTTCAGCAAGTTACATTAAAGGACTTATGCTTACCCTAAATAACTCCATTGATTTAAATGTTACTGTCTGTAGGCACTTGTTTCCTGAGTCAGAGCTTCAGAGAAGAGCAAAAGCTTGTTCAGATAGTTGTTAGCTACCACATTAATTCATTTTAAGAATTTTAAAAACCTTTTAAATGAAATACAATAACTGACTGCTTCTAGTAGCACTAGAAGCAGCACAATGTGAAGTAACATGGGTAAACTTAAACTACATTCAGCAGTGGTTTTGCTTTACAAGAGCAGACAATTATGATCATGGTCAAATACCATGTGAGAGCAAAGGAGGAAGTAAGTTTTAGCTGAAGTGACAATCAGTTCTTTAAATATATTAGCCAGACTGTTTGCTATAGCTTGATTATAATCTCAAACTGTCTCTGCTGTCTGGAAACTTCTGCCATCACAGGACATTGCCTGTCATGTTTATGTTCATGTCGAGATTTTCTGGCAAGTGCCACTGTCAGTACAAGACAGATAATGAATGATGCTGATGATAATCAACAGCCCCAAATCTAAACTTTTGGGTTTGCTTCATATCAATGTTTTTAGGCTCAGAACCTGCAAAGTGACTCAAACAACAGGGAGGATTCTGACTTAGACAAGTGCGCTGTTTGGAAACAACTTCCAAACTTTAATTGAGTGTGGGATTGCCTTCACATACACTGCTTCAAATACTGTGTTAAAAGGTCCAAGTTCTTTCATGCCTGAGGGTCTGTTTTGACAGATGTCTCAAACTAAGGAACAGAAAATCCAGTCTGTGATCTCAAGTCAGGCAGTTCCTTATTTACTCAGAAGACTTTCCTGTGCCTTTGTTTCCTCTGGTCAGGATTTCAGCCATACCTTACTTCTCCAGAGCAGATTTACCAAGCTGTTGACCACAAGGGTCAGTAGAAGGTACTTGGCAGGTTTCTAAAAACATCTCAGTACCTTCTGGTAAGTGGAAAAGGACAATAAAAGGGCACTCCTCAAATTACACTCATGAGCTGAATAGCAACAAAATTCACAGCTTACAGGAGGTCGTCAGGACAGACAGCAGGGAAAAAAAGGGAAATTCTGCTTCGTGACTCATTTTTTCTGCTACTGTTTTAAGCTGTTCTACTGCAAGTATATGCTGTTCTCTGCAGAGCCCACAGGTCTATAGCAGCCCCGGCCTATTGCCCCAGCTTGACAGCTACTGGGTGAGAAAAGCACTGAGAACTACCCGGGGTATTGCGGGGACCATACTTTCTCAAAGCATGGAAATGTCAAACTGACACAGATTTGGGAGAGTGGCAGACTGAACTTGAGGACCCCTCTGAAAGAAAAAAAAACTTTAGTACATCTGCTGCAGGAGACAGACTGCCAGAAGGAATAATGCATTTCTACTAGGACAAGGAAAGAAGCTCATGAGCAGGTGGGTTGGACCAAATCACCTCCAGAGGTCCCTTCCAACCTCAACCATTCTGTTATTCTGAGTACATTTTGTGAAGGCTTTGGAAAGAAACAAACTAAATAAAATGTTTCCTGCAGCCTGGTTCTAAGGCAGTCATCAAAAGAGGAGCCAACTAGAGGACCTGACATGCTATACTGCATCTTGTCAGCTGTGTTTTGAGTAGTCCTGAAAAAGAAATAAATACTGTAGGGTAGAGGAGGACAGGTGATCCCGTATGCGTAAATAAGTTCAGTCTGTAATTGTCAAACTTTCACAACCCATGCACAAATCTGCAAATGCAGCAGACAGTTTTAAAGCGTTTGAGAGCCTGTTTGTGTGCTTAAATATCATTGGGATTTGAGGGAGGAGTCATTGTTTGCCTTAAGGAAATAATAGCATATAGAAAAATAGTGCTTTTCTTTACATCTCAGTGTGCTAAGAGCAGGAACATTCTGTACGTACTAGCTGTAGAAAGTTTTTGGTAAGAGCTTTAAGATAAGTTTGAAGAGTACATTATAAGCTTGTAAAAAGTTACATGCAGCATGACTTACCCCCAGCAAGCTCCTCCAGACTTGGAACGTGAAAAGCAAATCTTTCGACTTTGGCCATTTCCTAATTGGTGCTGATTTCTTCAGGTAAGAAATTGCAATATACCACGCTGTAGGAGCGACTGATCTGTCAACAAGGATGATAGTTTAACGATTAAAACAGGCTGTTTTCAATATGTTACTTATTTTTCAATTTCACTCAAGAATACATAGACAACAGTAGAATTGTAGTTCTGCCATCAAAGGAAAGACTAACAGCTTCAATATTAATGTTAATTTTCTTATGCGCTTTGGAAGAAGATGTGTCTGTCAGCTCTATAGCTGGCTCAGAGCATTACATATGCTAGTCCTCAAGCTTACAACTGGCTGTAGGCAAAACACATCCTACGCTGAATCCAGTTCAAAAGACAGGTCAGGAGATTTATCTGTCCTTTGTAAGCCTGGAGTTATGATTTGTTTTTGAAAGAAAACTGGGCTTTTCTGAGCACCTTAGCTGCCTCCTCAGGTCTTCCCTACCTTAATGTTTACTTTTCCAGCATTGGCTATGGTGGACTTTCAACCACAGCTGTGACATGGTCTCCAATTGATTGTGGGCATGTGTTTCCCCTTCCAGAGGGGAACAGGCTAGCAACAAAATAGAAAACAACAGCAGCAAGTTCTGCAGTATCAGGCTCTGTACCCGTACAGAGTTTTGTTTGAACATAAGTATAAGAACCTCTTTACAAATGTACTATATTTCAGTCAGCCTTGCAACAGCAAAGTCAGCTACTAGGGCAAACCACTAGCTCAGGGCAGAAACAGCTGATTATACACTACCTATAAATCAGCCACAGCAATCATTAACTCCTTAGGCACATGCTAGCTGCACACAGCAGAAAAAGAAAATGGGTCCTACTTACCCAGATCTCAGGCCCCGGAGGAAAAAGCCAAAAACCTAATTACAATCCCAGACCTGACAGAGCTTTTGTTAGCAAGTACTATGATGTGAGCTAGCTGCTTATGTATACTTTTAGCTTCTATTTAAAAAAAATCCTAGCTTTTATGATTGTCAAAAATCATAACTGTCCTTATACCATCAGCCTCTCGAGTCTGCATAAAGGAAAAAAAACGAGCGGAAAAAAGAAATAAAAAGAGTTGGGACATCATAGCAGTCACCTAACTGAAGTCTTTGAGCTCAAAGTTCAGCCACCCCAAATTACTGCTGTACCAAGCAGTAGAGAAAGGGAGAAAGACAGCTACCTATGTATAGTAATTCTCGTCTTAGTTGGTCTTATCCATCTCCACAGGTGACTCCCTCCCTCCTCTGGCTGTGGAGGAGAAAGTAACAGGCTGGATTTGGCACCTCTGGTAGAAGCCTACTGTCAGATGGAGTGAATCATACCCAGAGACTTTAAGTGTACACCAAACACAAGAAAGGCAGTAATTAGTCAGAGAAAGAAAGTGAGAAGATGGCTTTGGCAGCATTGTTTTAGGTGATCTTCATCCCCTCAAGAACTTTTTGCCACGTCCGGAAGGAGGCTGTGCCAGCACTCAAGACACCAGTTGAAAAAGTCCTGAAACAGACTGAGAAGGCAAGCTAGAACTGCTGTTGTGCAAAGGGCAAAGGCAAGACTTGGACACAGTTCAAATAAGTAGGCTCAGATATAGCATCTAGACCATCACCTGCTGTTTAAAGGACAGTAGTCAGCTTCCCGCAATCAAGAAAGGAGGGAAAGACTGTGGGAAAAGCTCGATGTACCATAATAAACCCGATCTGATTGCTAGACAGTAGTCCTTACCGGGGAGGACACAAAAGAGAAGTAGATCCGCGAGTCACCACCACAAGGAGAGCATTCACAGGGGAGTTTGTGTGGTGTGGGGGAGGGAGAACCTGAAAGAAGACAACAGACAATTAAGATCCATCATGGAGGGGTGGAGTGACATTGAATTACTACAGAAGACTCTCAAAGAAAGAACACAAATGCTAAAAGGACAATAAGATTATTAGATCTGGGATGGTGCAACAAGAATGGAGAGAACAAGCATCTAAAAATACTTTAAAAGTCTATCTTTTTGAAACAGGAAGAAAGCATCAGAGAGAGTAGCCAAGGGCCAGGACAATGCAGATGAAATGGGAACCATGATGTTAATGGGGTGGGGAGGGGGTTGTCTAGTATCAACACCTGAATTAAAACTAGTTTGGAGGGTAGAAGCCAGAAAGGAGAGGTTATAGGCAGGCTAGAGATGAGTCAAGGTGGCGGGAAAAAGAAATATCAGGGAAAAATTGAAGATGGCAGTCAGTGAGAGAAGAGAAATTTAGCGATGACACCAAGAAGAGCAAAACATCTACAGATGCATCCGCAGAGGTTGCATTCCTCAGCTGGGGCGACGTAAGGAGATCCCGTACGTGGCAGAGGAAGGCTGAAGGACAGCAGAGGCATCTGCTTGAGCGGCTGGGATTTGGGGAAGGGGCAAGGCGGGGCAAGAACAGGCGGGCCAGGCGAGACTGGGGTCCTTAGGGAGAGCATCCAGGGAGTCAAAGGCAGCAAAGAGAGCTGGAGCGAAGAAACACTAAAGCTGACACTGCACTTGGCATGGCTGCGAGAAGAAAGAAAGGATTATTCAGGCTGGAGCCGCCAGCTCGGGGGAGACTGGGCGGCAGAGGGAAGGACAGGCAGGACAGCAGTAACAAGAAGCCGACGGTGCAACAAGCAGCTCCTCGGAGTCTCACATCGAGCGGGAAGAGCGAGAACTCCACTGTGAAGGGAAGCCCGGACCCTCCGGGCGAGGCGGGAGAGCGGTTGAAGGGGGAGACAGCCGGGAGCTGCCCCGCACTGCCCGAGCCTGTAAAAGAGCTGGCGGACGACCCCTGGCCCCTCCACCGGCCGCCGCTAGCGCCTGACCGCACGTACCTGCCCCGCCGTCCGGGCTGCGCGGCGGCACTGTCCGCCCCCGCCGCGGGCCGGTCCCGGGGACCGCCCCCATCGCCACCTCCAGCATGGCGGCGTCAGACCGCGGGCCGTTCGTTCCCTCCCTCCCGTCAGCCCACGCGCCTCTCGCGAGTGCCCGGCGCTATTTAAGCTCTCGGGCGGCCATTTCACACTCTTTGCGGCGGCGATGCGTGAGGTGAGCGGCGGGTGGGTGAGGGCGCGCTCAGCATCCGCCGCCATCCGCGGCGTTGGAACGGCGGGAGCGAGGGACCCGGGGGGGGGGGAAGAGTCGCGGCGGTGTCGGGTCGTGCCCGCTCGCCAAGCGCCTCTGCCGGGGAGCACGTCTGCGGGGAAGGGCTCGGGGCAGGCTGGCGGCCCGGCCCGGCCTGCCCCGCCCCGGCGGGGGTCTTCCTCGGGAGCGGGATGCGTGGCGGCCGTTGGTGAAGGCCTCCTCGGAGCGGTGCCGGTGGGGTGTCCCCGACCTGTGGTAACTTGGTGGGTGCCCACGTACAAAATGTCTGCCGTGGCGCCGGCTCCAGCACGCTGCTGGCAGCCGAGTTCGGCGAGGGAGGGCGAGCGGTTTGTCCAGCACCTTGCAACCTGAGGTAAGCGTTGGCGAAGTAATCGACGGCTCTTTTGGGAGGAGAGACGTTTTTGTGAAATAATCAGCCAGTTACATGTTGGTTGTTTTTCTTCCCTAAGGGACCTGTGTGGCGTGCCAGCTGTTAATAGAGCTGCGGTAGAGGCGGTGAACGATACTGAGCTGCTAACTGTAAGTACCAGCCACAGCCTGTGTAGTTAGAGTGCCGTTGTTGCATGTGTTCCTGCTTTGATGTTGGGCTGTTATATTTCTGGGCGTTGTGTTTGTCAGGCCGTGGGTGAACTGATGTTAGTGATGTGCCTGCAAGTTCATCTAGGGCATAGGTGCAGGTTGCTGTTAAAAATCACCTTTCCTCATAGCGAAGGGCAGATTGGGCCCCTGTGCCGCTATTTTTAGTGCGTTAGAGTGAGTTTAAGGTCTAGTGTACCTCGAAGCGTGCATTTAATGCAGTTTTGGAATGAAATAGTTTCATTTTGAAAAATGCAACGGGTTAGGTTCTGCCTTGAACAGTTAGATGATGCAAAAAGTCATCTAAGTGTAGACTGCTTAAAAATCAGTCACTGATTTATGGCTGCAGCAAATTTGTGATATTTTTATCCTCTTCGAGAATAACTTCGAGGTCACTGTAGCTGCATGGGTTAGAGAAGAAATGGAACTTAATATTGTGAGCAGCCATTTGTTCTGGCCTACTATTCTTATTCCTTACTGCTAGCCTATATGTATCTGCTGTATTTTCAGACTTCTCAATTTGCTGTTGCATACCTTTGTCTTCCCATGCTTTTGGGAAGCCTTCTTCCTGAATCTGTGCAGTAATCTGTCCTCTGAAACATGAAACTGTTATCCAGACAATAGCAGATTATCTGAGGGTATTACATGTGTTCTGCTATAGTGTCTTTAGATGCTAAATTGTGTGTAACTGTTGTAAATAGTTGTGAGGTAAATGGTTGGATTAGTCAAGCATACAGGGCCTAAGCTAACAGCCATGTCCTGAGATAGATAAAAACTGGCTGAAACCAGACAAGGACAACCAGAACTGTAACAAATGGTGGTGATGAGCCAATTTGTGACCATATAAGGAGAAGAGCCCAAAGGTTCAAGAAGAGTTCACCTCCCGCAGAGACCACTAGAGACCACCGGAGACCCCTGTAGAAGCTCTTAGGAGACTCAAAATGCATGCGTAGAAGACTATGCCAATATTATAATTAGTTCTGGGAAATGTAGTGAGTATGTATGATTGTTCCAAGAAATGTGATGCATATGTATATCGAAGAACCATGTAAGGGATGGCTGATGCAACGTACAGTGTGCATGCTAGGTGGAAAGATCCCCCATGCACCCGGTGCCAAATAAAGTAATGCCTGCTCTTTAATACACCCGGTGTTAAGGAGTTTCATTCCTGATTTTCGGTGACATAACTACATTTGAAATATTAATGGGTATGATGATGGGTTTGTGAAACTGTAAAAAGCACAGTAAAATTAGAGATGCAGATCTACAGGGCTAGTAACAAGCAGGTAAAATAACTCGAGGCTATTACATAGGAAGGACAGGTTCCTCTGTGTGTTTCAGCCCCTTTTGTATAGACTTGGGCAGCTGAAGGGGTGGATTGGGTTGTCTTGCAGATTCAACTGAAAATTAATGTTGTTTGTGGGGCTAGTCTCCATGTCAATTGATAACCAGTGAACAAAGGGTTGATAGATTGTTAGAGCAGGAGGCTTTAGGTATCATGTAGCTAGCAAAAGAACAGAGGGAAGATGGTATTGCTTCTGATGGTGACACTGTCTTAGATTAGTTTAAAAAGATTGTAAACCATAGTAAAGTGAGTATTTGTGTATGACTTAAAAACTGCAATATCCTTTACAAGTATAAGAAGCTGTTGGCTACATGTATGTGTGCTTATTTAAGGGAAAACTTATTCCTAGTAGGGAGAGGGTTAAAACATTCAGAACTCATCTCTGCAAGTTTCTGAACAATCTGATGCAACTCCTAAGTTAGCCTTGCTTTGAGCAGGATTTGGACTAAAAGAGCTGTAAAAATCCCTTCTGACCTAAATTATGCTATGAATATCTTGAGATAAGTGGCTGCAACTTAACTGTTACTCTGAAGGTTAACACATTTGCTCATGGTTCATAGGAAAATCCATGAAGTTTGCTCACAGATTGTTCTTGTAAGTTTACCCTGTTAGGTGGAGTGGTGGAAGGCTTGTTACCTGATTAACATAGAATTTTCTTTAATTTCTTGAATTCTCGTTGATTTTTAGGGCAGACTGAAACATGACTGATAGAGATGAATCCCAGGCTTCTGGCTCTGATTACCCTGATGCCCAAGAGCTAATATGCAGTCGGCAGAAAGAACCATGTAAGGGACATGCATGTGAAACAACTACACAAATGGAGTGTTCAGGTTCAAGGCAGAAGAATGCTGCTCCTGAGGAGTCTTTAGATGAGCTTAACAGTATATGTAAATCATCAGCTGCTTCAGCTGAGGTTTTCCTGGACAGCAGTGATTCAGAAATGTGAGTTTTTATTTCTAGTTCATGTACAGAATGTGTGTGATACATCATAAAAATATACATTCTTTTGAAAGTAAATACTGTTTCTTTTTTAGCTATCTCTCTGCTGGTAGTGGCAATGAATACCATCCTAAGTGCTCCATTGCACCTTCAAAGCAAAAAAAGAGATCTCAACCTTCAAGGCAACAAGCAGGATCTGTTGCAGGAGTGCCTGACAATGAAAGTTCAGATTCTTCTCCGTCTCCTCAAAGTCCAGTGAAATCATTGGAAACTTCCAAAAAGCAGAAGTCAAAACTCAATTTGAAAGCCATTTTCGCCTATCACTTCAGGGGAAAGAAGTTCAAGGCTGCTGCACACCGAAAATACAAGGGTGGCTCAGGGAAGAAGAAGAAAAAGTATGAGAGCACACAGATGCCTACAGGGAGGCCACCGCTGACAGCCTCGCCACAAGAGCAAAAGAGAAGGCTTCTAGATAGAGGTCTTCAATTCCCTTTTGTTGAAAAACATTACGGGAAGAAACATATTCCGTTAAAGATGGTTCTTGGCTATGAGGTGAGTCTTCTGTTTTGTGGGATAAATGTCTTATTTTTGTATTTAGTCTAAAAATAGTGAATTTAAATTGGGTATGTTGTGCTTCTACCTGATGTGCTACAATGTAACAAATCTGTATTTATTTTTGTTAAACAGGACACTTGGTGTTGTCTAATGCCTTTAAGACAAACACAGATAAAATATGTGTGTCAATTTAATACTACAATTCAGTTGATAATAGAAATGCTTTATTTCTTTGCTTTATAGTGATATTTTTAAGATCTCACCTGATGCATTTTTCTTTAGCAAGCAGCTGCAAAGGGATATTTCCAGTACATTGAAGTGCTTAAATATGAAGAACATCTCAAAAAGGCTTTAAAAGCCCTTCAAGCTAGTGAAGACTTAGAAAGAGAATGTCTGGCAGTACGGAAACACAAATATTTGGATGATGAAGGCCCCATTTCCCCTATCCAGGAGATGAAGTAAGTTCGTCTCTATATTCTTAGGTGGTATAAAACTTGCTTTTTTGTTCTTAACTAAAATAAAAGTTTGTGTTTACATGGGTAGATGCATGACACCACACCCCAGCTCTTGGTTACCCCCAACCTGTTCGCTGGAGTGGGGAGGGCATCAACACTGCTTTAGTCGCAAATCCGAAACAGCACCATACAGGCTGCTGTGAAGAAGGCTAACTCCATCCCAGCCAGACGGGTACAATCTGCTACTGTTACAGTTGAGGAATTCAGGAGGTAGTACAGTTGCTTGTAGTAGCATGCAATTTTGTGACAGAGTTGTAGGTGTATCAAGTTCAGTTCCTATGCTGTCCTTTTAGCCTTTATCCACGTTGTGTAATCTAAATGGGAACATCTGCTTATGAAAGTATTGTTTATTTTGGGAACAAAACACTCAGCCACTTGGGATTCTGTGCTTGTAAATGTGACTTGGAACTTCTCATAGAATGAGGTATTTTTAATCTAAAGATAGATCATTGTTTCAAGTGGTGATTTGTACTGTCTCATTAAAATGACACTGTAGAAATGTTTAAAAAAAAAAAAAGGTATTTCCTGAAATTAGTTCCTCTATAGTTATCCCAAATAAAGAAGTGGAGTGTTTTATGGCAAAGACTAAAGGATATTTTTTAATTTCCTTTTTACTTTATTAAGCATTGAAGTATCATCTTAGGTCTGTCTTTATGGTCAGTTAACTTGCAATAAAGGGATCAGTAAATCGGCAATACTACTTAACGTTGTAAATATACTCAGCACCTTAAAACTAGAAAGCCTAAAAGACAGTGTAAAGATACAAAGCTGTCTTTCAGCTACTGTTCACTTTAGTAATCACTTAAACCGCTAATTTATGTGACTTGAAGTATTAGGGTGAGCCTGTAAAGTGAGTAACAATAATGACTTTGCTCTCTTACGAAAGAGTGGAAGAAACAAAGTTCTGTAGAATAAATGCAAGCTAGGTCATCCAGACACTTCATTCTTTATATAAAATGAGTACTAGAAGATTTTCTAGGTTTTGGAACCAGTCCTCCTGGTGCCACTTGTTGAAACCATAGTACTAAAATGGCTTCATGTCTTTCTGGGGAGTTCTTTCTATCTTGAGAGAAAAACCTGTGGATGATAGTGGAATTGAATTTCATACTTGTGTTTCATGGCAGTATGGAGATAATCCTTCTCATCTGTAATATCAGGGAGAGGTGTGCACTCTTGTGAGCTGAGGCCTATCCTCTTATTTTCTTGATTGTGTTCTGCTTGTTTTCTAACTTGCTGACTTTCTAGCTTGTTTGCTGGTGTAATCCTAAATATCTCAATACTACTATTGATGTCTACTACTAAATCTTTGTCCTGCTGCTAAGCGCTGCTTCCATCCTGCCAGTGTTGCTAGTTAGAATGTAATTCTGCTGTCAGAAACTATCATTTGAGAACAACCTTGTGTAGAAGTAGTATTATCTAGTAGTATGCTATACCTACAAGCTGTAGCACTTCCATACGCATCAAGAGAAACCAGGGGTTGTGGTAGGAGAATAGTTTACACATTCTAGGCTACTATAAAAGTACAGAGCTTGATTGGAATTTTTGTATTTCAGTGATGATAACGACAGCTTGAATTCTGATAATCAGGAAGACCTTGATGCCAGAGTAGTGGTGAGTAAATATTCCTTAACTTCAGAAACTCTCTAACCTTCTTTCTCTTTTGAGGTTAAAGAATTAGTAGATAATGTTTTGAGTACTTAGTTCTTGAGCTTAGATCCAGAGTTAACTGTGTGATACCTGTGAACCCTCATCTGTAATGCAGAAGGAAGTTGTTTTGGGAGTCCACACTCTCCTATTTGAAATAATGCTGGAATGTACAGGAATTCTGGAGTTCTGAAGAGTTCTTTTAAGTATCTCAAAATTAGACTTGTGAATACTTCTGTCTTCCATTTTCTTAGGAGAACAGCTCTTTCATTATAAGCAGCAAAATTCCCAGTAAGAAAAAATCAAAGCCAGACGTGAAATGTGTGAAATCAACTGAAGTGATCGAAGTAGAGGAGGAAGACAGCTACTGCTGAGAACTCTAGGCTTCTGCAAGGTTCACCTCAGTGAACAGAAAACTAACAAATGAGGTGGCAGTGGTCACTCTTCAGATACCTTTTTTTATGGCCTACTTGGTTTAAAACACTGGTCTGAAGTCAACATTGAGCTATCAACCAAGCAAGCTAGTCAGATTTGGTTTAAGGTGAGTATATTGGGCTTGTGTCTGAGACAGTTACAAAACAAGTATAATCTATCTTTTTGCTAAGCTTTCAAGTGTCTTCTGCGCTGTCCTGTATCAAGTGTATAATATCCTTGATTCAGTGGCTGATAATCTTGCTGAAAGGCTAGCTTCTGCAACTTGACTTCTGTTAACCAATGGATCACGGAATTTATGTAATTAAAAATAGAATCATAGAATGGTTTGAGTTGGAAGGGACCTTCAAAGATCATCTAGTCCAACTTGCTTGCCATGGGCAGGGACACCTTCCACTAGACCAGGTTGCTCAAAGCCCCGTCCAACCTGGCCTTGAACACTTCCAGTGACGGGGCATCCACAGCTTCTCTGGGCAACCTGTTCCAGTGCCTCACCACCCTCATAGTGAAGAATTTCTGCCTTATCTCTAATCTAAATCTATGTTCTTTCAGTTTAAAGCCTTGTCCTATCACCACATGCCCTTGTAAAAAGTCCCTCTCCAGCTTTCTTGTAGACCCCTTTCAGGTACTGGAAGGCTGCTATAAGGTCTCCTGGAAGCCTTCTCTTCTCCAGGCTGAACAACCCCAACTCTCTCAGCCTGTCTTCATAGGAGAGGTGCTCCAGCCCTCTGATCATCTTCATGGCCCTCCTCTGGACTTGCTCCAACAGGTCCATGTCTTTCTTATGCTGGGGGCCCCAGAGCTTGAACACAGTACTCCAGGTGGGGTCTCACCAGAGCAGAGTAGAGGGGCAGAATCACCTCCCTTGACCTGCTGTCCACACTTCTGATGCAGCCCAGGATACGGTTGGCTCTCTGGGCTGCAAGCGCACATTGCTGACACATGTCCAATTTCTTGTCCATCAGTATCTCCAAGTCCTTCTCCTCAGGGCTGCTCTCAATGCATTCTCTGCCCAGCCTGTATTTGTGCTTGGGATTGCTCAGACCCACGTGCAGGACCTTGCACTTGGCCTTCTTGAACTTCATGAGGTTCGCACGGGCCCGCCTCTCAAGCCTGTCAAGGTCCCTCCGGACGGCATCCTGTCCCTCCAGCATGTCGACCGCACCACACAGCTTGATGTCGTTGGCAAACTTGCTGAGGGTGCACTCAATCCCACTGTCCGTGTTGCCAGCAAAGATGTTAAACAGCGCCAGTTCCAATAGCAACCTGAGGAACGCCACTCATCACTGGTCTCCACTTGGACATCGAGCCATTGACCGCAACTCTTTGAGTGCGAACATCCAGCCAATTCCTTATCCACTGAGTGGTCCATCTGTCAAATCCATGTCTCTCCAATTTAGAGACAAGGATGTCGTGTGGGACAGTGTCAAATGTCCAGTGTCCAAATGGCACAAGTCCATAAAGGAAAACAACTTCCAAATATTGTAACAGCAGCAGCACAGTATAGAAAAGTGTATGCATTTACATACATACATATATATGCTCATGTTACAAAGGACAATTTGGACCCCTTTCTCTTCCATAGCTGACTTTTTTTGTGTGTGGTACTTGAGATATTATTTTTCTGTATTTCAAGGAAATGCAGGTTATGCTTTGAAATACCGAGAGCTGAGTAAGGGTTGAAGACAGAACTGAAGCTTATTGCAAATCTTTGTGCCAACAGTAAAAATGCAAAAGTGGTTAGTCAACTTAGACAAGTCTATTGCAAAATATGGTTAATGCATTTGAGCAATGATAAAATCAGTTTGTATGATTGAGGTTGTCTATTCCACTTAGAATAACTTTTCAGAAAACTAATTCTCTGCTCCTGAATCTAATACAATAATCTGAAGTTATATAAGTTATCTTAAAAACAACTGTAGCAGCATAGTGAATCTTGGATTAAAAGATTCTTTTTTTCCCCCTTGCTCTCCTCTGTCCAGAATGGGGTCTGATATGAACATGACTAAGCAGAAGATGAAAGCTCTTTATAATGACAGTACTTAACAAGCATTGTCCCAATTGCAAATACCCTTCTCAAAGGTGTTTCAGACAGTTGGAAACATGACTAGCGAATGTTTAGAAATGGTCTGAATGTGGCTAACTCCTAGAGGACAAAGCTGTCTTGATGGCAGTAGAAATAAAAAATTGTTTGAAAAGTTTACCTGTAAATCAATAAGATGTAAATAACCAAAGGGTGATCTGCCTCACTCAAATACTCTAATAACCAAATATGTCGGCAGCAAACTAACAGCTGTTCAGCAGGTAAAAGAGTCTGTGCTGAACAGGGTTATTGTCAGAAAAAGACTTAATATTGTCCTGGTTTCAGCAGGGATACAGTTAATTTCCTTTCTAGTAGCTGGTACAGTGTTTTGGATTTAGGATGAGAACAAAGTTGATAAGATCTACTGGTTTAATTTCCTTCAAAATGTGATTGACAATCTGATATTTACAATAGGTGCTATGTATAATGAGAGCAGGTCAAGTTGCATTTCTTATATGCTTGAATTAACGTCCCAAATCTTTGTAAAGGAAGTTTGGGGTTTCCCAGTTGCAACTTCGTAGCTCTAAGGAGTAAGACTGCAAAAATTACTCTTCATTAGCTGAAGATCCCATTTAATATTGGTCTAAAATTAATGGCTAAATGTAACTTTTTTAGGCATCTACCTGAAATTCTGTATGGCTTGAAAGACTCATCCTGGATCTAGGAGTTGGGGTTCTTGCTTGGTAAGGCATAGCGAGGTGGTATGTGGAGTCTCGCTCATTCTGCAGTTCATGTGATGAATTTTTCTGTTCAACTGCTGAGTGACTCAGAAATGAACTAAATTTCAATTCTGATTAGAACTGAATAAATACACATGAAAATCAAGCTTATTACAACTGTTACATTGATTGCTGAAACCTAGCTTTTGTCTGTAGGAATCTTCAGTTATTTGACCATATCTGATAGTTCTTATCACTTTACTTTTTTTTCTTCTAGTTTATGTTGCTTCTGGAAGATGAAATACTGCTCAATTTTCTTGATGTGCAAGGTAAGCTGTTACTTGGTTTGCAGTTCCTATTTTCTTCAGGTAGCTTTTCTGCTTTGCTTCACAAAATGTTTGGAAAAACGGTATTCTGTAGTTCAAGTATGAATACATTACAATGTTTCATAGATGTGCAATGTCTGTGTGAAGCTTCCAAGGTGTTGAGTTCAGTGCAACATCTCTTCTATCAGTCTGACCAAAATTGGAGCCTGTAGCCTCTGCTTGAATGTAAACTGAAACTTTGAGTTCTTGGGTACCTGTATGTTAAATGCAGTTTTTGTTAGAAGTTATGTATAGAAATACTTTGGTTTCACCTGATGTTGAATGCTGCAGGGCAACTTAATCTATCTGATTTGGTTTGGACACTACCTGGGATCTTCTCCGCTGAAGATGTTGGAGAACTACCGTACACTTAGTCTCCTGGTGGTGCCCCACCTACACCTTCTGTACTGGGGTGTATCATACAGCTGCAGGTTCTGATCGCTTCCCTGTGGTAAAATTTCATCTTAATGCATGTTCCATGCAAGAACGGGGAGGACAGCAGAAAGAAGCTCTGGTAGTCTTGCATGTATGTATTGCTAAAGCTGTGAAACTTCTTGCTGTAGGATGTTACCAAATTTGTGTGGCTTCAGGAGAGTCTAGGAAATAGCATGGAAGAAAACATCGTGTAAGATTACTGGACAGGAAAACATCTTTAATGTGGGAAGTCCTGAGCTAAAGCTGGGCAAGTAATAAAACCTTACAAGAATATACTTAAGTAGGAGGATAGGAACAGGGCATCTTATTTGGCCATTGTGGTAGTAAGGGTACTGGACTAGATAATATACCAGTTTGACACAGTATAAATTGTTCTTACGATGGCATATCTGATATTGAACCTCTTGCCACGGTTACCTTAGTCCAAACTATACCTGTCTCTAAAAATAGAAAAAACAGTAGCAGAAGGTGACAGTTATTAATGGTAAGTATATAGTAAATTGAGAAATAGCTTCAAATGCCGTTTCAAAAATAGTTGAAAAATGAAAGCTGATGCATTCAGTCTGTTCCAGCACGTGTTCAGTTTTTGTCTGTTGCTGTAGACAAAAACCTGGAACCTAGTGCTTAGAAAAAAACCCTTCTTTTGCAACCCACAGCTGATGAACATATTAGTTGTGTTACTTATATGAAGGGACAATATTTGCATGTATTCGAACAGCAATTCATTCAAACAGTGATGAATCTAGGGCATGAGCTTCATGTTCCAGATTTGCAGAAGTGTAGTTCAGTTATATCAATTTCTTTCCAGAGTTTGCAGATGAACGCACCAGCTCTGCAGCAGTGAGCAGTTGGAACTTTTTTGGAGTGCTTGAATTTTTATGGCTCTTTGCTGGCCTGCTGATGTACAAATGTGGACTTCTGTGGAACGTGTTAGCGAAAGAGGTAAGCTTTGTGTTTCTTCTGCACTTCAGGATAAGAGTATTGGATTTCTTCAGACAAGTACTATTTCCGCAGCAAGTAATCAGACTGATTTGTGCACTGTAGGGTATCTGCACCCAGCAGTATCTTCCTGACGGGGTGTTCAAAAAGCAGTGCTATAGTATTTCAGCAGCTGGCATCGTTGGTTTTCATGCAGATGTGCTGGTTAAACTTGGTATTTCTGTTGAAACAAGTAGATTGAAAGTTTCTTATTGGGAAGCTTGTCAAATACAACATTGAGGAACTGTTACGAGATAAAAGTATAGTTAAATCGATGACCTTGTTCCAAAATATTTCTTCTTGAAGGGGCATTCCTGTGATGTCTAGAACACAGTGGAAGGCCTCTACTTAAGGGTAAGTATTGAGAAAATAGTTGTTTTCTCCTAGGTGGAGGTAGTTGGATGAGCATCGTAAAAGTTCAAGTTTTTAGCTTTTTGGCTGCCTTTTTACAAAGAAGCAGTATTTTATTTTGAAACACAAATCCAGGTACCAGATGGAAGCTAGTGACAGGTTTCTTTTAAAGTTAACTGGCTAGGCTTCAAAACCAGAAGCTATTCTGCAGAGATTGTGAAGAGTTAATTGCTATGCCTCGTTATTCAGCAAATAGACACAACTTGCTGTGTGTCTGAATTGAAAAACGTGGCTAGAAGAGTAACAGGTTATGCTTTCCTCACTGTAAAGTTAATTGCAGTGGTGACAATGAGACCTGTAACAGGTTTACTTAGTGGGACAGTTATGCAAACATAGTTCAAAATGTAGCTACTATAAAATCCCAAGAATTAGCTTGTTTTGATGTTTTTGAGTTTTGCATCCTGCCTACTAAAGGAAGTAGAATTAGCAGGTAGAAGAAAAACGCATGCAGTGCTGCAGTCTTGTAGATGGTTTATTAGAGCATATTTGTAAGCTGTTTCATAATGGTGTCTCATACATGTGTGTTTTACATCACAGTACCAGCTGACTGTTGGGCAACTCCCTTAGTTGTATCTTCTGTGCCGTAGTCCTCCAATTTCTTAAATTGTAGATAGATTTTGTTGATAGTTGTGTGATAGACTGGGCCATGGCTCTGATTCCGAAAGAAATGCCTTGTTTTGGCATTCAGACAGCATAACTAGACTACAGTCTGCCTGCTTCACATTCAGTATAAAAGTGCCTAAGTCTTAATAAATTACTAAAAAACTGAAGAAACTTGGAACTGTTACTCAGATGCAACAATTTACTTTTTAGGAAGTCCACATGATAGTCCAGTCTGAACTAGCATCTTGGTAAGTTAGTGTGATTGTTTTTTTAACCCTTGCCTGTTGCAGGTTAGCTGTCTGTCTGACTTGGTGGGCTGGCTATACTGCTGTTTTTTCTTGCTGAGAAGATGCAGTGTTGCTTTAGAAAACATAAGAGCTTATCTTCCCTCAAACTTGAGAATGCTGTGAGAAAATTGTTGTGATGATTGGCAAAATGTTCAACTGCTCTGAAGAGAGTGAGTGAGAATAGCCTTTCTGAACAAATCTATTACATGAGTGTCCTTTTCATGTCACTTTATCCTGGGCATCTGAGTATTTAACAGTGTTTTGTGTCAGTGAGCAAGGATCATGACACTGACTTTCTTTTAAAAATAAACAGGACATAAAGAAGACCTGTCAAATTAAATAGGATAATATTCAGACATTATAGTGGCTTTAAGTGTGATTCCAAATAGAGGCATTGGGAATGCCTGTGGTGGTTAGAACCACTTAAGTACTAAGTATTGCTCTAGGTTCTGCTGGTTTGTATGCACATACATGTCAGTTTGTAACCTTACCTTGCTTTTTCAGGTGGTATGTAATTAGAGAAAAAGAGAAGAAATGCAGGATGCCATTTCACAGAAATCTGAAGCCCCTTCTAGGGTTAGTATCATGTCTGAGGTTCTTGATATTCCTTAAAAGATGGAAGGGCTCTGGTTGTCAGTGGCTGGAAGTCTGTATCAAATCAAGCTTACTGACTTGTGGAGGGTTTCAGGGACTTGTTTCAACACCATGTTACTGTATTTTAATGTAGCATTCACTCTGTTAAAGCGAAGAACTTATTTTAACTTTGGTTTATCCAAAGAGCACTTGTACAAATTTCTCAGTTGAAAAGGGGGTGATCAGCTTAATTGCTTAAACTGATAGTTTTACTTCTACAAGTTAACACTTAGAAGGAAAGTTATAGGGAGGGTTCTGTTTGAGTACAATTTTGTAGTTAATTCCCTCTGTTGTTTGCCTTTCAGTTAACATTAACTTTTAACATTAAAACTGTTAGAATAGAATC
Source organism: Aptenodytes patagonicus (assembly GCF_965638725.1). Lineage (NCBI taxonomy): Eukaryota > Metazoa > Chordata > Aves > Sphenisciformes > Spheniscidae > Aptenodytes > Aptenodytes patagonicus. Next base: position 216,064,087 of record NC_134949.1, read on the forward strand.
ATTGAGGTTGGAAAAGACCTCTAAGATCATTGAGTCCAACCATCAACCCAACACCACCATGCCCAATAAACCATGTCCCTAAGCACCTCATCTACTCGTCTTTTAAATACCTCCAGGGATGGGGACTCAACCACTTCCCTGGGCAGCCTGTTCCAATGTTTAACCACTCTTTCAGTAAAGAAATTTTTCCTCATGTCCAATCTAAACCTCCCCTGGTGCAACTTGAGGCCATTTCCTCTCGTCCTATAGCTAGTTGCTAATATGAAGGAGTTACACTAACATTTGGGTAAGATGAAGTATCATTTACCTTCCTCCTTCTCCCAAATGTCTTGAAACAAGTTAAAAAGGCACTCAGTAGGATCTGTATGAGATACCTTTCCAGTCTGCTTGATTTTTATCTACTGTGTTAATTTATAGTACCAGAAATGTTGAGGTCTATCCCGATAGGATCTCCTCTGTAGGTTCGTGTCGTTGGAAATGCCTCACAGAATAAACTTGTGGTTTCGCTTTACCCACTGAACTACCTGTTAGCTCTGTGGCATAAAACTGCAAGACAAATCTCTGCAGGTGGAGCATCCTAGGAACTGTAATAATGCATTATGTTCTCCTTTAGGTACTGACTTATGCTTTTGATACAAATGGAAAAAATGATTCAGTGGAAGAGCTTGGTAAGAGTCTTGGTAAGAGTGTTCTGGGACTTCAAGTGTAACTTAACGTATTGAATCGCATGGGCTGAACTTATTATTTAGCCAGGTTTTTGTGTAGGTACCTGATTTCTAACACTACTTCTTGTGGTTTGAATTTTCTGGATGGCTTGAAACAAGCTATTCCCCCTTTGATCACAAAGGAGTGATTATTTCTTGTTTTGGTGGCTCTAGGTAAGAAGAGACAGCACTGCTGTCTGTCTGAACTTGAAGTGACTACATAAATGCGTTGCATTGTTGTTCTGTGTCAAGTAGATGCTTGATAGTTTCACACTGAGCAGCAATATTGGGTTTTCATAGAATCATAGAGTAGTTTGGGTTGAAGAGACCTCTAAAGGTCATCTAGTCCAACCCCCCTGCCATGGGCAGGGACATCTTCCACTAGATCAGGTTGCTCAGAGCCCCCTCCAACCTGACCTGGAATGTTGCCAGGGATGGGGCATCCACCACCTCTCTGGGCAACCTGTGCCAGTGTTTTACCACCCTCAGCGTAAAAAATTTCTTCCTTATATCTAGTCTAAATCTACCCCCCTTTAGTTTAAAGCCATTCCCCCTTGTCCTGTCGCAACAGGCCCTGCTAAAAAAGTTTGCTGCCATCTTTTTTATAAGCCCCCTTGAAGTACTGATAGGCTGCAAGAAGGTCTCCCCGAAGCCTTCTCTGCTCTAGGCTGAACAACCCCAACTCTCTCAGCCTTTCTTTTATGTCTGTAAGTTTTGAGTTTAAAGAGTTAATCTCTGAGCAGCTCAGCTAGTTTAGCACTATACTGTTAAAATTCCTGGCTTCTGTTCTATAGAATGCAGAGTTTAAAGTAAAACAAGCAAACTATTCTGGAAGAAGTATAAATCCTTCACAGTAGAGATACATAAAAACTTAAAAAGAATTCTGAAGCTGCTGTTCCTGTTAGGTGAAATTCATGGACTCTGTTTTCACTCTTAGTTGTGTGGCAGCTTTTGTGAAACGAAGAGTACATCAATTTAGCTTATCACTAGACACTAACTGGTGCATACAAAAAGCTTGAGTGTTGAAGTGAGCAGTTGTGGATGAAGGACTACTGCAGCTGTTGCACTGTATGGTATCTGCACCCAGCAGCATTCTCCTGATGGGATGTTCAAAAAACAGTGCTACAGGAGTTCAGCGTTTGGCATCGTTGGTTTTCGTTCTGCTGTGTCTGTTAAACCTGGTATTTTTGCTGATACAGTCTTTGTCGTCTTTGAGGATTTGAGTGTACTTGCATTCTATTCTCATGTTCCAGTGTGAGAACTGGATACTGGCCTCTGGAACTTGGCAAGTGCATTTAGTTTCTTTTTTTTTAACCAGGTGCTTTAGGATACAGAACAATGAACTTTGCTGTGTGAAAAGGATTGGCTGTGGAAGATAACCTGTTTGACAGGTAAGGACTGAGTTACTTGTCAGTTTGGATGGTTTCATGCTACTTTACAGTTTGTGTGTTAACTTGGTCTGACTCTAGAACACTGAAACCTCAGTAAACTGTTTTAGAAAAGCATAGAAATGGTTGTCTAGTAGCAGAGATTACTGAGCAGTGATCACCCCAGATTTTGGCAGTATCTGGGCGGGTTGTTTAGCTGCAAGTTATTTTTCTGTGTGTATATATACTTGAAATGGATGTCAGAGTTGTGCAGTGATTTGTAGTACTAGTTTCTGAAAGAAAGACTGATACTGGTTGTGAGGAATTCCTCTGTACTTGGAGCTTTTAACAGATTTTAGGCTTGTTGGTATACAACTTGGCTTACGTGTTGGCATGATTGATTGGTCCTTAACAAGAAAGGATGGGCAACTTGAATATTGAGTTAATATGGTGGTAACAGCAGTGAGAGGACAGTACCTGGTCATTACCAAGGCTGCTAGGATGTTGCTGTTTCTGGTGAGCTGTGGACATGACCGTAAAGCAAGTCCATCAGACTCTTGAATTGCTGCATTATGTGGCACTAAGTCTGCTGGGAATAAAGCTTTGGTGTAGGCCAGAGACACAATGCTCCCTTCTGCTGCTGTCAAGACGAAAGCAAGTTCCTGCTGAGATGTAGTTATGTGGCTGTATCCTTGGGCACCTCCAACACTTCAGCTACAGAGGAACAAAAGTTCTAGTTAGAACCTTTGTAACTTGGCCTCCAGAAGCTGCTGTCGAGAGGATGGTTGTCATGCACACAGAAGCAAAAAGGGGAGACAAAAGGCTGCCCCATGCAGTTCACATCTACCTTCAGTTTGTTGCGACTCTTTGCTTACACTAACCAAATCTGACTCTAACCCATAGTGTCTGCTACTAAGTCACTGCATGTCAGAGGGGTGAGAAACACCACCAGAGTGCCACTAAAGAGAGTCCGAAGGTAAGAGTGCTCAGCAGAATTGCTGGTACTAAAGAAATTCAAGGTCACTTCAAAGAGGGTTTGCATGGCTGAAAAACCAGCAGCTCTTAACGCGGTGACCGCATATTGAAATCCTCTGCAGGATGCCGTGGGCACTTAGTGTGTGCTATGGTCTATTTATGAGGAGATACACCTTATGTAGTGAGGCCTCTTGGGGTGAAAAAGGATGTTTATCTATTGCCCTCAGGTTTTTGAGATGCTAATGTAGGGAAGAGGCTGCTCGGTTTCATTCTGAAACCAGTTGACTTTGCAGCCTGTGAAGGTGGAGAAAAACAGGTTGATACAGTTGTGGCATGAGCAGTCTTGGAACTTAACTGCTGCTTCCTTTTGCCTTGGCAATATGATATATTCCTAGAGCTGCATGGAAGTCTTAAGAGTGGATAATCCTGGAACAACTAGGTGAGGGAGGAAAGAAGTGCAGGGTGGGAATGCTATGGGCACTGCAGGTAGTTATGGGAAACAGAAAATTGTGGTGCTTGGGGAGCTGGCATTGGAAATTGTGCTTTTGCCCCTTAACAATTTAGTAAGGGGTGCATGCACACATTCCCTGCATTACTGCTTTTATACCAGCACCATGTCCTGAAATTAAATTGCTTTGTACTAGAGGAAGCCATGTTATGCTAAGTGAGAGATCAAATGGCTTTTCTTTTAAGTAAAAGTGCTAATACATGCTTTTCCTCTCTCAGGTTCTGGTGATGTTGCTGCAAGTCTGCTGCAAAGAACTGCACAGCTCTTCCAAATAGAGGAAGAACCTTATCTAGAGTGTTTATTGCAGTAATTAGAATTAAACATTCATTCTAACTTCCCTTACTGCTCTGTAAATTGAAATGGTGCATGTTATTTAGAAACCAGTTCAGAAGCACAGGGAGCCTTTGCCCTTACCCTCTCAGTTGTGACTTGTCTGTTTTGCCCTCCTGGGAGATGCAGTGGCAAACCTTAGGATGGATACTTAGCTGCCTGCTTGGTGTTGCAGAAGAGCTAACTAAGCTGAGCATAGCAAGTTGTAATTTGACTGGAAAAGACTTTATCAGCTGTTTTCCCTCCATTTTCTGTCACTGAACTCCACTGTACTAGAGCTCTAGAGATGTATTTATTCTGTACAGAATAATCACAGCATTTAAATAAAACTGATGGCTGAAAGCTGCAGCCTGGGACTATTTCCTGTTGCTATACTGTAAGCAGAGAAAGGAGGGCTGATCACCTCTGGCTTGCTGGTAGCAAAGTGTAGTTAGGAGAACATCCATGCACAAGAGCCTGAGCAGCCCTTGCAGAACCACTGGGGTGAAGATGAGACTATATACTACAGCTCTCATCTTTGCATTGCAGAAAGCCTCCACCTCACTTGACTCCATGGAATGAGAAGCTGGGTTTGGTTCATGCTCTTTACTTGGGGGTGGTGGTAACATACTAACTAACTGCATGTATTAACTGCAGTACCATGCACTGAAAAAAATCAATGAAAACAAGCCTAAATGGTAGTTAGTGTCTCACCAAAATTAAGCTTTCCATGACTCTGCTGTATTTTAAACAGGACCAGATTTAATGAAATTGCCCTGCTCTTCTACCAGCTGGTAACTAAGTTCAGCTTCACACCAAAAGTTGAGCTTTGCATTTGTCCTGATAATGTAATTACTTAGCTCTGACTTGGAGCTCAGGAAACTTGGATCTAAGAACTACATCTGGAAGTAGTAACATGATAAGGTTTTTACTCTCTTCCTACCTTCAGGTGTGCTTTAAGATGTACCTCTTGACTGCAGGAACCCACATTTCCTACTCTAAAATCACAAAGAACAGATTAAAATTTCAGCTTTACAAAAGAAATTCATCTTGCATCCTGAGGATTCAAGTCTTATTAAAAAACCGCTTTATTTGGAAATGTTTTATACATGTATATTACAACAGTTAGTATGATCTCCCTTTAAAACGCTCATGCTCATCAGGAAAGGCTTTTCACGTCAGTCTACTCAATCTGAGACAAACTGTTTAAAGCAGTAGTTAGTCTGCTTCTGTAGTGATCTCATTAAAATATTAGGATATGATGCAGATTGTGTTTACTTACAGTTTTCCTACAGCTTAAAGCTGAGGATTCCTAATGGCTCCATGATTAAGTTAACGCAGACTTCATTAATTCATTGGTCTCGGATTGTACCAATACAAAAGTGTTCCTTGTTGCTCAGTCTTCTGCCAGTCACGGTGCTTTCCAAGTCTTCTTGGCTCGTAGTTTTTCCAGCATTTTCTGCAAAAAACCCCCAAACTGTGAGACACTAAAAACAGTGTAGTTAAGTTACGTAGGCACAACTGAGGTACTACTCATGTATAACCTGAGCATCAGTAATGGACAGTGCATGTCTGGACAATGGGGCAGTGAGTTCAGTTATGCTACTGCTCCAAAAAGCCCACAGATTTCAAGGAAAAGGTGTGCTCATTTGTCTTATTTCCTGTTAATGAGGGAATCTGTAAAACAATATAAAAAGAGCAGCAATTTATTCCGCCACAAAAAAGTTGAGGTGGTCAGTGCTATAAAGGCAGGATTTGTGCCTGGAGCCCCCAGTAGCAGCCCCAGCCTGTCAGGATTATCATGCCCTTCCTTCCTTCCAGTTGTCTGAGGCCCAGGAAGGGGACAGGGAGAATTAACACCTCAAGTCTGCTTGTTGAACCCCCTATTCTAGAGCAACTGCAGGCAAACCCAGACAGGATTCTTGCAACATTAAGTCCAGGCATGCTCAGCTAGGCAGAATCTTAAGTTACCTAGAGTAGCCAACAAAGCCAGAAACAGAGAGACTGCCTTACAATGGAAATTCAGTCAAGTTCGGACTAATAACAAAACCCCCTGTCATTCTTTTGCCAAGCAGACTTTGTAGCAGCTGGAGTCCCTTAACAGCCTTTTTGCTTAACCTAAAGTCACCAGAAAAATTCAGTCTGAGGCAGACACCCTTTAGAGAAAATTTCAGCCCTAGGAGATGCTTCTTGCTAGCAAGTACAGTTGTGGTGTTGACAAGGAAATTCTTCAGTGGGATATGCCAATAGCATCACTTAATCCAGACTGGTTTGATGGTCTCCGTTTCAGCTGCACTCACACCACAGAACTATGTCTCAATTAGTCTGATTAGAAGCTCGGTGAAGTCATGAGAACTGACCAGGTAAGAAGACAGTGTAGTAGGCTATTACCTTTTGAAACTCTTTAGCCTTTTCTCTGTTTTTAGTGTAAGTTTCTTGCCTTGTTTTTTCTTCCTTTCTGATTTTTACTTCTGCAAGTTGATTATAAAGTCTGTCAAAACAGTAGAAAAAAATTGTATCATCTTGTCAGGAAGGGAAGTGGCAAAGCAGAAATAAGTTAACAGGCTTAAAGGTTTATACTGTCTCAATTGCTAGAAATTAAAAGAGGAAATTGATCCGGCTCTCCAATAATCTAGAATCTCTTCAAATTCCTCTTCAGCTGCCTGTATCCAACACACACCCCTTTCAGGAGTTGTATTTGCATGTTACCTCTAGTAAGTGCCCAAGTACGACTTTGAACTTTGTTTCAAGTGTGATCCAGTTTCATGTGCTAACAGGCACAGCTGCCTTAGCCCTATGAAGGGAGCAGCTGCCAGCCATGGCTCTTACTGCCAGCTCTGCAAGGGAATCGCCCAACAGGTACCTGCATCAAACACAACATCCTCCCTCCCAACATCTGCGTGTTAAGCAGCATGCCCCTAGGGGCCAGCTGGAAGATCACAAGCTGTGCTCCGACCAGTAGGTTTCACAAGACAGATGAACTACTTCTGGTTTTACAATCCAAGCTTCTCCCACTTGTGTTCATGCAATACCTTGAAGTACGCTGGTGCATTTCAATTTCTCCAGACTTCCTGTCCTCTGGAGAAGACACCTTCACTTCTCCTTTCTTCAACTGACTGGCAACTGCACCTTTTTTTTCTTTAAAAAAAAAAAGCAAACATATCTTAAGTCTCCAGTCTAGCTAACTCAAAAGCATGAGAGGTTTCAAAGATTTTTTAATGATGCTACAAAAAAAGACGGAGCAAAACAGACACAATGGAGATGACGTCTTGAAAATAAGTCTTCCTAGTCTCACTCATTAGGCTGCTGCCTGTACTTTAAGCCAGCCATGCTTCTCAGCAGCCAACTTCCAACTCCCCATTAGCAGACATCAGAGACCCATCAGTTCACTTAATGTGGTTGTTCTTTGATAAACAACTGTTATTTGCAAAGAGACAGCCTATGACCATAGACACGTGGGCAGATTGTGAAAATATGAAGAGGACCCATAAGGGCCTTTACAACACTGAGGAAGAGGTAGCCAGACAGCGGTGGGGGGGGAAGCTCCCCGCATCCCTGAGAAATTTAAGAATATCCCACTCTGCAATAGCAAAGATGCAACAAATGTGAAATCTATACTTCAATATAAAACAGCAACTAAAAGGATACCTAATGCGATGTCTTGTCCTCAAGTAAACCTACCAGAGATAAAAGATTCCTTTCGCCTGCTTAACTTCTCAGACTTTCTTCTCTGAAACTCTCTGTTTTCTGGCTTTTCGTTTTTCCTCTCTTTTTTATTTTTTATTTCTTCTACTCTTTTCAGAGATTTCTGGATGAAGTTCTTCTTTCTTTTTGAAAAAGATTCTTGTAAATTTCCTGGTGTAGAAGCAAACTCCAGCAGCATCACTGAAAGAGAATGAGAAGTCTGAACATTTCTCACTTATTAGAGGTGATACTGCTCATTGCTAAGAGTCATGCATTTCAATGTATTTCTCCTAAAATGCTGAGCTTGACTACTTTTGTAAATTGTACTAGGAGAATGTCATTGTGAATGATCGAGTAATCTTGCAAAACAAGCAGCAATTCAGACCTACGTAATCTAATAACTGTAAGCAGGTCTGCCACGACAAAAACTGTCATAAGCACCACATCAAAAGCATCCCGATGCCTCAAAACATACCGAAGACCTGAGAAGTCCCTAACATGGTTAAGGTCTGTCAATTCCTGTCTTTCATGTTACTGCTGTCCATCTTGGACAAAAAATATTTCAGTATTTTACTGATGTTCCACACTATCATCAGAATAGAAAAAAAAAAGACATTCTTTGGCTACAGGGCTTGGGGGCTAACAGGAAATAAAAAACAAGTGAAGGTGCATAAACTATATGACAACAAACCACAAAACACTACGGGATTTTTCAAAATTAAGTAGTTACAACACAATCAAAACAGTGTACTGTAGGTTTTATGAACTTCCACGAAAGACAGCCTGGCATAGGAAGAGACAAGTCAATACTTCCTTGTCAATAAGACACATACTAAACCTGGGTCAAATGTACTACAAACCAAGCCTGAACAGCAAGATGCACTTGCCTAAGTAAAAGAAGCTCTATGTTTTCCAAAGGAGAGGTGTATTTTATTGATGATATTAATACTATAAATAAAGACCTTCTCTAGCTCAACTTCAGTCTATTGAGGTTACACATAATTACCCGCAGTCTGATGTGATGGCAAGTGACTGTCATTGGGACTCTGGGCTTTGGAAGAACTGTCAGGCCTTACGAACACTGAATAATCCACATCTGGAGCCAGCGGTAAAAATTCTCTCTCCTGTTTCAAAAGGAATCAATGATTGGAAACGCTTAAAATACGCCACAAATCTGAGTGAAGTGGTAGTACTGTATCACTAGCATAGACCAGATGTAAATAAAAGACCTACTCTTTTGCCTTTATAGCAGATGCAAGAAAAACATCAGAAATGGATCTTGACAGTATTAAAAAGCTACTTTCTAAAAACATTTTAAAACTTCAAAAAAATCCATTAAAGACCCTTTGCCCACCAGATTTCAATTGCTTGTTCTTAATTCAGGGCTGCATAATTTCATCTCGACAGATGTGTTTTCCTTTCCTCCTGTTCTCCCTAGTTCTCTGCCATCACTCTCCTACTGCTGTGTCTCCTTGCCCTATTTGCAGCTGGAAGGCAACACCCACTGCGGAAGCACAGCCTCCAGCTGCCAACCGCTACCTTACCCACATTTCAATCACTTTTATAAGAGACTGTCATCCTTAGGCACTTTTAGGATCTTCTCTAGATGCCTCCTGCATCCTGCATTGAAACAGGATTTCATCTAATCTGTTCTTCTAACAGACACGTTACTTGGTTCTACTTTATTGCTTCAGCACCCAAGCTATTCTCTCATTACAAATCAGTCCCTCTATAATTTACAGCCTTTGCTTTATATAAGCAAACAGCAAAAAGCATACCACAGGCAAGTTAAGTATGGCAGAATAGAGCTGATCATATTTTCCCCACAAACTAAGAACTACTGTGTGGGTCTGGTGTAGCTCCATCCACTAGGTAGGGCATTTTTTTTCCTCTTTTTCCTGTTTAGTTTGTAGCTTTTGTTTTGTCCCACCCCCTCCCCTGATTCAAATCTTCAACTTAATGGGATACAATTTAGTCTTGCAGACACCGGCAAGATGGTTCTGTTTCTCAGCAGCAGTCTTCCCAAGCTCTACCTACACTGATACGATGTCCTGGTTTCAGCTGGGATAGAGTTAATTTTTTTCCTAGTAGCTGGTACAGTGCTGTGTTTGAGATTTAGGATGAGAATAATGTTGATAACACACCGATGTTTTAGTTGTTGCCAAGTAGCGCTTACACTAGTCAAGGACTTTTCAGCTCCCCATGCTCTACCGACTGAGAAGGCTGGAGGTGCACAAGAAGCTGGGAGGGGGCCCAGCCAAACTGGCCAAAGGGACATTCCATACCATGTGACGTCATGCTCAGTACATAAACTGGGGAAAGCTGGCCGGGGGGGCCGCTGCTCGGGGCCTGGCTGGGCATTGGTCGGCGGGCGGTGAGCAATTGCATTGTGCATCACTTGCTTTGTATATTCTTTTATCATTATTATTATTATTATTTTCCTTTCCTTTTTTGTCCTATTAAACTGTCTTTATCTCAACCTGCAAATTTTATCCCCCCCAATTCTCTCCCCCATCCTACTGCGGGGGGGAGCAAGCGAACAGCTGTGTGGTGTTTAGCTGCCTGCCGGGTTAAACCACAATATATGACAAGGTAGTGATGTTAAGAAATAGCCCAAATTTAAGTTCTATTAGATCTGTCCAGAAAACATAACATCAAAACAAGATGATCCAAGCACCTGCTAAGCTCAGATAACCCTAACATTCACTCGTTTTGCAACAGTGGATTAACTGCTACAATGAGGCCTCTCCTTATTACGATTAAGACTAAGTTAAAATCAGATTTACATTAGATAATAAAGACTCACCTCCGTAAAAACATTAAATTCAGACTGATCCACACATGCTGGGTTATTGATTTTACCCTCCTTAATTTTCTCTTGGTTAGTATGTTCAACGTCTGATTCTGCGATACTGATGTCATTTGAGCTTATCAGAGTGAGTTCAGGTTCTTCCGTAACACCACGCCCTGACTCAGTCTCCTAGAAAATAAATTATAGAAGACATCAGTGTAAAAAATAAAAAATAAAAAAAATCACTATTTCCAGCAATAGCAACAGCTGTTACCTTGTCAGAAAGAGGAGGCTCATTCAACATGTAGAAGAAAAAAAATCTGCCTCCAATCAATAAATGAAATACAGAAAGAGCACTTTGCCTGAGGTTTTGATGTATGCAAACCCTGGACCCGTCCAATGTTAAGTATTTTATCTACCAGTCTTAAAAAAACCAAACAAATAACCCAAAGCAACGAAACAACAACAAAAACTCCACCTCTCCTCCTCTCACCTCAAGTTTAAATTACTTCGTTCTAGGGCAAACTTTTTTTTTTAAAGCTGCATCAAAGCTATTTCCTTAAGTTTGCTTATGCTTTGGTTAAATTATTTACCTCCTTCAGGCTTCTAAATGGGGATAGGGACTGTTCGGTTAAGTAACCGTGCCCTGAAATACAGATGCATACACTATACCAACTGAGGCTGAGAGGGACATGCAACAGAGACGCTACAGCTCCTCCAACAATCATGGGAACTCCAGCTCATTTTAGCTACTGCTAATTATTTCAGTGCTGTGATCTGAAAGTAGTAGTAGGGCAGAAGTCCAGGAAACATGCAAGTCTTAAACTAGAACTGTAAAATCAACATTTGCCAAGCTTTCAGATATTAAAGGTCTAAAATAACTCGGTGCAACAACAAAAAAACCCAACAAAAAAGCCTGCACAAATTACTGCTTTTGGAAATCTGTTTTACTCACCCAGACTGGAATACGACATGAGCTTCTGGGCACAGAATTAGAATGTTTTTCATGTCTTTCCAGGAAAGAACCATTCTGTTGTATGACAATCTGTAAATGGATGTCTGAGTCTCCCAAGTTGGTTTCTCCAGGAACCCTTGAAGATTTTTGTACTTCTGGAAAGCCTTGATCTGGCTCCTTTATATTTGTAGTGCACCGAGAATCCAGTTCCACAGCTTTATTTGCTTGATGTACATGAACTGATTTTTCAGGAAGCTTCACATACTTCTTACCAAATGCCTCCACAGGTAATTTTTCAACTGACACAGTCTCTTTTAATAAGTGTTGAGGGAAAGTTTCATCCACTGTAACTGGTGTGGTATTTAGCTGATAAAATGATTTTTGTTCTTCCAGTGGATTCAGACTTTCTTTACGCAGATCCTCCAGTGAACACTGGAGATTAATACATTCCATATTTCTTGCCAGTTCTTCATATTCTCTGGCAGATGAAATACAGTTCTCATTGCCCCATTTTTTAATTCCAGGGGTTTGTTCAAAAGATCTCTGTAACATAGCATTAAGGTCCACTGGCTGATCAGCATTCTGACAGTGATCACTCACAGTAGATTCTAATTGCAGTGGGTGAAAAGATTCTTCAGATCCTGTTTCAAAAATTAGCAAGAGTCAAAATTCTAGCTAACACAACAGAATTTCAACTTTAAAAAGTCCATCCATAATGAGACTTTCAGTAATGTATAAGAAGAAGTCTAGTAACTAGGAAGAAACATTTTGTTTAAAAAAAAGTCTGTTTAAGTTTCTTCAAACATAATACTATTAACATTACATAAAATGATTCCTTCACTGTACACAAAACACCGTCAAGAAACAACTTTTTGTTGCTTCTTAGAATATGTTTCCCGATGGTGCTGACACAACTACACTGAAAGTCAATGGATTTTGCAATTTATACTCTGTAAATGGAAGTCCTTTGAGTGCCTTTTGGCCTCCAACAAAGGCTCTAAAACGAAGAAAACAATCCAAAACACCATTACTTGGGCAGAAACTCTTCAAAGTAGAAGAAAACATCCAAACTGGAACAATGATTGCTGTTCCTACAAGTTATGATATCGCACCCTAAATTATCTTTCCCTTAGGATCTACACATACAAATGAAGTTGTTGGGTTTTTTTCCAGAATAGGCTGGAAAAAGAGAAAGATTGGGTATCAACATTTTAATTACTGGGGAGGCATTTCAGCAGTACAGCATATGCCAAACAAACAACAGAGTTGTTTAAAAAAAAATTACTTTTTTAAAAAAAGTATGCCTCTGACCCAAGTTTGATAAAATCGGTTACACAAACTCCAGCATCATGCTGTCAATAGGCTTTTTATACACACAGAAATAAACCACATAAACCTTTAAAGGTTTCCTTTAAAGATATTTTTGCATTCTTTGACACATACAAAGTATCTAGTTTTACATGCAACATCAGCCATTACTAGAAAATTCTCCAGATGATGGACTTACGTATCAATCTACCTTGAACTGACAACCCAAACCCGTTTTTACTTACTTAGCCTGTTGTTTATGTTATTTTTTACCCCCTTTTAAAGCACAAGAATAATTGGTTTGGGATTGTAAAAACACTTAAGAGATGGGGAGATATTGCAGTTACATTTAAAGCACAAAGATTGTTTCTAAAAGCAATTTAGAAATAGAGTATTTTGAAGTTAAAGGGAGTTTCCTAAATCCTATTTGCTGTGACCACAGGTAGTCTCAAAGTGTAAGCCTCTTCTGGCATTTTTTTATTACTTTTTTTTTTTTGGTACCAGCATCTGCCAGCTAAAGAGAAAGAGAAGTATAATAGACACAGAATGGTTGCTTGCAGCTTTAAAGATAAATAGTGTGTGTTTCCAAAAATTAGATGTGTATATATATGCAAATAACAAAGATAACTGACCAGGAACATTTACATTATAAATACAACTATTACTTAAAATATTGTGCTGTGTTTCCCGTTACTGTTCAGCTTTCTGTTGGAGCACCTTAAGAAGCTGATACGCCTGATTCTTGGTAAATAAGAGTTCAGAAATATTTAGATTACTACTAGCTGCATTTGGAATTTCAGATTGGTCCTTTTCTTTAGAATACATGAAATATCAAGTTAATTTGAATTCAACTGCAAAACATTAAAAAAATACTTTTCCTGCTATGAGCTGCAGTTAACAGTGCCACTATAAAATCATAAACTTTTAATCTACTAATTACTACATTGTAATCTAAAAGTTTATGCCTTCCTCTCTCTTCCCTCCCTTTATTTTGTAGATAGATAAAGCAATTCTATAATCAGACCAAGTATCACACTGTGCAGTACATGACTATAGGTGTGACTTAACAGCAGAAAAGGAAAACTCAATGGTTTCTGGAAGGACACAATGTATAGAAGAAAAACGAGTAAGATCAGAGATATTCTAACACATATACCTCAAAAAATTTTAGTCAATTTATGGAACTTCCTTAATTTCCTCAAACTTACAAAATGATGGATATGCATGAACAAGTATTTGGAAAAGTACTTAAACTGAGAGTTTCAGCAAGAGTTGCTATTTCTTCGCTAACATCATAATTACTGCACAAGTAATAAGTAACATAATATCCATTACAGTGACATGCATATGCAGGTCTGCTTTTGGATTAAAGTCATAACTGCTGAGCAAATAATGAACTTCACAAAATTTAGGAGTTCTACCCATTAAAGGTGGTGGAGAAAGTGCGTGAGAGAGCAGCAGCAGCGTTAAGACATTTCAAAGTAGGGCTGATAGAGAAGTGAAGAGTTCCTTCCCAGTTTCAACACAGCAAATCCACCTTAAGGGTTGGTATTTACATATTGGCAATAGGTTGATTTTGAAAGCATTGCTCTGACGATACTGTACATACCTAGAGTAACATTTTCTTTTACAGACTCTTCCGATGTAGTGTTGTCTGGCCCGTTTGTTTCAAGACTAGAAGGCAGACTGCTTCTTTGTATATACAAACTGGAGTTTCCCACTTCTAGAAACGTAGACATGTCTTGACTTCTTGTTGAATATTTTGAAGTCTAGTGGCAGAAAAAAAAAATCTTGATTTAAGATTCATTTTCTCAGAAATATGAAGGATAAAAAGTTAAAGGTAATATTTGATTTTTGGATCACATTTCTGCTACAACCAGCAAAAATGCTTCCAGTTCTAAGTATATGTGCTGGTTTTGGCTGGACTAGAGTTAATTTTCTTCATATTTGTGCTGGAAACAGTGTTGATAACACAGGGATGTTTTAGTTATTGCTGAGCAGTGCTTACACACAGTCAAGGTCTTTTCTGCTTCTCACACCACCCCACCAGTGAGTAGGCTGGGGGGGCACAAGAAGCTGGAAGGGGACACAGCCAGGACAGCTGATCCAAACTGACCACTGGGATATTCCATACCATATGACGTCATGCTCAGCATATAAAGCTGGGGGAAGAAGAAGGAAGGGGGGGATGTTCGGAGTGATGGCGTTTGTCTTCCCAAGTAACCGTTACGCGTGATGGAGCCCTGCTTTCCTGGAGATGGCTGAACACCTGCCTGCTGATGGGAAGCAGTGAATGAATTCCTTGTTTTGCTTTGCTTGCGTATGTGGCTTTTGCTTTACCTATTAAACTATCTTTATCTCAACCCACGAGTTTTCTCACTTTTACTTTTCTGATTCACTCCCCTGTGGTGGGATGGGGGAGAGAGCGAGTGGCTGTGTGGTGCTTAGCTGCCGGCTGTGGTTAAACCACGACAGTATATCAAAGATTATTATTGCGTTTCTTCTAAACAGAAGACAGTATAGGGATCATACATTTAAATCTTACAGAAATCTTAAGCCAAAGTATTGCTCCATCAGAGTTTTTCCATAGTACCTTGCTAAATTCTCTACTGCCTTGTGAAATTCTGTATTGAGAACAGGATGATGAAGTATCAAAGTCAAGACTTGGTTCCAAAGGCTGAAAAAGCTGGTGATGGAAGTTCAGAAAATGTCTCTCCATTTGAGGAAAATCAAGTTCAGCTGCTAGAGCTTTAAGAAAAGAGGTTATTTTAAAAACAAACCAAAAAAATGTGCCAAAACAACCCCCCTCAAAAAACCAATGGATATATCACACCTTGCTTCTATATGCAGTAAATAAAGTATATAGAATTCTGCGGATATACAAATACTGGCTTGTAAAAAAAAAAAAATTTACAACATCCAATTCTTTCACTCAGATACAATGCAGGTACAAAAAGCAGCAAGAAAGTGCTACACTGATGCAATTTTTTTTTTTAAATGAAAAGCTGAAGTCCATAAGCTCTCTGTTCAGCATGTGTGAGACTGCATCAGAAGTAGTGTGGGCTTCCCAGTACAAAACAAAGTGACACAGTGAAGCAAGTCCAATGAAGAGCCACAAGGATGATTAAAGGAAGGATGAAGCATATGATGTTCAAAGAGAAGGTAAAAAACTGAGTTTGTTCAATCTTAAGAAAAGGCTTGGGGGTGTGGGGGAAGGGGCACAGAAATCTCTGCTGTCTACTACATCCTAAGAGACAGTGTAGAGAAGATGCAGTCAGTCTGCATCTTGGACACTGACCATGTCCAAGAAAGAACGAGAGATAATGGACACAAGATGGAGCACAGGAAATTCTGCTTGGATACAATGCCGGGGGCGGGGGGGAAGGAAGAGAAGAAAAGAAAGTTGTTAAAATATTGCCCAGGGGGGTGTGGAATCTCCGTCCTCGGAGCTAGTCAGAACTTGCCCGGACAAGACCTTAAGCAACCTGGTCTAAGTTGGCTCTGCTGTGAGCAGGAAGGAGAATTTGGATCACATAACTAGAAGTCCTTCCTGGTCTAGATTAATTTATAATCCTATGATTCTAGGTTTTCAAACATTCCAGGAGGAAGCGGTTCAAATTAAAATACTAGTGTTATCTTCATGATAGCTAATAAAGATGTTCTTATTTTCATGAATCGTTACATTTTTCTAGAGAGCACAGAACTCCCACCAGTCTGTTAATCAGTGTTTCATCAACTGTGTCACCCTACGTGAATAATAAGTATTATATATTATGGTCTCTACCTTCCTGAAGAGAAAGTTGTGCATAAACAAGTGATAAAATTGGCACAGATAAACAGTCTAGCCAGGGTAGCAGGAAGCTGCATGGAACTAGACTATGATCAGATAGATACCTGATCAGACTATTTTTCTTTTTTTTTTTTTGCACTACACTGTGCTATGTGGACATACACATAAAGCAAAGCAAGAAAACATCAAAGCATCAAAGTTCTCACATGTAGAATCCTTACTGACTTTAAAATGTAAGCTGAATAATATGGACTAGCACATAACGCTGAGTAAATTCCTCCTCATTCTGTATGATGAGAGCGCAGCACAAAAATGCTTTAAAATGGCAAATACCTTGGAAACGCGTACTGTCCTCTGAGTAAGAGTTCAAGTCTCCAGTACAGTTCCCCAAGATCTGCTGTACCTGACTTCCTTTATAAAGGTACATCTCTCCTTCAGGCAACTGAGTTTCAGATACTCCAGACAAATTCTCTTGCCTCTGCTGCAAGGTAAAAGGCAGTAAGGAGTTCCAAGGGCGGCTCGCTGTTTCCCTCAAAATTCGATCTTCCGTACTATCAGAAGACAATCCTGAAATAGTAAGCTAGATGTTCAGTTTTGCATATAAACCACTTACATGATGTCATCTGAAAAGATACTGCTTAATATCCTGAAATACTCGTGAAGAGCTCTGCGGTTTTGTTTCTTTAATTGTCTCCTGTCAATGCTCCCAAACCTTACCACAAATTTCAACCAATTCAAGTTGATAATATCTAATTAGGTAGTAGTCAGTACAGCTTAGCACTTTTAGAGTATGTAGACTTAGGAAATACTGAAACAATAAAATCAGAAAAGAATTAATACTGTCATTTTATACCAGCTGGCGTATTTTTACTTCCTATCATACACACGTCAATCCTTTAATATGATCTTGAGTATCTTTGACATTGGGCAGTAGTTTTATTCATGCTTAAATAGAAATTGCCTAATACCAACACAGGAAATCTGAGGGAATCAAGCAAACCAAAATTGTGTTCCTAGTTAGCGTACCAACCCTCTTTGTCTACAAGCTTAAAAAAGAATTGCACAAAGCTATCAGAAAAGGTCATTATAAGACACAGTTGGACTTGAAAAATTTATTCCTGTAGCTGAGTAACCAAAACCTTTGATATTTTGATTCCACAACTAAAAAAAAAACAATAGAAAAGCTACTAAGAAATGATCTTAGAATTTGCCTTAGCTTTTTTATGTCAATAAAACACAGATTTGTCATGAGTTATGAAGTTTATTACTCAAAATAACACTTACCAGTTTAGAACATTAGGGTTAAAATACAGCCTGAGATTTCAGTGGCTCAAAAACTAGTCTTCAAAAACTGATTTATAAACATGGAATAACTCATACACAGGTATGGTTGTTTATGAGATCAGATATGTGTCAGATCAACACAGTATTAAGCCTTAAAGTAAATAAATCCACAGGTCACTATCTAATCACTTTCAAACTCATTTCCCATGTTCACAAGTGATAATGTCAGCCTATAGAGGAGCAACTATAAATTTGTTATAAAGGAATTATTTTTAATTTTATGAAAAGCTAACTTAAGATCAAGAGGCAGACTGCAAGCGAAAGAGGATATGAACACATACTTCCCAGAAAACTAGTAAAAGTCAATATGGCATTCAAATGACATTTTCACAAGTAAGTTAAGAATTACTACGGTGACAAGCAGATACTGGAATAATTCTCTTAACAGCAAGACAACAGTTACAGCTCTGTAACAATCTATTATATATATTGATTTGAAAACTTTTATCAGAGTATCATCTGGGGATCAATTTTTTTTAAAAAATTTGCCACTTGACAACCGCTACTATTACAGTTGCTTAATAAAACTCAAAATATCTTTTGCCAAAGCTGATGTGTTATAAGATTAAATTATTATAAATGTAAAAAAAATCATGAGCACATAACGAAATATTCTAGTTACACTCAACTCCGTAAGACATATTAATCATTCTTAAGTGAAGTTCCCCATTAGTCTATTTCAGAAGAATTTATGCCCAGTGAGTTAGACTCATTCTGTTATAAAATAAAGAGAATACACAATTTTCCTTTTACAACAACAGAAACCAAACACTTACCAGGGTCAACAGGGCTTGCATCCAACGTTTCACTAGTCAAAAAGCTTCCAGTGGAAATTGTTGAAGATAAGTCACAGGGTATTCCTTGCATGAAAGCCTCTGAACCTAAGTTCGTGGCTACTACTTTAGAAAGTACTTCCTAGGATGAAATAACATACCTATTACCATGTATTTGGATGTCCATAATTAAAGCTTTAAAACCACACATCTTATTCTGAGCTCAGTTCAAGTGTAGAAGCCTTCATGTTTTGCACAGTCAGGCAAATACAGATTCATCATTGCTCAGTACAAAACATTCACACCCAATGTCCCAGGCACATCACTCCCCAACAGCCCCCTCCCCTCAAAAAACACAAACAAACACACACACACACACACACACACACACAAATATAAAGCCTCTCAGAACTGCATACAAATCATGACACCTGGAAGATTATTTTATCTTCTGGTCATCAGATTTGGCTATTTCTCATCACAGACCCACTTCAGTAGAATTGTAGATCTCAGAGGAACATATACGCAATACATGAAAAACTCAGGAATTTTACAAGTACTTGCAAGACTAAGCCTTTTGCATACAGGAGACTGACTTAAAAATTTAATTCTACGAAATTAAGTGGAAAATATACAAAATATCCTAAAATATTATCTTAATTTTGAGGTAAGCTCTAATAAGTCACAAAGCTGAGAATGAAGGTTCTTGTACTTCCAAATTTTGAAGGCCGTGTGAAAAAGGACCCAGGAGTCTCAGCAGACAGCGAGTTGAGCGTAAGCCCGCGGTGTGCCCTGGCAGCAAAGAGGGGCAACAGCATCCTGTGCTGTAGGAACAGGAATATATAGCCAGTAGATCCATCGCAGTGATTACCTCTCTTTATTTGGTGCTTGTTATACTGCTGCATCTAGAATACTGCACCCAGTCTCAGCCTCCCAATATGAGATAGAAAGATTTCATCACAAAATAAAGAGTAAGTTATGTTATATGGTTATTTTGATATGACTAACCGTATTATCAAGTCTGAATGATGGTCCAGAATGCGTTGTAACTCCCTCTCCAATTTTAGCAGCAAGAACTGGTGACTCTTGAGCCACTTGAGAATGCTGGGACTGGGCTGAACACAAATGTAACAGAAGCAATAAGGAATAGAAAGCGACTTTCGAGTTCATAGTTAGCAATTTTTTTTTTGAACACCAGATAGCAGTAATACTCTACTGCTGCTGTCCTCACTATTAGGGCACTGATTTTGCCCATCCTTACCGCTTTCTTCTCACCTGCAACATACTTTCTGCTCCACTGTACCACCGACTTAATCAGCAACCAGTGGTTCTCCTTGACCAGCCTCCCTAAAATGTCTAACTAGCACAACTGCTCTTTGCAGAGCATGCAGGAAGAGCTAGAAATTAATGCTTTGGCTTTGCAGAATGAAACATGGCTTTGCTAGTGTTATTACAATAATTTAATTGGGGTGGAGGGAATATTTTGCCCTCTACCATGACAATGATTAACAAAGAAAAGCGGACATTCTATGTAGATCAGAGAAATCAGAAACACTGAATTACTTAACTATATCATGACTGCTACCACAGAACCTTTGCCACAATGCTCTTACACATAAAAATAAGATCAGTATCTGTGCAAAAGTATCACCACAGCAGCACCAGAAAAATGCAATTTCCGTATTCAGTGCTTACAAGCGCCTTCAAAGTTTGACAATTATAAGATTGTAAATTAATTGCCAACAAACAACTCTAAAATAAGTATTCTTATTTCCAGTAATAATTTTCAAGAAAGAAGTGCTAAATATCAAACTGAAATTAAACAGCAGAAGTGAAGCAGGTATGTTTTCTTGCAATTCTACAAGGGCTGCTAGTGACAGAGGCGTTTCAAATCCCCAGCATTTGTAAGGCTCTATACTTCGGCAAATCTCGTAACATTTTGTGAATCCTAACACTACTTTGTACCTTGTATAAACTGAAACTCAATTTTTTACTGGAAGGTGGAGTCCAGCTGTTCCATTTTTCGTACTATACAAAAAAAGGGGGGGGGGGGGGGGGGGAGGTTTCCTCTATGAGGCAACACCCATGAAGTACCTATATGATATGATACTTAGGTATCTCAATCAATATGAAACATTTTGAAACTCATTTCATTACAAGACATGAAATGAAATACATCTAAAATATATTTATTTGGATTAAAAGAGAAGTTAAGCTATTCTTAATTCATTTACTATGTTATTACATTAATTGCTGAGTGATCTCAAAATAAAAGGTAAAGAAATTCTCAAATGGCTTCTTTCCCCCCCCTACACTCACAAATTCTCCAGAAACTTCTAGCAGGCTTGATCCTGATCATTTATGACATTTTGATCGGTAACTGAACAGAGCTGTTGGCAATAGAGTTTGCAAATAATATGAAGAGTGGAAGAACAATAAAGAAACACAGTAGCACTGCAACGGTAAAAATTACCTCAACCTTCTGCAAAGCTGGGTCTGTTAAACTTATAAATCTAAGAGCACAAAACACTGGCTTCTGATCCCTTTTCTACAAGTTCGTGACAAAGGTCTTCAGGTTCACAGGAAAGATAACTTTGAAGTTTTGAGTAGAACAAGGTGGCAACAAGCTCCTTGGTTGGATGCGGCAGTAGCATGACTGAGTCTAGATACACTGCAAAGTCTGCTCCTCTTCTTTGGAACAGAATACAGGAGACAGAGGATCCTGAAAATGAGCAAGGCCTTGAAGAAAATTCCTTGAATCAGCATGAAAACTGCAATCGTATCATCTCTTGGTATTTAAATATCTCCACAGGAGAAAAAACACACAGTACAAAAGATTTCTAAACTCAAAGAAAGTAATAACAAGAAACAGTGGCTACAAATGGCTGTCAGATATTCAGAAACTGGAAATAGACCATTTATTTTATAATTTGATAAAAAATTAAATGCTGGAACAAGCTACCAAAGAATTCTCTTTTCCTGATACCTTTACATCAAGATTTGATATTGTTCTGAAAGAAATGATTTTATTTTCTAAAGGATATCAGCGTGACAGGTAGTAGTTTAGGATACATAATCAGAGGAGATTCAAGTGTTTAATACTCTCTTGCATATAAATTCTATGGAGAGCTATGCTACAAATGTTTCATTACTATACTGTAATAACCTGCATTGTTCTTGTGATATTAATACAAGGTATGAACAGTGGCAATTTCATGCTATAAACCAAATTATTTAATTAAAAATACAACATGCTCATCTCTCAGACTTTATTACATTAATATCCTTAAACACACCCCCTGTATTTGGTGACTCATAAAGCAGGGGTTTTTATTCTTCTCTCCCCCCTCCAAAATAATAGTGCAAGGTTTTGTTCCTCACAGCTTCCTGACATCGACATGGGACTTTCATGTTTTAACCTCCTAGCCACCACACTGTGACAAAGAATTTGTATTTAAAAATTGAGGCAGTAATATCCAGAATGCATTTTTTTTTTTCCCCAACAGAAATTGCAGTAAAATAGCAGCAATTATTTTAGGGTGCAATTTGAAAACAAAAGACTGAACGACAAACCACTCAGTGAAGACAATACAAAAACAAGGATTAGTCCAAATCCAACCATGTAGACAAACAAAAAAAAGTGGTAGTCCACACTAGTTTGGCGAAATTGGTGATGGATAAGACAATCTGTCACAATAATGAATTATGGACAAATATTTGGGATTACTAAAAATAAATTGAAATCTAAGGTTAGCTTGGATCACACAAAAAATAATCACGCTGGGAATAACATCTCTGTATACGGTAGCAATACATGAAGATAATCACATCTGGAACGCTGCTCAAGGGGACCGTTAAAGATGAAGATGAATAAAGAGAGACAAGCCTGTTGATACATAATGAAGGAGAACTGTGAAAGAGAGGTATGTATCAAATCCAGTCACTATTTTCAGGCTGACTTCCTAAGGAAACGAGGTTTATGCCATCAAACTGCCTGTCTCATCTGTAGGGTGGGTTACTCTGTAATTCCGTAATAGCGATTTGCATCCTATTAGCCCATTTTAAACAAATTGGATTGGGGAGAAGAAATACCGAGTGTCCAAAGTTCCTAACTCATCTTGTCATACATCAGTGGCATAGTAAGAGAGCGCAATCCGAATCTTAGCCTCACTGGTGGCACTTAGTGCAACATCACTTTAACAGTTACCTGTCCTCTCTGCTTGCCAACCAGCTGATCAGCTTGTGTAGCACTCGTAACCATTCAATACTGAGCACAGGGATTCATCCTCCCCTAACCAGAAGCAGTCCTTAAGATCTGTTCTATGTTCAGACATGTCTGCTTCTAAATTTGAGAGGGTTAAAGTTATTTTTCTTCTTGTAATAATTGGAAGAAAGAAATGCAGCTAATTACAGAAATTTAAAAAAAAAAAAAAAAAAAATTGCTTGTTACCCAAGGACAAGTCCCATATCAAAGGAAACTCACCTTTGTTGGTACAGTATCCAAGCAGATTTACCAAGTTTATCTTTTTAAGAACCTATATAACTTTTACCTTTTTATCTTTAACGCTTTATTTTGAAAAGGCATGTGAGCAGTGATTAATAGGGTTTGTGCACTCCTAGTGGTTCTGTAATCATGAAAGCAGTACAACTCACAAGTTGCAAAGCTTTACATTATTTGATTGCAGGTAGAAACCACCAAGAACATAACTTCAAAGAGTAAGGTCAAAGATCACATGCACAAAGCACTCATTTGCTCTCACCTTTAGAGACACAATTACATCTTGAAAACATAGGAAAACTGCGAACATGTTCTGGTTAGAATCAAGTAGCAAAAAAAAAAAAAAAAAAATTAAAAAACCCCAAACAATTAAATTAAAAAAAATAAATCAAAGCTATCATAAGTAACAACTTAAAACGCACCTTAAATTTCCCCTTTAGAAACTTTATATTTAACACGGACTGTAGATTTCTTGCTGAAGATACTGCACTAGTTACCGTAGTACCACAGAGTGCTTCACAGCCTTCAAATTACAAAGATACTGTTGACAGTTTTGGTGGTTGAACTGCTCAAGACTACAATCCTCTTAAATACATAATCACAGAAAGCTTTGTTTTGGTTTTAATAAATATAGATGTTCACATGAAGTTTCCTAATCCTCTTACATAAGCCATTGCACCGTTCATAGATAACACTCACTAATAGAAAAAGACACTACACTAAGATATTTCATATTAATTTGGTAATGGCTGATCTAGCAATGCTTCTACGACTTACTCAGAAAAATACAAGCCTTTTCTTCAAATATTGTTAAAAAAGACAAAATTCTTTAGTGATAATTTAAGTATAGGTATATTTCAAAAAGAGTATTCTGAGAATTAAAGGAAGCAGTTGAAAGAAAATGAGCTTATATGTACTTATTCAAAACCACTTCAATTCCTAGTAAATCCTGATTGAATTGAAAAGGATGTCTCATCACAAACTAAATGAAAAGTTACCATAAGATTTGGGGCAGTGGTGAAATTCCTAGCAAAACCAGGAGATGCATACTACGTAGCTGTATTGCTCATCAAGACGTACATATAAGGTAGCAAAGTTGCTGAAAACTCCTTCACAGCTCTAGTAATATATTTGTTTTAGATGGATACTGAAAACTGTATTGGACCATGAGATGCTGTCATCTTGTAATAAGCTTCAAATTGCTTTACTCAATGTTTTGTAAACTTTGTGTAAGAGTTCCCAGCAAGTCAGGCATAGCATTTCTCAATTACAGTGACGATAAACTGCATTTCAATCTGCAGGAAATGTGAAGAGAAGCAAGTGTATTGCAACTGACGGTACTGGAGCGTTTGAGTTAACATTATTCCAAGACTGGAGAGACAAGCTAAATTTGTATAGGCAGGGAAAAAACAGTAAGAATTAAAAACCTTGACATCCACTTGTTAGTCCAATCTCTTGAAAGACTTTAGTAACCTGCTTTCTTTGTTTACCTAAGACTAGTCACATTTGTCCTTTTATAAAGCCAGTCAAGCTACCCATAACATGCTTAGTAGGTTTCAACAGCCCTGTAACAAAATTATTTTGAACATTCGCAAACCACTTTATAATAAAAACAACTTTTTTTTTTTTAATAACCAAAACATCTTGGCTTAATTTATGGAATTGGATTAACTTTGCCACATATGGACACAGTCTACCCTCAAAGGTGTGACCTCTAATAAAAGCTCTTTACAGATGAACAGAAGATCAGAATTAAAATAATCCTTACATTATTGCACTATTTTTATTTCTCTCACAACTAACAGCTGATTCTTTCAAAGTTGTTTCTCTGAGCTAAGGGTAACACTCAGCCTTCTATTTTTTGTCTCAACTGTATTTTTAAGCAACTTCTTAGATACACTGATCTTTCATCTACATTAGAATGTTAACACTCGGGAATTCTCTTTAAGCATTAATTTCCTTTGTGTCGATACAAGGAATCACTGGGTACTGAATCAGGCACACAACTGGCCTGCTCAAACCAGGTTCCCACCTGGTGAAGCTGCAAACCTGAACACCCCACAGTCTGGGCAGAAGATACCTCCCTCAGGAGGAAGACACACCTGCGGCTTTCGAGCAGTTTGCTCCCTATGCATGCATGGGATTCTGCTGGTAAGGGCAGGGCAATCGGGTAGTACAAAAGAAGTTTCTTTACAGACAATTCTACAAGGTACAGATACAAAGCACATGCCTTGGATAAGAAACTGTTGATTAGCAATGAAGTTTACTGCAGTGTGGACTTGTTACTAGAATGGTAATGGATCACAAAAAAAAAAAAAGATAAAAACTCAGTCATTCTGAGACACATGCTTATTGAAACACCCTTTTTTACACTTAAAATTAAACAGTATTTAAATAGCACTGCATGTTCTTTAACAAGTGAGGTCATATGCTGTGACGGTGTGCTCCCCCGCCCAACCTGACCTTTATCTCCTGTAACCCTACCTAAGTGAGAACTACCAGGGGCAGGCGTTAATGGATGCTGATGGTGATACTTCATCCATTAACGAAGTGGATTCGGGAGCCAGATAACAACACAATAGCCCTTGGTTATTGTGAGAAATACGCCCACCTAACCACAGTTATCAGTATGTAAATAAGACTATGAGTCAATCATCTTACCCCTGTAAATAGTGAGCAGCCCAAGAGCCCGTTGAGCTCTCCTGCATGGCAGTGGGCTGCACGCCAGGATCTCCCCTTGAGTAGGGACGCCTCTCAAGGTTACTCCTCGAGGTTGAGAGATTCCTTGCCGTGACAGATCCTCGGTAAGTGACTAATAGCATGCTGAACTTTGAAATCTTAGCTAAGTGATATAAAGGATTGATTGCGCGTATATAATCGTTTAGACATATACTGTTGACCAAGACTGGGACTAGGACTGGATCCAGCCACACCTAGACTCCTCTCTGAGAAGTTCAGAAAGCAAGGGGGTCCTTTCTGAACCTCATGACTCAACGGGAGGGTCTCCCTGACAGTAATGTCTGACCCTGTCCTCTATGCAGTAAATAATCAAGTGTACCTTGCCATGGAATCTTGTTCACTGTCGCATTTACCATTGAACTTTGTTAATTCACACTTTAACTCACTGTTTTTTATCAATAAAGTATTGTTGCTTCTCTCTTACGAGTGAAGTGCAGTCTCACTCCATCCGCGACATATGCTACAACTAAATAGCAGTAAAATTAGCAGTGCTGAATGGTATTCACATAATTCCTTGAAGGAAGAGGATTTCCTCACCTGAATCATACGAATTTTCAGCAGTCATCAGCAGCACCTCTTGTAATAATCTACTTAACTGTTTACTTTGCCTTGGACTTCCATTAGAGATTTGTTCTTCGTAGTTTGTTATGCTCGAAGGTAACCTGCCTTCTTCACGAAGAGCGTGACTGTAACATTTCACATATGCAAACTCCCCAATGGTTGAAATGGGAGAAGATTCTCCACCAACAGAATCTGTTTTATCTGAATTTAAAACATTTGTAATCAGTTTAGGTATAGAAATGCAGTGTTTTGCACTTCAATGAAAACATTAAGATGCACATTCTATTCTACAGAAGTAACCTGCTGAATTCGTACAGTGCTCCGTTTTAATAAAGTTAGCCATATCAGGTCAGTAAAAACCTTTGTATTACACAGTTTATGGATTATATAGGTTGAAAGATCATGCAGGTCAGACTTCTCAAAAAGTAATTCCTAACTCAACTAAAATATTTCTTCCAAAAAAATTCAAACAAGTTTTTCCACATAGCAAATCCACCAAAACTTTCAGTAATTTTTCCAAATAGAGAGGCAATATAACTTCTCTGCTCTGGCTTAAAGATTTCTTTTCTCCCCAACCTGCCCCACACAATAGCCCTTTTTGGCCACCCAATCCAATAAGAAACTCAAATCCAACCTTTTATTACCTACCATGACCAATGGTCAGATAATACAGGAATAAATCACCTGTGGATCATAATGGGATTACACAGCAAATGAGTATTCCCTACTCTAGAATTCCACATTCATAAAACTCTTTTGGTATATATTTTGGGATTTAATTTTTTTTTTTTTTAATTAAGATGTGTAATACTAAGTCAAGTGCTTTTGAGAATATAAATACATTCTTCAATCAAAACCTTCACCAATAAAACTTGTCTAATCAAGATACTAAATTGGTCCAACAAAGATTATTCTGCATAAACTGATGCTGACTAGCATGGATTACTTTTCTTTAATTAAAAAATGTCCCATATCAGTTGTTTCATTATTTCATTACTTTGCTCAAGATGAATCTCTAAAATTTTTACAGAGTGTTTTATAATCGGAAAAAACTAAAATGATGGTCTAAAAATTTCTGTAGAAACTTGATACTAACTCCTTATTTAAAAGATTTCACGCTCACTTTCTTGTTATGCTCAAAAGCTAAACCTTTAAATACTTTCCATCAACTCTGATGGTTGTTTTTACAATTATTGTAAAATTGTCTATTAACACAGACCCTGCCCAACAGAAAAATCAACAGGGAACTTAAGTCATGGAATTACGGTGAATTTTCTTTTCTGGGTGAATTTTTCTTTCAATTATGTTTTTCTAGACAGACACTGACAGGATAAGCTTTTCTCAACTATAACTCACTTTTTGTAAGGTATAATTTATATACTAGCAAAGGCAACAGTATCAGCTATTATTTAATAATCAATCATCTCAAAGAATCTTCAGAAAAGATTAATTTCCTCCAATCTGTATTTCTCAGGAACAGCAGCATTTATTACATATTTTATATCCATATATATATATATTTATTTTACCTGCAAAAGAAATGTTGCAACTCTTTGGTGTGTCTACCTCTGGTATAACACTAAGTTCATGTTGTTCCAAATCAAGCCCGAACTTGACTTTTGCCACAGGTGGTTTGGAAGATCTCCATTTCTGTTCTCCATATAGAACTTTCTCAGACTGTTCTGTAAAACAAAATTTTGCATGTTGCAATTATATATCAAATTAACTTGGGAAGATGGAAGAGAACTCCATCTCAGCTGCAAAATGAGAAAAATTATAATGAAAAATATTATACAGCCTTACCGGTTTGCTCAGCTGGACCGATGCACTGTGAAATCATTTCACTTCCGTGAAATTTACTCCTGCCACAATTCTCTTGTTGGCAGTTTTCCGAGTCTTGGAAAAAGTCAGTCCTATTAATCCAGTCAGGCTTTTGGGCCTCTGTCATTTCTTCATTTGTGCAGGTATGTCTCACCTTAGAAGGGGGGGGAGGAGGGTGGGGGAAGCAACTGTCTATAAGATTATATTTATACTCATTTAGCAAAACAGCATTTTCTTTTGAGTGTATTCCATGAAGGACAATATTGAGCACTTTGAGAAAGTAGTTCAAGTATGCAAGATACTGGACAGACTTCCTTAGCTTACAAAAACATTTGGACATAAAGGTATTTTATTTAGGCCGACAAACCTAACGTGCTAAAACATAATTATTTACATTTTCAAGGCTTTTGTTAGATTAGATTAGAATACTCGGCATTTTTAACAGGAACAATTCCTGAAAAGTCTGCTTTTAGTTTTTCAGCTACTGAATTCAGGAATTTTATCTGTTTGGAGAATGCAAAAGCAAGAGACAGGGATTCTAGGCAACAGTTATTTTTCTAAGATGGCTTCTGTTTAGGGAGGAAAAAAAAAAAAAAGGGCAAAAGGAGCTTCTTTAGAAACTCAAAAAATAAACTCGGATTTTTCTTCTGTTACCCAGAAACAAGCAAAATTACAAGTCAAGAATGCAGCTGACAAACCAATTTCCTAACATGTACACATAAAAAGACAAACTTTAAAAAATAATATATTCAAAATGCTTACAATATCCTGAGGTACTGCTTAAATATTTTTAATACAAGAGCTGTTTTACATATATAGCTGCATTTCTAGAGCTGAAGAAAACTATACCGGCAGATATTTCAGACAATGTAACTATTTCAATAGGCATTATGTTCAGAGACCATGCACAGAAGTTCATACTATTTCTGTTAGACTGAAAAAAACGGCACTCTTGGGGCTTACAGAAAAGAACTACTGATTACAAATCACAAGTCCTAATTAAAATTTTAATTATGGTAAATCACCTAAAACTATCAAAACTCCATGGGATACTTTGCTAATTGGTAGCATTCACTCTTAAGTTTGATCACCTACTAGATGACTCACCATGCAAAGTGTTTATAAAGCTTACCTGCTTGTTCAGAAATCCTTTCAAAGCCTCTTGCTGTCTCTGCATCTGTTCCTTCAATTTATCTTGCTTCTGTAAAAGTAGTTGTTCTTGTATTTTCTGCCTAGAAAGAAGAGCTTCTCTTTGTGCATCTAGCTGCTCTTGCAATTCTTTCAAATACTTTTGCTGAGCTTGGATGCTTTCTGATGAGGCCAACACCCTGTCCCTTAAATTCAGTATACCAGAATAATTTAACAAAGATGCATCTCCCATTTTTGATATAAAGAATTCCTCAACACCCTGGGCTTTAGATTCTTCATGAGATAAAGTCATGGGTTCAGAAAGATTGAGGGGTTCTTCAAGGCTTGTTTTGATAGTGCCCTCTGCAGATCCCTGCTGATACGCCACAGAATCAACTGAGGCTGCCTGATCTATATGAGATCCCTTTGTTGCTGGTGTGAGGGGTGTCTTAAGTGGAGGCTCTTCTCCAGCTTCTGTCTCTGTTTGATGGTTAGACATCTTCCGAGATGACTCTTTAAAGTGCACTGTTTCTGAAGGCTCAGAGGAATCTTCTGCAGGCAAAACAAATTTAATATGTTGTACTTGTGCTTCCGGTTGCGTTCTTACTGCAGTGACATCTTTCATGACTAACCCTGATGGTAATTGGAACCGAGATGGTTCTCCGACGTGATTATTGGAGGTTTCCAACATTCCCACTTGTTCCTGTGAGGGACAGCCACACGGCAAGTGAAACTCCCTATGCTTCAATTTCGATGCTTCTAAAACCTGCACATGTCTGCCAGGACAAACATTATGCATTTGCTCTTCATGTTTCTGTGAAGATGGTTTTTCCAACGTACGCAACGTTCCTGAAAACACAGGTAGTGACCGTGCATACTCTTGTGCATGAACTTGTTCAGATGACTGGTATTGTGTTGGTTGCACTCCTTGCCTCTGTAGAAGTGGTTCTGAGACAGGCTTTAAATTAATTGATTTTGTTTCCACAGAGCTCAGAGGTGCTGCAGAAGTAGACAAGTATCTTTGCTTCAATTTATTCTGATACTCCTGTAGACGCTTTCTAGCTTCTTCAATGGTCTGTTTGTGCAGCCTGAACACAACGAAAACATGAATATTTCCAGAGTGGTGCAAAGATAAAACACCAATTCCAATAATCAAAGCAATTAAAATTATTTTCAAACAGGCAACTCAAAACTTCCATTTCATAATGAAATTTACCTGTTTTGCTGTAGAAGGCGTTGTTGATAATTACGAATCATCTGTAAATGGCTGTCTTCTCTAGAACTTCCCATTTCTGATACAGCAGTATTTCCAGTCTAATCAAAATAAAATAATTTTAAGTGCACATATACAAATAACTCACAGAAAACTATTAAAGCAACAACCTGAAGCTGTAAGTTCTTTCTCTTAAGTTGACAGAAGCCGCTCTGTACCACTGTTTGAAGTCTGCGAGATTTTGGCCTGAGGCAATGAAGTGAAAGCAGTTTCTGGAACAGGTGGCCTACAGCTACTGTCTCTCTTGGCAAGCTGAGCATACCACCAAAGTCAATGGTGCTTACAGCAGCTTAGCTCAAAGAGGTAAATGTACCCAGTAGCAAACTCAGGAAGCAATGATCCAACAGAGCTGCATTTTCAAGGCAATCAGATTCTCAGAAGAGTACAGGTTGTGCAAATGATTCAAGATTTTTAAAAAAAGATTACTTTCCTTAACATCCTCAATAAATTCCTCTCCTTTAAGTAGCTGTTTGAGATTTAGACAGACAAAAACGTAAAGGTGGGGGTTTTTTGTCTTTTTTTTTTCCCCCTGAGATTTTTTTTTTTCCCTTCTTGAAAAAGGATACATATACATGCATAATCATTATATGACTCTAATCAGATTTTACTAACAGGTATTTTAAACAGACATGCTGTCCCTGGGACTACGCAAAGACAATCCAATATTCAAAGCCCAGTGATACCATGTGAAATACAAGCTTCTACATTAGACAAAAGGAAGATTTATATGTATGAACTTCTGATTCATAGTCTAAGAAATAAAAATTGATTGATTGTCTTGATTGATATAATTTAAAATTGGCAAATGATGCTCTTGATTTTTATAATAAGGATAATCAAAAAACTACACACAATTTTCTACAATTCTTCACCTCATGTTTCACTTTGTTCTGCTGATCTGTAGAAGGAACATTGTGGCTTTGTACCAGCTGACCTTGCTCTTCCTCCTTTTTTTTTTTCTTAGCCTCCTCCAAACGGGTTTGCATTTGGATCTTCAGAAAATCAGCCTCCAAACCTGCTCTCTCTTCTTCAATTTGTTTAAGCAAGGCCAGCTGTTCCTGTTTCTGTTGCTCTATTTGCTTGTTCTATTGAGAAGAAAAACAAGTGTGAAACTCCAGAACTGAATAACAAAGAAATCAAAGACCCCTCACACACGCCCACAACACTCAAAACTTTGTTCCAACTTACAGCAGAAATTTTATTCCTTGTGACAGGCATTTCTGAATTGTAAGAGGCTTTTAAAAATAGTTCCAGAGTTTTCAAGAATAATTTTGTTTTACTGGTTAGATATTTCTAATAGTCCCTAAATCCATTTACTATTGCATTGTTAACTGTTCTCAAATTAACGGAACAGATAAAATCAGAATCTAACCATTCAAAATACATTATCATTTTCCAGAGACCGCAAAAGAAGTCCTTTTCTTAAATTGACTTCAGAAATCTACTTTGCATTTTATAGAGCTTTTTGTCAAGAGTTCAACACATTTAAATGTTAATTCAAGCCTTACAAAACTTCTGAAATAGCTAATGTATAACCACTTTAAGAGCACTCCATAAATCTCTGAAGTGGTTTGTTTATTTTTATTCTCTTTCCATGTACCTATCAGCTACAAATCACTTAGATGCACGCGTAGCAACAGCATATATACTTTTAGAATGGAAGTGAAGAAAAATTTCAAAGTACTGGCAGAGATGAAGTGGACAACAGCCTTTAATGAGACAGTCTGAATGGGGATGTCAGGAAGAGCAACCTGAGAAAAAGCTAGACCCAAGAACAGTTAACATGGACATAACAATATATACACCTGGGCAGGTGCAAAGTGGGAGAAAATGAATGTTAAAGAAAGTAACCACACTTTCACAGAGGATCTGCTGCTTCCCCCCCCCCCAACCAGTATTATTTTGTCAAATTTTTGTTTCCTGAATTTCTGAACTTTAACTCTATAATTTAAGGCTGCACTAAGACCTGAATTTCAACTTACTTTTTTTTTTTTTTAAATTGATAAACCACCGCATAATAGCTGGTAGGTCTCTAAGGATACAACAAAAATGAAAATATAATGAAACATATACACAGTACACATAATGAAATAATACACAAAGTTATTATTTTCTAAATATAATAAATGTAGCATTCCCATAGTTTGTTCCCAAACAAACCAAAATACTCAAGGTTTGTAAGCTTTTCTGTCACTCTAAACACAATCCCACAGACCTTGCTATGTTATTACACAGGGTTAGTAAAGTTTTCAGAGTTGTGTATTGTTGACTACATCCTCTCTAAAGCAAAGGTATTAATCTACAATTGGGATTCTCATTTAATTATAGGGCAGCATCCCTTGCCTATAGCACTTGTTAGATTTTAGGAAACTGAGTTTTTCCACTCTATTCTAAATTCCAGCTAGACTTTAGCAATTTTTAAAAAGTTAATACACAGAGGCTAAGTATAGAAAAATATTACAGTAAAAGTTTAAGTGTTACAAGCATGTAAAAAGGACCTATAGCTGCTATTAACCTGAAGCATTTTAAAAGTCTTCTGTAAATCACTTTTTCTACACCATAACCAAGATAGGAATAAGTACACACACACTTACCCACTTTTGTCTCTCCTCTTCCATTCTAGTCTTAGCTGCTTGTTCTTGAGGATGGATTAGAACTGAATTTTCAGCTACAACTTTATTTTCCAACATTTCCACAGAGTCTAAAATATACATGTTATTTAACTGTAATTGCAGTCAGAAAGGGCCTTGGATCTTCTTTACCTCTTGCTTTACAGTTTCGCAACCCCTCTAAACAAAATGCATAAGCTGCTCTTGAAAAGATTACCGTCTCCATCCCACTACTCTGCCTGTCTCTGTAAGCTGGAAAATCAGGTTTTTGTATTATTTAAGCCTTTAATAGCCCTTTATCATGTGTTTTTCTTGAATATACAGTAATGGCTCAGCTCCAACAGGACTGAAGATTGCTTCTACTCAGATTACTTGGTAGCCTAATAGCAAGATCATCCTGAAGTATGAAAAGCCACACATTAACCTCTCGGAACAAAGAAGGTATAAAACTGGCACTCTCTGGGCAAGTGATCTAACATTCAGCTATTGCACAAAAAGCAAGTCTTCATCCTGTACTGTCAGCTTCAAATAGCAGCACATTTTCCCCAGAGGCATGTTTTCACTCATGCTGCAGCCTCCAATCCCCAGGAATTATGCTAGTGTATCCATGTACACGATTGAACTATATTGCTTAATCTCATTTAAAAAAACCAAGCACCCTATGAAAGAAAAAAAAACAAAAAACCCAAACAACACAAACCCCACCACAACTTAAATCACTTTAATAGACTTCAGAAATCCCACTTAGCATCCAAGTTCACCAACTTCAGCACTAGCATAACCAAAAGAGCACAAAGGATTGAAATGGGAAGTAACCCCAAAATGATTTGGCTACCAAACAAAATGGAACGTCTAATTGCTATAAATTCCAGTTTTACAAAGAGGCTTTTTCAGAATGGTGCCTAGAAACAGAAAAAAAAACCCCATGATTTCAGACACATCAGCTCATGTGCGTCTCGTGCATTTCTAGCTGTGAATCTCAAGCATCTGGCTTTTCTAGTTCAACAGGTACAGAACTTCAATGCCCAATTTTGCACTGAGAATTCTACTCCTGGAGGCAAACATCTATTAAAGCATGGCAACACCAAGCGTGACAACAATTTGGGTGAGATTTAAAAGATACAAAGCTATTTTGGACATCTTTCTTCCACAAGATCTTAATGGGCAAACTGGACATAAGAGCAAGAACCTCTCCTATTTGTGGTTTCAACAAATCCACAATGTACTGTGCGCAAAGATAGGAGAACTGTACTTTCTGGCAACATGACAAAACACCACCACTGAAAATTCATTAAACAGTTTTGTTACAGTCCACCCTTACAAGTCTTTTTGCTCCTACACAACAAATTTTGATGCAAGTATGTATTACATACCTTTGGCTTCACATACTGTATTTTTCTGTTGCTCATAGTTAAGCTCTAAATCACATATTGGTCCCTCTTGGCTAGCAATTGTGCCTGATTCAATAGTCTCAATTTCACTTTGAATTTCTTTCTCATTTTTTGATGTCCACTCCTCTTTTTGGCTTCTAATCTTGTTCAGCAATTTCTTTAAGGCAAGTTTTGACTGAGGTTGGTGAGTTTTTGCTTCTTCATGATCTATAAAGAATATAGACTGTTAAGAATTTTGGATAACGAATATCTTGATATCATAAAAACAGAAAAAACCTCTTAGTTTTTTTTTTTTTTTTAATTGCTTACACAGTTGGACAAATAGCTCAGGTATATTACCAAGTTTTAAAAGCTTAACAATATTTCTCTTACCTGCAAGAGAGAAGCAGTAATTTGTCGCTGCATGCTATAAAAGGAGGGCTAAGCTAGTTGTAGTGTTTCACAGTCAGACTACTCCTAGACTGTACTGTTTCAGAAATAAGCAGTACTATCCCCCCCAGCCTGCCTGCTTTGTGTTAGAAATGGCAACACAATGTATCACAGACTGTGCCAGCAAAGGGATGTGGCAGAAATGCTTGGCCAAGCAGCAAAGTTCACTAACACTCTTCTTGTTTACATCACATTATCCTGTACATGCCACAAGCGAAGAGTACACACACATACACACACAACTGTTGCAGCCTACTCACAAAATGGAGCGACTCAACCATAAACCTGAACATAAAGGACATACAATAAGTAAACTTTCATACAAAGTCAAGCTTTAACTTTTAAATATTTCAAACCTCAAAATTAAAAATATTTAAGTTCACATACCAGCATCATCCCATAATTTACACTAATTATACAGGAATTATTATGGCTACTAACAATGTAGTTCTTGCAACAATTAAAAATTATTCTCAGTATACTAATGAACTGAAGTATATTAGAAAAAGGAGTCACATTTTCATTTTTAAATTCATAATCATTAGAGTATCATCATCCATGATAAACATCATAAACGACTTGATACTGAAATATTTCACAGGCATTAAGGAATTTTAGTACTTAGACATTTTAGTTAACACTAAAGTTAATTTATTTGAGATATTAACCTAAATCTTTTCTCTTCTACTATAAAACCAAAAAGTTTAAGTTAAATGTAGAGTTTAAAAGCTTTACTTTCTGATTCACTGTGGACCTCCTCTATCATCTGTCCCGATTCTTGTTGAGTGTCACAAGCAAATTCTTGCTCCAAGGAGATATCAAGATCATTATCTTGAGATCTATCAGAAGGGGCTGGCAAAGGTTGTGGCTCAAACTGCAAAATCAGATCTCCTTTCATTTCTAATTAAAAGAACACAACATAAAATGACCAATTGGAATAAAAAGCAAACAACATTGCAAGACTACACTCACCATACAAATCCCTAAGAAGTTCAAATATCAATAGCTTGTTTCACAACAGATTTAATACGATTTTTTTTTTTCCCAAAACAGAAGATTCAAAATTGTTTAGATCATTAGCCGTCTATTAATTCAGAAATTCTACAGGGTTTTCCACTAGAATATGCTATGTCTTTCAAAATAAAAGTTTATGTGATAAAAGGCTCATCTTTACACAAAAAGCAGCACACAGGAACAATTACATGCAGGAAGATCCCAGTAACTTCATCAGGGAAAAGAGGCACCCCGGCCTGGCTGCTCACAGGGCTGTCACAGGAGAGTGATTGATCACATGGTCCAGGTGTGAAATCCTAGAAGACCAGTCAACAGTTCTCCCAGGATCACCTTACCGACTGAGGGGGTTACTGCCTACAAGGGGTGTGGGACACATGGGAAGATCATCTTGAGATTGTACGCTTATTATAGATATTTAGGGGAGGAACCAAAGGCAGGGAAAGGAAAGGATCAAGTTAGTCTGGGGAGGAACAAGTGTGAGGAAAAAATACAAGAATAAGGGGATAAAAGGGGCCAGTCAGTACACTTGTCTGGCCATGCACTGTGCCTGACAGTCTGTCCTGTCTTCTCATTAAATTCCATTTCTAGCTGTTTTCCTGGCTGAGGAACACCCTATTTTGTATGCGCGCGTGTGTATGGATACATAAGGGCCAGCAACTGGAGTGGGGACCAAAAGTCACATGGGCACCTGTGTCCAGAGCGCTGCCAACAACTGCAGAGACCAGAATGAGTGCATATTATGTGGGTATGAGTATCAGCATGAAGTGATAGCAAATCACAAGCCAGACTAGCCAACAAGAATGATAAGATGCTTAGGAGCTAGGTATCAATCAGCTGTAAGACTGGACTGGATACTGGAGAGGCCAGGGGATCTGTGAGTTGGCTAGTGGAAGGATCAGGAGATCCAAGCATCCAAGCCAGCTACAGGGGAGACCATGGGGTCTCGGGGTCAACTAAGAAACCTGCCGGCACATGTGCGTACGTCTCAGACAACTGGAGACAAGAGGATCCAGGGTTAGCTACTGGGTAGACTTAGTATTTAAGGTCAGTTACTGCAGGGATCCATAGCATGTGCATGCCTGTGCATACGTTCACATACCCAGCTGGGTCTGTGTAGCAACAACTGGAGTAGAGCAGCAGGCCTTGGGGGGTTCACATGCCCAGGAACCAGCAACTGGGGAGACTAAGGATCGAGGGCCAGCTACTAGGTAGAGTGAGTGCCTAAAGCCACTTACTGAGTAATCCATAGCACATATTTCAGCATACCAGTGCACACGTGGACGTGCAAGATTACTGGAAGGCTACAGGGTCCAGAATGAATTACTGGATAGACTTGGTGTCTAAGACTTGTTACTGGGGGATCCATAGTGTGACGGGATGCAGGGGACAGCTACTGGGTAGACTTGAGTGTCTATGACCAACTGCTGGAGGAATCCATACTGTATACACCACTAACAGGCCTTCATCCTGATCAGCCAGAGCAGTGAACAGGATGAGACCATTTCTGCTGTTTGTGTTTAATGCGAGTGCTGTGTTTTCTGTGTTGGCCTGTGTGCATGTGTACTGAAAGCCTGCTCACGTGTGTGTCTAGTGTGAATACACACACAGCCTTGCTACCGGCTGGACCTGGGAACAGGCAGCTGCAGCAGCCTCTCTTCTACTGGGCTACTAGATTCAGCAGCCTCCAACAAATTACTTACTCCTGTCTTTGCTGTACATATCTTCAAATGCAAACTCCAATTCTCTCTGCCATTCTTCTTTTACTTCCATGCGTTTGTATGCAGGCACAAAAAGTTGAGGTGGCATCTGCGCTACAATCTGTCTTCTGCGCATCCGATCCATATTCTGCATTTGCTCAAGTTCTTTCAGTAGCCTTTCCCTGTCCTTCAAGTATAAAGAAGGGATAACATAAACATCTAGTATTCACATTCAGACAGCCATATGTCAGGACTGATAAAATACTTCCATTTGGTTACCATGAAGTTTGTTTAATCCTTAATGTTTAAAGTTAATGTTATTCTAGGGAGAAGGTGCTTCCTTGGGAGAAGGCTGTATCTGACCTTTAAACACAAGAGTCATCAATACTACCTAGAAGATCTAATGTTAAAGAAAGGATCAGATTGTACACCTGTAGGCCAACTTTCCTCAACAGAATTAAATCTTCTGTTTCATAAGGTAAATGAGTACTTCTTTTGGCAAGTTACTTTTGTTAGTACGTACTTCAGCAATTGCTACTTTTTAAAATGTGAACTAACTACTCTTGGCACATTACAATTATATATGAAAGCTATTTTTAAAAAGCTTCATTTGAAGTTTGGTTGGGTATTTTTCCTGTTAACTTAAGGAACATCAGTAATATTTCCACAGTTCCCCATTTTAGTTAGGTTACACATTCAGGGCCAATTATATCTCAACTAAAAAACAGGAAGCTTTTGCTATTTCTAGCCTCCAAAAATACTTGTGAAGGTAACAGACAATAAAACAAATTTCAGAGCATACCTCTAGGTACAAAGACTTTTCTCAATAGTTCAGTTTTTACTTCTCAAAGGAAACAATTACAATATTTCCAGACTTATATACCAACAGAACCTCAGCCTTTAAGTAAAAACTGTGAAGTTTTCCAAAAATAAAAAAATATACTGTTGCCTTCTTAATAATAAACTAATTTTTCCCCTGAAGCACAGAATAATCAACTCCAACTAAAGCTGACGTGAAAAAGTAGAGCTCATCACGTATTAAAAAAGTTTATCTTGATTATTACCAATTGCTTAATAGCTGGTCAAACATTAAGATAACAAAAATTAAAAGATGTTCTTCTGAAGGTTGGTCTTAATCCGTGTGCCTTCATTCTCCCTCCTTCCAGATAGCCAAAATAAGCAGAGTTTGATGGTTTTTAAACACATTCTGAAAACCCCATTTAGTCCATCAATTTTCCTCCTGTAAGTATGATTTCTTTACAATTCAGCTACCTACAACTTACTTAACACTGATCATTTTGGCATTAAAACCAGGCACAACTACTTTGCTTACCTGAGCCAAATGGACCTTCTTCAAGGCATGACTTCCTCTGAGATGTGCCTTTTCAAGCTGCTCTCTTCTCTCCCTGTCTGCCTGTCTGTGTAGTTCCTCCAAACGCTTCCCTTCTTCTTCAGCAGCTAACCGAGCATCTGGCTGGCAATCAATAGTTTAGCCCATGAAGTTCTTTGTGGTAGTTTAAAGCATTTGTAACAATAAATAAATGAACAATTCTGTAGCAAAAGCACTTTAAAAAAAAGGCATACAATGCCATATGAACATCCTTGAAGGTTTATAATTCTTGGCTGCAAGCAGGACCAAACTAGTTTTTTACCTTTGAGGAAAAAAAAAAAAAAATGCATCTTTACACATTCCATAGGTGTAGGTGTCAAAGTGTTCTAGTTTCAAGCTGTACTAGGGACAATCATTTGTATGATTTATTTGTTATAGCAGAGTGGTTATTTTTCCTACAATACAAGGCAAAATGAATAATACAGTCAGTATTACAGATTGACTACTTCTATCCTCATGGTTTTATTTTAAACAAGGGAAAAAAAAAAAATCCAGAAGCATTTTCATTCTCATTTGGGAAACCAGAAACAATCTGCAATTTTTAAATAAGAAAAATCTTACTAACACATGAAAATAAAAAAATACTTAAGTTAAAAAAAAAAAAAATCATTGCACATAAGCAAGGCTACAAAGATTAACATTTTTGAATTTTCCATTACAAAGCTGAGCAAACTACAGCATCTCCTCTTATTGTTAAGCCTAGTCCTTCAAATATTAAGAAAACCGAAAACTTTATGAATGAAAACTTCATGAATACACTGAAGAAAATATTCACAAAAACAGATTTATTGAGAGAGCTTTTCTAGTCTAAAAGAGGCTGATCCAGAACAGGAACTTAGATTGTGGTCTCACATCACCAATAAACCAAACTATTGTTTGGTTCACTTTTCAATAGCATTTCCTTAATTAAAAAATCACCTCTAAAAGCTAAGCTCTTGCTCCATCTCTCACTTTTCCAGGTCCTCCCCTTCTTCTGATCTGACTTTGCCCTTTGTCCGAGTGTACTGTAAACTTGAGTAAACTTTCCCATTTGGCAAAAATCTATTCATCGTTCTTTTTCCCAAATTAGACTTCTGCCATTTTGGCAAGCTGAAACGGTTGATTGCATGAACAGATGAACACAAATATGAAGTAAAGACTGAGAGTACATAGCTAAAAAGAGGGGAAGAGAAAAAAGCAGAGCAACTGCAACTATTATTTTAGCATAAGCCACAAAGCAGAAGATTTGGGTGTCCTAACGTTATGCCAGTCTTGTGAACTCACCTCCTTACAGAGGTCTGTTCACGTGGGATGACTGTCAGGTGTGATCCTGCAAGTGACTGAGCACGTAACAGGCCTTACAAGTTTCCCCATCTAAGATTCTGATCAGTAAGTTGTGTAATGGCTGCTTTATACAAGTTCCTATTTTTAAACAAGTTCTAGAAAACTGAATTGCTGATATCCAGACACTGTATGCAATATAAAGAAAGATATATGGAAGCATGTATCACAAACACTTGGAGTTAATCACCTGTTCTCCATCTATTTCTCTGTCCACATAAGGTTCGGAAATATGATAACGTGTAACAGAAAAGTTGTCAGCACTATAGGGCTTCACTGCAGGAGTCTTTTTCACTTCAAAATTCTAGGAAGAAAAGTACAAGTACAGCTGTATCAGAGAACAGTATCTCCAGCAAAGCAACTAAACAGAACACAAGTGATCTGTACACTTAAATTAGTATTAAAAGAAAGCCACCCCTCCAAATTCTCTCCTGAAAATATTGTTAAAACTTTACATACATTTAGTAATCAATAAATCACATCAGCACAAGGCAGATCTAGAAGGCTTAACAACTGAGAGCATCTAACAGCCTAAGGCAAACTCCTCCACACAAATCGACATTCATCAGAGCTCCACCTTCATGTTTCAAAAGCATTACCTTAATTTAAAAACACTTGAATTTAATGTACTAATACAAATCCCACTTACAACAGCTGTCACACTCACCTCAAAGCAGGGCACAATAAAATTATACCTAACAGCAAATTAACACTTCTCAAGTACAGACTGTCTTTACAAAACTCAGAACCATTATGTCCAATTTATTAGTTGACCAGAGAAAAGAACATTTTCCATAACTTCACTGAAAAGTGTCTATTCATATAATAGAACGTATTTATTTTTTTGAAAAGTTTTGGGTACACTACCACATTTCAACACTTGTCCAAAAGAGTTTGAACACTGAACGACCAGACCATCCCTCTTCTTTGGCTCAGCCCGATGTTCTCAGTAGTGAGGTAGCCAGTTTAGGTAACCCAGTATTCTGTAAGACCTGCCTTTGTACTTCTAACATCTCCTCCAGTAATTTTCCCTCAGCTTCCTCTTCCCTAGACTTTCTCCTATAAAAGGATTCTTATCCACATTAATAAAACAGCAAGTTTCACAGCGGTTTAAAACTAACATGACCGAAACAAATCCACATACACAAAGAGCAGCATTAAGTCTCGGGAATATCTTAAACTTATCTCTATGTAATATGAGGCACACAGAATTCCAGTATTGATTATCTCTTGCTATTTTATAAAGACTGTAGAAAGGGAAGTCTTTAAATTAAAATCCTATGATACGTAACTAGTTTTAGCCTTACCAACAGAACTTCAGTAACTTATTTTATGGTTCTTAAGCAAATGCATGTTATTCTAGCAGGAAGGAAAAAAAAAAAAGGTATGTACAAATAAAAGCATGCCATCAAGAATGTCACTTTTTATTTGTACATAACGCTGCTTAAAAATTGCTAACTGTCTTAATCAATAAATCACAGTAATTGTAACAGATCGACATTAACCAAAATGCTTGTAGATACTGATTGTAGCTCTGAAAACAGACAAGTCCCATGCCTAAACCTCATTAGCCAGATCACTGACTGCTTGACCTATACTGTGTTACTTTCAGAATGTATAATTAAACCTGTCTTCTGAATTATTTAAAAAAACCTGTAAAACTAACAAATCAGTAATTAATAATTACGTTTCATCAATCAAATCTCCAGAATTTTATTCAAAAGCTGTGAAGATGTGAGAATCATGTTGGAAGCTGCGATTTTCCAATTAATGTCAAAAGCAATTTAGGTTGAAAAAAATAAGACTTGTAACATTATTATACCTCATGGTGGAACCACTGCAGTTAAGAATCTGTCCATACTTTCATCGAGAGGTTTGTAACCCCTCCCTCCTTTTTTTTTTTTTCTAAAAAAGTAAATAATTCTATATTATAATCTAGCAAAACTGGAGCAGCAATGTATCATGAAATGAAAAAAAAAAACCCAAGCCAAAACACCCAACTCTACAAATGTTATGAATACTCAAGAAGAGTTATAGTAACATTTTTAGGTTCTATTTCCATTACATAAAAATCCTGTAGATCATATAAAAAAATTAAGTTCACAAGAACTCTGTGATACTTGTCAATAAAATGGTGTTTACAGTTTAACTTCAATTAAGTAACTTAACAGTTGGTCTAACTAAGGCCTCAATTCCTAAAAGCCATGCTGCTAAGAATTAAACTTGATTATGACAATATATCTAGAGTAAAAACACTTCTTTTGTAAGTGGGTAAAGTAACAATAATAGCGGTATCTTCAGAAAATGTTCCTTATATTCTAAGTAATCCTGCAACGAACAACACTGCCCTAGCTCCATTTTATGAAACTTTATTCAATTGTTATTGCAACTGAGCATCAGATTGTGATTAGTTATGTTTAATAAACTCTTTATGTAAATTGATTCAAGAAAATAAGCATGCTTATGCAGATGACCTTGTCATTTGCTGTAATTCACAGTATTTAGAGTGAGGTTAAGCAATTCAAATTCAGTGCCTTTTGAGTAATGCATTTGCAAGACAAAGCCCCACATTTTCCCTCCCTGAAATTGATAGTTAACATCTTTTGTTTTCTCCCTCTATACAGAACTAGGAATAAGCCACAGCTCTAACCATCTCCAATCTTTCAATTACTTAGCATGTACCTCATGCAGTACATGGCACCCAGTTACTCTTCCAAGAAATAACTTTGTTCTTCACCCTGTGCCCTCCCAGCAACATAGGCCTGTGACAAAAGGATTAAAATGCATACAGATATGAAAACTAGGAGAAAGGCTCAAAGTCTTTACATGGATCAAATTGACACACTGTGCTATATTTAAACAATGCAATGCAATCTCTTTCCTCAGCAAAAATCCAACATGTCTGCAGAATTGTTGATTCAATTTGCCATTATCAGAGCATGAACTTCTTAAAAGAAACAAAACCTGCATATTGTAGAAAATCCAGATGTTTGCAAACTCTGCTAAAAACAGCTAAAATCACGTTTGCTGAAAAGGTGAGTAAAGGACATTTGTTCATGGGAAGAAATGCATTAAACTGTAGAATTTCAGGAAAGGAAGTTATGATTCTGCAATACTTAAACAGGGTACTGAGCCAGACCTGTCATCCAACACAATCGCAAATGCAATTGTACCAGAACCTGGGGAAACCTGAACAAAGTCGTCTTGCTTGCCCTGGTGAAAAAAGACTAAAGAATAAGAAGGAAATTCTGCACTTGTAAAATCGAGAGAGAGATGCATTACTGAGGTGGTTAGATGAAAAGTATTACGTAGTACTGTGTCTTTTTAGCTGTTATATCATCTACAAATATGCATGTTAACTGCAGCTGACTTTCGGTCACCAATTAGAAACTTGTCGGTTTTCTTTTTTTTTTTTTTTTAAATAGAAAGCAACATAAAACACATCCTACACTGCAGAAGTTACTAGAAAGCAATGCTGCAGCATCTCAAGCTTTTCCAACAACACCAAACGGAGCAACACAAGCATCTGAAAACCAGGAAATGAAAAGTCAAAGTTTTAACACATACAGCCTTCATCTGCTCTACAGCAGATACACCAGGAACGTGTCACGTGGAATGACATAGAGAACAGCTGCATGAAAGTGTTTGAATTTACCTGAACTGTACCATACAGGACCTTATTCCACCTGTTCTAAATTCCAATATTGCATATACTTCACCAGAAATAACCCCAAACTTTACTACTCCCTTACAACACTTGTCTTAATGCTCACTCGCATCCAACTTCCACAATAAGAAAACCCTTGGGCAGCCAGCAAGGAGACCTACAGAGAAGCATGCACTAAGGGATACAAATGAAAGTATATAGGCACTCCTTTTTCTAATCATTCTGAAAACTGTGAGGGTCAAACCTTACTCAGTTTTTCCAGATACATGAGTACCAAACCCCTACCATCCAACACACTAACCTATACGTAACGCGCTGGACGTAGCTGGGAAAAGCTTTGATAACTTCACTGGCTCTGAGAGGGA
The DNA here is from genome assembly GCF_965638725.1 of Aptenodytes patagonicus. Classification (NCBI taxonomy): domain Eukaryota; kingdom Metazoa; phylum Chordata; class Aves; order Sphenisciformes; family Spheniscidae; genus Aptenodytes; species Aptenodytes patagonicus. Next base: position 216,108,497 of record NC_134949.1, read on the forward strand.
CTAGTATACCTTAATCCTTTTTTTCTTGTCAGTGGTCTGAATATCCCTGAACCTGACGGTCTCAAAGGGCACAACAACACATAAGGCAACTTAAACTCCGCATTAATGAAGATCTGTTAAATTAAATTTACTAAAAGTTAACTCCAAAGTAAAAATGCACATAATGTTCTTCCTGCAGTTCAGATCTGCAATCCTACAGTAACTTCTATACCTATGCAGAATCTCTCTGAAATCAAAGCAGCATGAAGGAGGTACAAAGTTGCCCCCCAAAAAGGGTATAGCACAGAATTAAAAATATGGTTTTTATCTACTTTCCTCCCCAACAGCCTTAGGTACTGGTTTCCTATCAAAGTTAAACAGCTTACTTTACATTTAGTATTCCCTACAAGAAATAAAGAAATTGGAGAAAAAACACAACAAAAAACCCCACAGCTAAAAAGGTAAAACTGTCTTTTACAGAACTAAACAAAATGCTACTACTGCATCATTATGACAGAAGGCTGAGGTGGTGTGTACATGCTGAGAAAGATCATTGTAGAGTTTAATACCACTGTGGCTATTAAATGAAAATGAGATCATGATAAAGTTTAAAAGACACATTAACCACAAAAATAAGATCTCAGATGACAAGAAATAAAATCCATACATAACAAGAGATCAGAAATAAACAAATACCAAAGCTTAGTAGTAAGGGTCTGGAGAACAAGTCTTATGAGGAGCGGCTGAGGGAACTGGGACTGTTTAGCCTGGAGAAAAGGAAGCTCAGGGGAGACCTCATCGCTCTCTACAACTACCTGAAAGGAGGTTGTAGCGAGGTGGGGGTCGGTCTCTTCTCCCAAGTAACAAGCGACAGGACGAGAGGAAATGGCCTCAAGTTGCACCAGGGGAGGTTTAGGTTGGACATGAGGAAAAATGTCTTTACTGAAAGAGTGGTTAAACATTGGAACAGGCTGCCCAGGGAAGTGGTTGAGTCACCATCCCTGGAAGTATTTAAAAGACGTGTAGATGCGGCGCTTAGGGACATGGTTTAGTGGGCATGGTGGTGTTGGGTCGACGGTTGGACTCGATGATCTTAGAGGTCTTTTCCAACCTTAATGATTCTATGATTCTAAGTCTGCTAATACATAATTCATTAATTTTCTTGATTTTTGCTGAACCACTCTCCTTATAGTATGCAAAGAGCAATTTTGGATATCCTGTGGTGAGGAGTCAGACCAACAAATAAATCATTACATTATATGGTACCCTGAAATTATGATCACTATCGCATCATGGATACATACCTCAAGAGGATGTGGCGGAGGAGGTGGCAGGCTTGCAACTCTGGCTGCTCTTTGTCTTTCTACTTCCAGAGCATGTTTACGTGCATTTGTTAGTCTTGGGGGAAAAAAACAAAAACACGCACACAAAAAAACCCAAACCCAAAAAACACACAAAAGAGAAGAGAGAAGGAAAATTATTCAAGCAACAATGACAGCACTGTGCAAAATAAAAGGCGAACCTAAAAATAAACATTCAGATGTACCTGAATTGAATGCTTGGGAGATAGGGATGGGCAAGCACACTAAAAAGTTAACAGAACTTATGCTGGAAGGCAGCACTGGAAAATTAATTTCTTGAAGTAATGCAAAACTGTTAATACACACAAGCTTCTAAAGAACAAAGCAAAATCCCTGCTTTTCACTTAAGTTTTCAGAAAGCACTGCATCACTTCAACATATTTTAATTGCTCAAGTGTGGACAAAACTAAGTATTTGATCAATAGGTCTCAGCTCTACTCAAGCACAACTATCCCCAAGAGTACACAGCTCATTTTTCATGCCAGCTCAAGTTTGGTCCAATCTGCTTAAGAAAAAACAAGAACGCCAAGGAAGACCATGACAAATGCAATAGGTCCTTTTTTCAAGTGGGTAGCTCTCCATCAGGAACTGGCCTGAGAACACATCATTTCATATGTCAATGAATAGCTGTCAGCCAACAACCTAGACTGAAAATAGCGATACAGAGATGAAAGGCCCCCCACTCATTGGGAGTCTATAAGGCCAGCTCATATACTTGACATTTTTGTCTTGGTTTTAAAACTACAGTTCTTATCAAAATTCACAAGCTTTGTCCACGAGCATTAATTCTCTAACCCGTAAAATTTCAAGATTTAAAAAGCTCCGAGCAAGAAGCATCAAGATTTTTGCCTTTCACCTTGTGATACTGTAAAATGCATTCTGTGCTTAATAAAACTAGGTAACTATTGCATACCGGGCTTGCTCATGAAGTAATTTTTCTTTTTGGTACTTCTGCTCTTTCAGGGCTTTCCTATGTCTCTTCTCCGCTCTTTGTTTCCTTTCCTCTGCTTGCTTTGCCAGAGCTTCTAAGTCAGGTTCCTTAACAATAAAATATTGCAAGCACTTAATACAGGATTTTACTCACTTCTTATACTATCAGTGTGATATTTCAAATTAACTCTTCCTTCTCTGCCATCTTCTTTACTCTCTTCTTCTCTACCACCCATCTTCTTTACTCTCTTCTTCTCTACCACCAACAGCAGCAAATTTGCCACATTCCTCAGCCAATGTAACCAAATATTGATGTGGAAACCTTAGCTTCCCTCTGCATCTCTTTGATAAAGAGGGTAATGTAAATATACTTACACATTTTAGCAAATGCTAACTAAACTGTACAGAGAAAGCATGTTACTACCTTTCAGTCATTAGTTACAACAATCGTGTATCAACAGAAACATTTCTTTATGATTAGTTCTCTGTTCCTATGGCATTGGTACCACAGTTTTTCCAAGAACTCATCCATCCTAGCATCAGACAGGACTTTACAAAGAAGTTGATTTAGAGACACTGAGATATGGAAACGTATAATGCTATTTTACTTGGGTTAAAAAGCCTGACTAATTCAGGAAGTAAGCTAGTCTGCAAAATTCTTGCAAGAAATCTGTGGCACCGCTGATTTCTATAAACCTGGTTCACAATCAAATCTATGGACAATTTCTACCCAACAACCTCGGTGATCTCTCAAAGAGAGCCTACACAAGTTACAGGATTTTAAAGAAAGTGAAAATAGTTTATAGGTGCAGAATTAAGAAGTAACACCAGTTTGCAGTCTAGACAAGGGCCTCTGAAGCCCTTACCAAGACTTTCCATGTCACTTGAACACTGAGGAAAAAAAAATAAAGTGTATTTTCCTAACCATAGAAAAGATACTGTTACACGATAGAGAAAAAAAGTTACTATATTACTGGCATACTTGAGAATTATTCACCATATGCAATTTAGTCAAGTACAAACATACACTATCATGTATGTGTACAATCTAACATAAACAAAATAACTTTGTTTGCACAGCAAAAGCCTGAGCAGATGGGCCTGCTAGACCATTTAAACCTGGTCTTGTGGAAAGATATCTGCAAAAAAAGTACATAAACATTTCTAAGAAGTTTCCATTCTTAAAAAATTGCTGGTTTAGGTATCAGGACTGCAAGATCAAGAATATAAAAAAAACCAAACAGCAATCTTGGTATTTCTAGAACATCAAGAATTTCTCTGACAACAATATTAAGCTGTTTTACTTACATGCTCCTTGGCTTGTCGGTGACCCTCACCAATCGCTCTTAAACTTGATAAATACAGCTTTTCTAAGGCTTTCATCTTTTGATCCTGTGCTTTCTGCCATTCAGCTCTCAGTGCCTCCTCTAACTGATGTAGTTGTTCTTCTCTCCTCTGCTTTACTTTCTGTCTTATCTGCAAGGCGATATACTTCTGCTGCTCTCTAACCTGTAGAAATAGCATTTATGTTTTGTCAGCAACTTAAAAAAGCACACTATTTCTGCAGCAAGTCTTTCCACAATATACTCTATCCTCCTTTCAGCTTTCCATGCCATCTACTATTCCATTAACAATCTGTCCAGAAAATGCTTTGAAGTTGCCGTTACCTTTTCCAAAACTAATATTTAAATAATAAATTTAATCTTAGTTAAATGTTTCAGTTAAAGTCCAAAGAGCAACATAAAACCGATAAACAAAATGCAAAAACTGCTTGGAATATCCTTCCCTCCAAAAATACAACACAATAATTTATTAAACACTCCTATTACAATGCAACATGGTTTAAAGACAATCGGCAACAATACTGATAAAGTCTGTTTACTAAGTTTTTGTTTTCCGCTTTGTCAGTAAATCTCTGTTCGCTAAAGAGAAAAGCATATCAAGAAAAAAGCCCAAGAGGGGTGAAAGGTTAGTATGTGGTAAACGTATTGAAGATGCGTATTTTTTGGAAGATGTGAAAGACCTGAACAGCTTGTGTAGGACAAAGCAGAGGAAGGCTAAGGAAAGAGTAAGAAGAGAAATGGAGAAGTAGCCCTGTGTTCTAACAGCAGGACAGCAGAACAGAAATGGAAGAAAGATGAGATGATCAACAGACATGTTCTGAAGAACATAAAGGTACTCAGATATTCTAAAAGGAGCAGTACTTAAAGCATTTAGTGCTATGACATATTGTAGCAATTCAGTTCGTCTAGTGGAAAGCTGTGAAGTTCTGTATTAGCAGTAGTTGTCTTATTTCTTCTGCATGATCACTGTGAAAACACCCGGAACACTGTAAGAGGTTTGAATTCTTACACAAGTGACACATCAGCAGATGAGAGACAACTGCATATTCATGGCTGAATAAAAATGGTAGATAGCAGGAAGCTGGCAGGGAAGAAGAGATTCTGTGAAAAGAGATTCAAAGTGAATCTAACAGAGAAGGTATCACAAGCAAAATACGCACTTAGTAGTAAATAAACATGAGAAAAGGAAAATAATTCACAAACTAAATACAAACCTAATATACAGTATTATGACCCTGAAATTTAGTTTACATGAAATAAATTTTTCAGTTAATTTTCCTAAATTATTTGTTACATCATTAAATGAAATACACAACATGCAAAAATGCAGGCATACTTGTTGTAGCCTCAGTTTTCTTCTTCTTTCATATTCTTCTTTTAGAAGCATGGTTTCTTCATTAGGACTAAGCCTCAATTTCCCAACTTTTGCAACTTTCCTCTTCATCTTTGGAAACGCTGAATAATCAACTTCTATGATAACAACAAGAAAAACAGAAATTGTGCATAAATGATACAGGTAAATCAGGTATAAAAACCAGATATTGCCATAATCTTACAAATCTATCACGGTATCTAGGAGTGCGAGCTATAACTGTCCACATCTGTTCCAATTGTACATAACAACATTGGCACTGTCTTTGTCACAGTCACAAAATGCACTGCTTTTGAACTGTTATCTTATGTAGCAAACTCTGCAACACTATTACATTCACATTCTACACTGTGCACCAGCTAGGCACATCTGCAAAGTGAATGGCGAACACCATTCCACTCCTGGGAAGATAAATTAAAAAACCTACTGAAAACCACATCACTCAGTAAAGCAGGCTGGTCGCTTCGGTGATTTGTACTGAAATATTCTCATAACAATTATAAGATATAAGATACTGAGTTTGTTAACATTTTTGACTGCAGTCCAAGGTTTTCTGCCTTGAAGACTGTGAAACTCCAACAACAGTGTGCATGCCAAGCGTTTCACTAGAACACTAAAATTGCTCACTGAGAATTTTTTATTTGAGTTCTCTTAAGCAGCCATTTCAAAGGATATTTCCCTGTTGGTTTTACTGTGGAACCAGGATCTGCTGGTTCTACAGATCATTTCCCGTTTTCCTCGCAATTATAATTTTCATCTGCACAGCAAAAAAAGACTTTTTCAGCCTCATATGCAGCCTAGTCCAAAACTGCCCTCCCCCCCAATCTTTATTTGATCTTTAAATATTTGTATCCCTGAAAATTCTCTCCCCAAACAAAGACTTTCAAAAGTCACTGTTTAGTTCTAGAAATGAAAAGCTTATTACCAGTGAACTATTCACATAGCACTAACAATTTAACCAACATGTTACACCTGAAAAGATTTCCTTTCAGTATCATAAATAAAAAAAACAAAACTCTAAAGAAATCAGGCGAGGTGTAAAAACGAAATAATTATGCATACTTTTGATGCAGGGTTATTAAGCCAATGAATCCCAAGTTCAATACAGGGTAAACAGGGACAGAATATCGTGGTTCCTGCTAGCCTTCCCTTATTCAGCTGATGAGGTACGAAACAGAAGTTTATCAATACGCATAATTACGGAGCAAATGAGTACCTCCCCCCCCCCCCCCCCCCCCGCAAAGAAATTAGAGGACGAACAATAAACGTCTAGATGTAACACTTAAAGGATAAGAGCAAAAGCAGGTGACGCAAACGCCACAGTAAAGCCGTCAACATTTGCACAGATTCAGCCGCAGTACAAAGCAATCGGTAAATACACGGCAGTCGAAACTAAGCCAGCCTTCCCCGGGAACACTGCACTACAGAGGTTCTTGTAAGCAACGTTAACACCTCTTACCATCCTGCCCAGGACAGCTACCAAAAAGCACTTCTCCAGAGCCGGAGAGAGCAGCAGCAGAGTTAAAAGGTAACGACAAGCGCAGCGCACCGGCCGGGGGCTCAGACCTGAGGCGGGTGGCTCGGGGCGCGGCCGCCTCGGGGGCAGTGAGGAGGATGGAGCACGCAGGAGCACACGCAGGCCCCCAGGGAGAGCCCCACCGCCAGCCACCTCTGCCCAGGAGGCCCCGGGCCCGCTCGGGCAGCTCCCGATCAGTCACCGGGAGCCGCCACCGGGGCCGCGGCCGATGGCAGCTCGACCAGCGCGAGCTGAGGAGGGACAATGCGGAGGGAAGAGAAAGGAAAGCACGCCCTGCCCAGCCCCAGGCGAGAACGGGGAAAGGGGGGAAAGCGGGGAAAGCGGGGGAAGGGGGGGGAAAGGGAGGGGAAGAGGGGAGAAGAGGGGGGAAGAAGGGGGAAGGGGGGGGAAGAGGGGGGAAGGGAAGGACCCCACGGCGGGGCTGCCCACACCTACCCGCCGCTTCTCCCGCCGCCAACTGGGCCCTCCCAGCCGCCGTCGCCGCCAACGGCTGCCTCCTCCTGCTGCGTCACTTCCAACGCTCACCCCGAGCGGCCAATGACTGCGGGCGCAGCGGGAAACCAAACGCCACGGCGGGACTCGCCCTCTGCGCATGCGGAGCGCTCCCCTCGCCGCTTGCCGCCACACCTCCCAGCGCTCCAGACTCACAGCAGCGCGCGTGCGCCAGCGGGCCACCCTTCCCCGCCTCCCAGTGTCACTGAGCCCCGCCCCTGCCTCCTGGTGACCAATGGGAACTGAGGAAAGCTGTGACTGGCCGGTGAGGCCGAACGCGGCGAATATAAAACGGGTGCCGGTGCTAGGGGAGGCGTTTGACCCCTTCCCCTCCCCTCCCGGTCCCTGTTCTCAGCCGGCCGCTTCCCAAGGACTGCTTGAAATGGGGTTAATGTTTTGCCCGCTTAATCAGGCAACCTCGGTATGTATTTGAAGGGGTTTATTACTATGATTTTCTGACGGCGCTACATCAGCAAGCCTCAGTCGGGGTTTCCAAGTGCTAAAGCTCCTGCGGGAGGGGTATCGGCTGGACTAGAAATGGCGAGGGAGCAGAAGAAAGCTCAGCACTGCTAGTTTTGCCTCACTAGCTTTACCTCTGTGTAACTTTATTGTTCAACACTCTTTTTGGATGCACTGTATGAGTAGAAGGAGTAAATTCAGGCTGCGACAGCACCCCTGGACTTGTAGTGCTGCTCCGCCTGTCTTCTAGGCTTGCACATGGCTGGCTAAGTCGCTTCTACAATGAGCGGATCTGTGCTGCTACCTCAACCTCGTAACTAGTGCTGATCTTTCTTTTATAAATCTCTTTTGAACTAATGTCCGCTCCTTGTAAGTCTGATGCAATACTTGTTTGCTTCTTTGCTTTCATTCTCATGTTTTAGTTTTCTTTCTAAAAGGAACCATTTATCGTACGTGTGAGACTTGCAGCAGTTGGGATTTGAAAGCAGAGCCACCTGATATCCTTGATTTATGAGGAACATAAAACTGAGCAAAAACCTGTTATTCATGTTGAGAGAAACAATTCTGCTGCACATACGGATGAAGCCAGAGAGGCTGTGCTAGGCTGTTTCTTTGCATTGAGGACGTTCCCAGGGTCTGAGCTGCTGCTGCAAAAATGGAAGAAATGCTTGTGACTTTCAACCGATCAGGCACAAAGGAGATAATCGGTTATCTCGTGCTAAAATACAGCAAAATACAGCTGCTTTCTATGGCAGTGTCTTCTAGAAAAAGGAAAAAACAATTTTGTACTAGGAGCAAACTGTCATAGTAACCCACCATATTGTGCCCTACAGGACTGAAACCAGGAGGGCTGAGATTACTTGGTAAAACTAAGCGGTTTGGTGCATGCGGATGCATGGCTGCACAGGAAATACACTAAAAACATATAGGATTGCAAAACAAAAGACATGAGCATTGGAAGAAGAGGTAACATAGCAGCTGACTGTGCTTTCTTCCTTGCCTTCTGCATTTTACTGCTAAACTGCCTTCTTATTCAGACCTCCATGCTATGGAATCAGTTAGGGAGATAATTTGCTTTCTGTCAAGTGCTTGCAACTTGCTGCAAACTGCTGCCTGTAATAGCTGGTACCAAGTTAATACCTGATTGTACATTAAAGACACCCAGATGTTTCACAGTATGCATACTGAATAAATTAAACGTGAGCAGTGTGCTTCCAAATGAGTTTTCCAGTCTCCTTATTGGATTTTTTGTCCTTCAGCATTTTCATTATGGCAGTGCGCTCCACAATAACATCTCTTCTAAATAGCTTTATCCTGTGGGTCAACAGGTAAAAAAAAAAAAAACCCTGAAGACAGTCTATTAAGAGAGTAATTGAGATTATAGATTTTAGAAACCTCTACTTACAAAAGGTGAAAGAGGTCAAATATATGCTCCTCAATTATACTATTGGAAAAAAGGGATATTATGGAACCTACACAGACTAGAATCGCAGTATACAGGCCTGCATCAATTCTTTCCCCTTGTGAAGTAGATGGTGCTCCTTTTATAAAAGGTGAATAGTGATGCAGCAATATCGGTGCCTCTAGCCAGGCATATATAAAACTGGAGGTAATGGCTCCGCTGTGCTTCAATTACTGGTTGCATTTCTCCTGAGGGAAAAGAATGATACTTGGAGGAGTTATCTACAAATTCCCAAGGTAGTTGGGGGAAAATCTGAATTTATTTTCAGGAACAGAATGCTTTCCATACATAAATGTCTTGCAGTGTGAATCTACATGAAAACACAGATTTAAAAGAAATAATTTTTGCTTCATGTGTTTGAAGAGGGGTTGTATGACTGTGAAGCCTGCTGCTGAGGTGGCCTGCAGCGTGCGGTCAGGGGCTCAAATCACAGGATAGGCCTTCTGCTGTCCCAGAAAATGGCTTCTGAGAGTGGGACTGTCTATACGTCCCTATCACAGAGGATGTTCTTTCCATCAGCAGACGAACCACTGCAAGAGATGTTGGCACAGGTACGTTGCCTTGGTGTGCTCTGTGGGACTGTTAAGTCTGGATATAAGATGAGCGGGACTGGAGATGCCTTCGTGTGCCCCGAGAGAACGGATTCCCTGTCTTATAGGCGGGTTGAGTAGACCAGCATATGCAACCTATACCTCTTACTGCACTTGCTCCTTTCTTCATTAGAAATTCTTAACTGGCCACTTCTTTCTCTCACTTTCACAGGGGAAGGATGACCTTGCAGGCTTTTCTGCATCTTCAGCAGGGAAGCACTGGTTTTATAGGTTTTCTGAGATGCAGTAATGGAATAGTACAACCACCTGACAGCTCACCCTTGTGCAGGAGTTGGCACCCTGCAAGAATTAAGTATTCTCCTTGAAAACCTCTGAAGGAAGAGATTTAAAGGAAGTGTCATATTCAGACACTAAACCCCCCACCCAGAGTCCTCTAACACCTCATTAGTAATGCAGTTTTCTGTTTCTTGTCTCCTTGCTGATTACTGAAGTATCTGAATGAAATGAGAACTTCTCCCAGTTTGAATTGGCCTTTCTCGGCATTCAGTATTCCTCAATGTCACATACCGCATTATCATATAGTCTTAAATGTTTCCCTGTGGTTCATTTTGTTTTGATCTGTGATGACTTCTTCCATGCTGTTTTATCTCTTTTAGCACCTGACACCGGACATCTAATTATCGTGACTGCCAGGAACTAACAGGATGTGGTTTTACACAGGTTTGTAATCCTCCAGTTCATAGTCTCAAAACTGCAAAGTGCTTTTGTTAAATAGTTTGCATTAAGTGCATTTTTTACGTGTGAGCTTTGCAAACATAGATGAAGTTTCCTAACAAGGAAAAAGGGCTAATCTTTATTTTTGAGACTGACTAATCTACTGTGGTCAGCCCATGCAAGCACAGCCTATAATAGTCTCTGCTTGAGACTGATTTGGACATAAATTTTCTTGGCAGATGTAGAAGGGTAGCTTTTGTTATTGTACTCCGTGTCATCTATCAGAAGGCTGCAAAGCTACACTTTCCAGTACCAAAGCAGCTGTATCCAGAGCTGTGCCTGTATAAATTCTCAACTTGCGGATTCTAGTCATAAAAAAGATGCTACAGTTAAAAAAAAAAAAAAATGGATCAAAATATGAGGCATAAAAAGCTAAGTAGCTGGTAAAAGGATAACTACATGTAATTAAATTCAATACAATGTACATCCTAAAATTGTCATGGAAAGACAAATAAATGTCTGTAAATTCAGGTCTGGCTTTAGATATAAATGGTCTTGTCTTACAGGAAAAAAAAATCTGCATGCTTTCTTATGACATTGGTCCAGAAGCTCTTAATAGGGAACCAACAGCAACCTTACGCAATGCCCATTCTCTGTCATGAACGTCCCTGGGACTTCACCCAGCATCCTTAGCCCAGCTTAATGGTTTGGGTCTCTGGAAAACAGCCAACCTTGGGATGGTAAAAGCAGCAGCAAGTGCTTAAGAACTTGTAATTCATGTATGAACCATGGCGCTGCATAAGGTCATTTTAAAATGGGCTCTCAAACAAATGAACTCTTTCCAAAGCTTGAAGCCAACAGAACTGAGCTGGATTCAGGTTTTTACAGACAAAAAGGAGCCTTGTGTAGCTATACTGCTGCATGTCCTCAGAACCTGTCTGCCTAATTACTCAGTGATGCCAGTGTCTGTAGAATTCTACAACACAAACTTGGCGCATGCGCATTCATTTACTAGAATTCTTGTAATCTGTGTTCAGCCTTCTAAAACATACTGGAACCATACATAGAATTTTCTCCAATTGTTATAATATGCATAGTAACTATGTGCACAAATAGGCCAATTATGCTCAGTCCAGTGAGTTTACAGCTGGTCTTTGCCAGCTTTTCTCAACTACTGTGTCATATCTTGTTTGGCTAACCTTCCTTTCTTTCTTCTTGTAATATCTACTTTTATTCAATTTCAGAAACTATACTTAACATTACTTGCTTTATTGCAGGTAGTTTCAAGCAGAAAATAGTACGGTGCTGGATTTTCTGGTATTTCCTTTAAATAACGGATTCTACCCCAGCAAGATCTCTTAAATGGCTTAAAACTTTACCTTGCAGAAAAAGACCTCTTTATGTGATTAAAAATGCTTTTTTTAGTTTAGTCCTACATTAGTAGTAAGCATCGTATTTTCAGCATGTAGTACAGACAAAACTGGGAGAAAACTAATTTTTTTCTCATTTTAAAATTATTACTTTTTCTCCAACCTAAATTGGCTTGTTTTGTATTGTTTGCCTCCTCCTTTTGATTGCTAACGTTTATTACATTGTATACAGGAGCTGTTGGAGTTTTCACAAGCTTCAATTTCCCTCAGATGTGCATCCAAACGCTGTGCTGTAAGCAATAAAATTAATGTAAGGACATCTTGAAGAATAGCTCAAGCCTTTAAGTCTACAAATCACCAAAAAGGAGGTAAAAGGTTCTGGATGAAATCATAAAGAACAAGTGAATGGTCAGGTCCTGCCAACTTAATGACTGATTCAATCAGAACCTCTTTGGATGTCTCAATAGTCGTTTATACGTAAAGCAACTAAAAATGTGTGCTAGATACTCCCTTTCCTTACTGCTGGCTTCTGCCATCTCTGACAACTTCTACAGTGGGTGACATACAGGATAAGATACAGAATGCAGGTCTCCTCTCAGGGAAGTACATGTCATTATCCTTGGATAGCTGTTATAATATCTTAATATTGTTTATGAAATACCAGCAAAATGTCCACAGTGTAAAAGAGCGGATCCTGGTTTGATCAAGACCTTCACAGTCTAAATCAAACAGACTATATGATCAGACAGACCTGTGATATACCAGATTACACTTCTACCACAAATTAGCTTTGATGTTTTCTTTAGTAGAAAGAAACTGATTATATAGATGGAGTCATTAAAAGGCTTTATGGAGGAAATATGTTTCAAAGAGAACCTTACAAAAGGAACGGATGGTGAAGAAAAAGTTACAAGGACTGAGAGTGAATTTTGACATGGAGACATTTTCTGTCATAGTTTTGCTAAATATTACAGAAACCAAGGAGGGATGAAAGAACAAAGAGTCTTTAGTGATTGCAAAGTGGTAAATTTAGAGTCAAGTCTGAGAGAAGAAAATGTGGAAGGGAAGTTGATTAATGACTTAGATGCTGGTTTGGTAAACCAGAGTCTGAGCTTCAGTTTTCTGCGAGACCATAGGTTTTTGTGCATGCGATCTTGGCCTAGTCTCTTTGGGATTGATCTGATAAATCTGATCTCACCTTTTCAGATGAGAAGCCACTAATCCCAAACTCACCTATGCTAAAATATTTTAAAGGTTTTGAAATGAAATAAGGGGACAAATGTTATAAAGTATTCCTATAAAGCATCAAAGAAACTGGCCTAAAGCCCAAGTTTAATTTCTATAAATCTTGACTCTGTTTCCTTGGGTTTGAAGAGCAGACAAGTGATTTAAATTTCCACTTGAAAAGGTTTTATAAAATATTTGTGAATGTGGGGAGCATATTACATGTCTGATAGGTAAATATCAGTAGAAGCTCTATAATTGTAATAAGCACCTCTCAACTTATTTAAATCTGTAATTACCTATAACACTTGATGAGCATTCCTTATTATCTCTGTCAACCCTTTATAAATTCTACATGAATTCTTATAGTGTCCAAAATATTAATAAACTGGCATCAGTTTAATTACAAGTGCCAACATTTGTAATGTTTAATTACAAAAGTTTAATTACAAAAGCCAACATGGCTTCACTAAGGGCAAATCGTGCCTAACAAATTTGGTGGCCTTATACAATGGGGTTACAGCATTGGTGGATAAGGGAAGAGCAACTGATGTCGTCTACCTGGTCTTGTGCAAAGCATTTGACACTGTCCCGCATGACATCCTTGTCTCTAAATTTGGGAGACATGGATTTGACGGATGGACCACTCGGTGGATAAGGAATTGGCTGGATGGTCACACTCAAAGAGTTGCGGTCAATGGCTCGATGTCCAAGTGGAGACCAGTGACAAGTGGCTTTCCTCAGGGGTTGGTGTTGGGACTGGTGCTGTTTAATATCTTTGTCGGTGACACAGAGGGTGGGATTGAGTGCACTTTCAGCAAGTTTGCCAACGACACCAAGCTGTGTGGTGCGGTCAACACGCTGAAGGGAAGGGATGCTGTCCAGTGGGACCTTGACAGGCTTGAGAGGTGGGCCTGTGCAAACCTCATGAAGTTCAACAAGGCCAAGTGCAATCCCAAGGACAAATACAGGCTGGGCGGAGAACGGCTTGAGAGCAGCCCTGAGGAGAAGGACTTGGTTGATGAGAAGCTCAACATGACCCGACAATGTGTGCTTGCAGCCCAGAAAGCCAACCATATCCTGGGCTGCATTAAAAGAAGCATGGCCAGCAGGTCAAGGGAGGTGATTCTGCCCCTCTACTCTGCTCTGGTTAGACCCCACCTGGAATACTGCATCCAGCTCTGGAGCCCTCAACATAAGAAAGACAAGGACCTGTTGGAGCGGGTCCAGAGGAGGAGGGTCACAAAAATGATCAGGGGGATGGAGCACCTCTCCCATGAAGACAGGCTGAGAGAGTTGGGGTTGCTCAGCCTGGAGAAGAGAAGGCTCCAGAGAGACCTTATAGCAGCCTTCCAGTACCTGAAGGGGGCCATCAAGAAAGCTGGAGAGGGACTTTTTACAAGGGCATGTAGTGATAGGACAAGGGGTAATGGCTTTAAACTGAAATAGTAAATTTAGATTAGACATAAGGAAGAAATTCTTCACTATGAAGGTGGTGAGACACTGAACAGGTTGCCCAGAGCGGTGGTGGATGCCCCATCCCTGGACGTATTCAAGGCCAGGTTGGATGGGGCTTTCAGCAACCTAGTCTAGCGGAAGGTGTCCCTGCCCATGGCAGGGAGGTTGAAACTAGATGATCTTTAAGGTCCCTTCCAACCCAAACCAATCTATGATTCTATGAAATGGAACTAAGTCCCAGAATCCTGATCCTGAAAAGCCTTGCAAAGCTACTAATGTCTAGAAGAAGTTAGCATTTTTTAATCCTAAAAATCCCTCAGCTTCTAGAGTTGCTGACCTTTACACGCTCAAGCTGTTCTAATGTTGACAGGACTGTGTCCTGGTTTCGGCAGGGATAGAGTTAATTTCCTTCCTAGTAGCTGGTACAGTGCTGTGTTTTGGATTTAGGGTGAGAACAATGTTGATAACACACCGATGTTTTAGTTGTTGCTAGGTAGTGTTTACACTAGTCAAGGACTTTTCAGCTTCCCATGCTCTACTGACTGAGAAGGCTGGAGGTGCACAAGAAGCTGGGAGGGGGCACAGCCAGGACAGCTGACCCCAACTGGCCAAAGGGATATTCCATACCATGTGACGTCATGCTCAGTATATAAAGCTGGGGGAAGAAGAAGGAAGGGGGGGACGTTTGGAGTGATGGCGTTTGTCTTCCCAAGTAACCGTTACGCATGATGGAGCCCTGCTTTCCTGGAGATGGCTGAACACCTGCCTGACGATGGGAAGTAGTGAATGAATTCCTTGTTTTGCTTTGCTTGCGTGCGCGGCTTTTGCTTTACCTGTTAAACTGTCTTTATCTCAACTCATGAGTTTTCTCACTTTTACCCTTCCGATTCTCTCCCCCATCCCACCGGGGGGGGAAGTGAGCGAGCGGCTGCGTGGTGCTTAGTTGCCGACTGAGATTAAACCATGACAGACTGAATGGCTCAAAATCTAAACCTGAACAAGATTCAGGAATTACGTTTTTTTTATACAGGTCAACATCTAGTGTACTCAAAGTACATGCAACACAACAACTGCACAGGGTTCTGCACAAAACATGCTACTATTTTCTTTTGTGATTGGAGAGAAGAGGCAGTTGGAGCCCAGACCTCCTGTTTTCCATGTTTTTGTCTGAACAGCCAGTTTAGAGTCATCTGCTCACTCTCTCTGGCCAAATTAATAGTGAATTACGTTTTGCACAGTGGCATGGCTTCACAGGAAGAGGCAGATGATCCCACCTTCCTAGAAAGAGCTATACCTGGTGGTTAGAACATCTCTGTGGGAGTTGGCTCTGATTTGTATGAAAAAACATTGAATCTTTCCCACTTCCTCCACAAGTGCTGTGACCACCAAACTGCTGTTAAGTCGATGCAGTTCCTACCGCCTGCTCCTATCGGGGGGGGAAAAAAGAGCTTTGCCCAGCTTTTTTTTGAAAATGTGGGTTTCTATATTTAGTAGAGGTCTGAGGCTAAAGGTATGTTTTCTGAAAAGCATATCCCTATAGGTCTGAGAGGTGGAATTCAAGATATATTCCTTTTCTCAGTATTTCCTATAAGGTAGTGCTAGATAGCTGCACCTTTAAGTGGTTCTCTATTGGTGTGCTCACATTCTTAGATCATGCCTCGAGGTTCCAGTAATGCCTAGGTGATGTACCCAGCAGTATGAGCCTACATCAGCCCTAAAATTGGAGGCGTCTATTGAATCTGGCCTTTTGTTTCAGATATTAAAGTAATAGTGAAGTCAGTAAAGGGGACAGCAGCGGTAGTGGAGAAAGACATGGACAGGAGTATCATTTGCCCCAGTAACGTCCTTGGTAAAGCAAAAACATTTTTTCCCACTGGCCCAATAAAATTGCCTCAATCTGCTTCCTTGGGTGATCAATGCTCATCTGGAATTTTATCACTGTCCTTTTTAGAGGATAATTTAATTGTTTTACCTTTATAGAGGCAAGGTAATAACTTTAGATTTACATAGAGCTAATTTCTTTCTTTGTGAGTGGGTTCTGCAGGATGTGAGCAATTAAGCTTCTGTGGGAGGATACAGGAAACATGATTAATGGATCAAAGAGACACCATCTAAGGCAAATGGGTATAATACCAAGGGAGATAATGCTCCATTTCATAATAGTTATGCAAATATGCCAAATGTTGGAGAATTCAATTAATATTTGACAAATGGATTTTCTGTGATGCAGAGTAAACACATACTGGGGAAAAAATAAAGTTCTATTGTACATTATCTGTTAGCTTCCTCTCACGCAGGCTGGGTTGGCTGGTCAGGCATCTTATTCCACTGCAGGTGGCAAAGAACAGCTAGGCATGAATCAGTGCCTAGCTGATATTGTTTGGATGAAAAAGATTGATGAAGGTTAAATTCTGTGCACACAAGGCCAATCAGCACTTGTCAGTGTGCTTAGGCCTATTGCTCAGTCCTCTGCTCAAAGTTAAATTTTATTCCATGTAAATGAAAAGTGGTTTAAGAATGAAGGAGACAGACAACGTTTATGTTCTTGATTTTCTTTTTCACTTCTCTTTTCTTATCTGTAAAAGCAACTTTAGTAGAAAAAGCAATAATCAAGTAAGAACAGAATGCCTGAGCTAGTGGAAGACACTGGGCTGGGATTCAAAAAACCTGAGCCTCAGTTACCCCGGTATAAAATGAGGTTAATACTAATGATATATAAAGGCAATGACTCATCCAGATACCGTAGTGATGGGAGATGCACAAATATCTAGATTTACTAAAAACGTAAGTTTCTTGTTTGTTTGCTAGCTTCCATACTGGATGTGGTATTTTAATCTCTATTCTAAAATACTCTGTTCCCTTACTAAAGATTTAATACGAGGTTTTGTTCTGAGAAATCCTGATCCAGAAGGAAGGCATTTGAGAAGCATATTGAAGAGTTTCTGACCATACAGATTGGGCACTGAGGTAATGAAATGTGGCAAGAGTTATGGAGCTGAAGTTGTAAGTATGAAACTTAAGTTTGTCCTTTAGTCGCAACTGTGCTATACCTGGGTATCAGGGTTATACCTGTATGCACACCCAGAGCCCTTAAGTCACGAATTCCCTAGGTGGTCTAGAAGCTCCCCAGCTAGTCATCTGCATCGGTGATTTAGATTGACTTGGAACAATGGACTGACTTGAGACAAAGCGATTGACTGGACTTCCAGCCACCTTCACAATTAAAAATTTGACTTTCACAAAAGCTCTCCAGGTAGGAATTTTGAACAGTTCTAGAGATTTCCCCAGACAGCTCCTGTTGTCCCTATATCAATTTATATCCTTAAGTGTGTTGATTAACATTCTGGGTGGAGAATCTGGTTGAGGGACTTCCTTACATGGTTCTTGCTGCAGAATTGACCAAACTTTACACAGACATTTGGAAATAGGCAGTAGAAACTGTTCCTACATATGCAAAAACAGTCACATAGGACCTTTGTACATACTTACGACAGTTAGGAGATGTTTTGTATGGAGATTAAGATAATCTGTAGAAATGGATCATACATGTGCTGGAGTGGTCATGCAGCACCACAGGCCAGTTAGATTATCTAAGAATTGAGCAAAACAGTGGTTTAAGAAGCGGATCACATGATCCAGTTAAGATGCCCTTGCAAGGACCCCTTGCAATGGCGACTCCCATTGTCATCTCAACAACAACCAACTGTCCTGTTTGAGAGATCTAATTCACCATGCGAGCATTACCCTGTGCCAAGATCTCAAGAAGCTATTTCTTTTTAGCCAACACTCTGAGTGTCTGTGCAAAACAGATCCTGGGCTGTTAGGACATCCTATGCCTTGCAGTCAGGAGGAGTTCTAGGGACATTCCTTCAGTGCCTAGAGACAAGAAGTTGGAAACGACTTAAGAAATTAATCTTCAAAATCCTGTGTTCCTCAGAAAACCTACTCTTGGAGATGGCATGCTCCTACTTGACTTGGAAGCTCTCTCAATGCTTCAAATGAGACTTCTGTTTATTGCTCTTTTCAGTGAAAGTACGTGGCTACTGTGTGAAAACAGAAGTCCACCATGATGCAACCAGGAATGACTAGGTGAGCTATAAACATATATATATCACACAAGGACTGTATTTTTTTCAGTGTAAAGCATGACAGCCAAGGTGTCCTATTTAAAAGTGATACTACTGTTGCTTCTTCAGTGCTGTTGCTTAGTGGTCAAAGCAGTTACCCAGGGCAGTGGAGATTTGGAGTTGATCCTTAGCCTGCAAATGCCCTGCCTCAGGCTAGGAAGGTCTCTTCAGGGCACACCCTCTGCCAACTGGGCTGCTGTACATCCAGAAATGAGCCTGGAAAGAAAGCAGACAGGTGCCAGGCCCTGGAGGCATGGAGAGAAAGATGAGGGGACCTGGAAGTCAGGCAAAGATTGAATTCTTCTCTGCTGCGCTCTGAACTATCAATGCATTTTACATTAGGTAATCATGAGATGAACGTTCGAAGCTAATGAGGGAGTTGAGACCCCAGTTTAGGCTTGTCTTTCAGCCATTACATTCCTCTAGAAAGAATGAGCCATGCTCTGTTAGGCCACTACAGTGAGGGGAAGGCTCTGTGCTGTGTATTCTGAGTGGGTAGAAGCTCCAAAGACCAGGAAAAGAGGAGTGCTTAGACATGTGTTATCCTCAGGATTTTATACTGGCCGGCCACCAAGCCCTCATGTGGCATTCTGGGCTACCCTGGGAAATGTCTAATTCTTTTCTTTGAGAATATGGACCTTACACATGTAATTTCAGTTCTTTGATTCACCCTGCTGAGACCAGACTTCGTGATGTCTGTAAGAAGTGTATAAATATGCACTCTGGATCTTATCCTCACATCATTTAAGTGTGCATCTTCCCTTTGCTTTTGACTGTAGGGGAGGATATGAGCCCTATTTGCTACTTGCAAGGCATGTGTTCATTCATTTTGATTCACTATGGTCAAGTTAAAAGATCTTAAGAAAATCCTCATCTCTTCTACTAAGCCATCTATTTAAATCAGAGATAATAAACTTTAATAAACATTGATATTTTCCCGAGTTTATGATTTCTTTTAACAAGCAATTTTGCTGTGATCTTTGAGTTATTGCCTCTAATAGATGACTGGGCTGATGTCAGGGCTGATTCTGTTTCAAAATGTATTCATCTAACCCACATGTACTCTTTAGTTAAATGTATCTTAGCAGACATCCACCACTGGAATCAGTGCTGAACACCACACAGTATTTTTCTAATTGGACATAAAATTCATAGTTTTATCATACAATTCTTTGCTATACAGTGCGTCCAATTAGATTTAATGAGCTCATGTTCAGGACAAGTTGGCCAAACCAGTCCTATTGCTAATTTATAGAGGCTATGGAAAAAGTTACTTGATTAATTTCTTTCCTAAATTAAAACTTTCTAGTAAATATTGTTGCTTCTTTTCCTTTCAGCATGGGAATATACAAAAGCCTAATTTTGGAAATAAAGTGTTTTCCCAGTGTGTAATTTCCAATGTTTGTTGTAATATTTTTGTTTTTTCTTGCAAATGTTTTGGCAACAAAGATAAGTCTAGCATATTCTTATATCATGTTAATAAAACCAAGCTAAGTAGCATGATGACTGAGGAACCAGTAGCAATGTAGCTATCATAGCATGAATTGAACAAGCGAGCTTGAAATCCTGGAGCCCAAGCTACTCCAGCCACACTAGAGTACTCAAGAGTTCAGTGTAAAAACATTCTTGGTTAATACAGAACTGGTATAACAATGTTTTTCTTTGGAAAAATTATCTCACTGGACACAATCATGCTGGCTAGGACAGAAGGAAGCTTCAGCCATTACTATCTGAATTCACTAGACCTTGCAAGCTACACAAACCTGAGCTGGTCCATGCTGGACCTAATTCAAGAGACCATAGTTGAACCCCTGGAAAGATTAGAGCATGGAAAACAACACAGAGGAAGGACTTCATTTGGCCTTGTCACTGCAGCACTAGCAGAGGGGACAAAAAAGCAGACTGGTAAGTTGTCAGTTGAAGATGCAATGCAAAATGTCAGTGTTAACACACAGTTGAGAAGAGTGGTATTTGGGAAAAAAAAAGAAGATTCAAACACTTGAGACAGTCATTCATAAGGAAGGGTTCTCTAACAAGCTGATGCTATTTTATGTGGTACATTTCTGTTTTCTACCTTTCATCTAATGTCAGTGGATAGATGATGCGAGCTGGTCGGCCAAGGTTCTCTTTCCAATTGCGAGAGCAGGGATGGGAGCAGCTCTGTGGGACGGCTGCTGCTGGAAATGGCAGCCCCACTCCCACCCTTCTCTTCCCTGCGCTCGGCTGTACGGCTTCCTCCCATCTTGTTCACCGGCCGATTCATTTAAACAAGGCACTTGTCCTAGTGGGATCGATTTCCACAGCTGCAAAATGGAAATAATACACCCATTTTTGAAAAATGCATTGAGAACTACCAGCATGAACCTCAGAAAAGGAGTGGAAATTATTGTTACTGCAGTTTTACTTGCCCCTGCTTGCTTTGTGACAGTGTCCCAGGCCATGATCACTTCATAAATTGCTAGTTCTGAGTTATTAAGAATTAAACAGTTACGTTCCTCTTTGCATTGGATAGACATACACTAAGTCTTTCATGCCCGGTATCCTTGCTACTTCTTACAAAGCTGTTTCTCATTTATATACAGAAATAACGAGACAGAAAAATGTTAAAACGATTGCCTGAAAGCTGCAGATCACTTCTGGCAATAATTATTTATCAGTCCACCATTTTGTCTGTGTATATTTTATTCTCTCTCAATGTATATATAACAACAAATTACTTAGCAGAATCAAAGCTGCTTATTTTAAAATTACAACGCTCTCTTTTGACCTGAACACAAACAAGCAGCATAGTGGAGGACATATGCACATTTCACGCTTAGTAATCTTTTGGTGTTAATCTGGTTGCTTTCCTAATAGAATAGACCAGTCTTCCTTCCCTAATGAAAGTAGTCATGGGACAATTGCTTGAGGTGCTATAATGAAAGCCAATATATTATGATCTGTCTTTAGCACAGTGGGTTAAGCATGAGTACCTTGTCTGTTAACTGTTTCTTTCACCTGTACAGTACATATTTTGCACTAACGATGACAATGTATTAGCATTTTACTCAGTGAAGAGTCAACATTATCTAAATATCCTTGCCATATCCCCCGAGAGAGGAGAATATCATTAACCTCTTTTACAGATGAGGAAACAACATCAGATTAGCATTGTAACTCCATTGACTTCTGTGGAGTTATTCCAGATTTACACCAGTAGAAATAAGACTAACATTAGTCCTCAAAAGAATAAGCCATTTGCTTATGGTTATCTAGTCACAAAGCTGCACACTCAGGATTAGAAACTGAAGACATTCACGTTTCCTTTGCTGTTATAATAAGACTTCCTACTGAAATAGCATCTTTAAACCTTTAGCTAGGATAATTTTAAAAAACCCACACCACCACAGAATCTCCCAATTGCGTCTAGAAATAATTGCCCTGCGTCTAGAAAGGTCTGCATCCTATGGAAAGAAATGAACAAGAATAAATTATTTTTGATGAACAACTTCTTGCCCAGAAATGTGAATGTTTTTCTGGGTAAATTTAATAGCCGCAAAGAATAATGGGCTTCCAAAGATTGCCAATGAGCAAAGAATGTAAGTTAAAAGCCTTTTTATATGCAAATACTTCATTATGTTTGGGGGTTTTCTTCTTTTTTTTTTCTCATTTTTTTGAAAGCAAAAGCACAATGGGACATCAGTTATTTCAATTTACATATGAATACCCAGAATTCACTTCCCACTTACAGTTATTCCAGAGTCCTGGTGGTACCAGGTCAGCATTTGAGGTCTGGAGTAAAGCGGGAGTCTGCTGACTTCGCTAGACAGAGTGCTCTGCAGAAATTAGGGGTCTACACTATTTCTGCAAAAACAGAAAAACTTTTTGCAAGATATGTGTTCATTCCCAAGTAAGTGGTGGCAACAGCATTATTTCTGAAGCAGTATGACTTGAAAACACAACTATCGTGTCTCCCAGGTAAATTATTTCTAATGTAGCCATTATAAAAACTCTTAGCTGTCAGTTATAACATACTCACTGCAAGCCTGGGAACTAGAGCTGAAATTCAGCCTTACACAGAGGATCAGTACTGAGCTTCATGTGTAAGACACACCCAAAACAAGGTTAAGTCCCACTCATTAATCTTCTTGCTCTGAGTGGCCCTTATGGGTTGAATGGGCACTGACTGCACTGGCCAACATCCCCTTACCATGGCTGAGCGGTACCCTAAGAATTCAAATTCCTTCTTGAAATCAGGTTAGAAGGTAACTAACTAATTCTTGAGTATTCCAGATGAAATAATAGCGGATCTGCAGACTGGAAAACTGCTTTCTGGGTCAGAAACCAACATGGAGGACAAATTTCATGAACCAGTTCAGTGACATCACTGACACCACACAGATGCAAATTCATATGGAATCTGGTCTGCTGAAATTAAAACTAATATTCCATGGGGTTAGATATTCTTCTGAAAATTTAAAATATTTAAATATTTAAAATCTGAAAATCTAAATAGGAAATAAAACATTTATTTCTTCCAAAATTGTTTTTCACATTAAACTTCTTCCAAAGGTAAGTGTACAAGAAAACCAATTATGTAAAAGTCTTTGCAAGACCAACTTTGAGCCAGAAAATTAAATCCATTCAGATTTTAGCAGAACTCTAGAGATTGTAGGTTCATTTCCAAAAATTTGCAGAGATGAGAATCAGCGGTTGAGAAAACCCTACTAATCTCAAAAATCAAAGGCGGCATTTTAAGAAGTATGGCTTGATTATTTATAGTAGTGTGTAAGCAACCATCACTGTTAAGTTGCCAAAATATTCACTAATAATTAATATTCAAAACCTCAATTTGCAAAGGGAATTTGGAAAATACTTATCACTGTTTCATTATTTCCATTATCCACGAGTGCTGCTTTTCTTTCTCTGTCAGAGATGCCTCTTTCCTAATAGAGCTTATGATCAGGTGAGATTTTTATCTGTCTCACATGGCAGCACTTGAATGCATGAGAGATGCTGGCAAGTCTAACAGATTTTGTGTGGAAAACTTTTCTTTTGCAAACAGTAATAACAACCTTCCTGTACAATAAATTAGAAAGCCTATGGATTTCCTCGTTCTTGAACTCTATTAGCAAATAGTCGTGAAGGTGAATTCTATTTCATTGGCTGATGTTTGCTTATTTAAGGCAAGGCATATTCACCTTTATTTTTAATCAATTGCACTAGTAAAACACAATGGGGTTTAGATGCTAAAAGCTGAGCTACAGATAATGAGATACATTCTCTCTAGGGAAAATCTATGATTTACATACGGATCTGTAGTCTTATGTGGGGGGGATGTGTCCCCATCCCACTCTGTCCCTTCTCCGCCTTCACCCCAACACCAGTCACAGAGCCACAGGGTGAGAGACTATTCTTTTTCAGGGTCGGCGTATCACCAGATCTGCAACGTGAATAACTCACCCCAGGGTTACATTCACCCACAGTGAAAGCACTCAGCCTCCTGTTAAGCTTGCTTCCTAGCAGAGGCTTGTCATAATATAAAACGGCAAGTCAATCTGGAATATGACAGGATCAGGCCAGTGCTTAACCAAGAGTATAGGCTTTTGATTCCTTCAGAATTGCACTCTCTTAGTTGTCCTTGCTACTTTCAGAAGCACAGACAGGAACAGAGGAAAATGCATGCTGCCAAGGTGAACTTACTCACAGGATTTATCCTATGAGTTCCTTACAAAACACAACGTAAAGTGCCGTAAGACGGTAGTTTGCACAAATACTGCAGTAGTGGCCAAATGAATGTGCACAGCTTTATCACTGCAAATGTGGTCCCAATCTCCTATACCTCACCATTTATGCAAAATTTATTTTGATAACAAAAGATTGCTAAGAGTCTGAAACACTTCTAGGATAAAGTAATGCTCCCAGTTCAGAAACAAGAATTTTCATGTCCCCTCTCTTCAGAGAGTTTTGTGGCTGCTGTGCCACAAACCTTTGTGTCTCTGCCAGACTTTTTTTGGGGGGACTTGAACAAACCAAACAAGGACCACTCCAACTCCTTCTGTAGTCAATGCGAACGACTCCAGTTGACTTCAGTAAGATTGGTTCAGGCCCTTAATCTCCCTGAACATACTTCCATTTGAACAAGCAGCAGACATTGATATTACAAGAGAAAAGGAGGGTGACATGAATCTATTTCCAAACAAAAGAGATTTACAGGCCAGTTGAAATTACAGCACATTCATTTTCTTTAAAGTTAATGAGCGGCATGATCCAATAATAATTGTATCTTACGCTTTTCATAAAGCTCTTAAGGCATTTCATAATGAATTAACAGCTCAAGCACGTCATCATTACAGAACATTTTGCAATAATCCATTAGGAATTAATGTAGAGTAAGCTTTCCATCATCACTAAACAAACCGCTACACAGCTAGAATCCATGCCAAGCAGACAGGCTTTGAATTTTCTAATGAAGATTATACATTCCCTGCAAACATATTGCCAGGACTTTCTATTCTCCTCCTCGCCACCACCTGCAATTTTTTTTATGTTTAGCCATTTCTCTGTACTCTGGTGAAATTATTAAAATCCAGTGTTTCTGTGCTGCATTACCTTTAATTCAGATATTTAGGACAAGATGGATCACAGAAAATGCAATATGGAGTAGTTATACTCATGGATTGAAAATCAGTCCTTAGAGTGACTTCATGTATTTCTGAAGTCTTTCTTAACAGCTCTGTGAGTAAGACTCCCAAATAAACTTTTGCTGCCTCTTCTTAAATCTTGCTACTCCTCCTATTTTTTCCTGTTAACAGTTCTGGACATATCCCTACCTCCTCAGATCAAACACAGCAAAGAGGGAGAGAACACCTATGTAGGTTTTTCCAAGCTATTGTCAGAGCTAGCAATTAAGTGCTTGGCTCTTACAGGTATTTTAGGGCAGCAGTAATGCAAGCAGGCTCCTTATATTCCAGAGATAATGTCTGGATATAAATTCAAGCTTGCACCTAAACAGCTCCCTCGCCTGGCAATAGCAGGCTACTCCCTCTCCACCTAAGGTATTTGTGGCTTTCCACACTCATCTGCCCAGCAACAGTTTGTCCCTTCCTACCTGCAGCAACAGTCTAATGTAAGCATCTTGCCCTGAGATCAGCAGGAGGAACTTACAGTATGATTTACAAGGAAAAAAAGCCTCTTCTTCAAAGATTAAAACTCCTTTAGATGTCTGACATTGGGCCCCCACGCTGACAGCATCACACAGGATGTAACTTTTAAGCCATTTAAGCGAGACATGTTTTTGTTTTACAAAGACAGCACACAGTCTATTATTAACATTTTGCATGAGAGACATGGCAGTTTCCCCACTGTTATGCCAGACAATATGGTTTGATTGCTTCTGCCTCCTGTCAAGTCTCCAACTGGAAATGTGTAATATGAAATGAAGTGCAGCAAAACAGATAAGGATGTGCTGAAGTAGTTAAAACAATACTGGGGTAATTAAGGATTGGTATCTAGACTAGAAACAAAATAAGCCACTGTTTGGATGGTTTGATTAACAGTGCAGGATTGTAAGGCTACCAATGACACATACTCTGTACAAAGTGGAAGGAGAAAAATCATCTTAAAATAGGGAAGTTTGACACTAAATGGTGCACACTGGGAATATTTAATTTATTTAAAGGTTTTCTGGAAAGATTCTCCTCCAAGCAGAAACAGGAATAGAAAATGGTTCTTGAGCAGCTATAGCAGCAAGTTATATAGTGAGAGGCCACTCTGATCTTTTTGCTAACATGTACTGCATTGTTATTATGCACTTAGACCTGTGGCAAATGTAGCAATAACGAAGGAGACTGAATGCCAGTGGCAGAAAAAACTAGCAGCAACTGACTACATAAAACATGAGGAATTCCTCCTGTGCATGCCACATTTCTTAAAAAAAGCCAAGAGCTCCTTCTTTCCCTGCACCAAAAAATGATGAAGTACTGCCTAGAAGAGCAGTGCTGAACTATGGATTGCTCTTATTAATGCTGTATCATGCAACTTCAAAAAACAAGCTGCTTTGCTCCGGAAGGCACCAGAATCCAAGCAATGGAGTGAAGCTTACTGCTAGGTATCTGATCCATAACTCCTGTTCTTTTGCAACTCTTTCAGATATTACATTTGCCCTCAGTACCCTGTAACCTTACAAGGATTGGTCCCCTCCTGTGTCCAGCTGCACTTCTTTGGCTATCAAAGATAGTCATTAATTCCCGAGTCTTTAATTCTATATTTACAAAGTAATCCCTCTTCTTTGGAGAAGAAATACAGTCTGTGCCAACTGTTAAGTTACACCCATAGCCATGCAGTGTATGCAGTGTATGTGGGAAAAGGGGAAAGGGTGGAAGCATAGATTCCCATTGGCTTCAAATGGGATATATAAGCAATAAAGGAAACAAACCCTCCTTCAAAAAGATCAAGGAAAAATGAATGAAACAATTCCTTCCAAAAGATATATTACCTCTCTTCTCCCTCCTGCTAATCATGCCTTGTCTTGTGCACAGTCATCATCTCTCTTTTTGATGAGGGAGATATTCATGCAGTGTAGCCTCGCTCAACCTGAGAATATTCCTACTTTATTTCCCAAAGTGAATGTATCAATTGAACCAACTTGTCAGCTGGAAATTGCTGTGCGTGAGCCAACCCCAGCTTTCTGTGTTGTCAACTGAATGATGCACATTGCTGACAGGCTCGACAAAACAGGCCGTTTCACAGTTGTGAACTGCAGAGTGATTGAGCCAATGTAGATTTCCAGTAGTATGCTTTCCTAAAGAGCTACTGCTTTGCGTGTGCGGTGTGACCAGGTGGATGATCTGCTCAGCCTGGTGGCAGAGCTGAAGGAGGAAGTGGAAAGGTTAAGGAGTCCGGGAGTGTGAGAGGGAGATAGATTGGTGGAGCCGCACCCTACTGTCCCTGAGGCAGAGGCAGCAGATGGAGGCTCCGCGAGAAGCAGAGGATCTCCTGCCCTCTTGCCACCAGGTAGAAAGAGGGGACCCAAGCGATGGGGGGGGGAATGGAAACAGGTCCCTGCTTGGGGTGCCAGGCGAACCCCCGCCTGGCCTCCCTCACCTTCTTGGTTGCCCTTACACAACAGATATGGGGCCCTGGAACTTGAGGGCCAGGCAAATGAGGATGTAGACGAAGGTCCATCCAGGAGGTTCCCTAGGGTGAGGCAGTCAGCCCCACACATTATGACTGCCGCTGCTAAGAAAAAAAGGAGAGTAATTGTTGCAGGCGATTCCCTTCTGAGGGGAACAGAGGGCCCGATATGCCGACCAGACCCATCCCACAGGGAAGTCTGCTGCCTCCCTGGAGCCCGGGTCAGAGACATTACTAGGAAACTCCCTGGTCTGGTACAGCCTTCTGACTACTACCCACTATTGGTTATACAGGCTGGCAGTGATGAGGTTCCAGAGAGAAGTCCTGCAGTGATCAAAAGGGACTTCAGGGCACTGGGGCGACTGGTTGAAGGATCGGGAGCACAGGTAGTGTCTTCCTCAATCCCTACAGTGGCAGGGAAGGATACTGAAAGGAACAGGAAAACACACCTGATCAACACGTGGCTCAGGGGCTGGTGCCATCAGAGGAATTTTGGCTTTTTTGATCGTGGGGAGGTTTACACGGCACCAGGCCTGCTGGCGACAGATGGAGTTCAGCTGTCTCACAGGGGGAAAAGGATCATCGCTCATGAATTGGCAGGGCTCATTGAGAGGGCTTTAAACTAGGTTTGAAGGGGGAAGGGGATAAAACCAGGCTCACTAGAGATGAGCCTAGGGGTAGCATGCCAATGCTGGGGGCAAAATCGATAGCCCAGCTCAAGTGCATCTACAACAGTGCACGCAGCATGGGCGGCAAACAGGAGGAACTGGAAGCCATTGCGCAGCGGGAGAGATATGACTTAGTCACCATCACAGAAACATGGTGGGGTGACTCTCACAATTGGAGTGCTGCAATGGATGGCTACAAACTCTTCAGAAGGGACAGGTGAGGAAGGAGAGGCGGTGGGGTGGCCCTGTACGTTAGGGAGTGTTTCGATTGTCTAGAGCTCAATGATTGTGATGATGAGACGGTCGAGTGTTTATGGGTAAGGATGAGGGGGAAGGCCAATGAGGCAGATATCCTGCTGGGAGTCTGTTACAGACCACCCAACCAGGATGAAGGGGTGGATGAAGCGTTCTACAAGCGGCTGGCAGAAGTCTCACAATCGCTAGCCCTTGTTCTCATGGGGGACTTCAACTTCCCGGATGTCTGCTGGAAATACAACACGGCAGAGAGGAAGCAGTCTAGGAGGTTCCTGGAGTGTGTGGAAGACAACTTCCTGACACAGCTGGTAAGTGAGCCTACCAGGGGAGGTGCCTTGCTCGACCTGCTCTTTACTAACAGAGAAGGACTGGTGGGAGATGTGGTGGTCGGAGGCCGTCTTGGGCGTAGCGACCATGAAATGGTGGAATTCTCAACTCTCGGTGAAGTAAGGAGGGGGGCCAGCAAAACCGCAACCATGGACTTCTGGAGGGCGGACTTTGGCCTGTTCAGGACGCTGGTTGAGAGAGTCCCTTGGGAGACGGTCCTGAAGGGCAAAGGGGTCCAGGAAGGCTGGACGTTCTTCAAGAAGGAAGTCTTAAAGGCGCAGGAGCAGGCTGTCCCCATATGCCGTAAGAAGAACGGGCGGGGAAGATGACTGGCCTGGCTGAACGGGGAGCTCTTGCTGGGACTCAGGAAAAAAAGGAGAGTTTACCACTTGTGGAAGAAGGGGCAGGCGACTCAAGAAGAGTACAGGGATCTCGTTAGGTCGTGCAGAGAGAAAATGAGAAAGGCAAAAGCCCAGCTAGAACGCAATCTGGCCGCTGTCATTAGAGACAACAAAAAATGTTTTTACAAGTATATTAATGACAAGAAGAGAGCCAAGGAGAATCTCCATCCTTTACTGCATGCGGGGGGAACATTGTCACCGAGGATGAGGAAAAGGCTGAGGTACTCAATGCCTTCTTTGCCTCAGCCTTTAACAGGCAGACCAGTTATCCTCAGGGTACTTGGCCCCCTGAGCTGGAAGACAGGGACAGCGAGCAGGATGAACCCCCCATAATCCAAGAGGAAGCAGTCAATGACCTGCTACGCCACCTGGACGCTCACAAGTCTATGGGGCCAGATGGGATCCACCCGAGAGTGCTGAGGGAGCTGGCGGAGGTGCTCGCCAAGCCACTCTCCATCATTTATCAGAGGTCCTGGTTAACGGGGGAGGTCCCAGATGACTGGAGGCTTGCCAATGTGACGCCCATCTACAAGAAGGGCCGGAAGGAGGATCCGGGGAACTACAGGCCTGTCAGCCTGACCTCGGTGCCGGGGAAGATTATGGAGCGGTTCATCTTGAGGGCCCTCACAAGGCACGTGCGGGACAACCAGGGGATCAGGCCCAGCCAGCACGGGTTCGTGAGAGGCAGGTCCTGCTTGACCAACCTGATCTCCTTCTATGACCAGGTGACCCGCCTCGTGGATGAGGGAAAGGCTAGATGTGGTCTACCTGGACTTCAGTAAGGCCTTTGACACCGTCTCCCACAGCATTCTCCTAGAGAAGCTGGCAGCTCACGGCTTAGACAG
Source organism: Aptenodytes patagonicus (assembly GCF_965638725.1). Classification (NCBI taxonomy): domain Eukaryota; kingdom Metazoa; phylum Chordata; class Aves; order Sphenisciformes; family Spheniscidae; genus Aptenodytes; species Aptenodytes patagonicus. Next base: position 216,138,486 of record NC_134949.1, read on the forward strand.
GTGTACTCTGCGCTGGGTAAAAAATCGGCTGGACGACCGGGCCCAGAGAGTTGTGGTGAATGGAGTTCAATCCAGTTGGCGGCCGGTCACGAGCGGTGTTCCCCAGGGCTCAGTTTTGGGGCCGGTCTTGTTCAATATCTTTATCAATGATCTGGATGAGGGGATTGAGTGCACCCTCAGTAAGTTTGCAGACGACACCAAGTTGGGCGGGAGTGTTGATGTGCTCGAGGGTAGGAAGGCTCTGCAGAGGGACCTGGACAGGCTGGATCGATGGGCCCAGGCCAACTGTATGAGGTTCAACAAGGCCAAGTGCCGGGTCCTGCACCTGGGTCACAACAACCCCATGCAGCACTACAGGCTTGGGGAAGAGTGGCTGGAAAGCTGCCTGTCGGAAAAGGACCTGGGGGTGCTGGTCAACAGCCGGCTGAACATGAGCCGGCAGTGTGCCCAGGCGGCCAAGAAGGCCAATGGCACCCTGGCCTGTATCAGAAATAGTGTGGCCAGCAGGAGTAGGGCAGTGATCGTGCCCCTGTACTCGGCACTGGTGAGGCCGCACCTCGAATCCTGTGTTCAGTTTTGGGCCCCTCACTACAAGGAGGACGTTGAGGTGCTGGAGCGTGTCCAGAGAAGGGCAACGAGGCTGGTGAGGGGTCTGGAGAACAAGTCTGATGAGGAGTGGCTGAGGGAACTGGGGTTGTTTAGCCTGGAGAAAAGAAGGCTCAGGGGAGACTTCATCGCTCTCTCCAACTACCTGAAAGGAGGTTGTAGTGAGGTGGGTGTCGGTCTCTTCTCCCAAGTAACAAGTGATAGGACGAGAGGAAATGGCCTCAAGTTGTGCCAGGGGAGGTTTAGATTGGACATGAGGAAAAATTTCTTTAGTGAAGGAGTGGTTAAACATTGGACCAGGCTGCCCAGGGAAGCGGTGGAGTCCCCATCCCTGGAGGTATTTAAAAGACGTGTAGATGCGGCACTTAGGGACATGGTTTAGTGGGCATGGTGGTGTTGGGTCGACGGTTGGACTCGATGATCTTAGAGGTCTTTTCCAACTTTAATGATTCTATGAGTCTATGATTTGCATTCCCCTCGTGACACAGCGAGCGTTAGGGACGGTCTACCCTCCTTCCTTCTGTGTGAAAAAGAAAATACTGCAGTGATTATTTCTAAATAACGATTAACACCAGAGGAAAGCATATTAATATCAGCAGTGGTCTTGCAACTAGTGCACTGCTAGGAGGCTGCTTAGATTAGGTTCAAGGCTAAGCTCTGCTAGGCCTGCTGGATGCTCCCAGTAAGTGTTTTACCTAACAGCTTGCTGATAAGGATCTGAGTTTGAATGCAGCCCGGGACACAAGTGCCCCAGTTGCTTCTTTTGCCTTAAAGGTTTGAGCTTGTTTTCCCATGAAAGTGACATAATGTCCAAGTTATAGAGCACTCTGAATGTCTCTCTTGGCCACCTGTGCTGAAGCTGTTCCACTCTGCGTAGAATAATTAATATTCACAGGGACCTGTGAGAGTATGGCTTGCAATTTGGTGATTAAGGTAGGCATCTGGAGAGGGGATAGGGTTTCTCGTCTGTTCTCCAGGAAGTATATGAGGTTTAATTTACTAAGTATGTGATTGAAAATTTAAGATGAATGATAGGCAGGCAATGCACAATGACACAGACTTAAATTTGGTTATAACGCTACTCAGAGACAAACTGCCGTGGTAAAGGAGCATCTTTACCACTTGCTTCTCCGATGTGGATCTCAGTTGGATTCTGGTGCCTTCTGAAGTGACTTCAAACTGTCATCAGTACAACACTCCAAGGTAATCCACATTTTTGTAGTACCAGATGCAACTGCACAGGTGTAGTGCAGTGGAGTAACTTCCTCAAACTACAACTAAAGGAGAGGAATCAGGCAGCTACATGCTCCTTGGGTGCACAGAGGGTTGTTCAATCATTTAAATCAGCTCCCATTACATTGCTGGGCAACAAAGTCAGGATATGGAAAGCTTCAGTAGGTCTCTAAGATGAAGAGAAACCTGTTGTCAGTTGTTGGGATTTTTTTTTTTGTAATGATCTTGACACACAACACTTAGCAAAAATGTTTGATTCAAGCTTCAGAAATTAGTAGAAGATTCCCATTGATTTCAGAGGGCGACAGAAATTACTCACTCCAAAACATCAGTCTTCACCTTTGAGAATCAGTGATAAACTAGACCAGTCACACTTTTTAATCTAAATGATTTTCTTTGGAAAGTGCCATTTCTACAGAAGTGGGGGTTTTATATGAAACTATCAATTTCAAAACAGTTTCTATTAGGAAATAGTGAAAATCTTCCTCCTTCAGTATTCTCCAAATGCGAAATGTTGATTTTTAAATTCAATACTGTTTGCCATTTAGTGACAAAGCTCATATAAAAGAAGTTTAAATTGAAACAAAATATTTGGAACAGATTAAGGTAAAACACAGGAACTCATCTAAAATTGATTTCTTTTTATTTAACAATTTAACAGAGACAATTCTCATCCCACTCATCTCCCTGCCCTCAAAAAAAGGAGAAGAAGCTTTTGTCCCACTTGGAATAATGAAAACTTCTGTCCCATTGGGAATAAGAAGAGCTTATTTCCGGATTTTCACAGACTGAAAAAAATATTTCCCAGCCAACTCTACCAAATAGACTACTGTGTCTCAGAGCTGTAAATACAGTTCGCAGATCTTGCATCTGGTTTTTGTTTGCAATGATGGTAAGATATCTGTATAGGTAAGTCAGGTTTTCCATGACAACAGTGTGTACTTCTACATTTCCAGCTAGTGGTGGTTCTTGAAAACACAAGAATAAGAGAATACAGAAAAAGAACCTTACAGAAAAAATAGCAAGAATCTAAAGAGGCAGAATTAGGTAATGCATAGAGTAGCTGAGCTTGTTCAAGTAGGTAATTGTATTAGTATTGACTCAGTGTAACCATCTCTCTTTCATAAACGAATGCTTTGCATGACTGGTTTTCTGTGAGTATAAATGCATTGGATTTTTTCTTGTTACTGAATTTTCTAGAAAAAAACCCAACTACATAGATGGAGGTGAAGAGAGCTAATCCCTAATATTTTATATGAGAGGAAGTATGAAACATACATAGCAGTGAATCCAAATGTAACTAGGGATTATTCAAACTGCTAGGGTGCATAATCATGCTTATCTCCACTGGAAAAAGGTCCGAAACCAGAACTCCAAATCTGAAGCCATCAGGAACGTACCATTTCAAATGCCCCCACCCCCGACTGTGAGCTTCCATGTGGGTCCAGTTTCAAAACAGAATTTCATGCCCACCTCACCTTTGTGATATTACTCCTGTAGGCCCTGCTCATGCTGAATAGCACCTTCTTATGCAAGTTATTAAACTGAAGGAGAAGGCAGTAAGAGTATCTCCCCCCTTCACTTCTCGCAACACTGCAAAAAAAGTGCAATATATACCTTTGCATTATAAATATAAAACCTTGGGGGAAAAAAAAAGAAAGGTTATGAACTTGGCCTCTGGGATCCACAGGACTGAATTGGTAAGAACGTCCACAGAGATAGTATTAGATATTATATCCATGGATACAGTGTGGAGAAAGACTTTGGAATTTAGCCCAGAAAGAACTGCCGATACAAGACAGAGTTCCTTATGCTTCTTCTAAAATCTCTAAGTCTGATATTAATAAATAAAAAGGTTTTTAGGCTGGAATTAAACTTGCATAGTTTTATGAGGGACAGGTCTTTCATAAAACTATGCAAGTTTAATTCCAGCCTAGTTCAATTTGCATGACAATATAACCCTCAGACTCTGCCCAAGCTTTTGAGAAATGTGGTAGTTGGGAAGGTCTCTACAGTCAAGTCACAAACTTAGAATCATAGAATCATTGAGGTTGGAAAAGACCTCTAAGATCATCGAGTCCAACCGTTGACCCAACACCACCATGCCCACTAAACCATGTCCCTAAGTGCCACATCTATACGTCTTTTAAATACTTCCAGGGATGGTGACTCAGAACTTCTTTTCAGTAGGGGTTAAACAGGAACCAAACATTCTCTTTTTATCATCTTATGTATGAAAATGTCTTATAGTGACATCATTAGTGATATCACTGGAGCCAGCCGACCTACAGCCAGAATCTACTCCACTCCTCCACCCAATTGTAAGCATAATCCCCCGACCCCTCCCTTCTGACATAAACACATATGTCCACCTTACAGTCCAAGCCTGACTGATCTCTCTTTCTAGGCCCAAAGCTGGCTTGTGAACAAGACATCCCAGCCAGCCAGCCTGAAATCTTCACCCTCTCCAGCCACCATTCCATGCAATCCAGCATCTCACTTTTGATGGTTTTGGTGGAGGAAAAGATAAATAGAAGTACATCTGTCCAGTTCTGCCCAGGCAAGTGAAGGGGCAAGGAAAACTTCCTAATCATTTCAGGAAATCATCTGAAGTCCTGAGAGATGAGATTTAATGACAGACATTGGCCTAATACAGAACTGCAAGTACTATGAGCAAAGCAAGGACTACAGACACAATTCTGCTCACTATGCCATGACCCATGAAGAAAGGAAACGCTTCACAGATTCATAGTTTCTGAGACTAAAAGGAACTGCAATGTCTCCAGCCCATAACCTCAGCACATGGGCTGTAAATTTCTTCCAGATGATTAATGCATATTTTGTAAAAAAGATATTAACTCCTACTTTTAAAAAACCTAAGTTATAATGATCTACTGCTTCCTTGTTAAGGCACCGTACTGTTTAATTATTCTCGCAGATTGCATTTTATTTCAAGGTTGAATCTATCCCACTCTGACTTAAAGCTTTTGGATTTTGCAATGTCATCAAATGTGAAGGCCCATCACAAAGAATTATAGTGATATCTATGTCAAAAAAGCACAGGACCCATCTCTCTTCTAAACATGCTAAGCACAAAGCTGGATAATACTGCTATGTGATTTTCTAATGTTATCTGGGGATACCTACACTGCCTTCCTATTACTTCCCTAGTCACTGTAAGGTGATCATCAGGGAAGCAGGAGGAAGCAGAAGGCTCCGTTATGTGTCAGAAAGAATAAAGGACATACTGTAAACAGTATCTATGTGCCAAATGCTACTGGCTCTTTCAACAGATCATTGAGCAGTCAACAGCTCCGGTCTGGAATTAGGCTGATTGTTTAGAGAAAAAGTCCTCAACTGAATCAGCCGTTTGGATATTTGGCTGCTATGACTTAGGAAAAATACAAAAGACCTCACAGCATTAGTATGTTTATATATATAAGGGAGGCAAATTATCTGCTGAAAGTCATGGAACTGCACATTTAACTTTTAAAACTAAAAGCTTTCTACACTTAAGTTTCTCCAAAACATTTTGTCCTCTAACACTGAAGATAACATCAACAGCAACAGAAGAAGTTGATGGCTGGTGTGAGAATCCTAAAGGAAGTGACAGTAGGTGTTTGCCAGTTAAGTATATTTTTATGTCAAGAAGAAAAAATAGAAAATGTCAAACTATACCTAAAAGTAACTACAAATGTGTAAGCTAATAGAATTAATTTGCACTTCATTCTTCAAAAGTCTCAGCTCTTCCTGTAAATAGTCAACTTCCTTCAATTCCTAAAAGATCAATAGGAGTTGAAAGCATTTTGTAACTTGCAGGAAGTTGCTCAGCACTACACCATGGTGTTCATAGTGCAGATTTTGAAAGTCTGGCTGGTATGACAGGTTCTTCAGAGAGAAAGACATCTTGAAGCAAAGAAAATCTTTTCTCAAGCGTATGTCTTCAGGGATTCACCAGAAGTCACATAACTGTTAATATATTTATGATGATTGAATGTGAAAATGTTATACATAGACATCAACTTTCAAAACGGTTGTGATTTAGAGAGCTGCAGGTGTTGCTTTTGTAAATTTCATATAGTTCAGTGCCAAAAGAGGAGACAGCATGAAAAATTATAAGCAGATCTACTAAAGCATTTATATCAATAGTCTGTACTGAAGAAAGCTTTGTCAATGTCTGTGACTTATCTTTCCACTTCTGTAAAACATGGTACTGATGTAACTGTCTAATCTGACTTTTAGTCACAATATTTAGCTACCTGAAAGATAAAGTATAATGTAACACTATACATTTCTGCTCTTTCAGTCTCTCTCAGCTTTGGAACTGTGAGCCTTTGAAAGCAGATGACATACTCAATTATTATCAAGTAAATTTTTTATCTGTCATTTGATCACTTGTGACAGCGAATGAAATGTAAAAAGAATAAATGTGCACTATAGAATTAGCCTGCAAAATATAATAGTTATTGTAGTATATCCAACATACAAAATGTAAATTATCTGTCAGAAGTTTCTGAATAATATTTTTATGCTTTTCAGATAAGATCAGCCAAAGTTCTGGTGATGTCACATTTCTACAGTATCTTTCAGAATATTATACATCCTGTCCTGCTGAAAAAGAAATTCTTATGTCCAAGAGTCCTGCTGGAGTTCTAGGGAAAAAGGATAGTGTCTTACTGTGTTTCAGTCTTAGCTTCAAATGTTCATAGATCAGAATTTCTCCTTGTGTAAATCAATGTAATTTCACTGACTTCAATGGAGCTGTACCAAGTTAATAGCAGCTGATGAAGCCAGTCTTTTGTTTTCTATCACAATTCACATTTTCTTCTAAAGGTTATTTTAGGCTCTACACTGAGCAAACCGTTGTGACTATGAAACTGTTATCCAGAGTTCAGAAGAAAAGAGTTCTGCAGGATGGTGACAGTGCAAACCATTTCTTTTACCTTGTCAATATGGACCAGCTTTCCGTTTGAAGAACTTATCCCATAGTTTGTAAAGTCAGAAGAAAGCCCTGTGATAATTTACTCTTGACTTTCTGTATACAGAGGTCATCACAACTTCTGGGCTCAATTCTTGTGTGAACTACAGCAATTTTTTTAGGAAAGCATCCTGTCTCAATTTAGACATTACCAGTATTGCCACTTTTAAAGTCATACTGGATGTATATTACTCTCCCTATTTATTTGCTTGCATGTTTTTAATCTCATTCTTAGTGTGAATATGTTGAGCTCTAACTTGCATCTGGGATCCTGAAGAGTCTGTTCCTGAAGTCTTGTTCCCCACATAGGTACTTCCAGTTCACAGCTGATTCGCTCCTTAAAGCATCTCTTTGATACACTTGTTCTACCATAGTTACATTGAGCTCCAAGAGTCTCCTCTCCAGAAGAGAAAGAGTAATATAGTCTCTGGGACAGTTCAGAGAGTGACACCTATCATGAAGTCATCTCTGAGAATACACTTTAAGAGCCAGGTGGATTTCTCATTTTTCAGGGACTACCAAACTACTTTCAGACAGTAACAACTAATGGTCACTTGTGTTCTGAGGTAGCTGCTGAGCTAGAAAAGAAGGCATTCGTTATCCATTACCTCAGGTACCATTGTTACCAGGACAAAAAATTTCTGGGCCTTATCTTTCAGTACTGAAATTACTCAGAGTTTGTCTTCGACTTCACTGGCAACAGAGAAGTCTCGTAAGATAGAATTCATTTCATCCCACTTTAAATGTCTAAATCTGATCTACTTTTTATAGTCAGTAAAAGATAAATAGGCATTTCCATAGCACATCCCTCCCATCCAAAACTTGACAGATGAGTATCACCTAGCTTGAGTGTTTCAGGTAACTCTACAGGAGATTTGCATGTTAAATCTCTCTAACATGAGCGAGAGACTGTGATGATGCGACTCAGGGGAGGTCCCACAGAAGTATGGTATGAACAGAGAATAAGGAAAACAAGAGCCCAGAGTAAATCTGAAGAAAGTGTGGAACCAAAAAAGAAATCAAAGAAGGGCAAAGGAGTTCTTGAAAAGCAAAGATATCAGCAAAACCCAGAGGTGGAACTGCACAGAGGTGGGAAGGATTTGCTCTAAGAGTGCTGTGGCTCCAGCACCCTTTGGAGAAAAAGAAGTCCAGAACTGCTGGAGTTTGTGAAAATAACAAATACAAAGAGACTCGACAAGCAACATTTGTTTCTTATTATCAGGAATATTTTGCCAGTTGGGAAAGATATCATCTGGAAAGTTTTGCCACTGTAAGTTCTCAGGGAAAGAAAAAATTCTCCAGGGAAAGGCCCTCATAGAGTATACATATATGCACCATTACAATTACATTTTGCATTTGAACTTGTAACTACTACCACAGTTATTGCACTTCAGTTACTGTTTATGTGTGATTTTTTCTCTCCATACACACACACATGTAAAAATATATGTATTTATTAAAAGACTAAGCTGCCACTGTAACACAAGTAGGATACAACAAAAGGAAAAAATACTGAATTCGGTAATAGCATTTTCCATCTTTTTACAGTACTACACATAAAATCTATAAATTCTGAGCAGGTTTAAGGGGAGATTACTGCACACTGATAGCTCAACATGAAAAGGCTTTTTTTCTAGATTCAAAATAAAATAATAAAGATTATTATATAATCCTGGCGTAGATTTTTACATCTACAGCCAAAAGACGTGCAGGTTTATTAAAGAACAGTGCAATGTCTTAAAATGTGAACCGAACCTTTTACTGAGCTGTACTGCAGACTCCACTGCTGCAATCAATACTCCAAACAGCCCTATTTTTCTTGGGCAAAAAACATACATATACCTGACATTTGAGGAAGCCAGGTGAATAAATCAATAGCTAAACAAAAATGTACTTAATCATATCTATTCTGGACAGATGCAGATTGGAAACTCCTATATGGTCCACGTATTGCCTTCTGCTTAAAGCTTAGAAATGAATCTGTGTTTCCTAAATGACAATGTCCTGTTGCTACAGCATTGCTGAAGCTAGAGTGATTACAGTAGCAATTAACTGTGTGCCAGCCAGCATGAGACAGATCTATTGTTCAAACTTAAGTTCAGGTATAGTTTGTTGTTAGAGTACTTTAGCACAAATACATAACTTAATAACCAACAAATTACGTACTTTATAAGTGTAACAGCTTTACTGGAATATGTAGGAAAGATTCACACATTCATTTTAACCTTAAATCTACTGGGCTGCATTTTCTTACCTAGAGCCAGCCCAAGGAGGAAATTAATATATACACATAGTTTATCTTTCCGTAATGGTTTTAAGCGGTGACCATTATTGGACATTTCTCATGGCGCTGCAGATGATCATTAAACATGCATAACAGCCCTACTAAATTATTATAGATAACTCTAATGCCAAAAATTTCTATGTTCCAAGGCATGTTTGTGCACAGAACGGCTGCTATGCTTAAAGGTGCTCCTTTACTTGACATTACTTCATAAAGCCCTTTGAGATAACCGCAGCGCGAGAGCTGTTTTAGAAAAACACAATTTTATTTCTTCTCTGCTTTAGCCCTAAGCGGTTCAGCATTATTTGAACATCAGCAACAGCCCTTCTTTACAACTTCAAAGTCAGATTCTAATCTCAAATTGGCAGTACACCTCGAGATTAAAAATCTGCCCACCGCTGGAAGAAATAGATGTTTTCAGCAGAAAGATGAGCAATAGGAGCTAACAACACAACAGTCTAATATGACTCAATTAGAAGGTATATTAAGATTACACTAAGGTGCCTGACATGAACGCTCTTACTGGAAACACTTTAAGAAAGGCATGAGGGAAAGGACAACACCATTAAGCTTTGGAAGAGTTTTGTGGCTGTTATTAACCTGGAAGAAGGGTGAGATTCCTCCCAACTGACCTTTTCAGCAAAAACCTCCGTGTCAGACGCTCTGCAACCATGAAGCCCAGGTAATGTATTTTAGTTTCAAAATGTGTAATCCTGAAAAGAAGAAAATGCAAATAGATGTCTGAGGTCTTTTATTTTCTACTGGTTACAGCTACTGTCTGTTTAGGAACACGGTGAGATGTCTCTTCTCCTCAGTAAGAAAGAAGAGTATCTCTGTGGTGGAGCCAGCCTAAACCATGGAAACTGGGAAGCAGCTACAGGTGTTTTGGGGTCCTGCCAGTACAGAGATAACAGCAGTTCGGGCTGGGTGCGACAGGGTCCCTCAAATTCAGTCCTCCCGCTGTCCCCAGTCAGCCCCTGTTCCTGGAGGATGTGGAGACTGCTCTCCATTTTTATTTTAGGCCCATTATTGCAGAGTTTGATCAACTCAACAAGCACTTCCATCCTGCTGATATGCAAGAAAGCAACTGCTGTTGTGATTTCACCGATTTTGGCATTCTCCTTTTTAATTCACCAATAAATGCAACATTGCATGGCTTGGAGTAATGCTTTCTGTGCAGCACCGTATGAGATTTGCACTTGGACTGCCAATGATTTCCACACTCACCTCTCTAACCCCCTCCCGCGCACCTGTCCCACACAGCCAGCGGGACGACACCTGAGGGGTCCCAGGCGGGAGGGGGGTCGGGTGTAACTCACCCAACTTCACGGACAGCCGGGGGTTCCCTTCAGGCGGGCACTGCTCGCCCCCCCTGCGGGCCGCCGGCTCTCGCCCGCCGCAGCGGCCGCTGAGGGGCGGCGGCGCCGGCGACTCCCTGCGCCTCGTCCCTCAGCTTCCCGCCCTCGCGGCTGAGCTCCCCTCAGCGCCCCGCGCCGCCACAAGGAGGAGGCGGGCCGCGTCCCCTCAGCGGCGGCAGCGCAGCCGCGGCTGAGGGGGACTCGGACGAGGCTTGGGGGCAGCGGGTCCCTCGGCGTGCGGCAGAGGGCGCCCCGCATTCCGCCAGAGCGGGGGCGGGAGGAGCCTCCGGCGCGGCGCGGCGCGGCTCGGCTCGGCTCGGCGCGGCGCGGCCGGGGAGGGAGCTGCCACGTCCTCTGCGCGGAGGGAAGCCAGCCCGCGCCTCAGCCCCACGTGTGGCGGAGCGGGGAAGTTGCCGGCAGCCAGCTCGGACTCTGCCCCTCTCCCGTCCCTTCCCGTCCCTCGGGTGAGCGCAACTCCAAGTAAGGGCGCGCGGCGGCCCGCTCCCGGCCGCTGTCCCGGGGGAGGCCGGCGGGGTGGTGGGTGCGGGCGGCAGCGGCGTGCTGGAGGCATTGGGAAGGGGGCGGCGGGCAGCTCTGAGGGGGCGCGGGTCGAGCCTGCGGTATCCCCGGGGGAGCCGCGGGACAGCGGGCTCGGCTCCCGGGCGGGCCAACTTCCTGCGGACTTTGGCTCCGAGCGCTCTTTCCCGGGGCAGCGGGAGCGGCCCGGGGTCCGGCGGCCGGGGCGCCGCGGTTAAAACCGGAAAGTTTTAAAAGCCCGTGTGCGGGCTGGGCGCCGTGGCGGAGAGCCGGGAGGCGAGAGTGGCTCGGCGGCGGCGGGCGGGGGAGAACCGCCGCCTCGGCGTGTGTGGCGAAGGGGGGGCCGCGGCCGGCGGGCGGCTCGGGGCGCCTTCCCGGCGTCTCTCCGCGGGGCGGCCCGGCTGGCGGCCGGCCCCGAGCCTTGAAGCAAAACCGCCTCGGGTAGAGACCCCGCCGCGGAGGAGGCCCGGGGGCGGCCCGGGCAGCGCCGGGGTCCCGCCGCTCTGGGCGGGGAGCTCAGGTGTGCCGCCGGCTTAGCGGAGCGGGAGGCGCGCCGCCGGGCCACGCCGTTGGGGTTGAACCGCAGCCCCTGAGAAGCACTGCTGAGAGATTAGTGAGGAAAATAACTCTTAAAAATACTCGCAGAAGACTTTCAGGTTCTGTGTTTTTGCTTTTTTTTTTTTTTTCTTCTCAATTTCGGTTCTCCAGTCGCGAGTACAATTGTGCTGAGAAACGACCGAGACCTGTGTTTAAGCAGCCTATTGAAAAAAAATCTCAGGAGAGCATTAAAAGGTGACCCAGGAAAAAAATCAAGATAATCCGTTCTGAATGTAAAAATGTGGCTTTTGTCTCTTTTTTTAAGCACCGTGTCTTCATTTGTGTGTGTTTTGTCCCTGCGATGTGCTGATGTGAGTTCGGTTCATAGCTTTTTGGTTTTTCTTATTGTTGGTTACCTAAAAAAAAAAATTAATATATTTTCTGTTATGTTTCTAAACCCGTTATGGTTCAAACCTTCTTTTAAAATAGTAGAGAAAATAAATGTTCTCATGTTACAGAGATTGGGATTTCGGGGTCCCGATCCTGCCTGAAATTTGTATGAGCTTTTTTTTAATTGGTCTGTGTGGTACCACCCTGGGCTGGGACCTCCTGGGGTTACCGTGTTTCTCTCAATTTTGGAAATGTGATTGTCAGTTATTTTTAGCTTTGTTAAAAATTTTCTCCTTTAAACGAACCAGAATTCTTGTAGGAATTCTCTGATGCCTGGTTAAAAAAAAGTGAAATGAGTTTCTCATTAGTACATTTTTAATAACTTTTTGCTCTCCCTCTCTCTCTTAACTGCCTTTTAGTGGCCTATTTATAACATACAGACCTCCTAGACTGAAGAAGAAAGCTGATTTTAGACTGTTCTCAACCTTTGTAGGTAGAAATTTCACTGATCTTTGTCAGATAAATGAACTGCTGCTTGTCACAGCAATTTTAGCTGCTGCTTTCCCTCATGCTTTGTGGGAAACGTAGAAGGGACATCTTCCAACAAGAATTTTGGGTGCAGCTGTCAAATATCCCTTATCGCTTGGGAAACTCTAGGAACTACCTGTTTCTTTAGTGTTTTTTCCAGCATGGACTTGCACAGGTCTCTTATTCTGCTCCTCGAGAGGGTTTTGGCAGAGCTGTTGACCATAAATGCAGGCTGATACAGAAAAGCATGGACAGCACTGGCAGGCATACAGAGATATAAAGACAAGCCATTTACAGAGCCGGACATCTTTGGACACTGCCAGGGTGGACATTGGAAAGCCTTCCTTCTAGGGAGTCCTTAGCTTGCTTAACACTGTTTTGGGATGTGATTGGTGTTCACAGACTGATGGGACTGCTTTGTGTGAGACATAAGAGATTTAGCAGTGGCCACATGCCCACACCTCCTGTCTGTGGAACACCACCTGAGCTTTGAAGCTACCCCAGAGTGTCAGTCTTCAGTGGAAATTGCCCTGAGTGAGGTGACAACCTTCAGTCACACTCCCTAGCTGACACTGGTTCATTGCTGCTTGTTTGGAGGTGTGTACAGTAACAGTGAGAGAGTGGACTGTTTCCTCGCCGCTTGCTGCTATATCTGTATGCTAGCAAAATAATTTCGATTTTTTTTTTTTTTTTAAATCTAATCGTGTTTTTCCATGCATTAAATAGACAGTGAAGTGCTTTTGTATATATATAAAGATGCTGATTAGGTGATATGAGCTGGCTTATTGGACAGTAGATAGACTATATACTAAATCTTTTGGCCATGGCACTTAATGTGTGATGTAATGCAGTTTCCTTTTCATTTTTGTTACAAATCTTCCTCCTCCCATCATCTTTCTCCCTTGCCTGTTACTTTGAAGCCCAACAAGGCTTGTCCCGATGGTGTGTGCGCTACCAAGAAGCAGTGGTGTTGAGCAGCTGAAAGAATTTCTCCATGAAGAGTCATAGGAGACCTGTGCCGACTCAGCAGGTAGCACTGCTGTCATGGGGACTGCACTCAGTGAGATACATGGATCTTTTACAGTGGTATCAGGGTTTGAGGGAACTGAGCACTAATTCTCTCTGCTGAATTGGGCTGGGTTTTGCTTTTACTGTTACAGCTGTGCCCCAGCTGCTCCCAAAGCCATCAGAGCCCTTCGAGAATGGATCTGGCATCTCTCGATTCAACTACTTTGGTCCAGGTGCTCCAGAATAAAATGATCTCTTTCTCCGTACTAGTCTCTCCATCATGCACTGGAAGAAGCCTCTATGGGTGGATTGATGTCCTTGATGTCCAATAGCAATTTCTGTTGCATGCCAATCTGTATGTCTGTTTTTTGACTGATTGTGGAAATTCTATCATGCTTGGAGAAATGTCCCGCAAAGAGATCTTGGCTGTTGTCTGGAGATCCCCTAAGGTTGATTGCTGTACAGGGCCACCAGAGTAATGGCAGGGCTGCTCTGTAAGACCACAAGTTCTGTAACCAGGTGGCATTTTTTTCATGAGGTAAGAGATCTTGAGGGGTCTCCATGATTGTGCTGTTCTGTGTTGCTCCCTTTTTGTTTTGTTTTGTTTTTTTAATTATTGCAGTATTAGCTTTCCAGTAAGTGCTCCGTAAAGCTGAGAAGTTACCTTCCTTTCTGCCCATTATGGGAAAGAGTTATGTTGACAGATGTGGGCTCTGCGAGGATTTGCTGAGCTCTTAATCCTGTTTGTGGCTAATAGGCCATGCTAATGTGGAAGGGCATCTCTTTCAGTACATAAAGGTCTTAACTGCTTGCTACCTTAGGGAAATGTGCTGTTAAAATGCTGTAATTGTCTTACCAGTAGTGGCAGGCCATGAGGCTGTCGATGTAAAACTGCAACAGTGCAGGCCTCCTCCCCCACTTTTTTTTTTTGAGAGAGATTTTTACTTGTTAAGACAAACCCTAAAATAATTGCTGTAGGCAATAGAGGAAGTAGGCTTTGTATGTTGAATGTGGCAAACAGCCAGAGATCAGATATTTGTGAGCCCTTTAGGCATATGTGTATCTTGAGGGGATGGGAATGTGCGATAATATTCTCTTTGCTGTCTTTTGCCCCACCACTAGTTTAGTTTCAGGGTTTTTTTTGTCTTTTCCATCCTACTTTGTTTGATTTCTTGTACACCGTTTTTAGTTGCAAAGAAGTTAGTCACTCCTTTCTCCCTTTAAAATGCAAGCTCTGTGCTTTTAGATGTCAATGTGACTAGAAGTTTCTGACCACTTTTGTCATTAGAAGTCTCGTAGAATTTCTCGAAGCATAGGGCATGCCCCAATCGAATTATTCTGTATTAAAGTTCTGAAAGTATAAGCATAATTTTAAGTATATTAGCAACTTGGCAGAGACTTCTCTGTCTAGTCCATCAGTATGCTGGTCAAAACTTAATATAAATAAATAGTGTGCAGTGATAGAACTTTCCCCTGCAGTTTCATGTGAGTGTAGAAAACACCACTTTCCACCCCATATAATTAATGTATGCTATTTAAGCAGCTACTTTATTAAAGATGGGGGCTACGTTCTTGGAATCAAAGGAGTTACGTTGTGTAGTTTGCTGGTGAAATTCTTCGGGTCTGAAAAGCTTCTGAGCAAAGTAACTGCTTGCGTTCCTGTTTGCTAAGATGCAATATTAAAGGCATGTGCAAGATGGGGACCTTAGTTCCATGTTAACCAAGTGTTTGTTGGAGGATGTTGATAAAACCAGAAATTGGAGCTGGGTTTGTGGATGCAAGACGGAGGGTAAGTGATTTGTGACGCTGACTTGCAGTATGTGAGACACTTGATTTCTGGGTTTCTCTTGAGCAGAGGTTGCTAACAGTGCCAAAATACTTGTATTTTCGCCTTTATATCAAGTCCTATCTATAGTAGCTGCAAGGGAAGGCTTCTTCTGTGTCCATAATGTATTCTTTCTCTAATTGACTTATAAAAATTAGATACAATAATAGGGAGACTCAGTGAAAGTGTCAATCTTGAGGAATTTTTTTTTTTTTTTAAACAGGTGGTAACCATAATGCTGGGCTTTTCTCAGTCCTTTGCAGGTGCCTGTGGACTTCCTGAGGTGAAGGGATGGAGAAAAGGAGTCTGACTGCATGCAGAGTGGGTGGGTTCTGGCCCACTCAGGTGGGTATTGACTTTCTGCATTATGGCAGAAGGTCAGAGGAGAGGAGTGTACAAGTTTTTGTGAAATGGCCAGATGTGCAGTAGCAGGAATGCTGAAGCTCATTATCGGACTTACCAATGCCTGTGAACCAGGCTAGAACGTGAGCTCGTGACTGGTGCCTTAAGCCTTAGTGCCAGCTAGCCTCTTATCTGCTCCTTTTCATGATTTTTATTTTATCTTGTTTGGATTGCACGTTTTCCATTAGACTTTTTCTAATGATCCTTTTCTTTGCACTATAGTTATCTGTATTTTTCTTTCCTTTTTACCCCCAGCTGTTCTTTGTCAGTTTGTCTGATTTTTTTTTTTTTAAATTACATCGTTAGATTTTTCTCCTTCTGTGCAAACCCCCCCCATGTTGTTTATATTTGTTCTTCCTTTATTCATCATCTTATATTTTTCCCTTTTTAACTCTTATCCTTAGAGGAACCAGTTTTACTCTTGGAGACCAGCCCTTTCTTATTGATTGCCAGCTGCTTTTATTGAAACTAATTTGCATTCTCTGCTCTTATTGTGCTAGACAGAGGACTAGTGATTTTGAGTAAAGCTCTTTCCCCAAAGGCTTTGCTCGGAAATTGTCTCTGTATTTCACAAAAAGAGTGGAAAATAAAGAGCAGCATCAGTGCAAAAGCTGCTTCTGCCTAAACCAATGTGTTTGTGTCTTTGTCACGTGAAGAGTAGAAATGTGGCCTGCCCTGCTGCAGGCACAGATGACTTCTGCAGGCTGAAATGAGCTGGTGGGGTGGGGGGAGTGCAGAATGATGTGGCCTTATATTTACTTATATGGGCAGTCCTTAGACACCGGCAGTAACAAACCCAATCCATTTTGATTGGGACTGTGTATTGCCTTGGTACCTCTGTTTACAAGCACTTGTGTAGCTGTGATTTTTTTTTTTTTTTTTTTTTTTTTTGCCATAGGCTACTCTAAAAAAAATTACTAAAGAGTAAAGATATACTACAGTTAAAGAGTTGAAGAGCTGTGGCTGTGTGATGGTAAACTTGGAAAAAAATTAAATCAGAACAGGTGGCTGGGGGGGCTTTAATGCTCGAAGTACTATCTGCCTTCAGATAGGCTCTTTGATAAGGGTCTTTAATAAGGCTCCTTGAGCCTTATTAATTGCTGTTGTGGTTTGACCTCAGCTGGCAACTGAGCACCACACAGCCGCTCGCTCACTCCCCCCACCCTGGTGGGATGGGGGAGAGAATTGGAAGAGTAAAAGTGGGAAAACTCATGGGTTGAGATAAGAACAGTTTAATAATTGAAATGAAATAAAGTAAAATAGTAATAGTAATAATAATAATACTAGCAGAATATACAAAGCAAGTGATGCACGATGCAGTTGCTCACCACCCACCGACCGATGTCCAGCCAGTCCCTGAGCAGCAGTCACCCAGCCGATTCCCCCCAGCTTATATACTGAGCATGACATCACATGGTACGCAATGTCCCTTTGGCCAGTTTGGGTCAGCTGTCCTGGCTGTGCCCCCTCCCAGCCTCTTCGCTGGCAGAGTATGGGAAGCTGAGAAGTCATTGACTTAGTATAAACACTGCTTAGCAACAACTAAAACACCAGTGTGTTATCACATTATTCTCATGCTAAATCCAAAACACAGCACTATGCCAGCTACTAGGAAGAAAATTAACTCCATCCCAGCCAAAACCAGGACAATTGCTAAATATAAAACCCTTGCGTTCAAGCTATGTTGATTTTGGGCTTTGTATCATGCTAGAGGTATGGATAATCATGATTTGGCTGTACCAAACCTCAGGGTGCGTATCTGTCTCCTTCTCAGACTGCTTTCTGTTTATAAATATGTCTCACTGCGTTTTCACCCAATGTCAGTTTGTTTTTGTTTGACACCTTGGCTCTGTTTGTACATTGGGAAAGGAGTTCTCTGACCATGGTACGGTGCTTAGTATCAGGTCTGGAGAGGAGATGTGCTGTATAAATCCGTTATTAAAACTCACTGAAGTGCTTTGCTTCTAAAATGTTTGTTCCTAGCAAGGCTGCTTACTGGTAGTTAGATGTCAATAGCATCTTACACTTTATGTAGCATTGTTGTGTCATGAAAGGTCTGTTGCTTGACTTTGACACCCAACTAGACGAATAACAAAAATAAGGAATTGTTCAGGTGAAGCTGCAGGATGCAGCTTTTAGTTACAAAAGTGCACCCTCAAACATAGCTTAGGTACATGGCTGTCATGATACAAGTAAGATTCAAGATCCCAGAGCCTTTTATTGGACCTTACTGGTGCCAGTATAAAATATGGCTCTGAGCCTGCAGCCGTGCCACAAGAAAGCTCAGGGAATTCACCAGTAGTTGTTTGTTTTTGCAAACTTATGTCTGCTTAGAAACCAATATGCTTATTGTACTGCGTCTTGCCATCAACCCACCACACCCACCAGCATGGTGCAGCCTACTTTGGATGGGAGAGCATACAGTTAAATTAGCATAGCTTAGGACAGAAACTAAAGGATAAATGTCTTAAATGGCTTGAGGGGTTTAGGTGGCTGTCCTGGTTTCGGCAGGGATAGAGTTAATTTCCTTTCTAGTAGCTGGTACAGTGTTTTGGATTTAGGATGAGAACAAAGTTGATAACACACCGGTGTTTTAGTTGTTGCTAGGTAATGCTTACACTAGCCAAGGACTTTTCAGCTTCCCATGCTCTACTGACTGAGGAGGCTGGAGGTGCACAAGAAGCTGGGAGGGGGCACAGCCAAACTGGCCAAAGGGACATTCCATACCATGTGACGTCATGCTCAGTACATAAACTGGGAAAAGCTGGCCGGGGGGGCCGCTGCTCGGGGACTGGCTGGGCATCGGTCAGCGGGTGGTGAGCAATTGTGCTGTGCATCACTTGTTTTGTGTATTATTATTATTATTATCATATTATTATTATCATTTTATTTCAATTATTAAACTGTTTTTATCTCAACCCACGAGTCTTTCTAACTTGTGCTCTTCCAATTCTCTCCCCCATCCCACCGGGTGGGGGGGAGTGAGCGAGCGGCTGCGTGGTGCTTAATTGCTGACTGAGATTAAACCACGACAGTGGCGATGCTGCATAGCATCAGAAAAACTCAAGTTTACTGAATTGATGCTGTTTAAAGGACTGGCTTGTAGTTTACACTATTTAATCCGTGAAGTATGTTTGAATGCTTGGAGACTTGGAGTTACTTGTGAAGGACTTTAGCATGGAGGAAAGGGGTGCATGTCAACTCCTTACCTAAATGTTTGGGTTTGATACCATTATTCAGAAGTCTTGATGCTGGTTCTTGCTGCTGAATTGAGATTATTTCAGTCTGCAGAGCGAGCCTTAGCCAGTTTCCCTCCATTGTTTAAGTCTTTCGCACAGTGGTAAGAGAAATATTTAACAGGATAGGAAACAGTTTCTGTAAAAGTAAGATTTGCTCTGAAGTCTGATTGCCTGAACTATTTTTAAGTGTTCTACATTTCTAAAAGTTGAAGCTGACTTACTTCTTTCTGTTGCTAATTTATTTAGCATGTTAACTCATTGTACAGTAATCTCCAACAAACACACTTTTGCTTTTTTTTAAATGACTTTATAAATTGGGGAAGAGAAACGGAAATATTTGTATACAATCATTTTATTGTTTTTTCCATGTCTCCCAGCTATAGCAGTCTCCCACTCAGCCTTCCTGAGTGGGAGAAAGTGAGACCTTTCTGTTCTGTGTCCAAACAGAACAAAATGCAGAAGCCAGTAGCAGAAGGAGTGAGAATCCATTTGACTTTTCAAATCCTTGCGTTTGTTAATAACAGGATGGGTTATTACTATTGAACATGATGATTTTTTTTAAAAAGAAAGTTATTACATTTAGTGTGTGCTTAAGAGGGAGCAAGGGGAGTTCCAAACACCCAAAGAAGCCTGTAGGAATAAATCTTTGGAGCAAATTCAGTAACAAGCAGAAATATTCAAGTTGGCCTGTATGTCTTAACATTGACTTTCTCCTGGACTAATTATGCCCCTCCTAACACTGATAGGGTGTAGCTATACAATGCCTGGCAGACTGACCTACACTTCTCTGCCCACGCTCAAATAATTAGACAGGAGTTGGATCTTCTCTGTAAGCCTTCTAGCTTTGTTACTTCGGTGCTGTGCTCAATTTAAAATGCAGTCCTGAGAGACTGGCCTTTTTTAGCTTAGACACAGTACCAGTCTAAGGAATCCCTGCAGTTTTTGAACTGGAGCTGGTTTGCATCTGATCTTCTCTGAACAGGTGTGAGGAAGATTGGGTCTGCCTGTGGTGTACCACCCGGTCATGCCCCATGACTGGTTCTGGTAAATCAAAGCTGTTGACAGCTGGCTTAGCTGTTTTTTCATGTTCCCTTCCTCATTCTCTGTGTATGCTCCTGAGATGCCCAACTGCCAGTGGGAGGTTAGTCTCAGCTGTCCTTTGTGACTTTGAAAAATTTCTGTGGGGTTTTTTGGGAGGGGGTAGTGGGGTTTTTTTGGTTGGTTTGGGGTTTTGGGGGGGGGGGGGTTGGAAGAAGGTATCTGTGCACTTGTTGCTTAAAATTTTAATATCTGGATGTGTTTCCTTGGCAAAGACTGGTTTTCCAGTGCCTCTTGCAACAGTGAAAAGAACCCACTGACCCCTAAAGCTTTTCTACTTAATGCGCTTCCTTGACCTTTTCAACCACTTCATGCTTTTGCAAGGACATAATCCTGGATATTTTACATATCCCATGTTGCTGAACTAAATCACAATTTGGGGGTTTTGAGGGGTATGAGCTTTGATGATAAATGCATACTTTTTCCCCGGTATAACTTTATCCTCTGTGCTGGGCACTCCTGAAGGAGAAATTCAGCGTGAAAGGTCTTCTGACAGTTTTGGCTTTAGCAACCCTTAGAAGCACAGGAGAGGAAGAATTAAAGGAAAGAGCTGCAGTGTGCAGAGTCTGAAGAATTAACGTCAGTATTTTCAGTCCCTTTTTTGTATAATGTAAGGAAAGAGGTAACTGGAGGAAGAAATCTTTCCCGTGGTAGTAGCAGAGAAGCACAGACAGTATTTGAGAGCCAGATAAGGCCCCACAAGCAGCAGAAGCATATTACACTGCAGAAGGTTTCTGGGCTGTGATCAGTGTTCTAAAATACAGTTTAAGAAACAGTCAACAAAATGTTTTCCAGGGGTTGAAAAGACTTCCAGGTAGTGATGCCTCTTCATCTGTAAGCTTCAAATGTATTTGATAATCCCCATATAATGCAATTCAAAAGTATTTTTAAGCTTAACTTTATTTTAATTAAAAAGAGGCATCACAGCAGGATATTCCACATTGCATGTTTGCTGAACAACGTATATTATCTGGATAAATGACTGAAAACTTTGCTATATGGAGTTTATTTGCTGCTGTCTTCTGTGCCAAATTTTAGTTGTTGCTGGTTTTTTTTCTGTTTTTGTGAAATGAATGGGTATGAATTTTTCTCTGACTATTTTCATTCTGTGAATGTTTTTATTGTCTGAAAATAATATGATGCTGTGCTACTAAAAATAAAGAAAATTTAGGTTGTAGGCATGTAGTGTAATGTAATCTGCTTTTTTTCCCCCCTGTAAGAATTACAGTAGATGCTGAAGGTTTGTTAAGCTTGGGGAGGGATATAGTTGCTTTTCAAAATAAATACTATTTATGAAAGTTTATTTCAGGTTATCTACCGGAGAGTGAACATGCAAGAAGGGGGTATATAATGCTTTCTTTGGAACATACCTTTGCTAAATATATTTTTAAAGGTTGCTAATCTGTTTCCTGCCTAGGAAACCAAGGAAGTTAAAGAGAGAAGGAGATTACGGACATATCTGTTACTTCAATGCTGTGGCGTTTCTATGACTTCCATCTCCTACGCAGTTACAAGCTCTGCAGGAAAGGGATATGCAACTTGTGTTGAAAACTTTCAGGTTTCCTGTTTCTCTGAGCAAGCTGGTTTCTGGCTGAGCCAGTTAACTTTTACTGCTGGGCAATCTCTCCCTATTTTCCATTGCCCTGGAAAATTTGTGGTCTCCACTGTTCCTGACCACCTTGGATAGGTAGTGATCTCTTCCCTCCAGACTCACAATACCAGCAGTGTAGTGGCATCAGCTATGTGCAAGTCCCTTTGAATTCTGCTGTCAGTTGTAGTTCTTGTGAATAAAGTGTTGCTGTTACGGAATTCCAGGGAGCCCTGAATATAAAGGTATCAATTACGTGTCAACACAACAGCATCTATCATTGAAATTGGGTATCATTTATTTGGCATCAGCATAGCAAAGATTTGGCTGACAGCCAGGGTAAAATATTCCAGCAGAAACGGCTGCAACAGGAGCCATCTCTGAAGTAATTCTCTGATATTCAGGTGCTCTAACATCATCTTTTAATAAATTCTTAAGACATTAGGGACCTTAAGCAAAAAGCCTTTCAGATTGCACGTTCTTGTCTACTTTTATTTCTTTTTCATGTCCAATTTTTTTTTTTTTTTGTTCCTGCTCTCGGAAGAGATACATACAAGGTTGTGGGGTGTATCTGTCCTGTGATTTAATACCCTTTTTTGGCTTTCCATTTCATATTCCAACACTTGTTTACATAAAAATTCCAAATGAATGCTTTCAGTGATGGCTTCTTTGGGGAAACTTTGCTTAACTGTGAAAGAGGCAAGGCTTTCAAAATAGGAGAGTAAGAAATTTATATCCCTTTTCTCTTAAAAGATATGTAGTTGTTTGGGTTTTTTCTATTCTTTCTTTTTCTCATTAACTTAGTCTCTCTAATCTTCCTTGCTTTTTCTTAGACCTTATCTAAATAAGTTCCCAGAGATGTGAGTCAAAACAGTAATTTCAGAAAGTTAGGAAAGTTCCGAGTTCCATAAGACACCCCGTTTGTCATGGGCATAATTGCTATGGTTCAGTAAATCTTTTAGAGTACCTGTGGGAAATCGGAAACTTAGATCACTTTGCTTTTATGGATGATCCTCATCATACTTGAAGGAGGTAAAGAAGTAACTCTTCTGTTTAATGGTATAGCTTGTAATAGTCAGCTAGTTGATTCTGTTGTAAACAACTTTTTAAAAATTAAAATGGGAAGATCAGAGCTGGAAAGCAGAAAATATGGCAGAAAGACTTGGGATCATGTAACATATCCAAATGTTTACCTCGTGTCTTTTCACTGACTAGGCTCCAGACAGTCCCTGTCCCTTCATCAAATTAAAGTTTTTCATTTGTGTGCTAAAGAAACTCTTTTCTAGGAAAGTGTTAAGAACAATAAAGAGATAAAAGTAGTTGGGAGAAAATATGCATTGGATTTTCAGTGCTGGAAGAAAAGCTTGTAGAATAAAGATGAGCTGGGTTTTTTTAAGGTTTTTGCTTTTGTTGGTGTTGTGTGTCGTGTCGTCGTCCCGTTCCCCCCCCTCCCCCCCCCCCCCCCCCCCCCGCAAGGTTCCCAAGGTTTGAAGTCCTGTGAAGTTCAGTTTCTCTCTGAGGGGAGAGAACAATGAAAGGGAGGGAGGTCTGTCATAATTCTCTGCCTTTTAAATGGGTTGGTTTCTCTTTGGGTAGAAAAGAAATAGTAAATTTGGATTAACTCTTAACTTCATAGTCTCAAAAGAAATCACAAATCTAGAGTTAAGTAATGAAACCTTGTTAGGAAAATCAATGCTACCTTTATCCAAGCTCAGTTTATTCAAAAGGTCAGCTTTGTTGCTGCCCTGGCATAGCTCTAATTTAATGATTAACCTCTTTGTGACTGTTCATGTAACTTCTGGCTTTCCATCTGGTACTTTATATAAGCATAAGCCAAGGTGATAACAGAATGCTGTAGTAGAGTGGTATGTGCTATTTTGGGAGAAATCTCCTTCCAAATCCTATATGCAGTATGCATCAGCCCCAGTGAAACTGAGAGAAGGCCATTAAGAAATCCGATTAGCTGTCTGCTCTCTAGATGAGTTAATATCTCTGTCCAGTGGTAATCAGTGATGTCTAACTGGTAGCTTATCTGGTAATAGTGCTGTCGCCTTTTATAGAGGTACCTTCTCTTGCAGTTCTGCCAGGCATGTGTATTCCATTTCAGCCACGTATAACATTGAGCATCGAAGTGATACCCTATAATAAATTTTAAAATCCTCTTCAGTGCTGAACCTGGCACTGCCTTGTTCTGTTGTGTTGCCCTTCCATTCAGCAGATTTCCTTGCAAGGTCTAAAAGTGTCATGTAAGCGGTAGCATACAAGAGGAGGGAGAGTATGCTTTGTGTGAAAGCAGCACTGAAAAGTGCAGCATTAGGTTCAAGGTTCAAAGCAAAGTATTGTCAAGTACTAGACAGTGCGCTTGCTCTAGCGGTAATCATCTCTGTAATTTTCTGCAGGTTAAAAAAAAAATCCATATAATTCTGGGAAGTAAATATGAAAAAGATTTCAAAAGTAGCTTTAGTTAATGTAATAGCCTGTAAAGTCTAAATTGTTTTCCTGTTAAAATGGAGAATGTAAGGAAGAGCAATTCTAGCAGTCTTTGATGTATTTATCTCCATAAAATACAGATCTGCTGTCTGTTCCATATCCATAGATGCTCATGTCCATGGAGAGACCTGGCTGAAACCTGTAGATCACTGTAGTAGCAACTGAGACAAGTTGCCAGATGGGAACTGAACTTCTCATCAGCTCTTGCCACTTGTACATAGTCCTGTATCTTTTTGAAGGTGTCTTCTGTTGGTAGTTGTTGCTTCCCATCAGTGTTTGTTCATCTTTCCTTTCACTTGAAGGAGGTGAATTTTGACTGCAGCTGTCCTGATGGGTTTTTTAAGTGCTGTACACTTTTGCTCTTGGGTTCTGTCAAGTTGCTGTGATCTTAGCCAGTGCTTTCTCCTGATTTTGTATTTCATTCTAAACTTGCTATTCTGAAATACATTAATATTGTGTCATTTCTGTCTAGAGGTTTATGAACAATTTTGACCCGTTGCTAGCATCCCCGGTTGATTGAAACTTTAGCGTGCACTCAAGGAAAGTGAGATGATATATATGGTACAGTACAGTAGATAAAAGGCAATGCTTCTCCTTTCCCCTTCTCAAAAATCTGTTTCGTGATTGTGGTTCTAGTTTCAAGGCTTGGTTAATTTGTGAAAAAAAATCTTGTTTCTCTGTTGGACAGAGGGGTAAACAATGGCTGATGGTCTGTATCATAGGAGGAGTAAGTGAATCTAGATATCTTCTGATATCTCTAGCCCTTTGTAGGAAAAAGGTGGTTCTCAGAGTCCTGCTGGAGGTGTTGTGTACTGTCTTCTCCTCCAAATGCACAGAATGTGCTTCTTGAGTCTCTTGGGTTTTGGAGAGCCCATGCTCGAGAGTATGGGTGCATTACACTTGGCTTTATTTAGAATATTCAGGTTCTGGACTGGTTCGTAAGAGACTCTGTTAAACCACTGCCTGGTTTTCTGTCCAGATATTTGGTTTATTTGCCTCTCTGTTGAACCTCCATCCCTTTTCTTAGTCTCCCCTCTTCCTCCCTGTTCAAATTAGTGGCAGTTTTTGAGGAAAATAACATTTTCCTTTTCCTTTATGCTTGCACTAGAAATTCAAGGGACAAAATGCCCCTTCTTCACTCTTAGGAGTGAAGTGCTATTTTATAGTATCCTCAGATTAAACACTGGGGTTGCTGAATCTACTTCTGGCAACCGCAGCTCTTGCATTGAGGAACAGCCTGTTTGGAGCACTGTTTGCAAAACCATTTCAGTACATCTCACTATTACCAAGTCAGTACTGCAACCTTATGTAAGCCAGTCTCCATCCACTTAACTCCAGGACATATTTGATGATTAATATTTATATAAAACTTTCATGTTTCCACAGTGAGAGTGTCTCACTCTCAAAAGAAAAGGTGGCTTTTTCCCTGTTGACTCGGTGTGAAAAAGCTTGCAAAGGCTTTCAGCAGCACTGCGTCTGAGACAGGCATCAGCAGAAAAACTAAGGTCGTCTTTAATTCGGTATTTCATTTTGTGAAATTGCCTACTCTGAGAGAAATAAAACATTTACATGTATATTAACCAATGTTTGCCAGCTCTTGGAATAAAGCCAGTTCTCTCAGGGCCAAACAAATGCTCTGAGCGAATGAGTAATAATCTGCTATTGTCACTCCTAATTTATGGATGGGTAGATAGAGCAATGTTTGCCATTTTAAGTTGTCCTATTCGTTTGAAAGACTAAAAATCATGATTAGCTATCAGCTTGGAATATCTATAGCATGTCTGTTTAAAGCTGATTTACTCGATATAGCTGTTGCAAAAGTTCAAAACTTCCCCACGTGATAAGAAGTAATTGTGGAAGAGGATGAGAATGCATGAAGGTTACAGATGTTTTGGGATAGTAATTTGGAAGCTGCAGCCAGAGGCTGAAAAGATATATGGCATCTCCTCTTTTTAAATTACATGTAAGGTCCCCGTGCCTCGTTTATTTTCTGAGGAAATCTGTATCATCTCTCTCATGTTAATAGAAAGTTAAGAATCTATGGATTCCCAAAATAATGGCTGTATTGAGCTTTTGTCGTTGATAGATAAGTAAGAGGAGGGCGTAATACTGAGTACCTTACAATGAAGTTTTCATAGAATCATTGAGGTTGGAAAAGACCTCTAAGATCATCGAGTCCAACCATCGACCCAACACCACCATGCCCACTAAACCATGTCCCTAAGTGCCTCATCTACATGTCTTTTAAATACTTCCAGGGATGGGGACTCAACCACTTCCCTGGGCAGCCTGTTCCAATGTTTAACCACTCTTTCAGTAAAGAAATTTTTCCTTACGTCCAATCTAAACCTCCCCTGGTGCAACTTGAGGCCATTTCCTCTCGTCCTATCGCTTGTTACTTGGGAGAAGAGACCGACACCCACCTCGCTACAACCTCCTTTCAGGGAGTTGTAGAGAGCAATGAGGTCTCCCCTCAGCCTCCTTTTCTCCAGGCTAAACAACCCCAGTTCCCTCAGCCGCTCCTCATAAGACTTGTTCTCCAGACCCCTCACCAGCCTCGTTGCCCTTCTCTGGACACGCTCCAGCACCTCAACGTCCTCCTTGTAGTGAGGGGCCCAAAACTGAACACAGGATTCGAGGTGCGGCCTCACCAGTGCCGAGTACAGGGGCACGATCACTTCCCTACTCCTGCTGGCCACACTAGTTCTGATACAGGCCAGGATGCCATTGGCCTTCTTGGCCGCCTGGGCACACTGCCGGCTCATGTTCAGCCGGCTGTCGACCAGCACCCCCAGGTCCTTTTCCGCCAGGCAGCTTTCCAGCCACTCTTCCCCAAGCCTGTAGCGCTGCATGGGGTTGTTGTGGCTGAAGTGCAGGACCCGGCACTTGGCCTTGTTGAACCTCATACAGTTGGCCTGGGCCCATCGATCCAGCCTGTCCAGGTCCCTCTGCAGAGCCTTCCTACCCTCGAGCAGATCAACACTCCCGCCCAACTTGGTGTCGTCTGCAAACTTACTGAGGGTGCACTCGATCCCCTCATCCAGATCATCGATAAAGATATTGAACAAGACCAGCCCCAAAACTGAGCCCTGGGGAACACCACCAACTGGATGTAACTCCATTCACCAGAACTCTCTGGGCCCAGCAAGAATATTCTCTTTTTGTTGAGAAAGATGTGTGTTTTTAAAGGGGGCGCTTAAAATCCCGCCCCTTTAAGGCCCATATTAAATGTTGCAGAGAGGCAAATAGCATGGCATCCCTCTGAAGTAGGAGTTTAAGGTGTTGAGAGTCTCTCTGGAGATGGAATTGTCCTCAGTATGTCCTGTGAAGTCTTCTGTGAGATCTCCTGGCAGGTTGTGGAGGAGTGTGCTATATATATCACGCCTAAATACATAGGTAGAAGACGGATGAGAAGTACAAACCTTGCTTGTCAGCCACTAAGAGTAAATAAACACAGTGCAGAGATGAGAACGATAATTGATGTCAGTCTTCTCCGATGGATTGACTCTTCCATCTGCTTCTTTTAGTCTTTATTTCACTTCCATGCAGCTTTTCTTCCATGTGGTGGTTTCTTTCCTTTTGTTTCCCTTCCTGTCTTGCACACTAAGGGGGCTTTCCTGCTCTTTCTCTCTGGGCTGCATTATCTCCCTTGCCTGCTTGTTTTGCTGCATTACAATTTTTAATTTTTTTTTTTCTTTCCCCCCACTGCATTAAACTTCCTATCTGTGGTCTTGTTAAATGAAATAACAGCAAGAGCGGTTGGTGCTGATGTTGCAGATACTAGGATGTCCAAAGCCCAGGGTGCAGCCATTAATATTCTGTCTGTAAGCTGTGGAAGACAGACTCTGAAGAGACGCCTAAGGACATGATTCCTCAGCCCCTCTGAAAGGTCAGACGTAGAACTTAACTTCTGTATTGTGCAGCCTTAGCTGTCACTTGGTGTTCACAGGCACTTAGAGAAGATTAAAAACTAATATATCCCCGGTTTGAGAGAAGGTTGAATAATATGTGATCCAAACCCTACGTCTACTGGATCACGGGCAGACGCCTTTAAATACCCATTCCCTGCGCACCCACAGTTCCCAAACCATCCATGGGCCCCAATGCTGACTTGACTTCCATTGTTATGGGTTCAGGGTACAACTTGAAGTGGTTTGATTGTTGAGTGCCTGCTGTTGCATTGACGAGGGATCTACTGAATGCACCAGAAGACATACTACCGAATTTGGCTGATGTGAACAATGAAGCAAAATGAGTAGTATTTTTAAGAGCTGGTCAGCAGCATCTTAATAAAAATGGGAGGTTGGGGGAGAAGCAACCACACCACAAAAGCAACAAAAAAACCCCCTAAAGACAAAAAAAAACCAAACCCAAAGACCAAAAAAACCCAACCAACCCACCCACCAGCTTGGAGCAATGGTTCTTGAAATTGCTCTAAAATATGAAACTATTAAGATTAATCTGAATTAATCTATACAAAGTAAGAAAGATGCCTGCTTAGATCTCAGCAGCAGCAGGTGCTTGCAGTATTATAAATGGAAAGCAATACAAATTGAGGTGCTTATTAAATTTGCCTTTATGATGCTTTGAAGAATTGCAGTGGAACAGAAAAGAAAAATTACCAAAGGCTCTGGCTTGGAAGGGTGACTTAAATAGCTGTGCTGCCAAAGGAAACGGAACATAAACTAGGATAAGTGATAGACTTGTTCAAAAAAGGTTATCTAACAGTGATTTGTCCCTGGCGTGGAGAGATTGGCCGAGAGCTTTGGAGGGATGTGATTGAACAGGGGAGGGCTTAATTTTTTTGGACAGTTTTAATATGGTATTGAATTTTAATATATTTTCCAGGAGATTGCACTGTAATCCTTTCTAGCACTTAGTTTTCTCAAGTTTTTCCTTGTTTCCCCTTTCCCCTTCCTCCAGCTGACAAAAACTAAGTCTGTGGGAAATGTTCATGTTTGGGAAATGGGCTCATTCAGAATTTTTGCTGCCTTTTTGGATGAGGCTTCGGTAAGGATCCTGTATGTCGTTCAGCATTTTCTAAAATTCTTGAAACACTGTAGGGCCTCTGCAGAGAGGTGGCTGAGCAGAGCAGCTAACAAATCATCGAGTAAACCAGATCAGAGCAGCAGGCTCAACTGGCAGAGAGACTATTAAAAGTGAATCAAAATCTGCAATGTTTTTTTCTTTACTAAGATAGTCAAATTGATTTAATTTGGCAGGGAACATACTAGGCAATCATAGCGTGGGAAAATCGGTACTTTGGGGAGCAGTGAATTGCTCTGCGTGAGATCCAAGATCCTACTTTTCAATGTACCAAAACGCAAGTACGCTTGCTGGTGGAGAGGTCTGTGGTGGCACAGTGTTGCTCCCGCACCCTTCTTGTCTCAGTTACTCTTTTGGAAAATGCCTGGCGTACAAACAGTGAAGGCATCTAGGTTAGAAATGGTGATAACACACGTGTGCATGCAGAACAGGCAGAGTCATTATCGCAGAGCTAAGGGGGAAAGGGAACGTGTGCGGACAACAGGACTCCTGGCATCTACTCCCAGATCTCCCGGGCACTGCACGTGTGGGCTTGCATAAGCTAAAGTGGCTTGTATGCCATACCAACCATTTAATATATTTTACCTGCGATTAGGAATTCAGTTGCATCCATATGCTTATGAGTTGCACGAAAAAGATGGTGTAAGCAGTGCACGAGCATGACTACCCTTGGAAAAGTTTGAATCTGTTCAGCAGGAGGTGAAGCTGGTATCTTGTGCTAAGCTGGCTGGGGTTAATGCACGATTGCGTATCATCAGTGACTCTCTGAGAGCACTGTGAATATAGCGGATTGCTTTAAAAACAACCCAAGTGGAAAGGAAGGCTGTACAAGAAGAAGTGAGACGGGAGAATGTGAATACTGTTACGTAGGGAGATGTAATGTTCTGGTCTTGATAAGTGCTTTAAAAGAAGGTCACTTGTACTTTACGGTGGTTGAACTACGGTACTGATCGATAGCTGTTTGCTGAACATTGTTGAGGAACTTCTGAGACATCCTTCTCTGACTGCCTGGGCTTGCTCGTAATGGACTTCGTTACATACACGGCTCCATAGCATTTGCTTTTGCTTCTGAGTTTTTAAGCCGGTGGAAAGTCCTGGCAGCAGGACCGTAAATAGGAGTGTACATAAATAGGTGGTGCAAGAACCAGTGTTGCAGAACTGATTAGGCAAAACCAGGCTTGTGTTTAGAGGGTGGCTTTGCTGGGAAACTCCCTTTGGTTAGACTGTGCAAAACTTTTTTTCTTTCTGTCCCTGTAATTTTATTAAGTCTTAATTAAACTTTCTGCAATTAAATTAGTTTACATTAATGTCACACTGTCTTATTATGTGTATATTGACAGACACTAACATGGATTTGATCAGCCTAATCCAGCTGTATGTAATTATGTGCCTTTTCCTTAAATAATTGCAAACAGAATCTATCAATCATGGCAGGAAAGCCTGCTGCTTTATTATAACGTGGGATTGTTTAGTGAAATGTAATAAGGTTTAATCTGGGAAGTAAACAGAATGAGATTTTAATGACACCAGTGATAGGAAGAAAAAACTCTCCCCACCCATCCTGTGTTGCAAGTCTCAGTTCTTATCTTCCCTTCCCCCCAGAAAAGGTGTCCTGATTGCATTGTTGTCATGCTGATGTTGAGAACATTTCTGTAATTTGAAAGGAATTTGGGAAAGGTGCAGATTTCTGCCTGCCAGAGGAAGAGCTCTAGCCTAAACCTGTGGTGCTGTTCCAATGTAAGGTGGAGGTTTTTATTTCATTCATTGATAACTTGATTACCCGGATTGAACGAGAGCGTGTAGAAGGCAACAGAGGTGGGAATGAAATCTGCCAAACCGCAGCACTGCACAAGCATTAAAACACTTGCCCTGCTTGGAAAACAAGTAAGGGAGTAACACAGGCACCCACTTCAATGACTGTATTTGGGTTGATTTCTGTGTGATTTAGTTACTCGCCAGTGTCATGCAGTCCTCCCCTGGCACGTGTACAAGCAGGGAGTGACAGGCACGGTGCCAGCAGTCTTTCCTCAGCCTCCTACTGGAAAACCATTTGTGCCAACAAAAGCTTGAAAAACCAGAACTTCAGACAAGCCCTGAAGGGCGTGAGTTTGAGATCTGAACCCCTCATTCAGCGTGCTCTGGCGTTGTATCCAGCTTGCTTTAAATCTACGAATACCTCCAAGTTACTTCATAAAATAAAATGGTAAGTGCCACTGTCAGTGAAGTGCTGTCCACTTTCCCCTGCAGGCCTGTCTCGGGAGGGTTTCAGGAGTCCAGGTACACACCTATCTTACTTTCTCCTATTGCAGGTAGTTCTGTATCTTGAGCTGGAAGAGGGAGATTTCCCTTTGTGCCTTCTGAAGAAACAAACCGTTTCACAAATAGTTTAAGTCCAGCATACACAGATTGTCTTGTGGTGAGGAGGCGCAGATGTTGTTTCTAGATGTTGCCCTGGTATCTTGGGAGCTGTTCTTTCAGCTTTTCTGTCGGTCACTCTCCATCGTTCCCCTCTCTGGTGCACACACATACACACACACACACAAGTACGCACACACCCCTGCTGCCTCAGGCTCATCCCTTGCCTTTGTGTTTTTTGTGGGTTTAGATTTAACAATCCGTTCTTGCTGTGGGCATGGATTTTTTTGTCTGCCAAGTTTTAGCCTGGCCCAAATTTTTCAGTGCCAGAATTTTAATGACAGTACAATTATAATGAAAAGCAGTGACAGTCCCTCAACTCTCCTGTTTGCATTACAAAACTGTAACATCAGGCTTCGGACTTGCTGGCATTCTGCCTGGCGTGTGTCTCAGGGATCTGTTTCAAACACGTTTATAGTGATGCTGCCTCACAGACTGACTGTACGAGACCGCATGCTGGATCGTAGGAAAGGAGTGTTTCCCACCTAGGTCATTATCAGCTCAGAGGATGAGCGCTGCTACCCTCTGGTGACAGTTCAGCTTGTGGTGTGAGTTAGCAGCGACAGTCCAGGTCTCAGTGGGCTTGTGACCCTGACAGAGCTGTACTGGAAAACAGAAATGTTATTTTCACACCGGATTCCTATTGCTGCACCTTCTTGCAGATGCCAAACGCTTGGGGTTGGTCTGGGCGAGCAGCACATTAATTTTGAGGAGCTCCAACACCAGCAACTCATTTATTTTTATTTATTTATTTAGTATAGCTATTTAGAAACTGACTGAATTTCCGTAAGTACAATGGAAAGATAAATGTTTTGTATCCAAAGGAGTCTTGTCAGGAACAGCTGAGAAAATTACTTTTTAAGAAAACAGCTGAGCAAACACATAATACCGAGTCATGTGCTAGGTGGTGTGGTTTACTGCATTTATGCGCAAGATCATCTGTAGCTGTATAGATGGCAAATGGCAAGCTCTTCTCTTACAGCCTCCCCTAGGAATTGAATTCATGCAGTGACAGAAATTACGTGTTTGTTGTTTTTGTGTTTTCAGTAAGCATTAGTCGTATTTCTTCATTGGACTGCGTATTGCAAAAGTTGTCTTGATGCTGGTTATCTACAAAGAAAAATACGAGTTATTTATCCACCTGTTCATGGAGCAAAAGGATTTGCCTTTTTTTTTAAATTGAATTCTGTTCTGTTTCTTTGCTGCATTCAGGGCAGATAGGATTGCACTGCAACACCGTATGCACCAAAAACACCGTCACCTCATCTCTGTGTAACAATGCCTTCCCAGATGCAGAGATCCATGGCTTTTTGTTTCTAATACAAATTACTTGCTATATCCAAGTCCTCAGAATTGTGAAAATGGTATTGAAATAGCTTTTTGCTTTGGCGGCCTTGCTCTTTCTGACTTTCTGGCAGCATTCAATGCTGGCTTTCATATTTCAAATGCTGTGAGTAGTTTGGAGACTCTCAAAGCTACATTTACAGTAAATGTGATGTAGTAACGATGGGTCAATTCAGATTTAGGTCTGTAATTTGGAAAAAAAGCCACCACCCCTCACTAAAAAATGTTAAACTGACTTCAAACAGAATCTTAATAGTTCCATATTGTTATGTGTGTAATTAAAAGCTTTTACCCTTGAAAACAGGATTGTTTTGATTTGCTAATCATAATTCCTTGCTACAGTCAAACAGACTGAGGTAAATTTTTACGATACTAAGAATTGGCCTCATGCTGTAATATGAAAATCCATTTTTCACAGAACAAAAAATTTTCTCTTAATGCTTTTCTTCATTTTTAGCACACTCTGAAATCATGACAGATAGTGTCACCGAAACATGAAGATCTCAAATTTAGCATTGCAAGCATTACCTTCAGCTATGCATCAATTCTGCTGCACAGCTTCTGTTTAAAAGAAATGAGCATTTGACAGTGCAGAAGCCAAAGTTACTTGTGTGGTTGTTCCTGCAGAGTCCTTGCTCGCTTAGGTTGCTCTTGTTTCGTTAGGGGGACGGCTTGTACAAATGAAAACTTTCTTTTTTAAGCAGGTCGTAATCATTTCCCCTTGTTAGTGGTCGCACAGAGCTGTGTTTTGGTACCTAAAGAACTGTCCCGCAAGTGGAATATTCACTTCATCGTGGGGCAGCTTTTGTGTTGCTGAAAGTGGGTTGGCTGGAGAGGTTTGGGGGGAGGGAGGGAGGATGTGACTGGGATTAAAGTGTTTTGTTAATCGGCTGGGCAGGCTTGCTCTTTAGGGTTCAGCTCTCTTAGTCAAGTTGGCAAATCTCTGCTCTATCCCTCTTTGTCACCCACACAAGTGATTACATGGAACATTTTGCTCCTTTAGAGCCTGTCAAATAATGAAGATTTTTTTAAACTATCATTTTACATTTAGTGCTTACAATGGAGTGTCGTAATTGTGCTTGAATGTGATGGAAATAGTGCTGGACAAGCACTACTGCAGTTGCATGAAAGCTGTTGCAATCAGGCTTCCCTCCCCGCCCCCCTCAAAAGCCCCTCCTCAGAGCCAGGGTTGCAAGGCATTAGGTGCCTAATGCATCTGACACAAACACGGGAGCAGATTTAGCTTCTGTCTCGGTGTGGGAGTTGGGTGCAAACTGGCCTAAGTGCTCATGTAAATCCTACCCAGGTAGCAGCCATCCGAAGGGATGAAGGCATTCTTCAAAAAAGATGTGAGGATTGTTATTTTTCTCTCTTATACCTGCCAAAACTGAAACACAAGGAAAAAAACAAATGGCGGAGTTGGACCTGTGTGGATGGAAAGGCTGCGTGCAGAACTGAGGTCTCTGGAGACCCCATCTGTGCGCAAGTATTCCTGTTTGTAAATCTGTCCCAAGCTCCTACTGAAATACTTTTTAAAATTCCCATTTAGCTGCATCTCTAGCTGGCCAGATCACCTTAGAAATTGGTGACCTTGCTGATGCTACTCGAGGAATGGCCAGACCTTACAGCTGCAGGAAAGAAAGTTCTCCATGCAAAATGTGTTATTTAATTTCAAGGTAAAATCAGTAATGGAGTAATGATTTAAAAAAAAAAAAAAAAAGTCTTCCATGGGGTAAAACAAGTCTTGTCCTTTATTAAATAGTACCCAGGATTTGCGTAACAGTATTACATGCAGTTCAATCATTTATTAAAAAAAAACCCCAAACATTTGCATGGTTTCAAAGGTAGGAGATAACATGTTACCTGTTGCTTAGACTCCACTTTAATTAAGGGTAGAAGCAAGAATTATTTTACTTCAGCCAGCTTGTTGGTCCCAGGCTCCCCATGCTGGCTGGGGCAGCACATCAAGTTTCCTTCTGCTCTGACAGGAGCTGCCATCTCCTTGCGGTGGCCACTGGCTCGGCCGCAGTGAAGTTGAAGTTGCACGAGGTAAGGGAGGATTAAAGCCTCATGTGTAGGAGACCCTGCACAGCTGCTCCTGGCTGCCCAGAGCTGCTGCGTCCATTCTGCTGGGGACCACGCAAGTGAAGCACTCTGTGCGTGTGGCCTGGGACTTCGGCAGCACTGCAAGGAACAATCCTCTTTCACTGGTGGGAAGGGTGGTCTCTATCACGAGACCAGGGAGTCCTCCTGTTTTAACAGCTGCTCAGTGTTTAGAATCATAGAATCATAGAATCATTGAGGTTGGAAAAGACCTCTAAGATCATCGAGTCCAACCGTCAACCCAACACCACCATGCCCACTAAACCATGTCCCTAAGCGCCTCATCTACACGTCTTTTAAATACCTCCAGGGATGGGGACTCCACCACTTCCCTGGGCAGCCTGTTCCAATGTTTAACCACTCTTTCAGTAAAGACATTTTTCCTTACATCCAATCTAAACCTCCCCTGCCGCAACTTGAGGCCATTTCCTCTCGTCCTATCGCTTGTTACTTCGGAGAAAAGACCAACACCCACCTCGCTACAACCTCCTTTCAGGTAGTTGTAGAGAGCGATGAGGTCTCCCCTCAGCCTCCTCTTCTCCAGGCTGAACAGTCCCAGTTCCCTCAGCCGCTCCTCATAAGACTTGTTCTCCAGACCCCTCACCAGCCTCGTTGCCCTTCTCTGGACACACTCCAGCACCTCAACGTCCTCCTTGTAGTGAGGGGCCCAAAACTGAACACAGGATTCGAGGTGCGGCCTCACCAGTGCCGAGTACAGGGGCACGATCACTTCTCTACTCCTACTGGCCACACTAGTTCTGATACAGGCCAGGATGCCATTGGCCTTCTTGGCCGCCTGGGCACACTGCCGGCTCATGTTCAGCCGGCTGTCGACCAACACCCCCAGGTCCTTCTCTGCTGGGCAGCTTTCCAGCCACTCTTCCCCAAGCCTGTAGCGCTGCATGGGGTTGTTGTGGCCAAAGTGCAGGACCCGGCACTTGGCCTTGTTGAACCTCATACAGTTGGCCTCGGCCCATCGATCCAGCCTGTCCAGGTCCCTCTGCAGAGCCTTCCTACCCTCGAGCAGATCAACACTCCCGCCCAACTTGGTGTCATCTGCAAACTGACTGAGGGTGCACTCAATCCCCTCATCCAGATCATCAATAAAGATATTGAACAAGACCAGCCCCAAAACTGAGCCCTGGGGAACACCGCTCGTGACCGGCCGTCAACTGGATGTAACTCCATTCACCACAACTCTCTGGGCCCGGCTGTCCAGCCAGTTTTTGACCCAGCGCAGAGTCCACCTGTCTAAGCCGTGAGCCGTGAGCCGTTTAGTACTGGTTCCCTGCTAACCAGGCTTCCTCTTGCCCCTTGGGTCCTCACCACCTCCTCCTCCTTCCATCTCTTGGACCTGACTCTTCTTCCAGCCTCCGTACAGCAGCTCTGGCTGCAGCACCCTAAAGTAATCAGCCCAGTAGCAGAAATAAGTAACAAGCTGATAAGATTGTTGGGTTTAGTTCTTCTTGACTCTGGTGCTGGTGTGTCCTGGTGATTGGGAACTACTGGTTTTGGGGCTTTTTAACGCTAAAATAATCTGAAGAGTATTGTCTGCTTAGGTGTCTTGTGTCCTTTTTCCCCACTGCTGGCAGGCAATTTGAATACAGTGTGTCCTGATTGTCTGCTGGTTTGTTGTCTGGTTTTGGGTTTTTTTTTTAATGTGTGAGTAACATCCATGGCCCTAGGGGAAAATTTAAATGATAGAAATTAATTCTTGTCAGATTGTTTGAGTTTCAAGATGTTTTGCTGTTTCAGAAATGTTACAGTATCAGGTTAGACCAGGTTAGTCCAAATTGGCTTGCAAACAATTGTAATTTTGGATTAGGAGAAAAATTATTCAGTTTAACATGGCTAATACATTCATGCTGGAAGGTTGGTGATAAGTTCTTTAGACGTCTAGACGTGCAATTACACTAAATGCAGATAAACTAAATCTTTTGTGCATGTAGAAGGAGATGCAATACTCGGCAAGTGCTGGTGTAGCCCAAGTCAGGGCTGGTTCCTGGTTCGCAGAAACAGCCGTGTATAGTGTGAGGAGCTTTTAATTGCTGATCACTAATGGTCAGGGTTAATTTTACAAAAAAAAGGAGGCAGCAGATTGCCATAAATTCTGGCTGGAAGATTGTTGATTTGTTTTGAAGGCTACCAGTCTCCACAAGTTTCACTACAGCCTTCTGGTACAAAATAATCCCTGCTTAACCGTAGTTGACTCACTTTAAGATGCTGGCAAATGCTTCAGCATTGGTATGAGTGACTTCAGCAGGTCCACTGATACATGCTTTTAGGTTTTGAGGTTAGCTCTGCAAAAACAGTTCAGAGTAACAACCCAGAAGGTAGAATGAAGAGCACTTTTATATAAAAAAAGCAGTTCGGGTGATGGGTTAGGAGGAATGTAACTTCTTTAGACGTCAAGCCAGGGTACTAAATTAGTGAATTTTTATTATGTTGAAGAATGGTGTCTTTAGGTTTGTCTTCGGTAGCTTGAACTTCTTAATGTTCTATTCTGCTTGAAACCTTAGCTTTTCAGTGTCAAGTTGGAGCACTGCAGTGTCAGAGAGAAGAGGTAGGCTCTGTGAAATGGATGTTTCAAACAAATATACCAAGTCAACACTCATTTTCTTGACTTGGCAGTCAAGATGGTTTCTTTCTAGCCTGCAGGTTCCTGCTTTTGGGGGAAACTTTGCTATAGTGAACTTAAAAATAATCTCATCACCCCATGCAATTTTATTACCAAATTTTAAATTGCAAAATTCATAAAAGGAAGGTGAAGTTACAGTCTGGCTAGTGCCAGACTTCTGTCATGCTGTTGTGGACTGCGGATATTCCACTTTTGCTAGAGTCTGTTAATCCTTTCTATGCTATTTCTACAAATGTCCCAGTTGAGGGAGTCGCTGACTTTCCAGTAAAGGCAGTAGTTGAACTAGTTTGGTGATCATTTCCAGCCTTGGCAGATGCTTGGGCCAGGTTGAGCAGTTAATAGAAACAGGAAGCAGCCCTAGGGGGATGCATACAGTCTGCAGCAGTGAGCCCTCTCCTGTTTGGGGGAAACTAGGAATGGAAAGGAGACTCTTGGCTTCCATTTGAGGAGAAAAAGCGAGTTTCCAGTTCTTCTGCAGCGTGAAGTTAGCTGGTCACGAAGGTTAGAGGTTTGCACAAGATTGAAGTAACTATGGGACATCACTTTCTTCACTTTTTTGTTGCCCTTCTGATAGTGACTTGCTCTGACATGTTTTAAATGGGCAGTGCTAACTAGACTGTTAATTACACCCATCCCAATGCTGTATTATTTCCTTCCTCTCTTCGCTTGAGCTTGACCTTGCCAGTGCGCAAACAGGATGATTATTGGCTGAAGGAGGACGTAGCTCAGTAATGTGAGATAGTTTGTTCTCATGGGCCGTGCATGCCGCAGGGAACAAGACCCTAACGTTGTAATCCTGGCTCTGGCACTGACTTGCTGTACTTTATGTATCTGTTTCTTCCTTTCCATAATTGTCAGTAGTCACCTGCATTCCAGTGGAGTCCATGGGTGGCCGGTAAGAGGCCTGGCAGTGGACGAGGGTAGCTGTGGCTCTCTTACTCCAGTTGCATGACATGGGCCGTAAAATTTTGTCTTATGCAACTGAGCATTGGTTTTTAAGTACTGTTTCATACCAACGTGAACATAGCAGCATGTACGACATCCCGGACCTTTTCCTGCAGGGGAGTGTTGTCTCTTGCAGCAACTGTCTAATACTGGCACTCATGTCTGGGCTCCGTAGCGGCAGCAGGGGCCTGGCAGCAACTTGCAGAGATTCACTGCATCTGTTTCATGCTTCAGTCAAGATGAACCCTAAGGCTCATCTCTCTGAAAACTGTGGGCCAGTTTCTGTGCAAGTCCGTCTCTGCCAGTAGTAAAGCCAAGTAACCCAGTCTACTGGAAACGTTTTTGGAGATTGATGCCAGATTCCCAAACTGGAGAGCATCAGCTTGCAATTCAAGTGGTGCTGACATTTGCGAGAAGGCTTTCTGTTCTAAGCCGTCAGATGTTAGCTAGTGTATGTAATTAACTTGGTATAATTTTGCTTCAGAATGAAATATTCATTCAAAAGAGACTTAAAAAAAAAAAACATCCTGATGTTTTTAATGTCTGGGTAGCAAGTGATGCTGCGTAGAGCAAGGCATACATTTATTGTTAGAGAGATTGGTTTCATGGCAACTCCTGTTTGTTACTATGGTACAGAGAAAGTCCCAAAGGCTTTTACTGTCCATCACTTCTTGGGTCTTGTGAGTAATACGGATACAAAACCCACTGACGTACATTAACAGTGGAGACAGAAAACAATATGAAAATACTGTAGCCTGAAATACTCTGGTTGTCTAGTTATCCCAAAGGGCAAATGTAAAACTTTATTTTGCATAGTAATTTTTCTAGAGTTTGGTAACAAAGCTTGTGACCAGAGCAGGAGGAGAACGGAACAGAAATGGAAGGGGTAAAACAGAGATTTCTTTTGCCTCAGAAGAAAGTCAAGAGTTCATTAGAGAAGTGATAAACAACAAAACCAAACCAGAAACCCATAGCCTGCAGAAGGTGGAATACCAAAGGTTCTGCCCTGAGTCAGTAAGAGAGCTGAGGATTTGCTGAGAAGAAAGAGTTATGAAAGTTTAGAAATGAGGTAGTCCCATTGGATTAAAAGACTGGAACAGGGTGTCGTGTGTAGTTGCTCCATCCAATTCCTATTTACTTCCCCATTATGAAGTTCACTGACCACTTCTGGTCTCTCTAAATCTGTTACATATTTCGATTCTAATGCTGCAGCTTGCAGAAGGAATTGGTTCTTTCTAAGACTTGAACTTTATTGTTTCCTCTTTTGAAAATAATTCCAGTCACCAAAATCTCCCTTTTATGCTTTATCAAAACTGAAATTAAGTGTTTGCCTTGGAGTCCAGGTTGAATTGGCAAAGATTATGATCAGAAGAAACAACTGCTTGAAAGATGTGTGTGCATGGGATGCAGAATCGGTGAATCCAGCTGAACACTGAGATCCTGTCACACTCAATGGCTTTTTTGTTGTTGGGGTTTTTTTGTTTGTTTGTTTTGTTTTTTAGATTGTATCCAGGAAGGACCACGTAAAGACAGAAATATTGACCCATTGATTTGCTCTTGGTTTCCCAGTACCACATGGTTGCTCTGATAGTCTGGTCACTTCCATAAGTTTCAGATAGTAGAGTTATTCGGCATTTTACCCTAATCGATGCAGTATCTCGCCAGCCTAATCGGCTGGATGAGATTCACAGCAGGCAGGTTGCTGCTGTTATGAGAAAGGATGAAAACTCCTTTGTAGCTGCACATAACCTATAGGTGGGGATTCTTGTTTTGTATGTAAGCATTTTATTTCGGTTTTGCTTCTGTGGTCACGCTGACAAATAAGGTTGAGTGCTAATACCAACAGAAAGCATCCCGCTTTCACTGAAAACCACTTCTCTTTTTAAAAGTAGTCCTAAGACAACTTGTAGCACTGACCAGAGATGACACATCAAGAGGAAATCATGTCTGTGGTGAACTGAGCGAGCTTTGCAGCTTTGCTTGTTGACACATGCTCCTCACCTACAGCAGCACGCTAAAATCATCTTCGTATTTTGATATAAAGAAGGAGGAAAGGAAAGAGGCAGTTACATTTTTAATGTAACTGTACATTACTAATTTCTTCGTATGTTTTCTTCTGAGTATGTTAGGGAGTGATGGAAAGACATCAGTTCATAGTTTACTTTCAATTCAACTCAATATTTGACACCAGTAATTGTTACCCTCCAACTTTGTGTTTAGATACGTCTGGCCTGTACCCAGCTATTGTGCCGCTGCAGAAATGGGGGATGTGGCAGAGGAAAGTAGCCAAACAGTTGGCATCTTCCCTCCTCCTCCCTGCACAGTCAGTGAATTACATAGCTGTAGGCAGCTTGGGGGCAAAAAACTGAGGGTATGGAAATATTAAGCACCTACTAATTCTCCTTATTTCAGAGAGGCTTTCATATCGTGCGGTGTTTTTGTTTATCACTTCGTAGATACTTCTGCTTTTAAAATTTGGTCTTGTAAATGCTTCAGAGTGACTACCTTATTAATGACTGCTTGTCTACAACAGTGATTTGTAAGCAGGCTGGTTATCATTTGGGACCTTTTTCTTATAAAAATGACAGCTGTAATAAGAGTGATAGCACAGTCATGTTATGATTTAGACTTTGTTCTATGGCAGCAGAGCCAGAAGTGTAAGTTAAGCAGCTCTTTCCTTAGAATACCCTTTATGCCAATAAATACCTGGTGAGGATGATAAACGCTTAATGCTTTTCCTTATGGCAGGGCGCGTGCTTGCCCCTCCTCGTTCTGTAGGTTTGTGGGGAGACACGGACCTTCAGCTGGGAGCCTGCTGCTGTTAGAAGAGGGGGCAGCGTCTGTGTTGACGCAAGACTAATTCATACTATTTTCATTAAGTCTTTAGCTGTGTTATCTTGTTCGCCTTAGAGGATAAAATGTGTGGTGCTGGGCTTTGTTTCTGGCTTAAGAGTGCAAGTTCAGTGCTTTTGGACAAACACGCACAGCGTGATGAACTGCTGTAGTTTTTACGGGGAAAGTGTTATCGACGAGCTGAGCAAGCGCACTGTGATTCTGTTTCCTTGAAAGAAGCTGCATAGATATTGGTGCCAGTTGGATAAAAGATTTACCAAGTGGAGCTGCAAAAGGTTTTAATAACTGGAATATGTGTAGATTTTGCTCAAAAGAATTTTTTTTTTCCCTTCTGTTCTAGTTTCTTGCACAGCCGACCACTTGAAGGAGAAGGAATTCTTCAACCTCTTGTTTCAAAAGACCTTGGACTATTTTCTGCTGCTCAACTCCCTTCATTCCCCCTTTTCAGTGAACAAAAGGTCCTAAGAGGAGGATGAGGCAGCTGAGAGGAAAACCCAAAAAAGAGACCTCCAAAGATAAAAAGGAGAGAAAACAGGCGATGCAAGAGGCCCGGCAACAAATCACCACGGTTGTGCTTCCCACGCTGGCTGTTGTAGTACTGCTGATTGTTGTGTTTGTTTATGTGGCGACTCGTCCAAATACAACTGAATGACGCAGCTTTTTAGACTTTCTAGCTTTGGGGTATTAATAATTTTATCAAGAGCCAAAAGGAACTCTCTGCCACTCTTTTAGTACTTTGCAAAGGAACTTGCTGGTATTTGCAGTCTTTCTCTTGGTTAGGGTCCCGCAGTTTCTCTTTAGGAATGTAACATAAAACGTATTAGTGAATGTGCCAGTACGTTTTATGGTCCGGTTCATGTGCCTTTCACACTTTTAAAATGGTGGTTTTCTTAAATCTGTTTGAAGCTCTATCTTGTAAAAGGTAATTGTGTTCTGCTATAAGTTTGTAACAAATCAGCTTTCAGCTTTTATCACTGTTATGGGTAACGTTGCTCCCATGAGCTCTTGTATGTCTATTCCAGAACTTCCAAAGAAGTACATTTCTTCTTTGTACTTACTGTCATATGAAGTGCTTTGATTCAGAAAGGATATATTTATTTTTTGAATAAAAGAGAGAAGTCTTACTTGGAAACTTTGAATTATTTTGCAAAAAATGTGACTTATTGTGAAAGCCTACATTGTGTGATAATTTTTTCATTAAACACTATATGGTTCACTCAAAAAGAATTTCTTTGTGCTGTGAGATGCCAACATGCAAAGTGAATACTTCAGGATCTGCCAGAAGGAATCTTACGGAAGTTGGAAAGGGCACTTCTACCAGTTTATGGTGAAGTAACTAATAACAAACTACATAAACACAGATAGTTGTTTATCTGAATGTTAAATATTTAAATCTGTATAAAGTAGCAATAAAAAGGTGATTTTGGATATAGCCCTTGATTTTTTTTAACCTTTTTTTTTTTTTTAAAGGAAGGAAAAGTACCATTAGTATAACTTAGGTCTCTAATCTGCTGTCCTGTGACATCCCCCTCTCCCCCTCACTTAAAGGAAGCTGTGAGCGCAGCTTAGGCAGTTTTATTCTAAGAAATCAAACTATAAACTGATCAAAATGGTTCAATAATCCTGTGTTCTTCTACAGCTCTTTATCATCCAGATAAATAAGGCACGCTCAGTAAGCATTAAGCTTCAGAAGACTTTGGGGAGGGAGTTTGAGAACTCTTAACTGCTGTTTAAATACAGGCCAAGCAAGGAAGAATGTGATGCTGCAGCGCGCTGAAGTGTAGCAGGAAGTATTTCTGTGACAAAAGTCAAGGACCCCTCGAATCTTCACTTCAGGTGCTGTCTTTTGGCATGGGGATAGTCCCAGGGAAGTCAGTGGGACTGTTCTTATGCGTGGCAGCCAAAGACCGTGCCTTGCTTCCTGCGTTAACCCTGTGTATTGTTCCTGTGCAGAACGCTACTGCCAACCAAAGTTGTGTCGCAAAAAAATAACTTGGGCAAGCACATGCAATTCCCTGCAGTAGACATTGCTCTAAGGCACGTGTTCCCAAAGCGCGGTGAGTCTATGGCCAGCTATGAACTAACCCGGTTCAGAATGAGCCAGATACCCAATGATGCTGGGATGGTCACAGCTAATGACGCTTGCTGTGCCACCGCTGTTG
This sequence comes from Aptenodytes patagonicus, assembly GCF_965638725.1. Classification (NCBI taxonomy): domain Eukaryota; kingdom Metazoa; phylum Chordata; class Aves; order Sphenisciformes; family Spheniscidae; genus Aptenodytes; species Aptenodytes patagonicus. Next base: position 216,182,093 of record NC_134949.1, read on the forward strand.
GTAGTGCCTAGAATTAAACTGGCCCTGCAGACTAAGATGTTTTTGAAATACAAAATTTGCTAAAAACTTGAAGAGTTTGGATGACCTGTTAGATTGGCTTTTTCTCTCCGCAACTTGCAGCACAGTTGGAATATATGCACAACAAACTACACAGACAATATGGTCATGGTGTAATGCCCAGAAGAGCGTGTGCCTACCGAGTGACCGGCGGGAAGGCTGCTGTGGAACCCCTGTGCTCACCGAGCCGTGCACAGAGACTGAAACTTATCTGTGCTTTAGGACTGAGAACGCTTCCTGCAGCTGGAGAGATCTGAAATGATGCATCTGTGAAAGTAATTGCTTAGTCTGTGTTGTCTCCCAGCTGTTTCTGTTCTCCCAGGCACCAAATCCTTTTTGTCCTATTTTTATTTTATCCTCAGTCAGGGGTGGCTGCGACAGAGCTCTGATCGTTGGCCCTCTTTTGAAAGGAGGTGTTCGGCTTGAATGAAATTTGTGCCTGAGGAAGTGAACAAAAGTGTGTGTTGTTTAAATACGGGCGTTCTGCAGGGTACTTGGCGTCTTGGGCATCTAGAATAGAAGCAAACTTTCCGCTAACCTCTCCCATAGATTCCTCTTGCTCATCTTCCTCTTCCATAGATCCTTAACCAAGGTTTTCCTGTCCCTGCTTGTTCTGTGATACTTTCTGATGGCTCTGACAAAGTCCCTGCCACTTTCCCATCTCTGAGGAGCGGATTTGTTTCCATCCGTTCCACCCGCAGGGCTTTTTTATCAGCCCAAGCAATAACTTCATAATTCGGAAAGCCTTCCCTGAAACTGTTCAGAGTCCTTATGTGAGGTTTTTTCCTCTTCATTTTCTGCAAGAGTTGAGTCTGTGACACGTAAGAGCAATTAACTGGCTGATAACAACTAAATAGGTAAAGGTCAGTTGGGTTAGGTAATATTTAAGATTGCTTCTCTAATGAGATGTTTCATTTCTGCTGCTTTTCCTTATGCCCTCCCTTTGCCTCTTGTCATCTGTGAATTCTTCAGGACACAATAATAATCTTTTCAGAGCCAAATGTTTATTAATACGAACCTATGGCTTAATGCTAATAAGAGACATTGTGTATTTCAATTCCCTGAAATGTGCAATTTTACTGAGTGCTAATTGAGAGGAAAATAGTGTTACGCATTCTGAATTGTTCCTTATGCAGAAGCTAGAATTGATTTCACAGTTTGAAGCTTTAAAAAAAATGTTTTCTTTTTTTTCTAGTAAACAATGAAGTTGGATTCTGACATTTTCTACCAAATTCCCTTTTACTAGTATCGGATGTGAGAATGCGCGTTTGGAAAAATGGTATGAGGCCTCTGTAGACAGAAACTGTCAAAAATGACTGGGAAATAATCGGGAAGTAAATTAATGGCAGTTGCCCAAATACCAACTCCTGTGAACTTCTCAGCCAAAGGTGTACTGTGTCTCTGTTTTTTTAACTGTATGTATTACTCCAAGTGTCAGTTGCCTTCAAAAATATTTTAGAAATAGGGTTTCAAACCTTTTCCCAGCATACAGTAGCTTGTGGGCAAAATTGAATGATTTATTACAAGCATTTTACCAGAAAACTCATGCTGAGATACTTATGATATGGTTTCCAAGAGTGCTTGTTATCAGGTGAAGTCATTAAAAACCTGCCATTGCCTTCTGATAAATCAAGTTATAGAAGCAATTTCTTAAAACCAGTTTTCCAAAGCATAAATCAAATGAGTCAAATACTTAAAGATCAAGGTTTGAATGGAGTTTTATAAATCTCTTCGAAAGTGCTAAGAAAATAAAGGAATCATGTCAAGTATTCTCGCAACGGGTAAATGCCCATCTGTGTTAGAAATGGCCCCAGCTCCCCAAAACCAAGCGAGAGAAGCCAGCGACACTGCCCGTGGTCTGAAGGAAGAACTACACATATTTCCAGAGCTCAGAGAAATTGGCTCTCGGTCTTCCGTTTCAATCCATCGACAAGAAAATGTTTACTTAGTCACACCTTGACGTTCAGAAAACAGCGCTTTTAAATACACGCGGCAGAGAAAATGCCCCATTCTTTTTTCAGATTATGCGTGTTCGGTGCCTGAGCGGTACGCATGCAGGTTTGAACATTCCCGTAGCTCTGGAAGATGTGAACTGGAGCCTGCACTTTCATTCTCTGGTTTGGATCTGCGTCACAGAGACGTCTCTTACCAGGAGAAGTTTCCTACCAGGGCAAGTAGTTCCAGTTCACGGGCTGTGCAGCAGTAAAGCAAAGTCCTGCCATCCATGTCCCAGCCGAGCGTCTTTGTCGTCACTACAGAGGGAGCTGTCAGCTAATGTTTTCTTCTATGCACCACCTTTATTTGGTTGAAAAGTTTCAACCAAAAAAATTCTTGTTACGGTGCTTACGTGGGATACCGAGGACCAGGACTTCTGTAGGATTCCTTGCTCCATCTGGGGTTGTAGAAGGGTTCACGTCAAGTAAATCCTACATCTGTCACAGGAAATTCAGTGGCGGGGTGGTTTAGGACTGTTCTTTGCAAGCAAACATGCTCGTAAGGTAGCTGGGCAAACACATTCTTGATAAATCTGTTTCAAAGCCCCTAGCAGTTTGGTTAAGAGTAGATTAGACGAACAAACCGATCGGTTTGTTGGTTTAGGAAGGGACACTGGAGCGCAGCGTATCAGTGTCTAGGGGCATTGCTCAATCCACTAGCCGAAATTTAGATGCAGTACATTAAATTACAGCCTACTTAGGGATTTGAGGGTGTCCATGTGATTTAATAGCAACTCAGACACAGTGAACTTTGAGTGAGGAAAAACCACCACACAGTTCCCACATTGGTTTGGCCAATTCAAGCGAGCTCTGCTATGAACAATCTTTAACCTAGCATTTTCCCAGCAGACTGCTGCATCCGAGGGGAAAAAAAACCTTCCCTCGCACAAGGCAGTCGGTGTAAAAGCTAGCGGATGGCTATTTTGCATAGAATTATATGGGAAAAAAAGTGATTGTGAATGATACAATTGGCTGTTGTAGGTTGTAAAGCCAGACGGGAACGTAACCCCACCACCCATGTAATACAGGGTAGGGACCTTCCCCCAGTGCCCTCCGCCTCCTTCCAGCTGTTTGCTCTCTGGGAGACCCACGGGCAGAAAGCAGCAGGACTGAATGGAGTTCAGCACGAACCTGAGCGGGCTGTGTAAATAAAACTGGTGACTGGCATGACGTAGCACGGATGTACAGTCACCTGGGGCTCATCTCATTAGACAGTCTGTTGATGACTTCTTTCTCATTCCCACTGGTGGTGGTTAGTCTAGTTTTGAATTATTAAGTGGTGGTGGGCTTGATTCTGTGTGCTATTGTACCGCCGTTAAATCAGGAATTCTAACCAGTTACACTACGATAAAGCCAGAACAGTGAGGCTGGGGATTTAGGCACTTTCTGTAGGGTCTCTGATCACAGCAGAGATTTATTAGCCTCGGAGTGGGTAAGCTAAAGCCATTGTTTAAGTCTACCCATCGGAAAAGCAAGAAAGCTGATTCTTCATAATGTTTGTCCATTTTTGTGTTCATTTGGCACTGTGTTTTGCTGCTGTTGTTTGCATTCCTCTCTGCATGGTTCAGAGTACCCGCCGTCTCTTTGACACTCTCCCATTCTTACACTCCTAAACTTCCCATACAAAAGGAGAGAGTAAGAAATGGTAGGAAGAAAATGCACTAAATACCCAACTTTCATGCGAGCCACTTTTAAATGTTTCTGTTCAGTTCCTGTCGTTTCACCGACAGCCCCATCAGCGTAAGTTTTGGGAAATGAATTGGACAGCAATGGTCTGGCAGCTCTTATACCACCACCGATTTCAAAATTACATCTCGATGAAACATGCTGGCAACTGTGTGTATATGACCTCTGTTTTTCCTTCGGTGGAAAAAGCTGGTGGCAGCCTGAACCATTGCTCTTTTTATTTAAAACAAGTCTTTCAACTGGGAGTGAAAAAAATGCTTTTTGGTAAAGCTTTGAAAAATCATAAAAGAAGTCCAGCAGCTTACAAGAATTTTCCATTGCCCAGCTACTCACAAAGTAGAATAGAAATTTTCTGTGTTTTGGCTAATCCTTAGCTCCCGAACATGGCACCTTGTCCTGTCAAATGAACTTATGATTAATAATTCACTTTTTTTCATTTTTATTGGTGCTTTCAGACATTTATAGCCTTGGACCTTTCTGATTATTCCTTTTTTTGACAATATACATACATCCCCGATCCCTGTTCATAAGGTATATCACTTCTCAGTCTTTATTATTTCTGCTGTCCATCATTCTTTAAACAGTTTTCCAAATAACTTGAAACGTGGTACATGCTGTACACACTATTTTTGGCACGATAACATCAGGAATATGTATTTTCCTTCAGAAACCTCTCACCAGTTCAATCAAGTTTCTACCTTTTAACGCGGTTAAAGTATTCAGAACCAGCGGCGTGGCTCTGACTGTATCGGGCAGCAACGGGCTCTTGCTTAAATCGGGGATCGTCAGATGAGGAACTTCTGCTGATTTTGGCTGGCGAAGAGACGGGTGACCTTTCAGGTAAGTATGTGTTAAAAAAATGGCACTTTGAGCCATACTGGCTCAGGACGTTTGTGGCATAATATGCTCTGAGCAGGAAATAACAGTAAACAAGTCGGCTGTTCAGATACAGGCACTTTGCAGTTTTCAGTGCTTTTCACGGGGAGTTTATTATACGGCGTTACACAAAAGCCCAGCTGAAACTAACTCTGTTGTTTCATTCGCCAAAGTTAGTAGCTTGGCCAGATCTTAAAAAGCTTTAGAAAAAAATCTTGCTCATTTTTTGATAATTTCATTCATTCGTTCTGTATCATCACACAGACCTGTGTCATGAGAGGGATCCTCAGGCCTGCACCGGACTCGGACACATACGTTTCTTTGAAGATCTGGAGCAAGCTGTCTTGCTGTATGTTTAAATCTTGCAGTAGGAAAAGAATCTGGCTAACTGGCTAATATCCCGTATTTTTCTTCTCTCGCCCTTCTGAAAGACAACATTTTGCTGTGTTTTTGCTTCTACAGATCTTTCTCAGCTTAGAATTTAGCTTTGTTTCCAGAGGTTCCTAAATGTCTTCATTAGTTCTTTTAAAACTCCCAGATACATCTCCCCTTGAGGATGCACATATATTTAGTTTGTTCAGATGTCCTTCCGTCATCTTTTTATTCAGTCCTCGTTCCTCCAGCTGAGTCTAGTAATTTTCCTGAATTTTCCTGTAAAAGGTTCTTTGATGTCCTCGTTTTCATTACTCATTTTATTGCAAACGGAGCCAAACCGGTATTTAAAATCTTGGTATTTTGTGTAAGTGTGATGTAGTGTACTTTGTCTTAATGGAAATATAGCTTCCAAAAACAATTTACATTTTTGCTGTGGTCTTGAATATTAACAAGACTTCTTTTACTCACAAACCGGAGCTGTTTGACAGTCTGGTATTATTTTTATCCAGATTCTTCCAGGAAGTTGGCAACAGTATATGCTGGAAAGCACTTCTACAGTATCTCTTTCACTGAAATTGGTGGTTCATCAACACTGTCTGTAATTTCTGTTTCGCTTGCACAGCAACAGAATTCAGTATGAATTGCAAATAAAAGGAATCTCAACATTATGCAGTTTCTCGGCACATGGAGTTGAATTAACTCTGCTCAGTTTTATAATGTTTTCTTAAGTTGTAGAAAAATAGAAATAATTTAGGCCCTTACCTCAAACAAGTTGGCTGAAGTTAAAGGTTTTTTCCCTATTCCAATGTAGTTAAACAATGAGCCAACATAGTATCGAAACATCAGTACCAAAACAGGTGCTTCTGAAGACAGGATTTAAAAATCGTAAAGCATTAATGTAAAGCATGTAAAGCACTCAAGATCAGGCTCTGCCCCAGGTGAAGTCTGTAGGTCTGGTAAAAGGAGCAATAGTGGCTTCAAAATACGTGCTTTGTCTATTCATGTTCCTCTTATGGACCCACATGGCTTAGAGCATAAGAAAGAGCGAGCTCAAACTTCTCATTTCAAGATGAGTCCCAAGGGCTATTTCTATAGCCAGGAATTGAAAGCATCTTTCTTAATTCACAGTGCTGCAACAGGGTCTCTGCTGCACACAATTTCACTATGCAAACCAACCTGTATATTTTAGAATATGTTTAGAGTACGATATTTTGTAATATAGTCAGGTTACAATACACCTAAATCCGTAGGATAATGATTATCTTATCGAAACCGTGGTGTTAAAAATACATGCTATTGGCAATGTGCCTAAATACATTAAGCAGCTAGTTTTAGTTTTAGTTTAGTTTAGTTTTAGTTTAGTTTTAGTTCTAAGAAACTCATGGGTGATTACTTGGTTTTATTTTCTTAATTGCGTGACTGGCTTAAGTATGCCTGCTTTGCTGTATCCTGGCATATTTTTTTAGAGTATTTTCAGAGTGTCTTTGCAGTTCTTCAAGGTGTGAATTCAAACGTTCTTCAAACTCTCTGGTATGTTTCTCCTCCTCTTGAAGGAACTTTTCTGTTGTTGCAAGGAAGGACATCTCAGGGGGAGACTGAGCAATGAATAGAAAATCACGGTTAGTAAAAGCCAGCAAGTACTACAACATGTTTGCATTATCAGCTTTTAGATTTGAAAAACATCTTCACCTATCGCAGCTAATAACGCTATAATGCTTTATATCTCTCCAAGAAAACATGAATTTGGGCATGCATTTTTAAAGGCATTCAGGTGCCTAAATGACGTAATGTGAACATGAAGATTGAATATCTGTGATATTCACAGCATTAGGATGTAGATTTGCCATTAAAAATTTAAATATCCCATTAGACAGAATTAAGCTGCTTCAGAACCTCCAAAATCTTTGGATCAGCTAAAGGTGATGTTCGTCACTCGTATAATTTAGACCAGGACCGAGGACAACAATCTGGTTTTTGGAAGTACAGAATATAACTAGTGTTGGGTACTGCTGATTGCCTCCTGTAATTTTAGCTCTCTGCTAATCTCTGTGATGCTTTCTGAGGAAAGGAAGAAAACCTATGCTCATTTCAGTACTATCAACTTCAAGCCCTGATATTCTGGAGAATGTGCTGAATTCTATTTGCTGCAAGTAGTTCACTGAAAAATCTTCTTTCCATTTAATGAGCATTTAGTAGTCTGAGACATAAACCATACCAAAATCAGTCTTAAAATGGTTGTCACGGGATGCAGAGTTGTGTAAAGCAAAGAACATGAGTGAGTCTTTGCTGGAACAAGTTCTAAATTTTTAAGCAGCAATTTTTGTTAATTCTCTTTGCTAATACTTAAGATGCATTCATGGCAATGTCTTGATCAAAAGAAATATGGAATAATTTTTCTTTGCCTAAAGATATTATGCTTGTTTAAATAAATTCAATGTTTATTTGTATAGAGAAATACAATTTTATGACATGAATTTTTAACAGTCGACTGAGAAAAAACCTAGCTGTAATACTGAGTAAGAGAAAGATAATTTTCTGTCTTTATATGATCATATATTGGGAAAGATGATTGACATTTATTAATTAAACCATATGTTAAATAGTTTTAATAACTGATTGAGTTATTAGTCTAGAATCTCTGGTTTTGTTTTTCCTAGAATGTAAAAAGGAGAGTTTATCTGTCAGCACATCAAATAGGAATGACTTCAAATGATTTAAATATTCAAATGTTTTGTGGAAAAGGCCAATACTATTACACCTGTACATTTTTATTCTAGGCTCCATTGTATCAGAACGGGGTATTCCCAGCTTCCACGGCAACTAGAGGCAGATTTGGTCTTTGCTTTCAGCCTGGTTTAAAACTGCCCTTTAGCAGCTTTTCAGGCCAAAAGATACTAACTAGAGAAATGCTTTAAAGCACTATTCTATTCAAACTCTTTGCGGCAGACCTTGAGATGAAATTTAGAGATTTCCTATAGGAAACCCCTTTTCTTTTCAAAGTACAGCAAGTAAGCGATAGCCAGAAATAAATTCTGAATGTAATACCATCCTTCTAGAGTGAGACAGGCTTTCTGATGTATAGAGCTCCTAAAATGAAATTCACAGATAAAGCAGAATCTTCCTTTTCTCAGTCCCTCCAAATTAGTGTTTTAACAGGGCAGAGAAGAAAATGTTACTTAATTTGCCATGTAGGAATAAAGAACCCAAAGGTATCGGATCACTTTGTGCCACAACACTCTTCTATTAATCCCTGCCCTAGCAGGGTTTATCTTCCAATTTTTGAGAAACTCTGGAGGGAGATCACCTGCCTTCTGTTTTTCCTCATAAACACATGCATGATTTCCCATCCATAAATCATCATTGTTTTCATATGAAGAGTTGTTCCTGAGATTTTGAATGCCATGGCTACATGCACATTTATTCCTTCATGGGCTAGGTCACAAACATATCTCCTTGTGACATCTGGATTCAATGATAGAGTTGGCAGTACTGTTTTGAAGTATTTGAAGAAGGCTTTTGTATTATGAAGAAGACACTGGATTTGGAGGCTTTACTTAAAGAATCGCCATGTGTTTCGCTTACTGAATACCAGCTCTGAAATCACTGGTTCAATACTGAGCAAATAAAATACTTCCAATGAGAAGCGTAAGAAACTGGGAAAATGTGAATCTGAAATATGAATTTAATAGGTGTCATCACCTAGAGAAAAAAAGTCATGTCGGGCTTTTCCATATGGACAGGAGATTTACGCAAGTGCTAGTCTTCAGAAATGTTATATCAAGTTATGAGAGATTCTCAGAGATTCATTATAATGTTTACAATTGCTGACTTGTCATTAGAAACATACTGGCCTCATGATCAAGCTATCTTCCTACAATGCTATTGTCCTTTGCTTCAACTGGTACTTACTTTGATGTGTTTTTTCTTGAAATACACTGTAAACTCCAAATGAGACATTCCTGAATTTCCTCAGAGTTGAGAGAAGAATGTTTACCACTTAGAATAAGCAGATCATGGTTTCCTACAGCTCCTTACCCGAGGGTCGGACATCACTGACTATCATTTTAGATAGGTCCCTAATGCACTGGTTTTTATGCACTTTGAGAGGAGGTTGTATCTAAACAAGTCTAAAAGGCAACATTTCTTGTTAGCAACTAAGCTTTGCTTTCGAAGTCTCTGGACTGTTCTTTCACTATGTTCTTTACGGTCTGTACTTTCAGTGCCTGAGGAAGAAAAACCGTAAAGAAACTGCTTTAATCCATGTCTCAGATGAGATTCATGGTCCCTAGTTTTGAATTTCTTTTCCTCAGATAACACTTCTTTTATGTCTTTTGGTTTTCTAACTGGAGCTGGATAGAGTTGTGTTCATTGGTAAGCTTTCAACCTAACTTGTTTGGGTAGTTAGGCAACAAGGACTCTACTTTTTCATTTCTACAGTGTCAGCTGATCCCATATTTCTTTGGTGTACACCAGTAATGAGAATCACCTTTTTGCCTCATCATTTCCTGGAAATGAAGGAGTGCACCTGATAGAGATGCATATTTCCACATAGGAAATATGTGCTAAATATGTCTTCTCCTTAAGCAAGAACTACCCAAAGTGCTTATGAATTAACTCTGGATTGCTGGGGAGAAGCACTTCAGGAAGCTAGGTCTATTCTCTCTCACAGACTGCCTAATTAATTTGCCTAGAGTTAATCTCTTTCTTGCCCCATGAGTTGTGCCAGCATTCTTGGATGCACCTTCAGCAGGGCAGCAAGAAAGCTTTAACACTTGGGATATTCTAACATTTCATGGTCAAATCATGAGTGGTCAAATCCCAGAGCGTTAAAGTCTTCTCATGTTTAGCCCCTTCTACTTTCCAGGAAAGTTCTTGTAACACCAAGACTAGAAATTGGTCTGGCTAATTTTAGTCTCGCTGTGACTAAATTTGGGGGCTTTTGGGGGTAGTTTCCTCTAATCTTACACTGCAGTACATCTTAGGCAGCAGGTACAGATGCCTGTCTTCAACATGCTTCTGCTCATATATGAAAAACAAAATTGAGATGCCTAGAAAAATGCTAAGCCATATAGGAAGGTTTTTAGAGTGCCTAAGTACCTAACCAGCTAGGTAATAGTAATACCTAAGAGTGAGAGGCACAGACCACAGCATGCCTCAGGGTAGGCTCAAGACTGTCAAAATCATTCCTAATAATGTCCAGTGGTAGAATTTCCACAACTTCCCAATGCAGTCTATTTATTAAGCAATTTCCCATCCTTAACGTTAGAAAGTTTCCTGATGCTTAATTTAAATTTTCCTTGCTACAGCTTAAGTCTTTCTTGCCTTTCTAAGTCTTGAAAGCAAGAACAGACAATGACTGTCCATCATCTGAAGATAAACATGAGAAGGTAATTGTGACTACAAGTTAAAGATCCAGATTGGGAAGCACAATGTACATTACTGCTTGCTCCAGCTGAAATGGAGAAATTGTGTAGAAATGGACTATTCTGAAGCAGCAAATAATCTTATTGCCTTATTTATTTATTTATTTATTTATTCATTTATTTTCTGTGGGAAAGATTAAACTTGAAGCTGGACATTGGACTGTTCTATGGAATAGTCTTCCCAGAGACTGGGGACGGCTCAGGCAACTATTTTCTGAAGTTGTTCATCTCAGAAAAAGAGCACACCGCAAAGTGCTGTTCAGAGAAAGAGTATTTCCCTAGGTTTGAAAAGCCTTGCAACAAGAATTTTTGGGGTTATGGGAATTTCCAGCAAATCCCAGCTGAGCCTTCTAGTTTATTCTAAGGCAGGAGTGACTTCCACACATGTAACCTCTAAGTCGGAACGTGAAAGGACAGAGGTTCCAGTGGAACATTTACTAAGGTTGGCTGAAGACTCTCTACTGGGAGGAGAGATACAAGTCTTTGTCTAAAGCCCTAGAGACTATTTTCTCTCTTCCCTAAATACCAACAGAGTAATTTTGGTAGGTATCAGGACATCACCTGCAATTCTGATGTTTTCAATTGGTGCCACAAATGTTCTTCAGAACAGTGGTCCATTATAACATCTTCAAAAGTTTTGAACATACTGGAGATTTCACTTTGGTGAAACATCAGTCCTGAAAACTCTGTCAAAGAACTCTGGTTTACAACCTATTGTATGTTTTTTTCCTCTTTCTCCTTGATGCAATGGCTTTCCATTTGAACACAGAGCTCTAGAGTAACAGACTGTTGAATCATCTCTGCACTAAAGCTGTGGTATCCAATGTCAGTCTGAGTGACAATTTAATTTTGGCAATCTTCTGAACTTGTACCTGCTTCAATGCCACTGATTTGGACTTAGACACTGTACTGGAATTATCCCTTGCTTAGTAGTTTCATTATGTACTTTGCCCACACACCAGCTGGAAAGTGTTTTTGTTATAATCTAGTCACCTGTCTTGGCATTGATCCTGTCCTGAGTGCCAGCTGGGAAACAGTTTCCCTGCAGCTTGCAAAAGTGTCTCAGAATGGACATTTTCCCTGAGCTGGCTGGAAACAGAAGCTTTGTGATCTGGTTTCTCTGTCTGACACTTCTGACAGAAGGGAGGAGGAGAATGGGTGTTTATCAGACTCTCCTGAAAAAGTCCAAACAATTCTTTTCACGATTAGCAGTTTAAAGAGGAAGACTCCCAAGCCATGAGAAACCAATAGCCATTTACTTAAAATTCCTGTGAAGCATAAGAATAGAAAAATGGAAGTGAGGTCAAACACCAAGGACTATGTGGTTCTCTCCCTGCTCTCTGACTACTGGGACACAGCTGCTGGAACCGTGGTCAGTGAAGGGCTGCACTGCAATCCCTGCTTCCCAGTGAGAAGTGGGATCTACAGTGAGATTCTGGACTATGAAGACAGTCTTCCAGCAGCCACGTCTCCAAGAGGAAAGGATGTGCGTCCATTTCTGAAGTGGACAGCAGAACTGGGGTATGACAACCAGAAACTGCTTGAAGATGATTGTTGCTGTCATGATGCCTCTTCTCTCCTACTTCAGGTGATGGGTGGCAAGAAAATTGCCTATTGGTTCCCCCCAGTAAATGCTGAAGTCTTCCCTCTTCTCTCTCTGCAGGCTCAGCCACACACCTGCCGTTCAGGGTCTCCTGGATACAAAGATGCACGTATCACAGCTGGACAGAGAGATGGCTACACTCTATTCCTTACTAATCTGTTAGTTCCATTATTTAATGTTGGTGTGGTTGCGTGGTTTGAGGTCTGGAAAATAAATGCTAAGTTTTCAAGTGGAAAAAAATGTTGGCCTGTAGTGGAGGCCTAAGGAAGAATAGAAGGTACTAAGGAAGAGGATAAAGATCAAATTTAAAGAGAGATCTAAAATCAAAGAATTATGGAAAGTTTTTCCTAAGAAGTTGCCCTCGGCAAAGTGGGATTTATCCCACTTGTCATGGAGGTTGGTAAACTCCAGCCTATGAAGACTGAAAGAAAGAATGCTGCACTATTACTCTTTCATTTCAAGAAAAATAAGGATTACAGCAGTTATCATTTCTGTTCCTTTTCAAATACAATAGCTAACACATAGAAAATAGTTGCTGCAATTCCTCTAATTTCATCCATCAATTGGATGCTGTAGAAACTTGATTTGTCTAACAGCACTTAAGGCAGTAAGTTTGCAGGCATTATGGAAATACACTTAAAGCAGAGTGCTCTTACAGAAGGCAATATGAAGCAGAGTGCCCCAATATAGAAGGCAATGAGCTAAAATGTAGAAATCTCTCTCACAGTCACATAATGGCAGGTAATTATCACCATCGTTATTAGTACAGAGGTATGGCCCAGTAGGGGATGTTTAATCTCCAGAAAAACTGCATTTATGTTAGGATAAGATATTTCCATTTTTGCTGGGCTGGCACTGTATAAATAATAATGACAACAGGGGTGATCTAATTTTTGGATCCTCCAAGGCTGCATTTGGTCCACAGACGGATCATTGAGAATATATGTGTTATAGGAAAATAGTTACTTACTGACAATTTGATTTCTTCTGCATTGTAAGCAGGGCTCAGTAAACTGCCTGTTCTGCCCTTTTCAGGAAGCGGCCCACCAAAGCCCAAAGGATTCCCCATTGGTGGTGATGGAGATTTATAACCTATTTTCTTTTCATGACCTCCATGAAGTGTATGAGAAGATAAAGTGCTATCACTTTTTGAACCAGTGATATTGCCTTGGCCATATAAAGCAGGACTACAGTTTCTGTGGTATTCACTGGCTGTGAGCATAGCAGTCTGTTGACATTCCATTTCCCGTACATCTTTCTTTTGGAAAGTTCTAAAAGAGGAAAAAAAAACAAAGTATGAAAACCAGTTAAAACTCTAAGCTATCACAGCAAAGCCAAGGGTTTTTTTTATTTTATTTGTTTGTGCAATTTTGTAAATGTCTGAGTGTGCACTCTCTGCCTGCTTCAGCTGTGACTTAAATCACACTAATTTAAACCCTTTCATTGGAGCTAAAGTTGAGCAACCCTGCTGTATAATTGTGGCAGGACAAGAGCTAAAACACAAACTCGATTCAGGTATTGAAGATACCAATACTCCTTAAGTGTTTGTTACCCATCCTTTGCCAAAGCTTATCCTCCCTTTAGCTTTTCAGTGGAAGAAGCTATGTAAGCACTCTTCAGCCATGTCTCGATAACTTAGCTTATAGTATGATAGGAACTAGAGTGAATTTAGCCACACAAATAGAGGAAATGAAATATGAAGGTGTGAGATAGGAAACAAAAACTGTTATTAGTGGTTGGATAATTAGTTGATTTTGATCTAATATCACCTTCAACAACTATGTTCAAATAGCTAGAATTTAGAATAAATGTTTAAATAAGTTAAATAAAAAAATAGTACAGGAACCTTTGATCCTGCATTTTTCCTGCAATACTAATTTTGCCACTGATTTAATGATAACACATTGGAGATTAATATGAGAAATAAAATTTTAAAATACACTTTTTTAAAAATGGTAAAAGAACATGCTTTTGTAACAATAAGTGAAATCTTCAAGCTTACAAAAGAATTTTTAAGTATTTTATTATGATGTTCCATAACTTTTGTATCCCACTTACAGTGATCAGAATAGATGTGAAAGCATATATGTGTATTCGTTTGTAGTTCTGTAGCAAAAACTATTATGGTTAACAGCAACAGAAAGCTATTTTCTTCCCATTCAAAATCTTCTTTTCCTGACAGTTAACTGAACAATTCTGAAACCATATTGATAAGAGCAGAGAATTTTGAGACTAGCTTGCTCAGATGTCTGCTGAATTAGACTAATTTTCAATTGCATCTTTACTTGTATTATATACCAAAACATGAAAAAAAAATTAAACTATTTCAGATTTTATTACATTTCTGTTACCATATTTCTGACTGAGGTAAAAATTTCCATTGTACTGAGGTCTGTGCTTATGAGAAAACTGAAATTTTAGTCTTCGGAGGTAACTACTATACTTAAACATGATAGCTGTTTGAAAAGATCCTACCATTGCAAATATCCTAAAACACTTTACTAATTTGAAATGCAGCTATAAAAGCTTTTAAAGATCAAGTTCTCTGCCACTAAAATATAATTATTATAAATATTCAAGAGTATGCAGTGCTGCTCAGATCCAAGGAAAACAGCTTTTTTTTTTTTTAAATAAAAAAGAAGAATTTGCCAAGCACAGGGAAAGGACAGTGTTTTCTGCAGAAAGATCACACCATCATTTTCTAATCTGAATTTAAATATTTGGTGTTGGGAGAGACTGGCTGTGCAGTCTTAATGGACCCTGCTTGTACATAAGCCCTGAAACATGAAACTGAGTACTCCATAAATGGACTGTGCGGAACAACTCAGAGAACTAATGAAGAACATATTTTTCTCTGATAATAAAAGAAGTAGTGATTAAGATACTCTGAATGCTACAGGAAAGCAAATTATAAGCATGATGCTATAATATTATTATTACTATAATATTATTATTTTACATTCTAACATAGAACTCTGAGAATATCCACCAAACCTTCCAGTTTTCTAAATCGCCTAAAATGGTTATCTTTATGGGGGCAGAGTTTTCTCCTTTCTTTCATGCTTTTCTTTAAATAAATACACTCTGCTCTCTGGGCACAGGAGAATACCTTTCTTCTTTTTTTCCCCCTTACTTTAAAGTCCATTCCCTCTATTGTTTGGATGAAGGGCACAATGAAAAAAACTGCCACAATTGAAGATAGATGGCATGAATAATAAAATCACAGATTTTTTTTTTCATCTTGTGTTCTGACCTTTTTGGAAGTAATTTCCTCCGTTAAACCCACAGTAAAGTCTATGTGATCTGTGTTCTTTTTTTCCCCCAGAACTGCTTCTCTGTGTATTTAATAACAGTTATTACTGTTATGTTATAGCTTACTTCACTAAGACCAGAATTTTCAGACTTGGGTGCCTACAGTTATGGTAGCTTTTAGATAGTGAAAACAGATAAACCCCCCCAAAAGGACTGATTTTTTAAAGGAACTCCACTTCCTACTATAATCCATAGGATTGCTGGGGCTGTTTGCTATCTTGGAAAAACATGACACCTACTTTCAGGTGCTTTGATATGGATACTATGCCTTCACTTCAGACAGATTTCACAGTTGGGGTTTAAATTTCTGCCAGTTCAGTGCAAAATAATACCTAAGAACAGAGTTCCACTTTGAATACAAAGGTAAAGGTAAGCAAATACCTGCAAATTTGTAAAAAACTGTCCATTTGTTAACACTGGCAAGCAATGCAAATACACTGTAACTGCAGTTGAATAACTTATGCTTTCAGTGGGTTTACTGTCATAGACTATTTAACACATACACATACTTCACAAAAATAAGATCACTGTTGACATCGCGACATATGGGACAAGAAGTGAAAGAACAATGTCCTCGCTAAGGGAATTTATATAGACAGGATCAATTTTTCCAGACTCATATATAAAATTAGCCTGGTCCCTATGCAATCAATAACTTCAGTGGTGCAAAACAAATTCCTTACACAGCTTGTGCTGGGTGACATACCTAGTCTAGAGAAAGAAAACAACAGATCTGAAATGACCGGAGTGTCTTCAGAATTCGTGTTGTTGCTTTTACCTTGCAAGTATAACTGCTAGCTTGATTTTAAAAATGGTTTAAAACTATTTTCCTGAAGAGACTGTTTTCACTGCTTCCAGTTTATTTATTGCAATAACTGATACAGTGGTGACTATGGCTAAGAATGTGTGACCTCCAAAGGGTAGTGAAAACCTCCTTAAGACAGATACTTCATTGTCAACATAGACCCTTTAAGCCATCCCCAGCTGCCTTAGCACGCATTCAGTCCTAGCCTTTACCCCGTCACTTTTGCCACACGATGAAAGTGCACTTTGGCTTGACCAACTACCTATTTTGTGTATATTTTTATAGTAAATAAGTAGCCTTTCATTTGGGAACTCACATGCATGTTTTAATTTTGGAAGAAAATACATCAGCTAAATACATCAGCTTCATCAGAGAAAGCCCTCTTCAACCATGCCAGAATTTAAACCAACTGTATGTGGCCAAGGTCTAAATAAAGGATTGAAATCTTGAGGGTGGGGAAAGCTTATGTAAATGGCAATTAGAAGTAAGTCAATTATCATATATAAGAACAGTAATTAATTAAAGTGGTTATAGGTAGGATGTGGCCACAGTCTTTTTTAGCAAAAAGATGCCACTCCTGCATATCTTACTTTGTAATATTTAGAAATTCACTGTATACTGAAAGAAAGAAGAAATCATGCCTCTTTCTACATTGCCAGTATAACTTCCTGCAATTTCCTGTATTTTCTCTAGAGGTCTCCTATCTAATTAATGACTCTGCCCATGCCTAGGATTCTAGTACTGATTGTGAGACATGACTGAAAAATACTATAGAATATACTTGGTTGAAGACTTTTTTTTTCATTGTGCAAACCTTTCTAGGTTTCTCAATGCAAACAGGAAAACCAAAAAGTACAGCTTCTGAAAATTACTATTTAAAACACAAACACACACACCCCCTTGCACAAACACCATGTTTTCTATTTTTTTACTATGTAAAAAAAGTCTTTGTGCCCTTTCTCCAGTGCCATAATTACCATGGAAACAGAACTGCAAGTTAAAACAGAAATAACATGGTTTATGCTCACAGTAAAATAAAACATACCCCAGAATTTTACTCAACCAACATCAATTGCCTGGTTTATCTGCATACATTTGATGGTTGAAAATTTAATTTTAGTTTTCTGAGAAAATCTTGAGGTAGTTCCCTGTTGGGGAACAGAGAACTGACAGTATAGAGAGGGCCCAATCTTAAAAAGACTGGCTGGCTGATGTGTATATACAGCACACGTGGAATTTGCACATTTTTTAAAATCTGTGTATGTGTTTATTTAGCTAAATAGCTTTTCATTTAGGAAATCAAATGCATGTTTTAGATCCTGAGAACCAGGCTCAGTATATCTGTTTCATCACATTAATTAGAATCATAATTTAAATTGTGTTCAGTAGTGTGTTTGAGATTTGTGTTGTGAGGAAGGTTAGCTCTCCCAGGTTTCTCTCTCCCAGTTTTGGTTCAACATTGGTCTTCAATGGCTATGAAATCAAAATCCTGCAAATCACCTGCATAGTTCTATTGTCTCTTACACTTAAATTCTCATGAATGAAATTTCACAGCTCCTCAGGTACAGCAAGTGTGAGTCCTGAGAAAATGGGGAAAAGTCTTACTTTTTCTCACTTAAGAAGAGTGGAAGCATAAGCAAAAATTGCGCTGACCAATTTTTGGTGAAATTATGAGACCTAGAGGTGCAGAATAGTCTGTATGTTGGTATGTAAATACTTGTTTCAGAAAAACCTTCAACATCATTTGAAACTTAGTACGAAAACAGCCATACCTGCCACGTCCATATATATGTATGTATTATGTATTATATATACGCATTATGTATATGTATGATATATAATATATATATTTACATACACATGAATACTACCTCCAACACTAAACATCATATTTAAAAGGAAATTTTAAGCAAGAATGTAGCTACATATAACGGGGTGCCCTTCTATTTTCCAGAAAGAAAATAACTTTAAATTTTGCCAATGACTGAATGTCGATTTGGCTCCAATCATTTAAACTTTGCTATACAGACCTGTTTTACATTAGCGCTATCATATAAGTTCTTTATTACAAATGATCAAAATATTTCGCTTCCTATTAATTTTTACTCTCCTGTACTGTGAAATATTGTTTAGTAGGGAGTTTAATTTTCTTTTTATTACTGCAACGCCATGATTATAACATGTTTGAAGGTAATTCAGTGATTCACTGAATACAGGGAATTAAGAAGGAAATCATCACTACAATATGTTTTCTATGAGTCTGAGTATTCTTAAGTCTCATTTTTACCTAACAAGGAGTTTATTGTAGTAATAATTTATTCAGGGCATCTGAAATTATGTTTCTTTTAAAAATCAGGTCACCCAAGAACACCAAAACTAGACAAGGCATTAAAATACATTTAATGAAACTTCCAACAAATGAAACTGGCGGGACACAAAGCTTTTCAGCAGGAGTTGCAGTTCAAACTGCTTATTAAGATAACCTCCTGTGGAGCAGTTTACCTCTCATGTTGGTTTTTATATCCTTTCCTTGTCTTGTTTTTATTTGGCAGTAAGAAGACATTCTGTCCTGTTTTGCAAAACCTGGGACTAAGAATAACTTAAGTAGCACTTAAAAAGTTTTTTAAGTTGTTGCATGTGACAAATATTAAAATAATGATCAAACATTTCTGGGACTTCATTCATTGCCAAATTCAGTTAGCCACCCAGAAAAATGTAGGAAATTCTTACAAGTATACTAACTAGGTCTGATGTTTATGTTGGTGGGAGTTCTGAACGAACACAAACAGAAAAAAAGCTTAACAGTTTGGCCCAGTTAGATGCTTCCAAAAAACTCACAGGAAGTTTCATATATGTGTACAATCTAAATATTACCTCTCTTCCTTTTCGTGCATCTTTGAATGGGTTTGGTAACTGTGCTCTGTTTCTCCATATGTATCCATGCGACCCAGTATTGATGTTTCTGTGTCATTTTGTAGTTTAACAAGACTATTTTGTAATCTTACAGTCTCATGTTCCAGTTTGTGAATGGAAGCTGTGAAATTTCCATGTTCTTTGTTAGATAAATCTATACTCTGTGAAAGGCGATAAAACCATCATTAAATAGTTATTTTTTCCACAATAAATGGATGTTTGTATTTTTAACAAGCAACACAAAACAATGTTCTATGCTAAAGAAAGACCTAGCTACCATATATAATCATGCAGAACTTATAGCAAACCAAGAGAATTGCCTCCAGAAAAAAAACACTGCAGATAAATGGAAAAAAAGGGATAAGAGCCTCTATAACACAATAAAACAAATTAAAATTTCTCAACAAACATGCATTCAACATATTATTGTTGTAAATTCATCGCTTGCTTTGTAAAACTTATGACATAAAAGCAACCATAACAGCTATAGCTGCAGACTGTATTGCTCCCTCCAGTAACAATTCCACCAAAAATAACATGAAAAATTATAGAAGTTCATTACTATACTAGATACAGGGTATGTCTACAAGCACAATTTAATATCTGTGTTGAGATACAGTCACCTTCAGTTTCAGAAGCAGTAAAGTAAAGCCACATTAGCACAGTGTTCTCCATCTGTGTTACTAAACCCCGCTTCTCAGTTGGGTTAGCCCACATGGTATACAAGTCAAAATACTGAAAGTGGAAGCAACACATGCACTGCGACCAGAGGCTAAAGAGACCCATCCACGAGGATATCAAGAGGGGAAAATGGAGATTAGCCCTGGAAGCTGACTAGCCAGGACACCCCATTCCTTTTTTGTCCTATCACTTATTCCACAAAGCCTATGCTGCACACCTGAGCTAGCTAATTTTACATCAGCCCATTACACCATACTGACTGAGGCTGGCACTAGTTTGAGGGGTCTGAGTAGTGCTCTACTGTACTGTACAAACACATCTGTAAAAAATCTCTCCAGTCCCTGCAATCTTAGTATCAAATACCTCACAATCTTTAATGTTTAGATCCTCACAATACACTAGTACAGTAGGAAAGAATTATTAAGTCCACAAACACATTGATATGTATAGTGATCTTGGTATATCTAGTAACTGGATTTTACTGTTAAAAGTTAACAAACATGGTATCTACAAGGATTCTTGTCAGACAGCTCTTCTCAATCTTTATGAAGAGTATCACCATAGAGAAGAGCTAGACATGCATATGCACATCCATCTATGTTTCCACAATAATATATCATATATACACATACATATATCCATAATATTGTACATGTATGTATAGGTAAATACATCACTGATTGATAGACATATATGCTCTTTTAAGGGTGTGGAAAAATGTGACATTCTCTCATGTATTTGTCAGTCTACAGTAAGACAATTAGCAGGCTACAAATCCCCCAAAGATGTATTTACAGCAGTATTTACAAGCAAGATTCCAGTGATTTTCTAGTGATGATAGATAAAATAATTGCAGATGTTCTGTAAGCAGGGGACGTTTTGAAGCTTTTTGTGGAAGACAGCGTATATAATATTTATTATATCCATATAAAGTATAGTTCCACATGATATTATGACACATTTTTTATGAATTAAACTTTAAATATCCCCTGTTTGGAGAGAAATAAATACTAAACGCTGAAAATAAGCTGGGTGGGGGCAAAATGTGTCAGTTTTTTACACAGTTATTTAAATATCATATGAACAAAGGGGTAAAATAGTAAAAAAGGGACATATTTTTATATCTGTGTGAACAATGACTGTTTAAAAATAAATATTTTCTGAAATAAGTGACATCACTTACAAAAAATAGGCTCCCAGAAACTGTTTAGTGTCTAGACAGTCACTGAAAAATTTAGCTTACTTCTAGTTTATTACAATTAAGGTCAAAATTATTCCTAGCTATACTCATCTTCAAGCTGTGTGTGAATACCACTTGGTTTTGATTATGTCACACACCTTATTTTTATTTATTTATTTTACGCAAGCCCGAAATCTCTAAATCTGCTATGATCTCAATCTACATTTACAATAAATACAAGTAACTGTTCTGCATATTGCATAGATTAAAAAAAATTACCATGGAACTTTTACACTCCTGGTTTTCCACCATCTCTTTTAGATGTGTGTTTTCAGATTTGATAACTTTGTATCGGAAATCCAACAACTAGGAAAAGATTCAATTCTTAGTTAAATACAAGAATATTACTGTTAACTTGAAATAACACTGAGTATAGATATATGTAAGTTTAATTTTCCAAAATATACATAAGGAATTATGAAACTAACTATATATATTTTTTTTAAAATACAGCAATACTAAAGCAGAAAGAAGTCTTAAACCATCTATAAAAGATACACAAACACAATGCCTCTGATTTTATTTACCTTTTTGAAAGAAGTAATCACTTAGGAAAATAAGGGAGTTCACATGCCGTTACGAGATACAAAGAGGGACAGATTTTGCAGGCCACTGAAACTGGATGAAATCCTAGTCATGAAGTCTAGGAACAACATCCACTCTTTTAGTGATACGATAGGGAATATGGCTAGGTAAAGAGTGCCATACAGTAGCAGACGTCTCTCATTTTCCCAACCCTAACTCTCCTATTGTCAAAAGTAAAGTACTACATTAATCACAATTTTCAATATGCAGTCACCCTCTCAGAAAACTCAGAGATACCCAGAAACCTCTAAATATGAAGGTTCTTTTGGTGTACAAAACTAAGTAATGAAGATAACATATTTGTTTTTAAAACTGAAATTTTTCATTAAAACACTGGTATCTTACAGTTTTCAGCTTTAAAATTACCAGAATTTTCTAAGCAGATTTGAAACATTCTTCAAAAAGCTTTAAAAAAACTTGAAAAATTAGGAAATGTTCTAGATAATCTAATAAATGGTTCTAATGATAAAGCGCATATAATAACAACAAACTGGAAGTTTTCAAGATCTTTTGCATGTTAAAATGGTAACTACATTTGATGGTCAGAATTAATTGCAATTTAGATGTACAGTTGACATTTACTGGTGCTTTCTTGTTCCAGTATCAATTTGGCTGCTTTAGTAATACTTCACAGATATTACAGGACTGGTGATGAAAGCTACAGCAAGAAATGTAATGTCTTTTTTTCACAGATAATGTATGTCATTATCAATAGTGTGGAGTAAAATGATCTAGGCTGGTTTTGCCTGCTTGCATACCTGTTGTTTTGCTAACAATTTGTCTTTTATCTCTAACTCCATTTTTAACTGTCTTTCCAGAAGACTAGCTTTCTCCATGATAGTTGCTATAGTGATCTCCTTCTGATGAAGCTCTTCTGTCAGGTCAGAGATTTCTGTCTTCATTCTTTCCTGCTCAGAGCGATGGGACTGCTCCTCTCGATAAAGATGGTTTCTTATCTGTAGCAAATATGTTTCAAAAAGAAAAAATGTTGTGCAGTAAATATGATTGCATCACTTACTACCTACTAGTGACATTTTTGCTGTTGCTTCCAAGGCACCAACTCTTCTAACCAAATCAGAGATTTTTGAGATTTTATAATAAAATGTCTTCATGACTCAGTGCACATAGCTTTATTCTCACATCTTTTTTCAATCCTTGTCTTGTGTTTTCATTTGCCTATTTAGTATTAGAAATGAACAAAATACAAGGCATTTAAATTAACATTTGAAAAGAATGTAATAAAAATTATGTTCATTTTAAGAATTGGAATTTATGGCGAAGAATATCCAAGGAAATATCCATTCAACAAATGTAAATATGATTTATTTAAATTGCTCCTAGGTTAAGTTAGGTTTAAAATAAGTTTAATGCAGCCTAAATTAACTTGGGAGCAATATAAAGAAATCAACCTAGACACTTTTTAATGAGAAACTATGTTAGAAATAGAGTATATATGGTAAATCACTTTATGAGAATCTTTCCTACCATTATATATAAAATTTAAGGTCAAACTTTCTGCACTATCTCCTGTGCAGGGTTCTCCAAAGAATCAACACAAAGACTGTTTTCATAATCTTTCTACTGTAACCAACAATTTAGTACTGATAGATATTTGTATTATGTAAGAAACAAAACTACAAAAGACAGCAGAACAACCTTTGAACCCATTTTAATAATTCCTCACAGTACTATACACAATCAGTAGCAGATGGCATTTCATTTTTATTTATGCAAACTACACAGAAATACTAGAATTGTAAACAAATAGATGTAGATGCGAAAAATCTAAGAGCTAGATCATGACTATCATCCAAAATTGCAGCATCCAAGTCAGCTGCATCCAATTAGAGATATTCCTGCTTACATTGCTACTCAGCAAAACCACAACATGCCTGTAAGAGGAGTTCTGAGCATCCTCTACTCCCAAAGTGTTTTGGCCTGCCAAGCCTTATGCCACTCCACAGTGCCATGCCACTACTGCTTGCACACAGCACTTCTGAAATGTGCAATGCAATGTGATGCATAGTTCAAACAAAAGAGCACTGCCCTAGACCGTGCAGCAGGTGACTGATTAAGCTTAGCCTTGTGTGGGTACCTGCCATAGTGACCTGTATCGGTTGATCTGTTAGCATATCTTACATCTGAAACCACCTGCAAACTACTACTTACCTTCTATAGCCTATGAATTACTCATAGCCTTGGAGGGTTTATTACTTGCAAGGTATTATCTGAATCACAGTGATGCTTAGGCAATGTCTCTTCCATTATTTCAATGAAGTAGCCTAGCTCTGTTGTTAGTGCACAAAATCAGAATGTCAGTTGTACAGCTATACAACTACCTCCAGAAATGCAACCATATATGAAAACTTTTTTGTATATGAAAACTTCATACTCTCCTAAAGCCACAATTTATCCTCCTACTCTCTTCTGCATATGCACATACCAGGTCAGTACTCTGCTCTCTTTTTAAAATCCCATATTGCAGTTAAGATCTAGAAATACTTAACAATGTGAAATACCTTGTTTAGCTCTTCTCGTTGGTGTTCTTGACTTTGTGCCAATAGTAATAAGTCAGTGTTTTTATTTTCTAGTTGCTCAGTAAGTTGTACACAAGATGATTGATGCCTTTAAATAAGAAATAAACAAAACATGAAACAAGCAGAATATTCAAGAACCTTTACCTTACAGTATCCTCTCCTCAGTGTAAAACTGTGGAAGACCAGCTCACTGATAAAAAAACCCCAAACAACCAAAAGATTTGGCCTAAACCAGGTTCGATCTTGGAAGATATCTAGAGATTAAGGACAATGCAAGTGTGTGCAGAAAGAATCCTGAAATGTCCTGTAGATTGGTATTTCATATAATCTCAAATAGCTATGGTAGATTAAATAAACCATAAAAAGATGAACATTTTACTCAAAGGAGGTTAGGGATGCTCTTAATCGCACCACTTCCAAAGTGTTTTAATGCTGAGAAAATGAAAGGCACTGTAAACATATAAATAGAAATAAATGAAATGCATTGATTTGTAAAGATCTAGGCAGCATCAAAGCCTTTTAACAGAGCTTGCATCTATTGCCTGCAATCTTGTCATCTATAATTGCTAATGAAAATGTTTGTTCTAAAATTGTTTAGAATCTGACATTTGAATCCAGAGTATCTTTTTAAACAGACTTAATTTAAATCAAATGTAAGAAAAGTTATTAGCTCAGAAGTACTTGTTAATTTCAATATTCTCTTCAACATACATACTTTATTTGAATTTCCTGCATATCTTTATACTCGCTGATTTTCAATAATTCTGTATGCAACTGTTGGCATTCCAGTTGTATCCTTCTCCAGAGAGCATCCCGTGACTGCAGCTCATTTCTCATTTCTGAAAAGCCTGCCTCCATGTTCTAAAGAAACAAGCAAATACATAGTTAAACAAAATGAGACAGTAGTAGCTCAAAATGCTGTATTTTAACACATAATTTTCGATACCTGTATAATTTGTAGGAAAGGACATACATGCTTTTATTTTGAGTTTCATTTCTGAAAAAGGCATTGCTTTCATGTCAGTTCCTTTCTCCAGAAATGTTATCTAAAAAATTAGATGCTGAATATTCTTTAGCTCTTGTAATGTTCGAATGCATGTCTCTGAAACTACCATAGGAAACATAATTCAGAAGTTCTTTATTGTACTAAATGCATCTAAAATACATAGCCTGCTTGTTTCAGCAGGTTCTGCACCCTAGAACATGCTTCACATGCAGGAATTAGTGCCCTAAGTAACTTGCATTTTCTATTTTCCTAACAGCATTTCCAAATTTACAAGCTTGAAAAGTACAAGGCTATAGAAAGGCAGGATTAGGTGCATGTCTTCATTAAACATTGCCTGGAAGCTTGGAGCAGATACATCTAGGCTTAAGTACTTAGATAAGGTGTGTGCTCAATCATCATCTCCAAAACTAGACCTAGCTGCATGGAGCTAATTGCTTATTTAAATGAACATCACAAAATTTTAAACAATCACTAAAAAATTTTTCTTAGGGACTCCACAAATCTTGTCTCTATTTTACCTTTAATTTCTGATTGATAACGTGATAGACAACCTGAAGATACATGTTATACTCGGCATCATAAAATCAGAATTCCCCAAAAAATCAGAATTCCCAAAAAATATACTGAAAACATACTAAAGATAAGAACTTGGAAATGTAACCCACAAATAACAAAAGTAGCAATAATAATCAGATTCTTGCAATAATAATATCCAGAGAATACTTATTTCCTCTCACCCAAGATTCAAAAGCGTGTTCCAGATAAAATAAAAAGGACTTTTCAAGGATGTTGATCCTTTGCCTTTAAAACTATTACACTAAAAACACTAGTATTTTTCATAATTTCTTCATTTTAATGTAGTTTCCATGTTTAAAAGCAAAAATAAAGCCTTTAAACTTTCAAAAAGCAACTGGAATCCAGAAATGACACCGCAAGCAAGGAACTTCAAAGGTTTATTTCCCTTAGAGCCTCATATTAGAATGACCTTCCTTCCAAGAAGCCTGTGGTTTTCCTCTGGCTGAAAGGGCTGCTGAAGACAGATACGAAGCGCTTTTACGTTTTTTATAGGGACTGTATATACAGATTCATTCATCTTATCCTTTGTTAAATTGAGGCTGAGAGCGCTTTTTTAAACCCTGAAATGCAAGTCTGGACATAGTCAAGTGAAATAAAGCTTAATGAATTGTTAAAATTGTCTGCAAGACTTGCTTATGATCATCTTCATGACTTCAACATTCAAGAAATGGCCACAATTATTTTATAATATATGAATTTGGGGGAGGGTTACCCCTCTGATTTCATTCTGGGGTGGATAAAGGGAATGAATGCTCCAAAATTTTGTGGTGGAATCTGTGGCAGACTGCAGTCATCATACATATTTACATAAGTTGTATTTTCTTCTGTGAATTATAATAATAGCAGGAACAACAGCAGCCACAATAATAACTGAACAGAATAACTGAAACAGAACTTCAGGTCAAGAGTTTCACACATCACTTCAAAAAAATCATTTAGATATGTACCACTTATTATTTTAGGAAATATCTATTGCATCTAGTTAAAACACCAAAATGAAAATTGATTTTGAACCAGAAAAATTCAGGGGTTTTTTAGAAAATATCTAATGAAATACAACTTTTTAAGAGTCTGTTTCAAGTTGAAAAATTTGCCAAATCCTCTCTTTTCTTCTGTGAAAAGTTTTGCTTCAACTAGCTTGCTGTGTTTGATATCAAAAGGAAGTCTCAAAAATTTCCTGATCAGCTTCTGTTCTAGTTCTACTCAAAGCTGTTCAACCTTTTTAATACAATTATATGCTGCATTTCTATGTAAATTAGTGTCCAGCAGCTGACTTAATGCAGACTTTCCAAGAACCAAGCTTCCTGTGTGATGTTTTCAGGCTGCCTCTCATGTATGGCTGCAATTAAGTTTGTCAGACCATTCACAAGGTAGAGAAATAGTCTGCAGTCTCAGTTTGGATCTTCTAAAGTTCATATTTTCTGTACAGCCAACAAATTGGTCTTACATACATTTCAGTTTATCACTGTTTCCTTGCTAATTAGTAGTATGAGAAAAATATTTAGAAGCAGACATGAAATGATCATAGGCATAGAAGATATATGAGGCACAATACCAGCCTTGCTGCCGTTGCCATCAGCCTTCTCCCCACCAAGATTCCCATCTACTCCTCCCTCCTTTACCCACATCAGGTCCAACTATTCCCATCCTCCACCTAGCACTCCTTCATGCAAACCTGCTTACTTCTTCTGGCTGACAACAGGCCTTGCACTTCCTTCTTTCTCACACAGACATTCCTAAAAAAATATTTTCTCTGAGCTACGTGTTTTCATCATACATTGACTTTACATCAGTGTTTCCCTTCTGCAGCTATTTGCAAATGCGGCTTTTCTAACTAACACAGCAGTATTCCACACCACCAGCACAGTTATTCTGCAACTTTCTGCCTTTTAGCTGATAATGTTATGTACATCTAGCTCCACTTCTACTTAAAATGTCTTCAGTGCTTCCTACAGCTCCTGTATTCTATTCACACGATTCCAAAAATCCTCTTGCTTGAAGATTTTCTTAAAAGGCTACAGCACAATGACATCTACTCTGTCGTACCGTATCTATCCACCTGCTCCAATTGCCATAAGACAGGATAGGATAGGATAGGATAGGATAGGATAGGATAGGATAGGATAGGCTAGGCTATTCCAGTTGGAAGGGACCTACAATGAGTATCTAGTCCAACTGCCTGACCACTTCAGGGCTGACCAAAAGTTAAAGCATGTTATTAAGGGCATTGTCCAAATGCCTCTTAAACACTGACAGGCTTGGGGCATCGACCACCTCTCTAGGAAGCCTCTTCCAGTGTTTGACCACTCTCTTGGTAAAGAAATGCTTCCTTATGTCCAGTTTAAACCTCCCCTGGAGCAGCTTTGAACCATTCCCATGCATCCTATCACTGGGTACCAGGGAGAAGAGATTAGCACCTCCCCCTCCACTTTGATTTGTTCCACTCCATATTCTAGTCCCAGTACTTTTCATGGCAGCCTTTTTAACAGGCCCCAAAACAGAGGTTTTTGCTTGTATACCAATAACTTTTATACAGGCAAATGACTCAGTGAACTAATGTGCAAATGAAATGTATAAACAACACGTGCTAAACTTGGCTGTTCTGACAATACCTGAAATTAACCTCCACCACATATATATATGTTAATTTCTATATAAGTATATTGCATATGAAGTTATAACTCTGCGAGGTTGTCTGTAAACAGAAGTAGATTATCTTTCTCCATAAAGAGTTGAAGTCACTGTAAGCCACTCAATATATTACTGAACCTTGAAGTGCTTAAATAAATAAGCAAAAGCATAATTTATATATGTTACCTGAAAAAAACAGCAACGAGAATCTCATTCCTGATCTGTTTCAAACATAGCTAATAAAAAAGGCTGTAAAGATCTTGTATTATCTCAATCTTGTCAGAACTCATATATCACTACCAAAGGAAGAGGCCCAAATGGCTGTCTTCATAGATCAGTGCTATGTTGAAAAACGTTACATTAGGGATAAGATAAAAACTGATGGTTCTTCAAATGGCTGGCAACTTAAAAATTCATTGGCTGCAAAATCTTCTCTCAATAATAAAGTATACCATACACTTTTCTACATACTTATTTACTAGCTATATGGCACAGTGTACAACAAGGTGTAAATCAGATAAAGAGATTTCATAGCAGTAATTTATATACAAGGAACCAAGTGAACAAGGCTAAGTTCCTGTAGATGCTACGGATATAGAAAAGTTATAAAACCCTAGATAAACAGACAAGAATAAAATATACTACTTACATATCAAACATATTTCTGTTTTCTCTTTAAGTGTTACTCAAAAAATTGTACTGTTCACAGCTCATTCTGTGTTCCTTCAAAGAATATACCTAACATTCAGATCTTTTATACAGGCATCTCAGTACAACTTTTTAAAGTATACTTCTAAGTAATTCATGCTCCAACATTAATTCCACAGTCATCATGAAAAAGAAAAACTATTACTACCTGGCACTGGTTTTGGTACATTTTTATATCCTCCCGGAGTTTCAGATTTTCCTCTTCTAGTTTATTCTTGTTTATTGCTATTTCATTCACAATTGCCTTTAGCTTTTCAATAATCACCTCGTCCTTTTCACTTTTGGGCTGGCCATAGGTAATTACCTCTTCTTGGTTTTGTTTCTTATTGCTTATTTGGAATTGATAATTCTGGGTCTGCTTCTATAAAACAAGAAAATCTTTTAAAATAAATTCAATAATTGTATGTAAATTGTTAGGACCAAACCATTACTACTAAAATCATGAAGCTATTTCCATTTTCACCAGTATTTGCTTAGAAAAGATGGCACAATTGGACCAGTTTGCATTACTTCTCTAAAGGATACTTCCACTTCCTTTTTTTAGTCTCAAGTTCTTTGCCCTCAGTAAGAGAAATGTTTCAGAAACTTTCAAGGGCACAGAATTTTTTCAAGGATTTTTCTCCTCTGCTGTGTATTTCCCTAGCACTTAATGTTAATTAGCCCCAAATGTGAAAAAGGTGATTATGATGACCTACTCAAAGCAGTTACCGATAAAAAATAATTTGAGAGAAATGTTCTTCTTTGGTTCATTGAACTCAGTAGGACTTGTGTGTGTGTGCCTCAGGATAGATATTAACCTTTGACTAGAGCACTAGCATTACATAGTTCATGTATAAACAGCTCAGTTACTACAGTAACTGTACTTCTTTGATATCATTATCCTTAAACCTGGGGAAGAATTATTCGCACATTCTGCAGAGTCCCACACTCCATTCAGTTTCTTGTACTAATTAAAATCCTAAAACCAAAACTTCAGAAAATTGGTATTGCCAGTATTTGTGAATTTACAAGCATCGTGAAGAAGCATAATTACTATGGTAACTGTTTTTGCTGTTTAAAAAATTATCCACATGGATCCCTCTACTGGGAGATTAACAAGCAGCAGTAATCTTTCAGAAGACTGAGAATTAGCTGGCAAATGACAACAAAATACAACCTGAAACCATGTATCATGTGCAGAGATCAAGTTGAGCAAGAAAATGTATATTAAAAATAAATAGGGTTACAAATACCATATTTCATTGATAAGGACTGCAAAAAGGCATGCTTTAGACAGTTTTTGACGTCATTGACTATGTTCCCATAATTTGTGTTGGCTGAACACCTAAGCAGAACTGACCACTGGCTACATATCAAATAAAAAGCCAAAGAAATTTGCAGGTAAGTTTAATTTCTATAGATAATAAATTAAGGTCCCTCTGACATCTAAGTTATGGAGTCTGACACACCAAAATGCCAAAGCATCCTGTGAAAAATATAGTGCAAGACTCCAGCTGGAAATCAAAGACCTCACAAAAGAGGAATTTGAGACAAAGACACAGGACCAATTAATGCTTTTGAAACAGTTAAGGGGTAACAGTCCATCAGACTTCTATTTAATAAACTAGTCGGTGTTATGTTACAGTTGTGAAGAAAATTGTCTTCAAAGAACGTTCGCTGATGGCAGTGATGTAAGCCTCAACAGAAAAATGTGGATTATCACCTTGAGTACTCTATTTTGACTTGTCTAACTACACAATCAACATGCATCAGTCAGTAGTTTTGTCTAGTCAAAGCCTTGCTTTTTTAACACATTTGTATGGAAGTTCAATAGTTGCAATATAATGCTTTCAGCATCTATAAACAAAACTTAACTGTCATCCTTGGAAACTCTGGATATGGGTAAAGAGTCTCAGAAGAATTGTTAAGAAAGTGTTTCACTAGATTAAGATCCAATGAGCTTAGTAACAGTGGAAAAGGGGATTACCAGTCAGCAACATAATTGGCGTCCCCTTACTTAATTTTCGAGCTGCCTTGTGGCCCGGTTAATTTGTAAATTATTTTCTAATTTTTTTTTAGAGTAGGATAGGTCATCAAGACATCATTAAATCAATATTTTGTTCTGGATTAGAAGGAATTAAAAAAATAAAAATATGCTAGATCAATAAGCAAATTGGCAAGTAAAAAAGAATCACAAAGTCAACCAAGGACTGAATGGTAACTTGAAAGCTGAAAAATATGATAAAAAAGGGATAAGTGATCCAACAAACAACTCCAAGTGTGATTTTGGAGTAGCATATAGAAATTCATTTTTCTGCATAAATTATATTCATATATATTTATGATCTTCAAAAAAATGAGGGCTATCAGATTTGAAGGAACTTTATAGTTGAATCAACATAGTAATGGCATGTATTACTTACTTGGTAAGATACTTTTCAATAACTTGTTATCACAATTAATTCCATATTAGTAAATAGCATAGAAGATAAAAGTATCTCCACAGTATACTTAAAAAAGTAAAAAGGAACATGCACTGCTTTTTGCAGTGTTTTTTAATCAGAAATATTGTGATTTTCATCATGATACTTATTCATTTTCTCATTTTCATGAGAAAAATAAAATTAAAATAACTGTATGTATCATTAGATCTTGCAGTATGGGTCTGCCTTACCTAAAGCAATGTATTCACTACCAATATATCCATGTATTGTCAGATGCGCTATAAGCTTCGTGGTGGTCAGATTTTTTACATAAAGTTAAAATAACTCTAGCTGAGCTAACAGCTCATTTTCTTCCTAAAGCAGGAAGGTAGGTATTTTACCTGAAATAAATTACATTTCTCGGACAATATTTTTTGTTGAGCATCTAAATAAACAAGATAATTTTGGCAGATTGTCCCCTTCTTATCCCATTCTCTTGATTTTGCCTTAAATTCCTGAAAAACAGCAAAACAAGGCTAGTAAACACAGGGAAAATAACTTTTTTCCTTAATCTAAATAACTTCATAATTTGTATAGTTCTAAGAAAAGTCTGTTTTTTTAATTAACACATAATCTTTCCCTAATTTTGGAAAGAGGAGAAACAGAACAAGGATGTAAGCCAGCCATCCAGCCACCCCACCCCCACCCCCCGAAAAAATCCAGTCTTAAGGGCTGTTAATCTGGAAAAATTGGGCAGTAAACATAATCATTGAATAAAAATGATAAAATATTTTAAATCACTTCCATTGCTGTAGATCTTAGCATTATGACTATAATACACCCATTTTATTAGAGGGTAGTTCCTGTGACTTTAAATTTCTATCAGTGTCAAGTAGAGTAATCAGCAGGGAATCAACTGAATTTGCTCTTAAATCATACCAGATCTTATATGTTCACAACTAGACTTTAAAGGCAGTACCCTACAAAATAAGTAGAACTCCAGTTACTAGAGTCGTTGCTCTTTTAGTTTGAAGAATTAGCAAAATAACAGTATACTGTTTTATATAGTGAAAACTATAATACTTATAAGCTGTTATGAGAACTTCCTTTTTCACAATGGAAATGTTGATAGATGATTTTTTATGATTATCCTAAACTGGCATATTCCCCAAATTTTAAAAAATAAGATTTTATTTGCTACTGAAACAAAATTGAATGCTTTCCAACATGGACTAATACAAATCTTCTCTTATAGCTTTCCTAATATCTGCTTTGGCATTTTAAACCAATAAACATCTTCCCATGTTATAAAATGTGATACAAATGGAGTTTCAGACTACTTAATGAGGACTGCAGGTTCAAGGCCTTACTAAAGCACTGCTGAGCTTAGTAGATTTTCAACACAGTAATTATTTCCTGAATACTAGAATTTGCTGAATATATTCCAAGCACTCATTTTTCATACTGCATAATTAATCAAATTATAGCATTGTGTTACATTATTTTCACATTTTATTCTTGAATAAGGTCATTCTCAAATTAGCTGGATCAGACAGTTTCACAGTAGTGATATATTTAGTCAACGATAGATGTATAATCCATTTATTATTCTTGTAGTAGCAGATGTTGGCAGCTATGCTGCAGTCCAAAGCATAGTAGCTTTTCTGATGGTAAGGACTCTTCCATATGGAAAAGACAGCAACATTGTGTAGAGCTAGGATGTGTCTAGGATGTGTCCTGTTATGTAGGAACAGTCAAAAGAAGGTCACAGAAGTTAGTCCTATATTTTACAGAATAACATAGAAGATAGGCAAGTCCAAAATAAAGATCCTAAAACCCTTCTTCATTGCAGCTTAAGTATGAAAGTACTTAAAATCTATTAGATCTTAAAGTTTTGGTTGTAAAGTTCTCAAAGTGTCTAAGTAATCTATATCTATATAAATCTACATCATAAGCCTGTAAGTCTTCACAATGCTTAGCATCTAGCTCACACTTTCAACTGGTATTCCTCTGCTTACTTTCCCTACAGGACCCAGTTTAGTAAACGCTTGAAGCACATACTACTTTATTATGCTTTTTACAAAGGATGGCCAGAGAAAATGTGACTTTTCTTGTGATCCTCCTATGCTTCATCAGACTAGTGGTTAGACTGTTCTCCCCATATGTGGAAGAGTCAGTTTAATAATCTTCTCTCCAGACAGAATCTGAACCAGAATCTTCCCATGTTAATTTTCTACCTAACAAACAAATGTTATTTTTCACAGGCTCTGGAATTCTTCCTTTTGAAGGTGTTTCACCTTGCACAGGATACCAGAAAATTTATTGGATAAAAAAAAAAAGAAGAAGCAAAAATCAGTACAGCTAGAGATTACATCACTTAGTTATAAGAAATGAGACTGGATATCAGTTTCTGCACCAGTGAATGTAGCCAGAAGAGTATTTGGGGAGAAGGAGGCACTTGGAGGCACACTCTCTATATGACAGTTCTCTGTGCTGGCTAACTCTCCTGTTGGCCCAATAAATATTTGATTATCCCACAGATCGTAAAGTAACTTCTAACTCTGAGAAGTCAAGGCTGGGAATTATAATCAGAAATCAGTATCTTCCTGTATCCAAGAATAAATTGGCTAAAATCCATTCTGTGTCCAGAGGGGTAGGGAATATGACTGAATCCTGTCCTTAGCATCTCATAGTATCTAGCCCCCACTCAGTATGCTGGATTCTATGAAAAGTATTTTTAAGTGCCTAATCCTTCCTCGTGTGTTACCTACGGAAACTAGGTACTGAGGTCAAGGTTGTGGATTGCCTCAGGCACATGGGTGCTGACAAGATATGTGTATAACAAACAGTTTTCCAATCTTAAATCCTTTTTCTGTCTAGCCCTACATGGTCAAAGTTGTCTATAAAACTTGAATTAATGGTAGGTACTAGATGACAGTATCCTGCATATGTAAAAGCTCTCATGCTTCAACAGATTATATTATCCAGTACACATATATTAATCAGGAAAAAAGTAAAAGTTATTTATAGTTACACTTATGAAGAAAATTATCTATATTAACCCATAAAACTACTAAAAACACTAATAAAACTTGGATAAAAGAACAAAACCTGAATATTAAACTATGCACCTTTTCTTGCCAGAGCACGAAAATTATATAATTTTTGTAGAATTACCAGGAAATTAAAGTTTACAACTGTAAACCACAAATTAGTTCTAAAGGCATATTAAAATTAGAATATAATAGTATTCTTACCTCCAGTTTCTTGTACAAATTGCTCAGTTCAGATGATGTCTCCAGGCTTTCCTCGTATTTTTCTCTACTTTCAAGCTTTTTTTGTTTTAACTGATGTGACTGTAGCTTTTCATAACTATGTGTCAACTTTGAAAACTAAAAATGAAAGCAGAGTTGAACATGCAGAATCTATCAAAGATGACCACATGGCCAAAGTTTTCTTTAAACTAGAATCGCCAACTGCGGCTTCAGCGTTCTAAATATTTAATCAATCTAACAAAGAATCAATTAATAAAGTTAATTTCTTAGAGATGAACAAGACTAAGCTCTCACATAAATGTTAACTAACTGTTCAGACAGATTCATTTGACAGCTACTTAATTCTGCTGAAATTCTTTATGGCACTGTTACCCATAGTGTCATTTCCTCTACAATGTTTATATGAAATGTTATATACTTGTTTACTGCCATCTTGTGTTGACATTATTAAAGGGTGCTTCACTAGCCAGAATGAAGGATTATCATTAACGTATTTTAAATTTGCGTGTTTCTTTTTTATCATGAAAATTATTGAAATGTTACGTATGCAATGATTGCATTCTTCCGGAATCATTAAGTACCAAAGAGTGCCTATGAGAATTACACACTAAATACTGTTGTGCCTATTGATCTTACCATGACAGCATGGCTTAGGAGTCAGAGGCAAAGGAGTTGGAGGCAGAGAAGGGAAAGTACCAGTAGAAGTACCAGCCTCTTCAGAAGGTACCAGCCTCTTCAGAAAAATGGCCACTCTGATCAACTGTTAGCTGTACTACACGAGCCAAGGGGCTAGTGGCCGTTAACAGGATTGATACAGCAAACTGACATTGTCTGGTAGAGATATGTACATCTGGTCTTGAAAAAAAAGGAAAACCAAGGATATTGACAAAGGAAACACTAGAAATATGGTCTTGAGGGAAGCCGAATGAAAGAACTTTGCGAAGGATGTTGAGTAGAAAAGAAGCTTACAACTATGAATACTGATCATGTCTCTTGTTGTTTTGTTCCTTTAAATTCAGGTATATATGATGGTTTACTTTCTCTGTAATAAATACAGCTTCACTCAAAAAATTCTGACTCTAACATAAAGTTCTTCGTCTAACCAAACAAAATCCATAAAATCTCAGATTTTTGTTAACTGTTCAAGTGAACTACTGTCTGGAAAAGAAATTACTTCCAAGGAAGTAATTGGAAATGGAATAGAATCCTATTGAACCAACCTGGAATGAGCAATTGAGGTCTGTGCAGATAACAAAGATGGCCAAAGAAGTCCAGAAAAGAAACAGAACAGAAACTGGAGTTAAAAAATCATCTGGAAACTTCCTAGAGGCATTTGAGATTATTTTGGGAAGTCATAATATGGAACAGCAAAAAAGAATTGAAAAGATGACCAGAAGATAGATTGTCCTAGACTAGAAAGTTTCATGAAATGAGGAGGTCCAGGGATAGATTTGACCAACTTGGAATTTCTGAATAGAAATCCTGTAACATGAACTTACAGAGCTGAGATATCACCTTCAACACGAAATCAAAAGTCTTGCACAGAAACTGCCTATATTTGAAATTGACCTTGCCGAAGAACACAGTTAAGATAAAATATTTTAAATGGGTCAGATTATCCAGGCTCAAACAACATGGAACTCATTGCCTTTGGAACAAAGATATCCTTTTTCAAATAACAGGAGTTTTGCTCTTGAATATATTATGGCATATGTGAACTGCCCGGTAAGAGCAAACTCAGATGAAGACAGGTATTAGACTGTTCATGCTAAGAAGGCTAGGAAATACAGGATCCAACACTTCAGCAAATCAGTCTAAAATGGAACAGAATGGCCAAAATGAGAAAATTTAGTTTGAATATTAGATTTATTTAATGAAAGTAGGATATTTCAGACAGATTATAGTCTGGATGTTATCATGACCGGAAACTAGACTAAAAGCCAGGAATCTTTCCATTTAATGCTAGATATTTGCTTTAAAAATAAGAGCTAAATTGTTCTATTTGCATGTTGTACAAGTAAAAAAAAAAAAAATGAGGCATTTTAGTGAGTTCTGGGGTAGAATTTATCTAAGTTTAGATTTCTGAAAGTTAGACATCCAAGTCTGAGCTACTCTGCATTAGAAAAAGCTGCCTCCAAATGCTTAGTCATTTCAGCTATCTTAAATTCTCATCATACACTGACATGAATAATATTCTAGGGGTGTCCATTTCCCTCCACTGATTCTATAGTGAGCCTGAGGTAGCTCAGGTGTAGCCATCTAGCTTTTAAATGTCTAAGTGAGGCGACTAGTTGCTAAAGTACTTAGAATAAGAATGGATTCTTGTTCTTTTGCTGAGGGATTTCTGTCATTTTCAAAATGAGAGTAACTACTAAACATTAATATAGAAAAAAACAAAGGAAGAAAGTAATGAAGATGAACCCCTAAAGTTTTTGCTATTTAACTATGACAAAATGTTGTACATTTGAGTGAGTGCAGCAGTGTGGCCTAAGAGTTTCAGGTTACAGAGTAGGAATTATTTCCCTAATACAAGAAAAATACAGGTTTTACTGCATTCGACAGGCACACAATCAATTCAGTGGGAATGTTGCTCATTAAACAGCTGCTTTTATCAACAGCAAGCGTAAAAAGCACTGAGGACCACAGAAGCAGTATATCAGAGAGAAATTTGTTCTGAATAGCCTAGCATTCTTAGAGCTAGAAAAAGCGATCCTTTCTATTTCTACCAAGATTAAGAAGGAACAAAAATTGGGAGGGATTTTAAGAATACCTCTGCAGAGAAAGATACAATGCTACTGGTAAATAGTAACACTCACACCATTTGTGCAAAACTAAATTGTAGCTCTTAAGATTATACAGTGTAGAAGGAGGTATAACTTTCAAGTGAGGATAAGACCAAAAGAAGGGAGACAAAGGAGATAAGGCAAAGATTAATATTGTCAGGGAAGCTCTATATTTTAGATATGAGTTTGTGCAGCTGAGAATCGGGACATTCAAGTCATTCTATTGTAGACACTGCAGCACTGTAATTTAAGAAAGAAACTCAATAAAGAGACGTAGTGAAAGCTAGAGGAGCAGAGTGGGATAGTCCTACTGTCAAGCATAGGTGCTTGGAATTGTTCTGACAGGCAAACTTTCTCTTTATCACTTACAGAATCTAGGCAGGCCTCCTAACTTAGGCACTTAGCAGTTTCCTTCTTCAGTCAATGGATACTGGAGGGGTTTGGTGAAAGGGGAGGAATGGGAATCGGAAAATAAAATGCAAATGGCATCAGTGCTGGAACCTTTGGTTAAATAAATAGTATGACTGAAAGAGAATGAAATGTTTGGAGGCATAGATTGGGAAAGTGATGTATATTCTTAAGAGCTAGAAATCCAAACTTGCTGCATAAAGATAAAAGGAGAAGCAATTAGGAAACTCAAAGAAAGGTTCAGTGGTCTGAGTGGTAACTAAAAAGGAGAATCTTGGCAAGAAGTACAACCAGGTTTACAGAGAGAAGCTTGCAGGTTAGGAACTGACAGATTCTTTAAAAAAACACAAAGAGAAAACAGATTGTATTTGCCCATGTGTACTGGGTTTGTGTGGCAAGGTTTTGGTAGTGGGGGGGCTACAGGGGTGGCTTCTGTGAGAAGCTGCTAGAAGCTTCCCCCATGTCCAACAGAGCCAATGCCAACCAGCTCCAAGATGGACCCACTGCTGGCCAAGGCAGAGCCAACCAGTGATGGTGGTAGTGCCTCTGGGATAACATATTTAAGAAGGGGGGGAAAAAAGCCTGTGCAACAGCAGCCAGGAGAGAGGAGTGAGAATATGTGAGAGAAACAACTCTACAGACATCAAGGTCTGTGAAGAAGGAGGAGGAGGAGGTGCTCCAGGCGCTGGAGCAGAGATTCCCCTGCAGCCCGTGATGAAGACCATGGTGAGGCAGGCTGTCCCCCTGCAGCCCATGGAGGTCCACGGTGGAGCAGATATCCACCTGCAGCCCATGGAGGACCCCATGCCAGAGCAGGTGGATGTGCCCGAAGGAGGCTGTGACCCTGTGGGAAGCCTGCACTGGAGCAGGCTCCTGGCAGGACCTGTGGACTCATGGAGAGAGAGGAGCCCACGCTGGAGCAGGTTTTCTGGCAGGACTTGTGACCCTGTGGGGGACCCACGCTGGAGCAGTCTGTTCCTGAAGGACTGCACCCCGTGGAAGGGACCCATGCTGGAGCAGTTAGTGAAGAACTGCAGCCCGTGGGAAGGACTCACATTGGAGAAGTTTGTGGAGGACTGTCTCCTGTGGGAGGGACCCCACGCTGGAGCAGGGGAAGAGTGTGAGGAGTCCTCCCTCTGAGGAAGAAGGAGCGGCAGAGACAATGTGTGATGAACTGACCGCAACCCCCATTCCCCGTTGCCCTGTGCTGCTCGGGAGGAGGAGGTAGAGAAAATCAGGAGTGAATTAAGCCCAGGAAGAAGGGGGGGATGGAGGGAAGGCGTTTTAAGATTTGGGTTTATTTCTCATTACCCTACTCTCATTTGATTGGCAATAGAGTGAGTTAATTTCCCCAAGTAGAGTCTGTTTTGCCCGTGACGGTAATTGCTGAGTGATCTCTCCCTGTCCTTATCTCGACCCATGAGCCTTTCGTCATAATTTTCTCTCCCCTGTCCAGCTGAGGAGGGGAGTGATAGAGCAGCTTTGGTGGGCACCTGCAGTCCAGCCAGGGTCAACCCACCACACCATGGAAAGCACTTGTAGGGTAATTAACAACTTCAAAATAAAAATCTTTATGAAAAATGACCTGGAGTTTCAGTTTCAGAAAGTTCAATTTCAGTGAAGTTCTTAGCCACAACATGTAACATAAAACCAGTCATTTTTAGCATGTGATAAAAAAAATTAAGAAGTGAAAAATATTGCAGGAAATGTGAAAAAGAATGAGAAAAGAGAGATCTGCTATATTTTGGGGGATAGTTCTTCATTGCTAAAGGTACCTTACAACTTATACATAAAAAGTCACATCGTTTTTCATTGTATTATGTTTATCTTCTCAATAATCATGCTAAGATGTTGTTTCTTCTTCTGTAATTTGTGTGAATTATAAAAGTTTTTGTTTCTAGCTACTTTCCCAAATGATTAAAAGTGTTAATTAAATAACAACCAAAACATTCTCTGCTTACTCTCAGAACTGTTTGCCAAATCAATTTCCATACCTAAAAGAAAAAATAAATTAAAGACAACATAACCTATACATTTATTGGTTTGATGGATTTGGGTGGTAAGTGAAAATGATACCCAATTTATGCAATCCAAGATGATTCTACAATAAGTGTGATAATTGGAATTTTTTTATTACTTCCAAGGAAGTAATTGGAAATTGAATGGAATCCTAAATCTCTGTTAGGAGAATCCAATGAAGGAAACAGTAGAATAGCAGGAAAAACAATGTAGAATTGTGTATGTTAACTTGTTAAAATCTGAGAAACAGAGTAGACTTAAGTTCACTAAGAATTTAGATTCATGATTGAAGTGGAAAATAATGAAGAAAGAAAAGTACAGGCACAGAGCAAACACAGCCAAATAGAATCATAGAATCATAGAACCATAGAATGGTTTGAGTTGGAAGGGACCTTTAAAGATCATCTATTCCAACCCCCCTGCCATGGGCAGGGACATCTTTTACTAGATCAGGCTGCTCAGCCCTGTCCAGCCTGACCTTGAACACTTCCAATGATGGGGCATCCACAGCTTCTCTGGGCAACCTGTTTCACCACCCTCATAAAAAAAAAAAATTCTTCCTTACGTCCAATCTAAATCTACTCTCTTTCAGTTTAAAACCCTTGTCCCTTCTCCTGTCACTACAGGCCCTGGTAAAAAGTCTCTCTCCATCTTTCCTGTAGGCCCCCTTTAAGTACTGGAAGGCTGCTATAAGGTCTCCCCAGAGCCTTCTCTTCTCCAGGCTGAACAACCCCAACTCTCTCAGCCTTTCTTCACAGGGTAGGTGCTCCAGCCCTCTAATCATTTTTGTGGCCCTCCTCTGCACCCGCTCCAACAGGTCCATGTCCTTCCTGGGGTCCCAGAGCTGGACGCAGTACTCCAGGTGGGGTCTCATGAGAGCGGAGTAGAGGGGGAGAATCACCTCCCTCGCCCTGCTGGCCACGCTTCTTTTGATGCAGCCAGGATATGACTGGCTTTCTGGGCTGCAATTGCACACTGAAATAAATAAAGCCAAAACAAATTCCCAATGTCAATAATCCAGGTTACTCTAGTTTTGATACTATGTTCCCTTATGGCAAGCTATTGGACCACTTTAATAATCCCTGTAAATTAGGCAAACTAAAAGCAGAAAAAATTACAGCAAAGACATGACGACAACAGTTTCAGTCTTAAAATTACTAATGTGCATCAGAGTCTTACCAGCACGAATCTAATTATCTATTTTCTTCATTCACCGAGGTTTTAGGTTATTAGTCCAAAGTCAGGAAATCGAGTATCTGTCTTCATAACAGATGTCACAATCACATCAAAATCCATCCAAAGAGTTTGGAAATGTCAGTACAGAAATGATAATAGAGCCTGGCAGGAAGCTGTAGTCATCATCATTTGTATGACAAAATTCATCTTTCCCAAATCCATAAAGGTACATCTATACCATCAGGCATGTATAAGCTCTTTATACTGCAATCATAAAGTAATGAAACTGACATTTTTCTTACTTGAGATTTCAGTGCCTGAAGCTGAGTTTCATAATTCTGAGCCATTTCGTATTTAGTTTTCTGTAAGTCTTCCAGTTTCTGTCGAAGTAGTCCCACCTACAGTTAGAATAAGCATTCAAATTTACCTTTTCTGAAGTGTTCCAAAATATGTCATTTTTTGAATAGTCATTTGAAACTTTGAAAGAAGACTTAGAAGATCTATCTAAGAAGATAGACATTAAAAATATATATTCATTCAGTAACAATAATAAAACTGAATACCACAAACCCAGATTGTATCAACATCAAGTTAGGGATTTTATAGTAAAAAATCTCATTGTATACTTATGTTATGATTTAATGATAATACTGTATGACTCTGTCATGAAAGACCATTTAATGAAAGCACTTCTGACCCAACTATACGAATGAACTGCTGTGCCCCGTTGTGAAAATTTTGCTTGAATGGCTTATATGATCATATAAATGACTTTCAACTACTTATGTAAAATTATCAGGAGACACTGTAGACTCATTTCAGCTCCCTAAGTACAGTGCCATTTGAGATATCTTGAATTATCTGAGAGTTTCACAGAGATCTGAGAAATATGACAAAGAGCATACATGACACCTATGTTTTTCTGGAGAGGCAGCTGGAAGCTAGGTGAGATATGCTAAAATATTTCAGATAACATCTCTGCACAGGCAAATAAATTGATGCTTTAAGGATTGACCAGCCCAATTACTGTCTTGGCTTCTCTGACTGCAATGACTAAGGGCAAGTTCCTAATTGCTCATTAGGGAGAGTTACTTCATTTTCAAAACTCCCACTGGCAGTTTGGACACCTAGCTAACACAAGGATGCCCATGTGTAAACACCTAACTTCAGATGTCTTGAACTACAACTGAATGCTGTGCTAAGATTTACTGATGCTTCTGAATGAATATTCAGCAGACAAGACTGTGAAGTATGGACAACATCAGGTACACCAGGGCTTTCAGTTTGATAAGTAAGTTTAAGTGGTAATACAATTAGAATCTTCACTATTAATAATAAAATGATCATACAAAGACAGTATATCATGTAAAATAATAAAAATCAGGTATAAAAAGGAATTACAAAGACATAATTTTGTGAAACTTTTTGAACTGTACATTTCCATTTAAAATTTCTGATGAAACTAGAAGTGTTGGCATTTAGAAAAAACATCAAATTATCTTTTTACAGTTAAACTGAGAGTATTTAATTTAGACTTTAGGGAAATAGAAGAAATATGAGACTTTCAATGACATTTTTACAATCGCTTTTCAGAACAGAAGCACACTTTAAAGCAAAACACTAGGATAATTAATGACCTTTAAAGGGTGTTTGATGTTTTACATGATAGAACAAACAGGTCTCCTTATAGAGCATTTAGAGCATACTATTAACTAACTCCCAGAATAATACTTTCTTTATAGAATGTGATATTCTTAAATACCTCTTGACCTTTTTGATCCAGTTTGCTTTGGGCACTTGCTAATTCTTTATCCTGGATATCCATCTTTGCTTCTAAAGTTTTCATCTTCCTTTCCCATTCCACTTTCTTGCTGTTTACCATGATGTCAATTTGATGCACTAATTCCTGAAGTTCAGCTTCACATGGAGAAGCTCTAGACATATAAAAAAAAGAGATTTATTTTTTAAAATAAAGAATAAGGGAGAAAACAAATTTTTATTTACATTGCTAAGATTTTATTTTAATTCTGATGTAAATAACCAGAAAGAAAGAAATGGGAAAGCTAAATGATGCCTTCACATGTAGGTGGAATCTCATTTCATCTACCTTAAGTTTGCCTGAAGTCAAAATCAAGAGTATTTAGCATATTCTGGACTTTTTGCCTAGCTTAAATGCTGTTTGATATCCTCTCACTCTTTCAGGGGTGAACTGTCAAATGAGCATAAGTTGAGCTGAAAGTATCCGGGCCCAAACCTCAGTGGACAAGAGTAGGAGAAGATGAATATTATTAAGTTGCTTATAGGCACAGGACTTCCCACTAAGGGCACATAATGATGGAAGCAGAGTTTGTTTGAGGAAGTTATTAAACAGCTGGCTTGAAAGCTAGCCACAATTCTTAATTGCTAGTTCAACTTTTACACTCTGTTTTCCCATTCTCTTTGTGGAAAATGGACTTAAATAACAAGGCAACTTGTATTATTACAAGAAGTGAGTGTATTTTGAAAAAGAACTTGTCTTTGGGGGACCATGTGCTGGATTTTATAGAGACTTGTACAATACCTGCAACATAAACATTAGATTTTTTCCCAAACTTCTGAGGTTAAATTTGGAATACATCCCTTACACTATGACTTCATTGTCAGTAATAGACAATGTTTTACACTGTTGCTTTAGGAATATGACGTGTCCTAAGTAGCAAAATAATGACATATGGTTAGTTTATGGTATGTTAGAAGGGCCATCAGAAACTGAAAGCAGTCAAAGCTGCCCTCTTAGTTGCCCTC
Source organism: Aptenodytes patagonicus (assembly GCF_965638725.1). Classification (NCBI taxonomy): domain Eukaryota; kingdom Metazoa; phylum Chordata; class Aves; order Sphenisciformes; family Spheniscidae; genus Aptenodytes; species Aptenodytes patagonicus. Next base: position 216,225,948 of record NC_134949.1, read on the forward strand.
TTATACAGCCCCTTATATAGGAGCAGTATAGTAATTTAAAAAAATGAAACTTTGTCTGGACAGTGTCAAACAATGTTTAAATCAGCTGATGTACACCATTTAGCAGATATATACAAAGTATCTGAACTTTCGTACGGAGATTTCTTTATTCCATATCCATTCCAACCTTGTATTTGATGTTGAATATAAGAAAAATTTGAAATAAGAATGATATAGATTATAGAAAATTTGGCTGTGGATACTTTTTTATGCAAGAAATTGCATAATTCTTTCTACACTCTAAAACTTTTTACTTGTAGAAATTACTATTTCACATCAAAATTATACAGTCCTTCTAGGGTATATGAGATTTTTTTCTTGAAGTATTTTGGAGAGTTTATTGTCCAGTTAACCTCGATTGTTTTATGAACTGATAGCTTCTCTCAATCTGTAAATTTACAGCTGGTATTTCAGATTTGCAATGATTTATTTGAAAGTCAGAATCTTTCTAGAACTCATGAATCTTTTCAACTTTCAGAGAAACATTCCAGTTAGAAAAAAAATTTATATCATAATTAAATAAAAGTGTTTATTGAAATGTTCCTGAACATTTTATTTTCCTGACTTACTGCCTCTTATCCACTTAACCTAGGATTCTAGGCTTTGAGAAAAAGATAAAGGAGACGATGTACACTCCTGCCTAATTCCTCCCCATAAAATAAAGAAGGGGAATTTTATTCCATTAGCTGCTTTTGGACTGTTACAAAGAAGTGTTAGCTATTGAACAAATTGCTTAACTATGTATATGAGCCCATACATTTTCTATAAAATTTAACTTTCATCAAGTCATATGGAAAAAAATATCAGACTGTTTTCTATCACTATGATTAATTACACATCACCAAAAAAAATCTGTCATTTGTCAACCATTAAAGACTTAAATTTGATCTCAGTTTACTTAAATTGAGATATGAGATCAGAATTAGTTAAGACAGTATTTTTGAGAAAGCCTTTAGCAGACTTACCACTGTAATGCTTGCTTTGTGTCATTTATTGAAATAAAATTATTTTTATCAAGAACTTTTTTTTTTTTAAATACCACAACTTCTAAGCATTTTTAGTATGTTCAGAGCTCATAGAATGTTTGATGTAGATATTTTTATACTAAGTACCAAAAGAGGCATGTATCTCACTGGAGTGAAGGAAAACCTTTCACTGACTGTTCTTAGGCAGTGGAATAATGTGTTGAATTTTTAACTTTGGAGGACTAGCAACTCTTTCATTTCACTTTCTGTAAACATTTACTTTCCACACAATTTTTTTAGTGGCATCTGTTATCTGCATATCCTGTTCTCATATGAGTTAACTGTTGGTAAACTTTTCTACTACTTTTCCACTTCTTTTTTAGAGCTTTTTTTATACCTTTCTTGTTTCCTGTTCCAGTTTTAATTGCTTTACATTTTTTTCTAAATAAGAGATTCTATTTATAAATTACTCTAATATACAGCTTTATTACTTTCTTTAGAAAACATACTTTTATCTTATCTTTATCATATATTGGAATGTATTGAAATGTGTCATCTTTAGTTGTTGCAACTTTATCTTGGCCATGAAAAAAAAATCTCAGTTAACATCTTCAAATTATTCTTTTCAATGGTATGATCTATCATTGTGAAAATTTCTGTATTTTTCCCTCTGCAACGATTTAGAGATTAGTGTATTCAATTACTGCTATATGTAAATGAAGGTACAAATAAAACCAATGTTGTTTCTCCACTGTCAACTCCCTCTCCCTTATCTCAACCAGTTATACTGTTAGTAAACTGTTAGTGGTACACCTGCTTTCTCTTCACTGTTTTCATCTGTCATAGTGACTATTCATTGTACAACTGAAGTTTAATCTGCATTTAATTTCCATTTCCTCATACTGTTGCATAATTTTCAAGTCTCTTCTTTCTTTTTTTGGTTTTGACTAGAAGCCTATATTGAATTTCCTGTTGATAAAACCAGCAATTGTATTCTTTCATAGGTTTGTTAACTATCCCTCCTGATATATAAACTGATGCAAAAAATGTATTGTAACCTATTACTTTTCATGATAATAAATTTAGCCTCCTGATAAACAAGTTTTGTCACTAAAGATACTCTAAGAATGCTGTGACATTGTTTTGAGTTATGACATGTTCCAATTTCCTTTTAATAATATTATTTATCTCACTGACGTTTTCCCTAAAAGTGATAGCCACTGGTTATAATTTAATTGGTTCTTTAATTTATAAAAATTTAAAAGCTATGTGTTCTCTTGGCTGCTGATGGTACACACCTCTGTGTGCACCTCTGTGTGCATATAAAGTGCCTTTATGATCGCTAATCATTTGCAGTCATTCTAATATCTCTATGGCATGATGGTTTGTTAAAATGAGCATACCTATTTCCTTAAAATGAGCATAGCTATTATTTTATGAAATAATTGCCATAGAGACAGTCACACAGAGACAAAAGATGGTGCAGCATCTGAATAACGTAGCAGCAACCTACAAAAGGGTTAATGATAAAAAGCACAGCAGTATGCCTGTAACCGCTCCATCCTAGGAAGTGTTGGAGAGGATTTCAATACCCAAAATTAGCACAGAATGCCATTTTGTGTCACGAACATTACAATCTGGCATATGTTTTTGGGGGACATTGCAACCAAGAATGTGCCAAGCAATTAGGAACTCTACCTTAGCAGAACTGCACTTAACCAAACACAAACTGAGCCATGCACTCAGAGGTAATATCCCTATTGCCAGTAAGCCTTCAACTACTGAGCGTGCTGCCAGCACATTGCTGAAGAACAGTAAGCTAACTAACATGCTCCTCTTATGTAAATGACTGTGCAAATGAAGCCTGAATGTAAGCAGATGCTTTTATTCCTGGTAGTTGATACCACCATCTTGTGTGAATGCTAGCATGAAAATGCTTCCTTTCTTTTCTGGTAATCTTTCACATCCCAGCTGTTCAGCCAACTCTCCGAATGTCTGCCCTCCTAGTGCCCTGAAGTCCCCTGTCTGTAGGTTGTGCTCTGGGTCAAGTGCTGGTCTCACACACTCTGCGTTTCACATCCTGCACGCTCACCTTCTGACTGCACTACACTAACAAAAGAGTTCCTTAACATAGAATCATAGACTAGTTTGGGTTGGAAGGGACCTTTAAAGGTCATCTAGTGGATGGATGGATATGTGTTTATTGAATATCTTTTTTTTGGTGCTTAAATGGTGCATATCTCTTGTTTGGATAATTATTACAGGAAATTGGAGCAAATTTGTTAGATTTACAATATCATAATTAAAACTCAACATGTTTTTTTAAAGTAAAATTCTTTAAAACTTTTTTTATATCGACAAATGCTTGAAACTTTAACATTATCAATGTTAAGCCTGGAAAGGCTTTTTAAATACACACATAAATCTTAATGCCTTTTTAATGTTAAAACTGTTAGCAATGCCATTTTAAAATTTAATGAGTCATAGAATGATAATAACCAAAGTGCAAGCAAGTAGTACACTGTGATGTACATATCACAAAACAAAAATACCCCCCCTCGCAAGTGCCTGAAACTCATCTCAAAATAGCATTAATGATGCAGCAAACTTTGATTCTTTCTGGGTGGAATATAAAATGGGATTTTAAAAACAGAAGATGAAGCGATATTGCATCAGGACTACCTTTTCTTTCATATTGCTATAAGGACCTGTGCCCTTCCAGCCTCATGTAATGTCAGGTGGCAACACTTTGGTGAACCACCAGCAATGACTCAGCTATCTGATTTTAGCCTTCAGAAATACTTACTTTCTTTATTCTGTGTCACATGGATCATCTAAATATTGTTATGCAAGTGCAAATGCAACCTCTAGCCTGGATCATCAGGTTACCCTTTCAGATCCACCATGGCTCACATCTTTCCCTCTTACATTTCACCTGTCTCTTTCAGATCATCCCCCACAAGGCAAGTTCTGCAGCTGTTGCTGGAAAATTTTCTCTTGACAGTTCTTGCATGTTTTTCGAACTTAGAACCACCAATAGATAAAAGGGAGCTGTTGAAGGAAAAATCCCTTCTGAAACAGCTTCTCAGTCTATCTCCACCTTCTCTGTCTACTTCCTTACCTAGATCTTCTAGGTACACCTGCAGCTGAAAAAGGAAAGCTGTACCTGAAGCTGTAGATTACTGCTGCTGTTCTACTACCAGAACTACTCCATGTCATGGCTGTGGCATTACAAACAGATCTGCATAAAGATGTATTTGGCAGTTATCCCCACCTACTAGCATAGGGGTATTACTAGCTGCTGTAACTATTATTTTAGTCCCTTCAGTGTTTTGAAAAGAGTGCTAACTATCCCCCTCAGAATATGGCCAATCATACGGCATCACAATCATGAGAATTTATTTTGATCACTGGATGTGGAATGCAAAAAACTCTGGTATCTTTTGTTTAATATGCCATCAGGTAAACAAACACACAAAGAACAAGTTTTCCCATAAAACGAAGAAGTATACATATGGTTTTTTTATCCATATGCATTCAGCATTCCCACTTCGCTGACTGCATACATCAAATGGATTCTTCATACATGGAAGTAATGACTTGTACTTAAGCAAGTGGCAGCTATTTTTTTTGGTTGCATTTACCTTGAAACAGCTCAAAACACTTAAAAGTATCTCATTTTTAAAGTGAAGTAGGCAAGCTCTTAGTCTTCTTTTATTCTATTTCCATATTGGTGAAAATAGAGATGATTCATATTCTGCTGTCATTAATAACTATTTATCTTCATGTAAAACCTAGATGTTTCCAAATTTAGACAAACGAAAATCCAGATATTAAGTTTTACCAACTCCAGGCCTTTATCTTTGTCACAAATGATTTTTGCACTAGTTAGACCTTTCTAGCTCTATTCATCTGCCTTTTGCTTTGGAGTTCTGCACAGATCTGTATTTTTCTGATTGTTTCCTAATAGACATAGAAAGAACACTATTGTCCATATAATTTAGAATATAGTTATAATTTAGAAACTGGCATTTTAAGAAATGATTGGTTCATATTGTCAGTCTCTACTTCATGCCTTCTTCTCTTATTACTCAGGTTTGCTGACAAATAGGAAAATATCATAGAATCATAGAATAGTTTGGGTTGGAAGGGACTTCTAAAGGTCATCTAGTTCAACCCCCCTGCCGTGGGCAGGGACACCTTCCACTAGATCAAGTTGCTCAGAGCCCCGTCCAACCTGACCTGGAATGTTTCCAGGGATGGGGCATCCACCACCTCTCTGGGCAACCTGTGCCAGTGGTTCACCACCCTCAGCATAAAACATTTCTTCCTTCCTTATATCTAGTCTAAATCTACGCCCCTTTAGTTTAAAGCCATTCCCCCTTGTCCTGTCGCAACAGGCCCTGCTAAAAAGTCTGCCGCCATCTTTTTTATAAGCCCCCTTGAAATACTGATAGGCTGCAAGAAGGTCTCCCCAAAGCCTTCTCTTCTCTAGGCTGAACAACCCCAACTCTCTCAGTCTGTCTTCATAGGAGAGGTGTTCCATCCCCCTGATCATTTCCGTGGCCCTCCTCTGGACCCGCTCGAACAGGTCCATGTCTTTCTTGTGCCAAGGGCTCCAGAGCTGGACGCAGTACTGCAGGTGGGGTCTCACCAGAGCAGAGGAGAGGGGCAGAATCACCTCCCTCGACCTGCTGGCCATGCTTCTTTTGATGCAGCCCAGGATACGCTTGGCCTTCTGGGCTGCGAGCGCACATTGCTGGCTCATGTCCAGCTTTTCATCCACCAGTACCCCCAAGTCCTTCTCAGCAGGGCTGCTCTCAATCCCTTCATCCCCCAGCCTGTATTAATACTGGGGGTTGCCCCAACCCAGGTGCAGGATCTTGCCCTTGGCCTTGTTAAACCTCATGAGGTTCACACAGGCCCACTTCTCGAGCTTGTCCAGGTCTCTCTGGATGGCATCCTGTCCCTCTGGCGTGTCGACCACACCACTCAGCTTGATGTCATCTGCAATCTTGCTGACGGAGCATTCGATCCCACTGTCTATGTCATTGATGAAGATATTAAACAGTACCGGTCCCAATACGGACCCCTGCGGGACGCCACTTGTCAGCAGTCTCCATCTGGACATTGAGCTGTTGACCACTACCCTCTGGATGTGACCATCTAACCAATTCCTCATCCACCAAACAGTCCACCCATCAAATCCATACCTCTCCAGTTTAGAGAGAAGGATGTTGTGGGGTGTCCTGGTTTCGGCAAGGATAGAGTTAATTTCCTTTCTAGTAGCTGGTACAGTGCTGTGTTTTGGATTTAGGATGAGAACAAAGTTGATAACGCACCGATGTTTTAGTTGTTGCTAGGTAATGCCTACACTAGCCAAGGACTTTTTAGTTTTCCATGCTCTACTGACTGAGAAGGCTGGAGGTGCGCAAGAAGCTGGGAGGGGGCACAGCCAGGACAGCTGACCCCAACTGGCCAAAGGGACATTCCATACCATGGGACGTCATGCTCAGTACATAAACTGGGGAAAGCTGGCCGGGGGGGCCACTGCTCGGGGACTGGCTGGGCATCGGTTGGCGGGTGGTGAGCAATTGTACTGTGCATCACTTGCTTTGTGTATTATTATTATTATCATATTATTATTATTATCATTTTATTTCAATTATTAAACTGTTTTTATCTCAACCCACAAGTTTTTCTCACTTGTGCTCTTCCAATTCTCTCCCCCATCCCACTGGGTGGGGGGAGCGAGTGAGCAGCTGTGTGGTGCTCAGTTGCTGACTGAGGTTAAACCACGACATGGGGGACTGTGTCAAAGGCCTTACAGAGGTCCAGATAGACGACATCTGTAGCCCTTCCCATGTCCACTGATATAGTCACTCCATCATAGAAGGCCACTAGGTTGGTCAGGCAGGACTTGCCCTCGGTGAAGCCATGCTGGCTGTCTCAAATCTCCTCCCTGTCCTCCATGCGCCTTAGCATAGCTTCCAGAAGGATCTGTTCTGTGACCTTCCCAGGCACAGAGGTGAGACTGACTGGCCTGTAGTTCCCCGGGTCTTCCTTTTTTCCCTTTTTAAAAATGGGGGTTATGTTTCCCCTTTTCCAGTCAGTGGGAACTTCACCGGACTGCCACGACTTCTCAAATATGATGGATAGTGGCTTAGCAACTTCATCCGCCAGTTCCCTCAGGACCCACGGATGGATCTCATCGGGTCCCATGGACTTGTGCACCTTCAGGTGCCTTAGATGGTCTCGAACCTGATGTTCTCCCACAGCGGGTGGCTCTTCATTTTCCCAGTCCCCGCCTTTGCCTTCTGCGGCTTGGGCGGTGAGGCTCGAGCACTTGCCGGTGAAGACCGAGGCAATGACCGTATTTATGCAAACACAAGCAAAACCTATGCAGAACAATGTTAACGAAGATTTCCATCTTACATAGTACATTCATTAGTTTGTGATCCTTAACCCAGCTTCTAGAGTCAATATTAATTCCTTTTCTCTTCTTAAAACTTGCTTTAAAAATAGGAAATATATAAACCAGTTGTGATACAATAGTCCATTAGAATCTTCTACCCCAAAGTTCCATTATATGAACTACAACTACTTTATTTAACAATTTTCAGCCATACAGAATCATACACATCTGTGGAGGGATAATTTGTGATTTATGAGTTCTTGCAGCTGGGATGTAATAGTCATGATTTCTACCACCATTATTCAGCTGTCTTCCCAAATTTTAAAGCTTTCTGCATTATTTCTGGAATACTGTCAGCATAGACTGAAACAAATGTCTCCTATCATTGGATGTGTATTCTAAACTACTCTTCCAGATTCTTTGTATAGTTAACGGAAATAAATAGCTACCTGGAATACCTGGTTTATGATGGGACAAATCACTCTCTAGATTCATCTGCAATAGCCTGAAATTTCACATACGTCGATTACAACAAAGGCCAGGCAGGATGTGAACTCTTGAGATAAGCTTCTGATTTGTTAAAAAAGTGTCCAAAGAATAGCAATATTTTGATTTTTTTTAAATTCAAGTTTTTATATGAACATATTTACCAGTCATATCACTAACAAAAAGAATGCCCCTCAAAGCAAAAAAAAAGGGCCACATTGTTCAGAATATAATATCTTAACGCAGCAATTTTTTTTCTATCATGAAAAGTGCACACATTATTCTTCAGTACAACAGAGCACACTTCCAGATCCTATTAAAAATTTACTGGGCTAGCATATGTGTGTTTCTGTTATTTTAAGAAATACTTTTACACTTAATATGCATCATATTACCTTGAACTGCTTCTTGGTAATAATGATAAAAGAAGCTGTTTTATATGAAAAATAGGTAATAAGTTTATTTACAAATTATGATAAATATTCTATTTAGCTCATTATATGGGGAAGTACTTTATATTGCTGTGTTCCTTGAACAGGCTGGATGGGATGAGGTCCTACATCAAATCTCACCCTGAACTCATGTAAACTCATGTTTACACTTCTTTAGAAAGCTTTTGTGCTGTACTAATATTTTTAGATTAACACTAAAAGAACTAAGCTTGGATTATGTCAAAAAAAGATGATTGTTTTGTGATGAAAAGTGCACTTAATACTTGGTAAGAACAATTGTGGTTATTACCAGTGCAAAATAAGACTAAGGCTTTAGCAATTAATAGCCTTGTGAGTTTTGAATGTTTTAAGACCTGTGATATATAAGTTTATACTGCTGTAGCCTAGCAACTTCAACTATTTTTTTAAAACAGTTTAAAATAACATCTCTTAACATTTTAATAAAATCCCACATAGCTTTCATTTTTTCCCCTTTTGTTCAGGTATGAAGATTTTAAAAATTTAAATAACTAACAGAAACAGTCAGTAGATTATTAGCTAAAGCAATAAGATGTGTTGTCTTAATTATCAGTAACCTATCCAGTCTGCACAGAGGGCAGCAGAAGAAATTGAGAAAGAATCACGTTTGCTTCTAAAATCATTAATATTTTGTTTCACATTTTTAATAAACCCACATAATTTAATTCCATTATATATTCAACTCCCAGACAGTAAGTCATTACTTACTTAGTGACAGCTTGCTCCTGAAACACTTCTAAGTCCTGCTCCATATTACTGATTGTCGTTTTAACCTGCTGAAACAACAAAATTTCAATAATTCATATTCTTAAATGCGTGCATTTACACAGCCAAGTAGTGCATACCGGATAGTTCTATGCTTTCCTTTCAACTTCTGTAATTCTTCCATCGCAAACAACAGGGGCAGGGGAATGTAGCTCTAATTACAGGCTGGAGTGGGCAAGACAAAATCTTCTGGAGTAAGCTCAGCAGCTCTCGCACTTGGTGTAGCACTGAGGTTACTAGAGGTGGTGCTAGCTTGAGGATAGCCCTGGATTTCCCTGAGGAACAGTTTGTTTTGGATCATTCCCTGTTGTGTGATGCCAATGATTTGCCAAGACACTCTAAGACACATAAACCTAAATTTGTCATAGATCCATGGCTGCATTCATCAACCATTTCTCATACCTTCACACACCCTAATTAACCTATACCCAGGCTATAATTGCTCTCAAACACAATTTTGGACTCCCATTGACTATTGGCTCCCTTGCTTAGCAGATGTGGTGCTGAGACACACAGCCATCAAGTACCTCGGCAGAAAGATCAGAACAAGACTGTTCTTGGGACCAGTCTGGTTCTGTGGGTCCAGCAGGACACAGGACGTGGGGCAAGCCTGTCTGCATGCAAGAACAGGAACCAGCCACATTAAGTGTGACAGGGTGGCATGAAACAGCCCTAATTCCTCGTGGGGGTGAGCAGTGGGTCTCTCCAGGGCATGGGTACCAGTACATACAGATGTGCAGATACTGGAGACGCTACATGGCACTGCAGCCTTGGCTCCACAGGGACCACGCACCTGAGGTGACACTGCCACAGGGGCACTGGCTCCACAGGAGACCGGCAGCTGAGGTGACACTGCCACAGGACCAGCACCCTTGGCTCCACAGGGGACTGACACCTGAGGTGACACTGCCACAGGACCACCACCCTTGGCTCCAAGGTGCCGCGGCCGCCCTGTCCCCGACCGTTACCTGCCGCGCTCCCCCCGTCGCTCCTTTCGCACCCGATGTCGCTGTGGTGGCGGCATAAGCTCCGCAGCCCCGTCACTCCCGCTCTCCCATCCCGCCCCAGCTCCCGCCCGTCGCAGTCCCCGCCCGCCGCGCCCAGCGGCCGTTGCGGACAAGGCCGGGCGGCTTCTCCCGTCGCCGCGGTAACGCGAAGGGCGGCAGGGCGAGGCGGGAAGGCGGGCGGCCGGCTGGGCGGCCGGGGGCCGCGGGGTGGGGGCGGGACGGCCGCTGGGGCAAGGCAGGCGGTGAGGCAAGGGGCGAGGCCGGGGCGGTGGCCCGAGGGGCAGACACCGGCTCCGGCTGGGTGCTGGAGGGGGCGGCGGGGAGCTGCCGGAGAGCTGAGGGGAGGGCGGCGGGGCTGGGGCAGAGCCTGGCGGGTTCGGGCGTGACAGGGCTGTCGCTGCTTTCTGCGAAGGGAGGGAGGGTGCGAAGAAGCCCCGCGGGGCCGCCACGGAGCTGCCGTGGCGCAGGGGGAGCGGCGCGGGCATCCCGGTGTCACTCGTGTCTTTTGCAGGGCCCTGTAGCCTCCAGTAGCCGCCCATCGATTTGAAGGAAGCTGGAGTGAATTTCACCTCAGGCAATATCACCCGGGATAAAGAACATTTACTTTTGCTTTAACATAATTTAAGAAATCAGTAAGCAGGGTGGGGTTTTTTTCTTTTTTTTTTTTTTTCTCCTTTAATATGCTATTACTACTAGACAATGAAAAGGCTGAACATTGCCCTTTTCTTTCTGAATGGCTAATTACGCTTTTGTAAAATGACTTCAAATGTTTTTCAGATTATTGTGCAAACGACCTAGATTTGGATGACACTTCTCTTTACATTTTTGTGGACTTCAGTCTGTTTTATTCATCAGCAAAACACTTTAAGAATCACAGCTATTTCAACTTTTTACAGTAATAATTTGTACTTCCAAACTTAGGGTTTATAGATCTCTTCAAACACCAGGGAATTTTTCTACCAGGACAGTACAATTCAGTTTGTATTTATTGTCCTGAAATTGCATGGAGCATTTTCGGGAACCATTAGTCTATGTATGTACACTAAATTTCGAGCTTTTGGTTTGTTTTGCTTGGACTGTTTACTTAAATTAGCCAAGAGAACTGCATTTTTAATATCAGTTCTAAGGAATAATCTGTTTCATTTGTTTCCTACCTACTGTGCTAAGGCAGATGGTTTTCATGTCAGCAGAAATACCGTTTCAAGCTATGAATTATGAAAAGTATTTTTTAAAATGAAAAATTAAAATTACATGCAGAGTTTCAGGAAAGTTCCTGATAAAGTTTGCTTACTCACTCTAGAAAATAACTGACAATTTTCCTTTGTAGTTTTCTTAAAGATTACTAAAAAACGTTTTTATTTTTGCTTTACACTTTTTTCATGGCTGTATTTAATTTCAGGAATATCCCAGGAACACTTTAGATCTTTATTTGTCAGGCAGCAGCAGGAGCAGCTGCTGGGTGAGGGCAGGCAAGCCCAGAGCTGAGGGTAATGGTACAGGGTAATGGTAAAGGTGCAGGGCAGAGCTCTCCCCAACACAGCACAGTCCCACAGCACCCAGCTGGAAGAGCAGAGTGGGGACAGGGATGGTGACCGGGGTCCACCACAGCCAAGGGATGGCCAGACAAGCCCACAGCAATGGGCAGATCTGAGGTGACTCTGGAAGGCAAGTCAGCAAAATTAGGAGCAGCGAGGTGCGGTGCTGAGCACAGGCACAGCTACAGCGTTGTTCAGACAGGGCCCAGGGGCATGGCCCTGAGCTAAAACGCTGCCCCTGAGCTGAGGGCACAGGCCCCCAGCACAGCATCTCACGGCTCTGTCTTGTAGCAGCCTTGACCCCAGGTTATGGCTGCACCATGTCAGAGCTGGCCTTGAGGACAGGCAGCCAAACCCTTGGGGAAGAGGGGAGGAAGTTGCGGGACCTGTTGCTGCACTCAGAGCCCTGAAAACATTTTCTTCATTACACTTCTGTAATTACACTTTTCTTCATTATTTACTTACTGTAATAGAATTAATGTGAAGAAATCACAGTGAAACATTTGATTTTTAATACCTGAAAAGTTTCAAATATAATTTCTTCTAATTGAAATACTGGTTTAAGATTTTTTTTTTTTTTAAATAGTGAAATTTAGGATGATTTATTTTAAATACTTAAATTTAGGATGATTTAAAGTATTATGTACTAGAAATATTTTTTCATGTAACTGCCAGCAAGTTTCCATTTGTTCATCTGGAGCAACTGAAGTGAACTTTTCAGCCATATTCCCAGTGCATACATTTTAATTTCCTCCCTGTCTCTCAGTGGTAATCAGTTATTCAGAAATTTAACTTCCATCTGTCATGCCCAAATAGAATTGGGGGAGGGGGGCAACTTAAAAATATACAGAAAAATAATTTTAAAATTACATATCAACATTTTCAAAGTTTTTTAGAAGGACAGTTCCCACTGCCATTAGCCAGAGTTGTGTTTCTAACTCCCTGATGTGCCTTTAAATATGTCATTCACTATATTAAGAAAATCCCATATCAAATTGTTGACATTTTCTATTCGCTTTTGGTCATCCACATCATCTCTTGACTAGAGCTTGTCTTACAAGACCCAAAACTTTTACTTGTTGACTTTAAAGAACATGCTTTACAAATTATGATAGCCAGCAAAAAAAAGGAAACTACTTTCAAATCAGTTTATAGATTAAAATTAATGGAAAGCTATAAGCACATTTCTGCAGAAAAAAAGGAGGTAGATCAGGGCAGGGACACAACAGGGTATGACCAAATGTCAAACAAGACAAGGTACAACATTGATATTTGTAGAAAGGCAAGGGGAATTAGCTAGGAAGATACCCACTGTCACAACTAGCTGGTAACGAGAGAGTATAGGGAAAGCCAAGTAATGATCCAGGGGGTATAATGTACTATACTTCAACAGCGTGCCCCTTGCTCACCCTGGTCCTGGGATGCATGCACCAACGTGAGATTAACAGCTCCAGTAGAAAAATTGGAAGAAATAGTGTAAAGAGAAATGTTGGTATTTCAGTATCTGCAATTCTGAATTTATTTTCCGCTTTTTCTCTTTTATGTTGCATCACAACACATTATTCACAGGTATCCTGTCACCAACAGAGTATATGCCACAGATATTCCTGTTTTGGAGAGAACCATGGAAAGTGAGTCTTGTCGTACAAGATGTCTTTTGTCACTGGTGTGGGCTTTACATGAAGTTGTCAAGCTCTTGTCAATAATATTTGTGAAGCACATACCTATTTTAACAGTCTTTACTGAAAGGGAGGAAACGTTAATTCTGTTAACAAATCCATTCCACCTCCAAATTGTAATATGAGATTTTAAAGAAGTCCTAAGTAAAGCAAAATGCTTTTAGTCTAATTATCATTCTGAGAATTTGGTACATTTCTAATAATAATAATAATGTACAATTCAATATAGCATAGTTCCAGAGCAGAATACAAGAAGTGGTGTTAAGGGAGTAGCATAACTGAGTTGTAATTTAAGTGGAAATTATTATATACCTACTGGTTATCCTTCCTAGATATTTGTCACTTAAATTCTTCAAGATGTGTTATTTTTGTAGTGTAATATGTGATGGTAGGTAAAAGCTAAGTGCATTTGTGTATTTAACTTTAAATACAGTTTTTATTTACAGGATATATTCACACCTTACCTTTCAATCTCAGATGACAAATTTGAACATTTTGTTGCAGCGTAGCTCTCATAAGAAACACTGTCATTTCTTTAGCATAGAAATCACATGGGTTTAGTAATATTTATGTGATGGATTCATAGCAGGTCTATAATAGTTTAATAATTACATTCTGTGTGTTAGTTTGGATGTTTATGAATACACCAGCTTAATTTACAGAAGCTCTGTTAGAAGTGACAAACAGAAAGGAAAAGGAATAGCTCAGTATAAGCCATCCATCAACAAATATGCAGAAGTCACTGAGAGACAATAAAACCTACAAAAAAATCCCTAAGACATAAGCAATAAGAGAAGAATGACATTTAAAAAAGAACCTTTACAAGAGGGATTTCTGTTTGTGAAAATTAGACAGGCATAAAATCTGCCTGAGGATTCTGAAGGTGCCTAACTTACTGGCAGGAGGTGATAAATCCTGACATAATACAGACACAGAGTTGTTTCTAAATATTTTGTTTCTAGTTTAAACTGAAAACTACTCTTTTCTTAAGCAGCTTATGAGATCACTGAAGGGAAGAACAGAAGGAGCTTGGATTTAGTTGATTTGCCAGGTAAACCAATTGATAAGTCATACTGTAGGCTGGAACCTAGTCTAAAAGTGGAGAATTGTAAGAATTTATCCTGTAATAGGAAACCTGAAAATTAAGGGTAGTGCTCTGAGAGAATGCAGAAAGGGGATAAAGGTGCCATTAGGCCTGTTGCTGTGAGAATTACAAGTTAATCTTTCTGTGTCATTCTTTAATGATGACAAAAATAATCACAGAATCATTTAGGTTGGAAAAGACCCTTAAGATCATCGAGTCCCACCGTTAACCTAACGCTGCCAAGTCCACCACTGAACCATGTCCCTAAGTGCCACATCTACACGTCTTTTAAAATACCTCCAGGGATGGTGACTCAACCACTTCCCTGGGCAGCCTGGTCCAGTGCTTGACAACCCTTTCAGTGAGGAAATTTTTCCTCACGTCCAATCTAAACCTCTCCTGGTGCAACTTGAGGCCATTTCCTCTTGTCCCATCGCTTGTTACTTGTTACTTGGGAGAAGAGACTGACACCCAACCTCCTTTCAGGTAGTTGTAGAGAGCGATAAGGTCTCCCCTGAGCTTCTTTTTCTCTAGGCTAAACAACCCCAGTTCCCTCAGCCGCTCCTCATAAGACTTGTGCTCTAGACCCTTCACCAGCTTCGTTACCTTTGTTTGGACACGCTCCAGCACCTCAATGTCTTTCTTGTCGTGAGGGGCCCAAAACTGAACACAGGATTCGAGGTGCGGCCTCACCAGGGCCGAGTACAGGGGCACAATCACTGCCCTACTCCTGCTGGCCACACTAGTTCTGATACAGGCCAGGATGCCATTGGCCTTCTTGGCCACCTGGGCACACTGCCGGCTCATGTTCAGCCGGCTGTCGACCAGCACCCCCAGGTCCTTTTCCGCCAGGCAGCTTTCCAGCCACTCTTCCCCAAGCCTGTAGCGCTGCATGGGGTTGTTGTGGCCGAAGTGCAGGACCCGGCACTTGGCCTTGTTGAATCTCATCTAATGGTAGCTAATGTATGCACAAAAGGAAAATCTTTTTTAAAGCTTTCTGCTTATGTTTTTCTGGAAACTCATAATAATGTTTAGCATTACTGCAACATCTTTTAGCATGGCATAGTCTTTCCTTTGTAGCTATTGCTACTGCAGCATAAAAATAATACTTTATGGTTTAGCAGCATGGGGATGGTTTCTAGTGCTCTATAGACAAGAATACTTCTTGGTTAACTTGTTTTTACTTATAAATATAAAATGAAATAGTCTTTTGTTTGTGATCTTGTCTGCAATTAAAAAAAGATAAAAGACTGGTAAACTTCATATCGTGCATTTCATCCATTGCTATATATCATGCCACAGTTGCTTCAGTTGCTATATTGTGCAACACTGACACAAGGATTTATTAAAAATTATTCTAGTTAAAATAGGCAAGTTACATAAAAGTATAAGCTCTCTAAAGCATAAATTTGAGTTTGTACTGTCTGAAGGGATTACAGGAAACAAATTGTGCATTTTATTCATCTTAAATTTAAATTATTTTATGATATCTCTACAATTTAATTTTCAGTGGCACAAAATGTGGTAAGGATTGTAGAAGCTGCTTTTGGTCACATTTAAGTTTGACAACTGAAGGGTGGATAATTGGAACTTCTGTAATCTTGCAGAGATTTAAGATTTACTTTTTTGACTCAAGCACATTAAGTGAATATTCTGTTGAAATAACTTGTAGAGAAATAATTAACAGTGCTGACATTTAAGTTGTCATTCAGGGTTTCAGAGTTAGCAATTGAGGAGATGACATGGGAGTTCACATTGCTCACTTGCATGAGAATGTATTCATATAGAATGCAACACTATATTGGTTATATTAAGATGGTATTTTCAGGTTATGCTTGGATGATCATGTACTCTGCCCTAACTAATTTTATTTCTTTTATTTTTGGGTTCACTGTTTAGTTTTCTAATGATCTGAATGTTGTTATTTTTAGAATTAGTATTGGGGTACAGTGGTAGAGCAATTAGAATGTATTGCTTTGTTGCCTTCTACAGAAGTTCATTATGAGGCCTGAGCTATTTGGCTTGTCTGGCAAAGTTAAGCCCCCATTTGACTTGACTGTAAAGGGGTGTTGGTCAGTCAGATTGGGGACTCAGAGGCAGGCAGATATGATATTGGCTATGTCACTCTCTTGCTTTTCTCTAGAAACAGAAAACTGCTTTTTAACAATATAACATCTAAACTCAACCTTCTGACCCTGAGAGTTGTCATTCTATTTAGAGTGCAAATAACAGTAACACCACATTTGCTTACTTTCTTTGCCTTCTGCAGGCTCTTGATTGTTTACATGCTTAAGGCCGAGTTTGGGCTGAGCAAACACTGCACCTACTTGAACATCAAGTTCTGCTTAACAGTTGGCAGTTCACAGTGATGAAACTTCAGTTAGTATGAGTGCTCCTTGCAGGGCCACCTGCGTTCAGATATATAACAGCAACAGCAGCAATGGAAACTTTGCTTCAGCTTGCTGGAAAAAGCAAAAGCAAGCAAGACTTTTCTGTAGAATATGAGCTAACAGAAATACTCTACGTTTTCTAAAAGCTGAAAATGAGGGTTGGAGTGCTCTCCCACTCTTCAGCGGAGGAACCAGATGACTTCTAAGGGTGGAGCCTTAGTCCTTTTCTTTCCCTCCCAACCTGGACATCACCACATCATAAGACCGCATTACAACTTTATCACAGGCATCACTAATTATTATATTGTAAGCATTATGCTGTTATCCAAAAGAGTAACTGGTCAGATATAAGCCACAGTCAATTTAGTTTATATTGAGAGTAGCTGATCAAATTAGAGGGGAAAAATGTGCAGGACCCATGGGGAAACACACAGACACACACATGTATGCAAACACACACAAACACAAATGTGCACTCTGAATCTTACACCTGTTCTGGGTGATTGACTGGCCAGGGCAAAAGATTCTTGGAGAGGCATGGCTCTTGAAGCATCCAATCTCCCAACTCAGTAGGTGTGGCAAGAAAAATACTACAGCTGACTCTGACCTCTGCCCTTTCATAGCTTTGGGGTTGCTTGGCGAAGTTGCTTCTGGACATTTCTGGGGCATTAGGCAGAGTTCTCCTCAAAGCAACTGCTCTTGCTGACCTCCCTGGCCAAACTTGGCTGAGCACTCTTGGGTTTGAGGTTGTGTTTTTCCTCACTGGTACATTCAAACCTACCTTCTGCTAACTTGCTGGTTCCAACCTGACCTTGACCAGGTCTCAAGGCAAAGCAATGAAGACACCAACAGCAAAGACAGTGTATATCCAGGGAATGGTTCTCTGATATCAAAGGCTGATTTTACCTGGACATTGTCAAATTTTGTGTTTTTCTTGTGAATAACTGGCCAGGGTTTGAGCCAGTTTTTCAACAGCATGAGAAGGAGCATTACTGTTGAATTCCAAGAACTTCAACCTCTGATTAGACACCTTTTCCATTGCCCTTCCTAGGAAACAGCAATTAGATCTGTTTTTCCTTTGTGTGCATACTTTAGAAGCTGATACCATTACTGCAAAGTGGTGACAAGAAAGTAGGAAAGAAGTCAGCTCTGGTTTTATTTCTCTCTCTGGCCTTTGAGCAAAGGGATTTACTTTCTGCTTCCTTCTTTCTATCTGAAACACAAGACTTGAGAAAGAAGATGGTCCTGTAGCAGCCCTCACAGACTTCAGCGTGGTGTGTGAAAAACATCAGGATTAAGGGAGGAGCTGAGAAAGGCTGAGGAAGGACTGGGTAGATGAAAGAATAAGGGGAATGGGAGCAGTGCTGGTGCAGGCAGGGTAGATACAGAGCACATGTGTGAAGGGAGTTGGGAGAACAGTAGTTTGCTGTAAAGTAAGAGAAATGAGATTCTGCCAGTACAGACCAAAATCACCTTTGTATATTTGGGGCTGTTTGGGATGCTACTTGCTAGCTATACACACACTGGTGCTGGGTAAAGGAGCATTCAAAAGACGAGTTGTATCCATAATACAACATTTATGCTTTTTGGTCCAATTTTATGATGTACCTGTGTTATGTAATTGTCGAGTCCATCATGCATGCAAGCACACTGCCTTTCATGGCTCCATTGCTGCTGGAGCAGGAAAGGATTACAGGTCAGCTGAAACAGAGGACTGAACAAATAGGAAATGGAGAATCAATCCTCCGTTCAAACTTTTGCAACAGGTATGAAGGAGAAAGTTTGAGTGGTGAATATAGTTTTATTTCCAGAACTTCATTAGCTACTCTCATAACGTTCCATTAGAACCAGATATACTGTGGACATAGGTCTGCAGAGAAGGTCTTTGTTCAGTAAGAACTTGTTTGTTTTCTAAATAACTAAATAACATGGTTATTTAGTAACATGAGAGCCACCATGGTATTGTTCTATAGTGATCCTTTCACAATCTTGAATATTCTTCCTCTGCCTTAAAACAATTCCAGTTCCATCTCTTTAAAATCTTCCATATCAATCCTTCACAGCTATCTTGCACATTCTTGTTTAGGAACATTCAGATAAAAAATTACCATTGACTAGAAATGCTGTATTCCGCATCCTCTACCATCTCAGGAAAGGCTCCACTTTTGTTTCCTTTCTGGTGCCACTTACTTTTCAAATCTAACTGTAGAATAATTAAGTTATTGACTTTAAGGGTTGTCTAATCATACGCTGTAAGCACAGGGGTTTGCATATAAGATCAGTGTCCAAAATGCCCTTGCTTAGTCTCTTCTTCTAACTGGTTTTGT